>NC_068333.1:2500000-3125000 GCF_000147395.1 Oryza glaberrima
CTGGAAAGCATAAAAACCTGTCAAAAGTAACATCAGGAATAAATCGCATTGGTAAATTGCTCACATGTTGACTGTTGAGTGCTTCCTGTATACAGTGATCAACATTTTTCCTTGTTACAGGACTAAATAGTGCTGAATCCCCATAAAAAAATGCCAGTATATATCTGTTGTTATCGACATTCTTCACCAGTAATCACCACATGAGCAATGCCCTCCTCTAAAATGGTGGAATCGTGTAGTATCCCTCAAAATGATTTCTCGATCCTCGATCTTGGAGATGACCTTGGCTGCATTATGACAGTCTCCACAAACCCTGAGATTCTTGAAAATCCTCAAGGTCATCCCAGGAGCAGTACTAATCAGACCAAAAGAAATAGCAAGCTTCTCACTGTGCCTCATTAGCATCTGCACCTTCAGAGTTTCATCCACATCATGCAGGACAAAATCAAGATCTGGAACATAACCCATTGCCTTCATCCTCTCCGCTAACTGGCCCAGTTTTTCATGGATCAAGTAAAGCTGAGGGTGCAATCTGTCATTTGATCTAAACTCATGCATCACACCCTTAATCTCTATCCAGCTATACCCAGGTGTTTTCACAACTGCATTATCCTTCATCCACCTCCTTACTCTAGAGACATCATCCCACTGATTTGCGCCAGCATAGATATTTGCAAGTTGTACATAGGCACCTGCGCTCTGTGGATCCTTTTCAATCAGTTTTCCAGCCGCAAGCTCAGCAAACTCCAAGTTCTTATAAACTCTACAAGCAGCCAATAAGGTTCCATATGCAGAAGGATGTGGTTCAAAGGGCATTGAGCGGATCAAGTCCACAGCTCTTTCAAGCTTACCAGCTCTGCAGAGAAGATCCACCATGCATGAGTAATGATCAACCCGAGGCTCAATTCCGTACAATTCCTGCATTCCCTCGAAACACCGTATTCCAAAATCACACAAGCCAGTGTGGATACAAGCAGTCAATACTGCCACAAAAGTAATCCAGTTGGGCTCAACTCCTTTATCCTTCATCCTTTCAAATAAATTGATAGCTTCCTTCCCATCTCCATGCTGAGCATAGCCAGATATCATAGCATTCCACGCAACCACATCCCTCGTATGCATTTCACCAAACAGTTTGCACGCGCTACTCAAGTCCCCACACTTGCAATACATGCTCACAAGTGACGTGCCCACCGTCAAGTTCCTACTCAACGGAAGCTTCATACACCACTGATGTATCTGCTTACCAAATCCAAGTGCAGACAAGTTACTGCAACCAAGAAGCACGCTGCTTAACGTCGATGCATTTGGCTGAACATTGGCCTCCCTGACCATGGTCCTGAACAGCCTCAAAGCATCATCTGCATGTGAATTCTTCACATACCCAGCAACCACAGCATTCCATGAAACCAAGTTCCTCACTGGCATTGCCTCAAAGTATTCGATGGCCTTCACCACATTGCCGATATCCATGTACCCCGACACCATCGCAGTCCATAGAACGGCGTCCCCCTTCTCCGGCACATTCCTAAACCACTCCTCCGCCGCGCTCATGTCTCCAGAGCAGGCGAACCCGGAAACCATGGCGTTCCAGGAAACGGAGTTCCTCACTGGCATTGCTAGGAACACGGCCTTGGCCTCCTCCACGGCCCCACTCTTGGACAGCCCCGACACCATGGTGTTCCAGGACGCGACGTCCCTGACCGGCATCGATGCGAAGAGCCTCCGGGCGCCATCGGCGTCGCCGCTGGCGAAGTGGCACGAGAGGAGCGTGTTGTAGGAGACAGCATCCGGGGTCGGTATTCGGTCGAACAGGTGGCGTGCGTCCGCGAGGCGGCCGAGCGCCCTGGCGTAGCCGGCGAGGAGGCAGTTGTAGGTGGCCGTGGTCTTCCGTGGCGTGGATGCGAACGCCTCCTCTGCGCCGGTGAGGTCACCGCGCCGCACGGCCGCCGCGACGGCCACGGTGGAGAGTGAGCAGGTGCGGGACCGGGCGCTGGCCAGGAATGGGCAGCGACATAGGATCATGCGTACCTAAAGGCTGACGACATTGCTTGCAGCGGCAGCGCAAGGAGGCTCGAGGTGACAAAGGCCGCGGCGAAAGGGGCGGGGGGGGGGGGGGGGGGGGGGGGGGGGGGGTCGTTCTCAGCTCCAGTCACCGGCGGCGAGAGGCCAAACGGTGGCCCAGCGTGTCGTGTGCGGGCCTAGGGAAGAGGAATTCTGGAAGCGCTTGGCCCAGAAAGACACATTGCGCTCTCTCTTTCTCTCCGGTCACCTGAGCTGTAAATAGCACATGAGCAAACATTTAGATATCAATGCACCAGCGATTTATTATGAGCCATGAAGCGTATAAATTATTAAAAACAACACTGATTTTGATATATCAGTACAAATTATTAAAAACAGCAGTTAATTTGATATGCCAGTACAAATTATTAAAAACGGTAAATTATAATTTGAGAAGACAGCAGCGATTTATATAAATATCCGTCAGGAGCATCACATATGAGTGCATCGATCCCTCAGGGAGACATCCAACGGAGGACAAGAGAGACAAAATGGATACCTGGACAAAGGGAGAAGACGGTGGTGGTGGTGGCGAGAGGAGCTGTTGGGGTCGCTGGCTGCACCGGAATGATTCTGAAAAAAAAGGACCACTTCATGAGAAATTTGACAATTGGTTGCTTAGACAAGTTACCTACCGATTATTCTTACCTAGTTATTGAATCAACTAACCAAACCTAGTTACTGAATCAACTAACCAAAGCAAGTGACACAAAATATCCTTATATACAGCAAAAGAATCTAATTCACCTATGCACTTATTTGCTTCAACATTAATCTAAAACCGATCCATCCATCCCTCAACAGAATTTAACCGAACACCTAATGGGCACTGGATCCATATCCATCCCTCAACGGCATTTAACATAACTCTCCTCATTGGCATTTAAGCGAACACCTACCGGGCACAATACAATACGTGCATAGGGAAGTAGCAATCAAAGGAGTAAACGAATTCTTGCAATTATTGAAGGAACGGGAAGGGGATTGAGCGATGCTTACCTGGCTAGCGGAGTGGGGGCGAGGAGGCGCGATGGGTATCGGAGGGCGAGTAATCGATGACGACTTGATGGCGGCGTGACGGAGACCGCCGGGATTGGGGAGGAGGAGAGATGGCTGGGGGGCGCAGTGGAAGCCGGCGGCGGTGCGACGGTTCGATCACTGCAACGACAAACCCGCATTGGGCGATCGGTGACTCGCAAGATGGGAGGAGCTGCCGGGATTGGGGAGAGGGGGGATGGTCGGGGGGCGTGGTGGAAGCCGGCGGCGGCGCGATGGAGGAGTCGTCGGGATTGGGGACGGGGAGGGAGCACGGGTCGGGTGAGGTGGCGGCGTCGACGGGCGATGGCGCGGTCGGCCTCGGCGAGCGCCGCGCGGGGGGCTCCGCTTCTTGGTCCCTGCGGCGGCGCGCGCACGGGCGAGGAGCTGGGCGCCCTGCGCGAAGTGGTGGCGAGACTGCGCGGCGGCGGCGGCGGCGGCGGCGGCGGAGGAGGAGGAACCGGCGGAGGAGGAAGAACCGGCGGAGGCGGTGGGCCGCGGCGAGGATGAAGAGGAGGACAGTGACGGGGTTCTGATTGGCGGCGTGATTGGGGATTTGGGGGACGCGCGTGAGGAGCTCGTGCGGAGGGGAGAGGGTCCGCGACGATCTCGGGCCGTTGGATTCGATGATTCTGGACCGTGGGATTTGATGAATGAATTATAGGGGGAGATAAATGTTCAGAGCTGATTGTTTGAGGTTTGAATTTCCATTTTTAGTTTATTAACGTAATTGACTTATAATTATGCAAGCATGCAAATCTCTATCTCTACTATTATAAAAATTGAAAATGTTTTTGTCGGTATTTAGTAAATCATCCGTATATGAGTCGGTTTTTAAGTTCATTCGGTTTTTTTGAAATATAGAAAGATTCGTATAAGAATTCTCTTTAGAAAAACTCGCGTGCTAACTTAAGACGATCGAACTTTTAATTACAGCTCATGATTTTCTAAAATATATATATCCAAGTAAATTCCCACAGTGAATTTTATCTTAACTAGACTGTATAACAGCAATAAAATGCCTTAACTAGACCGTATATAACAACAATAAAATTAAAATAGCCTTCAACGCACGGGCATTTTTTTCTAGTGTCTATAAAAATTTAAAATATAATACCAGGCTGCTAGCTATAGCAATAGCACATGACGGCACTGACTTTATCAGTTGTCACATATATAGTAGGGAACTGTTGACGTAAAACACGAGGCCTAGGAGATCTGCTTAACTCCAATGCAGGTCCAAAACTCGCCTTCGGGTATGCTAGCGTGCCAGTTGATTTGATCCTGCAATCAACAAGAAATAAAGACAAACAAACCGCGGTTAAACCTATAAACGATAGCCGATCGGCTAAGTGCCGATGACGTATCATTTATCTCTGAGCCGATGTCATATGTAAATCGATCGGCAGTTGCAAATAGATAATAAAGAACTAAATCTATTCGATCGGCTGTAGATATTAACAATATATAATTCTTATATCGATATATACTTAAATCAAGTGACTGGGATAGATCGGTCGCCATGCCGAGACAGTATAAATCACTTAGATCGAAATATATATTAATAACAGGATTATATATGTTCATAGCATAGCCGATCAGATAGATCTAGCATGTATCGGCTAATACTCCGATACGACTCTATGTTAAGATGTTAAAACAAGCAGAATATACTAAACAGAAGCTTAATATACTTAGATGCAACAATATCTTGACATAAAGGGCAGATCTAACGTGTCAATAAAGCATATAAAACAAATATAGTTAAATCAGATAAGATCGGCTGAAACTCCGATACTACTCTAATCGGCAACCAGAAAGCAGGCTAGAGATTGGTATTCTAAACACGAGTTAATAGATCAAACTCAACTGATGCAGCATTAAGTATGAAAAGAAGAACAATATCTAGACAATCAAGCCGCTGAAGGTTTCATAGAGTGGTAGATATCTTATATAATCTAAGTCAACGTTGACATATAACCTAATTGGCTGCTCTATACCAACAGATGTTAGCCGATTGTAGGTTAGATAACGATATTGCCAGAGATTGTGTAAGATATATGATAACTCGACGAATTACATAAACAAGATTAGAGTATCATAAAGATGGAAGCACTAATCTCGAGAACGCAAGCCGTCATAACAAGTTTTACCTCTTGTTGAAGATCGAAACCGATGCAGCTCAACCCGAAAGTAAGAACTCGTCGAAATAAAACAAAAGCAAAAGGGTGGCGATGCGCCGAAATTGTATTGAACGTGTGTGTTCATTGATTACATGGGGTTCGGGGTCTATTTATATCCGAAAATTACAAACTATGTCCATGTCGGATACGACTCTTATCCCTAACAAACTCTAAGATACCATAAGTCTTTACGGCAGACTTTTGCCCGAAACATATCTCTAAGGAGATTATATAAAATATCCTAATTAATAGATACAATTGCCTTCTCAGGACTCTATCCATGTGTGGCAATCATCTTGAAGCATATCAACTCAACCCGATGTTGTATACCAAGTCGTATTGTCAGAATCGGCTATATCGGCTCACCCAGTCTGACTCGGACCCAGCCGATCCTGATCGTAGCCGATCCGGACTCCAGCCGATTCTTGCTCTGTTCTCGAATCGATCTCTGCCTTCTACTCCACTTCGATCTAATCCTCTTTTCCGATGATGATATTACCAAATTTGGTCGTTAACAAGAACAAGATCGAATAAGGTCCGGTGTACTAAAAATCTGAGATCACTTCTAGGATGTGATTATAGGGGAAACATATATACTATCCTAAACTTCACCTCCAAATTACAATTTTCTCATTTTTTGTTAGCACGCTTTCCAAATAGCTAAACGGTATATTTTTATGTAAGAAAAATTCTATATATAAGTTTTTTTAGAAAAAATAAATAAAAATTTAAATTTATAATAATTAATACTTAATTAATCATGTATTAATGAACCATCCCGTTTTATGTGCTGTTAATATGCTATTCCAATATATATTTTCAAAGAGCTAGCAACACCATTCACAAGCACACAGCACACAAAAACAGAGCACAAATCATGCATTAGTGCCTTAGTTTATTTTAAGAGGCATGACTTTTTACTAGGCACTAAGCATACTGTGGGTATGCGGATTAACCTTTAGCAAGTCCAATTTAACTGTACACTAAAGTTGCTCTCACATACCGCTATGTTGTCTGCTAAGGATTGAGATCCTTTAACTTAAGTCACTAACATATGGTCCTCTTTGTTATGTACCCACATGTCAGTGACATTAAAGTCATCTGACCTAAGGTAGATGATCTCGATCCGTCTACTGAGTCGTCACCCTACCGGCGCCAAGACGGCCGTCCTTTGTTTAGCATTTGGCGGGGACGCAGCCGTCATCGTCGTCGTCGAGGTCGTCTTCCTCGTCGTCGGCCTTGTCCCACTCGGTGTAGACGTCGAGGAAGTAGAGCGCGCAGACCATGGCGAGGCAGGCAGCGAACATGGGGATGGGTCCAAAGAGCCAGAGGAAGACGGGGCACGAGAAGTAGAAGGCGCGGACGCCGAGGGACCAGAAGTAGCTGCCGCGGTTGAGCGTCGCCGTCACGTAGTCGACGGCGAGCCCCGGGCGGCGGCGGCGGTGGCGGTGCGCGTGGAGCGGCACGTTGACGAGGAGGCCGGTGTGGCTGTAGTACCGGATGGACTGCACGTTGAGGAGGAAGGCGAGGAGGAAGCAGACGAGGATGGCGAAGAACTTGACGGACAGCTCGGCCTCTCCGGCGACGCCGCCGCCGACGACGGCGTGGCCGGAGGAGACGAAGATGCCGTGGGCGACGCCGCTGGCCATGAGCGCGGCGACGAGGGAGCTGAGGGTGATGGCGACGGAGGCGAGTACGGTGGAGGCCATGATGCTGTTGCGCATGGTCTGCACCGCCAGCACGGCGTGCTTCCCCGACGGCTCCTCCATGACGTGGCGCACCCAGATGCGGCGGTTGATGGCGTTGATGCCGATCACGGTGGTCGCCGGGCGCCGCCGGATGCGTAGGAGGAGCCACGCGTGGTACGCCACCATCACCGCCATCCCCATCGGCACCAGCACGTAGTCCAGCTGCTTCATGGATCGATCTCTTCTGATCTCACTGCCACTCTCTACTGCTACTGCTAGTCGCCGTCGTTGACGACACAAGCATGCACAACGGTAGTGGCCGGACAACGTTGGACTGGGTAGTATTTATATGCAGGGGGAGCTGATCGCCAGATTGAATTTTCGGTAATTTGGGACCCACTGGCAGGGTTTAATTTTTCGGTTTTTAAATAAATATTGGTCAAATTTAAACAAAATATTACCAACTTCACGAAAAAGTAAAAAAGATAAAAATTTTGGCTGAAATAATATCGTATAAGGAGTCCGAAATGACTGAAATTCCGGAAATTCCATTCCGGAATTTCTAACCCTGCCCACCAGCAAGCAACTCTGTCAATATTTGGGGTTTTTTTTTCGATTTTTTTGTTAAATTTGGTTAAAATATATTCAAATTCAGAGTTACAATCTGTTAATATTTCAAATAATTTCGTGCAAAAGAGTTTGGAAATCATGAAATTTCGGTCACACCGAAACTACCGAAATTTCGGTGTGATTCTAAAGTGTGAACCCTGGCTAAGCGTGTACGTGGTCGTAAAACATGTCTAGATACATGGTGACAGAACTCGATCGACCATCATATGTATCGTGCTTAATTAAATTAATTCTTCGATCAAGTGCTTCCCACGTTTGAAAACTCAAAGTACCTTGTACGTTGGTGCTGGCCACATGCGCAGGGGTTTGTGCTGGCTAGCTAGCCCGCTGTTTAATTAGATTTATAAACGCGAATGTTGTTGCTGTCGTCATTACACACGTTATTCTCCAATTTGAGTTAAGTTGGGAAGTACTCCCTTTGTCACATTTTTTTATTTAAGTGCAGTTCTGGATTTTCATGTACAACGTTTGACCGTTCATTTTATTTAAAAAAATATGAAGAAAATTAAAAAATAAGTCACGCATAAAGTGTACTATTTATGTTTTATCATCTAATAATAACAAAAATGTTAATCATAAACAAATTTTAAATATGACGGATATATTGGACACGGAAACTCACAAGTATACTTAAAATGGGACAAAGGGAGTAGTTAAGTATTCGAGAATCCAATTGCATGCGTGTAGATTCATCATCTTACATATGCCATTTGAACGGTCATGCAAAATTCTGAAAAGTGGAAAGTTCCACAATGCAGATTGTAATGTTATCTGTCACTCCATAGGCATGCAAATTAAGTGGGTGGCAATGGCAGCTGAGAGATGGTACTCGCTAGCTAGCTAACCAATATATAGAGTAGTTCTAAAAAAAACAATATATAGAGTACACATACAGAGACATGCCAAGTTAGCGGTTGTGAGATCGATGTGCTGTAATAAACTGTACATCTCTATTATGGTGTCATCTTTTTTTCATATGCGTATGCTTATCGGCTAAAATTTGAATTATCAATCTTAAATTTGAAGTTGATTTTAAAGTTTTTTTATTATAGTTTATTTTTCAGCTTTTAATTTTAGATCATTAAAAACATGTACTCCCTCTGTATTCGTAAAGAAAGTCGTTTAGGATAATGTTTAAGTCAAACCTTAGAAATATAAATCATGAATTGTTGAGCTTAAAAATATAAAAATTATATGAATAGATTTGTCTTGAAAAATACTTTCATAAAAGTATACATATATCACTTTTCAATAAATATTTTTTATAGAAACAAGAAGTCAAAGTTATGTTTTGGAGACCGTGCCGCTGTCCAAAACGACTTCCTTTACGAGTACGGAGGGAGTATATAAAATTTTTATTCATAAATTATTTTTTGTTTATGAATATGCCGTCTGGCTTATTTCTCGAATTGGATGATGAATTGATGGTGCTGTGGTTCTTGCAAGATCTAATCGATGGTTTGTTTGGTTATCGTGCTAGTGCTTGAGTTGCTTTTCTGATCATATTCAATACATATCCAGATATCCTAGCTAACTAATATAACTAAAGATGATTGAAATTATTACGACGCCGAAAGAATGAAGTTTTTAAATGTCATACTGATGATCTCTGCTGATATTATTTTCGCAAAAGGAGCACTCTAAACGGCCGCGCCCTGTGAACAAACCAGAGCGATGCAAGTTTGCTCTCGCTTTAATTCTCTATCTCTGATGAGATGTTCTTTTGGTATCATCACTTATTTGGTTCGTGATCCTTGGTCAAAAGATTAATTGGCTATATCAGATCGACTGTTAGACGCCATGTGGGTAGCGTCTACCACACTCTGCATCTACCGAAAGATTCTAAAAGGATGGGTAGAAAGGGATTCAGGTACGTATATGCATGCTATATTTCGGAATAGAGTAATTAGTTGCCCACGTAAACAAATTAGTTCTGCCACTTCAATTTATTTATATAACATAAAAAATTAAGGTATTATAATGTATCAGTTAGCACTCCAGTAATTTTGTACCATGTTAACTTGCCAATCGATGTAGATTACCTTAAATTTTTTTCCCCACCGTACATGTGTTGTTCATAAGGAAACACGGCAATTTATTGACATGTTTTGTGTTTTGTCGATGGAGTTCGGTACTCACACACAAACTTGTGAGTGTAATACACTTTGCAAGTCATGTTGCACAATGGCAGCTGCAGAGGTCCACAAATGATGTACATCACGCAACGCTGGAAGCCTGGAACTGAACAGGTTTATCCTAATTTTTGCGCATTTTGAATTCAATAACTATGGGTCTATTTGGTAGAGCTCCAATTAACTTTAAAATTTAACTTCAAGAGTTGAGTTTGGAGTGGAGTTATAGCTCCACCTCTCTAGTTCATTTTGTGATAGCACTCCACCAGTCCACCCAGCTTCGCTCTCATTTTAGGTGAATCTGAAACTGTTTGGCTAGAAGCTGGAGCTGAAGCTAGAGCTATGCCAAACAAGTCTATATAATTGACTCGATAATCTAGATGTAAATTAAATTTATGAAGAATTCACATTACTGCAGGCTAGCATTCAGCATCATTTGCAGAGTACAAAAGGTGAGAAGGGTATCATTAATGTCATACGAGATTCAGGAGGCTGGAGAATAGTTTTCAAAAAAATAAAAAAAGATGCCGGAGGATACATCATCCAGAAAAACAAAAGGTATTATTTTCTCTCCCTTCATTTCTTTAAGAGTAGTACTACTATATAATTGCTGCATGGTAGTGAGGTGTGTTTAGTCATTTTGTCGTCTCGTTAAGAATATACTCCCTCCGTTTCTAAATATTTGACGCCGTTGACTTTTTTAAATATGTTTAACTGTTTGTTTTATTAAAAAAATTAAGTAATTATTTTTTTTTCCTATCATTTAATTCATTGTTAAATATACTTATATGTATACATGTAGTTTTACATGTTTCACAAAAGTTTTTTAATAAGACGAACGGTCAAACATATGCTTAAAAAATCAACGGTGTTAAATATTTAGAAACGGATGGAGTACTTATCTATAGACTTTCTGAAGTCTGAACTTGATGGTCTGAGGTTTGCAGTTCCCTTTCAGTTTGTTTTCTGAGAAAATAACAACATGCATGTGTATGTTCTCCTATTATCTTATATACGACATAACGTAATTGACTTTTCACAAGATATAATACTACCAGCTATAAAAACAGTATTCATGAAGTCACTTACTTGTGTCGTAGAAACATGATCGAGGAAGGTCCTAACTGGTACTAAGAAGTAATTAAAAATCTGAGACCATTTGTAGAACCAAATTACTCCCTCGGATTTGATAATACTTATAATTTTGGAAAAAACACAATAAAGACAATTGACCACTATTTTTTGTTACAATATATATAGAAATATTAATAAATATATGATTTTATTGAAATACTTTTTAAGATACATATAGTCTTCTATAATGTTATTTATAGTCAAAGTTTTTAGAGTTTGATTATAGCTTTGTCCAAAGCAATAAGTATTATCATCATGAAAGAAGTAGGGCATTCATACTTAACATCAATTCAAAGCATTTTTTATGCGAATTTGTCGCGACAAATCTAGGATTCAACGAGATATTGAATCCTAGGCACGGCGATTTTATTTATACCAAAGTACATACACTAATTATTAATCTTGATTCAACGAGCTGCTGAATCCAGATCACCTGCATGCAGGCACAGGCAACAAACACCTTCAGAGTTTCAGTTTTCAGACGACGTCTTGCTGAGGCGTCACCCTGTTGCCGGCGGCCATCTTGGGTTGTTCATGGCACGCGGCGGCGCCGCCGTCGTCGCCATCGCCATTGCCGTTGAGCTCCTCTTCCTCCTCCGGCTTCTCGTCCCACTCGGTGTAGACGTCGAGGAAGTAGAGCGCGCAGACCATGGCGAGGCAGGAGGCGAACATGGGGATGGGGCCGAAGAGCCAGAGGAAGACGGGGCACGAGAAGTAGAAGGCGCGGACGCCGAGGGACCAGAAGTAGCTGCCGCGGTTGAGCGTCGCCGTCACGTAGTCGACGGCGAGCCCCGGTCGGCGGCGGCGGTGGCGGTGCGCGTGGAGCGGCACGTTGACGAGGATGCCGGTGTGGCTGTAGTAGCGGATGGACTGGACGTTGAGGAGGAAGGCGACGAGGAAGCAGACGAGGATGGCGAAGAACTTGATCGACAGCGCCGTCTCGCCGACGGCGCCGACGACGATCTCGCCCTGGCCGTCGCCGGCGCCGGGGGAGAAGATGCCGTGGGCGACGCCGCTGGCCATGAGCGCGGCGACGAGGGAGCTGAGGGTGATGGCGACGGAGGCGAGGACGGTGGAGGCCATGATGCTGTTGCGCATGGTCTGCACCGCCAGCACGGCGTGCTTCCCGGACGCCTCCTCCATGACGTGGCGCACCCATATGCGGCGGTTGATGGCGTTGATGCCGATCACGGTGGTCGCCGGCCGCCGCCGGATGCGGAGGAGGAGCCACGCGTGGTACGCCACCATCACCGCCATCCCCATCGGCACCAGCACGTAGTCCAGCTCCTTGGATGTCTTCTTCATCATCACGGCGGCGGCGGCTGGTGCTCGTCTGAACTGAAATCTTGGGTTCGCCGGCGGCCGGCGGCGAGGGAGACGACGAGTAGAAGTAGTGGACTGTGTGGAGTATTTATGATGGGAGAAGAGACGTGTACTATATGGTGACAAATTCGACCCGTTTAATTGTCTCGCGCGCTTCGAGTGCTCTCGATCCACCTTTCACCTTTGTCTCTTCTTTTACTGTGTACTTCTACTTTATTATCTGATACTGTCTCCGTTCCAAAATATAAGACACAACCACTTTAACTAAAATACTAAAAAATAATTATTATCATCTTATAGTTTGGATCATCCTAATAAATATAATAATTGAAAGTGAATGATTTTAAAAATAATAATTTAATAGAGAAGATGTCATGGTTAATTGCATACTTGCATGCATGCCTTATATTATGGAACATCTAAGAAAAATGGTTGTGCCTTATATTATGGAATGGAGGGAGTATTTTTCAATCGATTTGACCTTTGTCTTTTATTTATAAATAATAATATTTTTTTTACTGTGCTATACCAAAGCATTTTTAGGTTTTGACCGCAATGCACAACGTTCTAAAACAAATAAATATACAGGTGCAAATGGAATCACTCAAAGTCCAGATACACCATTAAATTTGGTCCGTGATCCTAGGCCGAGGATTCACCATCTACGTCGATGCTGGCCACGTGTTGTTGCTAACAAAAGAGTGGACTTTGCTACTACCTCCATATAAATATATGAAGCCGTGATTTTTTTTCAACATTTGATCATTCGTCTTATTAAAAAAAAATTTATGTAATTATTATTTATTTTAATGTGACTTGATTTATCATCAAATATTCTTTAAACATGACATAAGTATTTTTATATTTACTAAAAATTTTTAAATAAAACGAATGGTCAAACGTAGGTCGAAAGTCAACGACGTCATACATTAAAATACGGAGGGAGAGTACTACGTAGATAGCCACAACAATGAACTATGTAGTGCCTCTCTGCATTCGCGCATGCATGCAACATTGCAAGTCTTCATCATCCATGATTTTCTTTTCCCCTTTGAAAAAACAGAGAAAATATGCGTTTTCTGCGTCCATGTCGTCGTCATTGCACACGTTATAAACCTCAGAAGTTGATCCATGATGGGAAAATGTCCAACTCATGGCACATTCTATTCGCATGCACATCATGTGAGCTGGAAGGTGCAACCGCTAGTATGAGAAGTCACAAGATAGATTGGTGGTTCCAGGGGTGTAAGTGGGTGAGCCGCGAACCCACTTATATATCAAAATAAGCGGGTTTGCGGCTTATTTTAGCCTATAAGTGAGTTTCACGGGTTAACCACTTACACCCCTACTTATATTGGTTTTTTTCAAAACACGGTATCAATGTACGCTTAAATAAACAATCATTTATAGTAAAATTGATGGTCATATTGTTTCTTTTTCTCTAAAGCACAATCCCAGCGGACATGCGCGTGCAGAATCTCATATATACACATGCGCACACTACTCAGTATGAGCAGCTCCAGCTTCGAGAGATTAGACCGGTGATTTTGAGATTGTTGAAAGTTACCAAAGATATTTAAATATCAACAGACATATTATTTAATATTGAAATAATAACTAGCTGTAAATGTGAACAGTTATACTAAATCGGTAAAATACTTGAATCTAGGTGGACAAATTCTACTCCAAGAACCTAACTAATTGAGCTAGTCGTTCACAGTTATGTTTGTTTCTGATCTCAATGATCGGTTGATGGCCGTTTGAATTACTTTTCTAGTTGCATTGCGGCAAATATATACTCAATATTGAATATGCTGGATACTATTTTTTTTTCTGTAAATCTATTGCTCCCTCCGTTTGAAAATATGTGGAGTATTTTATTTTTGTTAGGATAAGACTTTGGTCAATGATTACTCTACTAATTTTTTTTATAAATTAATTATATTTACATTCATATTAAAATACGTATGATTATAATTATATATTATATAAGTGCTATTATAATAGAGTAATTATTGGTAAGAATCTTCTCCTATAATAAAACAGAATACGTCTCAGAGACAGAGGGAATAATAGATCGAGTACTAAATTTATGAGGTGTGTGTAAATTAAACAGCCTGAAAAAATTCAACGGAGTGAAGATGGCATTTATTTGGTTGGTGATCCTAAGGTCAAAGATTCTCAATTTCCATCCAGTAAAGATCATGTGTTCAAACTAATTACTATCTCCGTTTCAGGCTATAAGATTTTTTTAAGTATTACACACATTTATATAGATGTTAATAAATCTAGGCACACATATATGTCTAGATTCATTAACATATATATGAATATAGACAATGCTAAAAAGTCTTATAATATGAAACGGAGGAAGTAGTGTCTAGCTACCACACTCAGTGTCTAAGGCCCTGTTTAGATCCTCCAAAATAGCAAAAGTTTTGCTATTTTGTAGCACTTTTTGCCATTTTGGATCTAAACACTAGTAGCAAAAGTTGGCAATTTGGCATTTGGCATTTGCTAGTCCATAGTAGCAAATTGTGCCAAAAAGTGCTTTGGGACCATTCCCACTCTCTTTCTCTCTCACTTTAGTGCTAAAATGGCAAAACTTTAACATGCATCTAAACACCAACTAGTACTTTTACAATGCCAAAACTTTTATCACCAAAACTTTTGCCATTCTAAATGGATCTAAACATGCCCTAATTAATTTTAAATGGAACAACACAATATATGCGTGTAACCATGCATGGATGGATGGTATATTTCTCGCTGCGTAGAATGATCCATTTCCTGTTATTGTCATTGCCCACGTCTACATAAAGACATACAGAAACCTGATTTGTATGGGCACGATAATTTATACTTTAATTAAAGTGTGTATATATACCAGTTAATTTATATTGAAGTTGACTACGTTACGTGTCAATGGATATAGACGACTTCAAATTTGCCTGCCGTACACGTGTTCCATTCAGGAGAAACACCTAAAATTTGTTTTTTGTGTTTCAAAATTATTCTTAAATTGGACGTAATTATCTTGCAGTATATAATATCGTGTTTTGTTTCATCCTTCACATTACATGTAGTAGGCAAAAGTGTGGTAAAACCACAGTTGCGATGAACCAAACTACACTTGCTTAATGGCATGCCTAACTTTTGTCATGGCATTTTTTTTCCATTGGCGTTTTTAAATCTTACATTTCTTGTGTGTTTTCTAGCTATGGGTGCCATCGATTTCTTGAACATGATTTAATTCATGTTTCCTCCATTTTCTATTAGCTGGTGGCATTGACTACTACCTTCTTCTTTTCTGAGTTAGCGAAAGTTAATTAATTTCATACTTATATATGTTAGTATGCTTCGATAATATTATGCATGAAATGCTTTTAGTTATTTGTAATTTATTTTTTCTACAAACCAAAGGTTAACGTTTGCGAATGAATAATCATGCTGCTAAGAGTATATATTCACTAATAATGTATATCTTTTTAGGGAAACTAATAATGTATATTTGATATATCTATATATTATAGGCGGTGCAATAATATAAGTAAAGAAATAACTTTTGAGCTCCACATGTACTATTATACTAAATAATTTTGATATATCTATATATTAGGCGGTGCAATAATATAAGTAAAGAAATAACTTATGTTTTCTTATTCAACATAATATCAGTAAAGATATAGGACTAAATTTTACAAAATAATTTTGGCTACATATGAATCCAGGACCTTTCTCTTTTTTTTTTCTTTGGAGGTGACGTTAGCTAAACTAACACCTATCTCGAACAGGCTAGATCTAAGCGTATGCATGCATTGAATTGAGGTATATGAAGTGCATGTGCGTTGACTGTATATCTAGGTGCTTTGTACTAGTGAGGATTATTATTTATTAATTACTACTAGCAATTAAATTAAATAATACTCGCTGCATTGTTTGACTTTTGCATCATATCCACCGTACACACTGCTGTACTTGGTCGTCCATGCACCGATGCACGGCACGATTACCCTGCAGGAAGAATACAAATACGACTAATCCTCTACTTGTTTAGAAGGCTTAATTAAAATGGCACTGGTCAATCATGATCAAATGCGTGTCAATGCATGGTTATCAAAGTCAATTTGTTATTTATCAAAGTCAATCTGGTAGCCAAGAGAAGGGTTAATTAAATTTGTCCAAAGTACTCGTCATTTACTTGTATAAATTGTCCAAAGTACTCTTCATTTACTTAAGAAAAAAAACTCAATTTGTTAATCTGGTAGCCAAGAGAAGGGTTAATTATTTTCCTGAGATACTAGCTTAAACACCCATGTTTTACAAGGAATAGGTTGAATATATGTTTTTTTTCCCTTTCTTAAGCTTGGAAATGAACAGTCCGCATGAATTAATCACTCTTAATTAAGTGAAATCCATATATTAGGTGGTATAATAGGAGTAGATGGCAGCAAATTTATCACTCACCAGCATCACTTAAGGTTTTTTTTTTTTTTAAAAAGAAGAGCATAGATATGTGTTGTCTTCTGAGAGATCGCATCTGATACTATACTTTTTTTTATCAGGAGAATATATGTTTTGTACGTGTGGTGTATGCAACATGATTTGTACAAGTAAATGACGAGTACTTTGGACAATTTAATTATATTCCATTTTGGCCAAACTAAAATCTCTTGTCCAGGATCTAGCTAAGGTTGATAGAGCATCTATATTATTACTGTGATCCAAAGATATTGCCTTATCAATCAGTGTACTAGGACCCTTTCAATCAATTGAAGTGACGACCAAAATTTGCGTGTTCACATATCTCATGCCCCTTCGTATTTTAACAGATAACGTTATCTTTTAAACATATTTTTAGCAATTCATCTTATTCAAAAAATTTATACAAATATATAAGATATAAAATCATGCTTAAAGTACTTTAAGTGATAAAACAATTCATAACAAAATAAATTATAATTATGTAAATTTTTTGAATAAGATAAATGGTTAAACGTGTGACAAAAAGTCAACGACATTATCTATTAGAAACTAGAGTTAGTATTCTATATAGATTTTCTTTTCTTGTGGTTTAATCTAAAGTAGAGAATCGATCTCCCGTTTTAATTATATGATACTGTTGATATTTGACATAATTTTGATCATTTGTTCTATTAAAAATATTCAATACATTAGTAAATATATATATAAGCTTGTGCTTAAAATACCTTTAAATAATAATATAAATCACAACAGATAAATTAATGCAAATGTAAATAAGTCGAATGGTTGGTCGGATGTAGTATGTCGTAAACAGCATATGGGTGCATGCTTTTTGAAAATTAAGAAAATCTTTTGCAATGCAACATATTCCTGTTGGGAATATTATTGCTGAACTGCAATTCTGATTGTCTCCTTCTAGGAATTAAGGCATAGCATCTTCCTAGTTCCGACCATCACGTCACAATGAGCCAGGTACGTACAGGTTTCGTTTGGAACAGCGCTGCTAAAAAGGAACAGTTAATATCAAACATTATTTAATAAAACTAACAAAATATTTTAAGTAATCTAAATAATAACGATAGGATAAATCATATCCTATTTTAATAATTGTACTCCTATTTTAATAATCTAGGGCTATAGATTTACAACTAATATGTATTTTTTTAGCGTATAAATTTTAGGGCGCAACACGGGTGTGTGATCTCAGTGTGGTTGTGTACATGTGGGTGCTACGAGCAGGGATAACATGACCATATTATCCTGTCCGAGTGTCCGGTCGGGGTGAACATAGCAACCCTGGCCTGTTGGCTACGGTCTTCCCCTTCTTTTTCAACTTATCTCTCGTTATTTTCGTGTGTACATTTTCCAAACTATTCTACGGTGTGTATTTTAAAAAAAAATTCTATAGAAAAGTTGCTTTAAAAATCATATGAATCAATTTTTCAACTTTTAAACTAATACTTAATTAATTATATGCTAAGGAGTGTAGTTATATGTGGCGGAGAGGAGGGTTCCCTAACCAACCCCTCCTTCCAAACACAGCTTAACAACGCCCTGCGTTCGAGAGTCTAGGTTGGGAACTCTCCTGTCTTGATTTTCACGCGCACGCTTTCAAACTGCTATTTCGGTGTGTTTTTGTAAAAAGTTTCTATACTAAAGTTGTTTAAAAAAAAATCATATTGTTCCATTTTTGAAAAAAAAATAGCTAATACTTAATTAATCACACGCTAATGGATCGCTCCGTTTTCCATGCTGGAGGCAAGCTTTCCGAACCCGGACTCTGGCAAGCAGCCTAAGAGCTTAACGAGGTAAAGTGCTCCCATGGGACTCGGCTGATGACCGGTTTGACCGTGTCAACTAAGAGAGACTAGTAATATGCCCGTACTAACGCTACGGTTATATTTTGTAATGAAAATCAAGATATACTAAGGTAATATGAAAAAGAATTATTATACTGTTGCTAATTAGATACCAACGAGAAAACTCAAATTGCAACTTTTTTTTGAATGTTTGAAAACAATCTAATTCCTTATGCGCTTAGGAATACAAACTAAACATATTGCGTAGAAATAATACAAACCAAACTTCATATTACAAGCAAAAGCATTTTTATTATTTTATAAACTATATTAATCACATGAGACAAATCATACCTACATACCGAAAGGGCCAAATCAGTCCATGGTGAATTAAAGGCTTGTTCACTTTGATGCTCAAATTAACCATACCAAATTTGATAATGCTAAATTTTTTTGCGCATTTTGATATTACCAAATTTTACGTAGTGTTTTAAGAGAGAAAGCTTCTAGAAATACCAAAATTTGGTAAGTAGCAATGTTTGAAGCCCTCAGTATGTCTAGTTTGTTGTTAGTATTTGCAACAAATCATCTTACATGAGGAATGTACTCGTTATAACATTTTAGAGGTTTTGTAGTTTATTTTTTTTATTTAAGGAGACATTCAGCTGTGCGAAAGCAAATTTTTTAACATGGGCTTGTTGGGCTTTTGACATGGGCTGGGAAAGAAAAAAAAAGAAGAGACAGCCCATTAATTCTCACATACTTATTGGGCCTTTTTGCGTGCGTGGTTGCCTCACTGACATGTGGGGCCTCGTCGACGCCAAGCTAATCCGCGTCTCCACCGCGATGCACCGCTTCGCCTCCGCCTCCTCCCTCCCGCCGCCGGCGCCGGCGACGGCGGCGGCCGCGGCGGCGCAGGCTGCGGCTCTCAGGTTCGGCTCCGCCGCCACCACTCGTGTCCCCCGAGCGCTAGCCCTGACCGCCTCCACTTGCCCATGGCACCGCCGACACCTCTGCTCCTCCTCCTCCTCCTCCTCGTCGGCGGCGGCTGCGGCTGCTACGGCGGCGGCGGTGGAGGAGGCGCGGCAGGGGCGGAAGCAGCTGGGCGCGACGACGCAGCTCTACGAGTACCTCCTCGCCAACGTCCGCGAGCACCCGGTGCGTGTCTCCCTCCCTCCGCTCTCTGCTTGGTTCGTCTCGAGCAAATTTTGCCGCCATTTTGGGGTGCGGAATTCGCGTCATGCTCTCTTGCCAATGTGTGCTTCCGTTTTATCCCGTGCTGGAAAAATGCATCAGGTTCTCAAGGAGCTTCGTGAGGAGACGGCGGCCATGAGAGGGAGCCAAATGCAGGTGCGTGCCATGGATAAACTTGGCTACTCTTCTTAGAGAGCTCATTTACCATTTTCCCCTATAAAATTAGTCCTAATCTTTTTCAAGGTAACATTGGTCCAATGAAGCCACTTCATACATGATTACTTTTATTTCTGAAAGTGCAATGATACTGTTTAGAGATGTTTCGGAAATCAGTTACAATATATACATTCTCAGCTGGTTTCTTTGTCTTGTTAGGTTTCACCTGCGCAGGCTCAGCTTCTAGCAATGCTTGCGCAAATTCTTGGGGCTCAACGATGCATTGAAGTCGGAGTCTATACAGTATGTGATCTGACCTAGTGTTTGTTACTTTGTTTTGTATTATAAATTATTCATATTTCCACTCTAGGTAAGTAAAAACACAACATTAGAAAGTTATTGTTTCTTGTCAGAACCAAAGCATGATGGTTGATCAAAATGAGAAATAAACTCCAGTTGGTTAACAATATATTTGTGAGAACTCGTGTATCTGTTGTTTTCCCTGGAAACTATACCATAATAAGCAAGCACTACAACGTTTGAATCCTATATGCAACAAGCCTTCTGGTAGTACTGAGGCTTGATTCTTGCATATGTTTTCCTTTCATCATCAAGCAGTCTTTCCTGTCTGGTACAATAATAAATTAATAATCCACACGGTACATGTTATCTCAAGTGCTACAAATTGCAATCAAAACCTTGTGAATTAGCTACTTTTGTAGAAAGCCACTGATTTCTGCAAATTCAATAACTTCATTATAGCATTCGTTTAATCTTTGCACAGGGATATTCGTCGTTAGCTGTAGCACTAGCTCTTCCTGAATCAGGTCGTTTGGTTGCTTGTGAGAGGGATGAAAGATGCCTAGAAGTTGCCAAGAAATACTATCAGCGCGCTGGTGTTGCACACAAGGTGATTGCCTCTTTTTGCTTGATGGGTTCTGGATCATGATGAATTTCTTGGGCTGATCTATCACCTAATTCCTTAGGTTGATGTCAAACATGCTTTAGCTGCGGATTCCCTAAAGTTACTAATTGATGGTGGTGAGGCTAACAGGTACAGTAATTTTATTGTGGTATAATCCATCATTGAACATCTTAGTTGGTCTAACAAATCTTGTCTCTTCTACCTTTTCTAGTTATGACTTTGCATTCGTTGATGCAGACAAGAGAATGTATGAGGAGTATTATGAACTTCTACTTAAGCTAGTAAGATTACATAGAACCCTTTCTTGCTTATAGCAATTGTGGTCTGTCAACTGTCATCAATGATCATAACTTTTTTATAACATTGTAGAAGATTTGCTGCAAGTTTTATGATCCTATTTATAAGTTCCATGTATGTAGCAACCATAACTTACATGTTTTGATTATAATCTGTATGTTGAGCATTATGTTTTGTTGTGTTGCAGGTAAGAGTTGGTGGTTTGATTGTAATAGACAATGTCCTTTGGTATGGTAGAGTTGCTGATCCACTAGTGAGTCTTTTTTCCCTTTTTTAGTTTTGACATGACACAGAAGCTTTATGGTAGAAAGTGGATCACTCTTTCCTGATTTTTTAGGAAATTATCTGGCACATTTTTCCTTAGGTGAATGATCGAAAGACAATTAGTATAAGGAACTTCAACAAGAAACTTCTGGAGGATAATCGTGTCAGCATCAGCATGGTCTCTTTCTCTCACCACCTCTCATATTTTTTTATCTATCGCCTAGATTTGTCATTACTTGCAAGTGTTTACTGCAAAGACTTAGAAAATTATTTATATGCCTGCACAAGTATATTGACCGTTAAAGCTTGTGAAGAGAACTCAGTCCTGGCACTGATGTGTAGCAGTACCGCAGTGAAGCGCAATACATATCCCAAGTCTGGAAGTTTTATTTGCCTAATGTTGTGGCATATTTGAGCCAGGATCACATATACCATGAATGTGTTTAGTCCTATTTGCTATCTTTTTAATTATCAATTTGCTCCAAAATCTATATAACTCCTTTTATCCGAACTTTCTTTTGAGCACCATGTTCAGTTTCTTGTACAACTTCAGTGAGAAGAAAACAGTATGATGCAAGTGACAACCATAATATTTGTTACTTGATTTTCATGTGATATACTTATACCATGGTTCCATGGAGACAGTACCCCATGCCTTCTAATTTTATCACTTCTCTGACTCTATTTTTTTAGTTGACAATGTACTATGTTTTCTTGGGAGACTTGCAGGTGCCAATCGGGGACGGGATGACAATTTGTCGGAAGCTAGTAGATACCTGACTGAACAACATACTCTTTCTAGATATGGATTTTGGGCGTGTGCCTTTTTGGCTTCTCGCGACATTATCTTCAAAGGGTATCTATAGAAGGATGCAGGTAATGATGTTCGTGGCCTTTTGTGATTGTGTTAAGTTTGGGATATGGAGGTTCTGTCTCGGAATGAGGGGGCAACAATACTAGTGGCTTCATTCAAGCGGTACTTGTTACTAATTCTTTAAGTCCAGGGTTAAATCCCTAAGTCTGACCTTAATTGGTTGTACTTGGCAATGGATTTCTTTCTTTCTTGAAGGCATTGTCTGGAGTTCACAGAATTTCCCTAGGTGAAAACCTATGGTCTGATCTTAGTTGATTGGAACATGACAATGATGACGCGTGCACGCGTCATTTCCTCATTGGAGGCATTGTTTTAAAGGGAGTCCGTATGATAGTCTAAGTGTTGTTTTGGTGGAGATAAGAGATGAAGATTACTTGTGGTTGTAGTTCGCTGCGGCACGGTTGTAATAGTTGTGTCGCTTTTTTTTCCTTTTCTTTTATAATATTGATAGGCTGTGTGCATCCTAGCTATGCAGAGGCCGAGGGTGGTCTTAGAAAAAATTGTATCCTCTCGATGTAATTGTTTAAGATCAATAAAACTCTCTTTATCTAAAAAAAGTTAACTTCCCCTGGCCGGAATCAAGCTCTCAGAGATCAAGCTGCTAGCCAATTGGGTAAAAAAGATGACAGCTGAGATACACACCTCTTGTGACATCGCACATATCCATAGATGATAGATGCAGTAAGTTGTGTATGCCCAAGGTAGTACTAACTGCCATGGAGGCATAGACGGAACCAAAAGTTATATCAGATGCCTGTTGTTGTATCGAGGAACAAAAGTACTGGCAAGGCTGTTTTTTTGTCCAAATGCACTTGGAACTGAGCCTGCCAAATGAAAGCTATAGCTTCAAGCCCTGTAGCAACAGAAGCAGATGTATTGGGGGTATTGCATGTCCTTGTGATCAGATGAACAAGTCAATGAACTGTTTATCGATTGCTTCATTGCTTGAGGGCAGTTTACTTTTCCATTGCAATTGATTGATTTTTTGTTTAATAGGGATCAGTACATGGATCCAATTGTTAAAAAAAAATGTATTTGTGTTTAGGCAACTGCCCCTTAATAAAAGGGGCAGTTCCTTAATTTCCAAAAAGATTATGTGATCCAGTATTTGTCTCTAATACTCATTGACGTTTAGGCGCTAGATGCACATGTCAGAGCAGGTATAATAACAAACTATAAGCCAGCTATAAAGACATTTCGAGAAGATCAAAGAGGAGAGATAGGAGTAGCGGGCTACAGATTTGTAGACACAATGTGTGTATGATAAGTGTAGTATAGATAACTATTGTATAAAGAAGTGATAAAATTAGTAGACATGGCGTACTGTCTCCATGGAAAAAAAATATTTGTTGAAAAAAAATATTCACATTTTGTTTAGAATAAGTCAAGCTTGTAGACTTTGACTGCGATGTTATGTTGTTTATTTGTTTTGTTTCTTGCTTGTGTTTTCTTCCCATCTTTTATTGGATCAATTTGCAATGGACTGACTTTGAATTCTTCTTGAAAACTTGATTTCTTTCAAGTCTTGCTCAAGTCAGGTTGAGCTGGACTTGCGTTCATACCACACTTGAATTCTTGATTGCCATGAATTTCAACCCTCTCTAATGACAGTCAGACATGTCAGAGTTTGATGAATTCACACCACTGTTAATTTGACAACAAAATTTATTAATATAGAATCACACAATAAAAAAGTGTATTAATATAGGAGGGATCAAAACAATCAGTTGGTGTAGCTATCTTGACTTGAGTAATACAATGGCAGTGGATATATCCCAACAAAATACCCAAAAAAATGCAAGAGAAGTTATGTTTTTGTTGCTTTTCAAAGTTAACAAATGTTGTATACTTGTATATTCTTAATTTTTTTTTCCATGATCGAAAAGTTTATAAAACCATAGTACCGTGATAGTATTTCTGATAATTACCTCCCATATAATTTAAAATACATTACACTAAGGTACAAATTCTACATGATAATGTTGTCATGCATACGGCAATTGAACCTTTTATGTGAAATTTCTGTATAATAAATATTAGGAGTATTATATTCCTATGTTCCAAACAAACAGTAGGCCTATAGAAATGGAACTATGTTTGAGGTAAGGTTTGCAGTTTTTTGTGCCATGAATGCCGAGCACCATGAATGATCTTTAGTAATATAATGATCCGTTTACCTCTTGAGAACCTCAACTGGTTTCTTGAACGGAGGTTAGGGATGTGCTATGGGTCTATGTCTATTTCAAAACGTATGTTAGGAAGTGCATTACGGATGTAAGAATATGTGGCGCGTGTTTAGGGTATCCACAACACGAAGCAAAAGTAGTCCATAGGCAATATTATATTCCATTCAGCTACCTATTACCATTGTGCAACTAGTCCATATACAGAAAATAACAGGAGGTATCCATAAGCATATGGACTACCCATATGGAATAAATAATACTATCTATCTATATTTCTCTCTCATCTCCTAATGCTATCTTGTATCTATATACATTGTGAAGATTGCTATAGTTAAAATCTCTTTTTTAGTCCCATCTATATGGATCACTTCACGAACTATAGTGGTGTGTGCACACATGTCTGTAATCCAAAAAAAAAAAAGGACAGCATGACTCAAGAAATAGACGATAATTAGTTTAGGGTGTGTTCGATTCTCACCATTTTCAACTTCAGCTACCTCATTTTTCATACACTTCACAAACTATAAAACGGTGCGTATTTTATAAAAATAAATATATAGAAAAGTTTCTTTAAAATTTTTATTAATTCATTTTTAAGTTTTTTAAAATTAATTCTAAATTAATCGTACGCTAATGAGTCGTTTCATTTTGCTGGTGTGTACGAGGGATTAGTTCCCAACTTGCATTATCGACCACAGTCTTAATTACTGTTGATAAGCTGACCCTCTCGTCGGCAGCAGTAATTTATAGGCTGCCGCTGCACTCACTTCCTCTCTCAACAGTCAAGAACGCTTCCTCTCTCAACAACAAGAAGAAGAGAGGTAAGCACTAAGCAGCAGTATGTATCTTGCTTTCAAGGTTATTTTTCTATGCCATTCATTTCTGTCTTGGTATTGTTGTTCCAAGAACAAGATGAACAACACCTTCTGGGAATTAGTATAGTTGTACAGTTGTACTGAAACAAGTAAATAGAAATGACGAGAGAGAGAGAGAGTGTGTGTTAGTGTATTAGAATGTACAGATAGTTCAGGATGGAAGAATCCATGTTGGAATTTTGATGGTGTACAGCGAATTAGCAACACATGTTTCCCACTGTTTTTTGTGCACATACCTATTTCATGGTGAGCTGTACAAGATCAATTAGGTTGAGCATTTGACAGTCACAAGGTTGTTAGTTCTTCTAAAGAATTTGTGTTCCTTGCCATCCTTCTGCCTCATTCTGGCATTACTGTCTTGGGATCCAACCTTTGGTCCTTTGTTCAAACGTTCTATTGTCATCGATGTTGATACAGTTCTTTGTCTCATCAAGATAATAGTCACACCCAAAACTGTTTTATTTAAAGGGATCCACTTTTTGTCAGATGATGAATGCTAGCTATATGGTAGTGAATAATGGAAGAACTTCTATCAAGGAAAAATAATGAACAGTCTCCTTACTGTTTTTATTGCAACCAGTCCCCTTCATGCTCACTTCCTTTTTAGCTACAATTCATTTTTAAACAAATTACTCTGTTAGCGGGTATCTATAAGTGATACCATGTGTATTTAGTGGGCAAATAATAAAGTATTCTGATTTTAATTCTTTTTCTACAATTAAATCATGGAAGACATACTATTTGTATGTGGCAGTGATGGAAGAAATTAAAAATCCAGTACTTCTGACACATATTACAGTGTGATTCATGCTTTTTTTTTTTTTTGGGTATGGTTCTATCACTTCTCTAGAGGTATATTTATCTACACTGTTTTTGTTCCAAAATATCACTATTTCAATTTGAGAATCTCAAATTTCATAAAACCTGTACCAGATCAGCTAAAACAAGATGGCAGAAGGCGTGGTATTCGCTGCTCTATGCAAAATTGGATCTGTCTTGGCATCATCTGCAAGCATAACATTAGGTGGACGTTTAGATGCAAACTTGACAATAATAAATGAGATTGAGAGTCGAATAAAACAGATCGAAGTTGAGCTCAAGTTGATGCAAGCATTCCTGCGCCAAGCGCAAAAACAAGAAGGCTATAGCGAGCCCACTGAAGTCTACCTGCAGGAAGTAAGAAAAGCAGCTTTTGAAATTGAGGACATCATTGATGAGTTTCTTTACCTGTCTGTTAAGCACAAGAACAGGTTTTTCAATGGGGAGTTCATGAGTTACTTCCGTAAACTCGGTAAAACTTCTTGGCACAAAATTGCTAGAGAGCTGAAGGATTTGCAATGTCACCTTCAGAATCTCCGGAATTTGCGGGTGCAGTATGAGATTCAGCTTCCAAATGCCAATAGAGTTTCAACCGATGTGGAGGATCACCGGCTTCCGCATCATCTTTCTTACCCAGCTGATGAGATGGTGGGTGTTGAACAAGAAAGAACAATGATGATGAACTGGTTAAAAACATGTTCGACATCAGTTATCACTGTCTGGGGTATGGGAGGATCTGGGAAAACCACTCTTGTCAATAGTATCTATGAAGATGAGAGAATCAAGAATCAGTTTGATTGCCATATTTGGATCACAGTGTCTCAGAAGTTCAACGCTTCTGACATCATGAGGAAGATGGTACGTCACATGTTGCAACGGTGTTCACCCAACATTGATAGCATCGATGGTAGAGACCTGGTAGAAATCCTGAAGAGAACATTAGAACATAGAAAGATTTTGCTTGTACTAGATGATGTATGGAGCACAGATGTTTGGATGGACCTGGCAAGTACAGTTGAGAGAAGCAACAACAATGGAAATAAGGTCGTAATAACGACTCGGATCAAAGATGTCGCTTCTTTGGCAAGCGAAGATCAGGTTCTTCAGCTGCAAAAGCTGAATGATGCAGATTCTTGGTGTCTCTTTTGCAGGTGGGCATTCAAGAACCGCATTGATAGATCTTGTCCTCAAGAACTAGAGTCATTGGGGAGAGAGATCATGGCCAAGTGTGATGGTTTGCCATTAGCAATTGTGGTTGTGGGTAACATGCTCTCATTCAAGAAACAAGATATGGAAGAGTGGAGCAAGTGCAATGATCAGCTAACCTGGGAATTACGCGACAGATTGCGCGACCAGGAGTTGAGTTCAGTGATGAAGATTCTGAAACTGAGTTATAAGAACTTACCGAGCCACCTAAAGAATGCATTTGTGTTCTGCAGCATCTTTCCAGAGGATTACATGATAACAAAGAAAAGGCTGGTCAGACTATGGGTTGCAGAGGGCCTCATTAAGCCGGAAAAGAGAAGAACAGTAGAAGAAGTCGCCGAGGAGTACCTGAATGAGCTGATAGACCGATGCCTGCTACAGGTTGTGGAGAGGAAGCACTTCAGAAAGGTGAAGGAATTCCAGATGCATGACATTGTGAGGGAGCTGGCCATTTCCATATCAGAGGACGAGACCTTCTGCATGACACATAGTAAATCGCACCCCGGTGAACCCGAATACAGGTGCCGTCGTTTGTCGATACATGAGCACAATGACAGGATCAAGTCGGTTTCAGATCCTTCTCGACTCCGCTCGCTCTACCATTTCGATGTAACCTGTTCTTCTTTTCCATCTGTGGGTACACCAAGAAGTGCAAGGTATCTGAATGTTCTGGAGCTGCAGGATGTTCCTATCACAGTTCTGCCAGAAGAATTGTCAGGCTTATTTAACTTACGGTACCTCGGTTTGAGAAGAACAAAGATCAAGCAGCTGCCACAATCAGTCGACAAGCTGTTCAATCTCCAAACACTTGATGTTTACCTTACAAATGTAGACAAGTTGCCAACTGGGATCGCCAAGCTGAAGAGGTTAAGGCACCTTCTTGCAGGAAAGTTGAGTGCTCCACTGTATTGCGGCATTGTTGAGAAGTCCAGAGGTGTTCAAGCTCCAAAGGTGGTGTGGGAGTCTATGGAGCTGCAAACTCTTAAGGGTGTTCTTGCAAACCTAAATCTTGTGGAAAATTTGGGACACATGACTCAACTGAGGACATTGGCGATCGAAGATGTCGGAGAAGAACACTATCCCAAGCTCTTTGCATCCATCAGCAAAATGCGCTCTCTACGCACACTGAAAGTTCTTTCAGCTGAAGGTAATCAAGGTCTGAACTTTGAAGCACTGAGCTTACCACCACAGAATTTACGCAAACTCCATCTTACCGGAAGGTTTCACCATACTGTGATGGAATCCAATTTCTTTCAGACAGTTGGAGCTAAACTGGAGAAGCTGTATCTCACAGGAAGTAAGACGAACATTGATCCATTGATCTCCATCTCCTGCCTCTCCAACCTGAAAGTGCTCCAGATCGGAGACGCATACGACGGAGCAAGCTTCGTCTTCCAGAGCGGATGGTTCCCCAAGCTCCACACACTCATCATGTGCAACTTGTTGCACATCAATTCGATGATCATGGAGCAGCAGACGTTGCAGAACCTCCAGTGGCTTGCACTGGTCAACTTCCCTGAGCTCAAGGAGGTGCCTCATGGCATTGAGCTTCTCTTGTCACTGCAGAATTTGATGCTGGTGAACATGCATGATGAGTTCATGGAGCGTATACAGGGTGAGGACAAGGAGAGAGTCCAGCACATCTCCACTGTCAGGTTCTTGGACAGGAGCAGAGGCATGGAGAAACGCCTGTTTCAAGAGTCATAAATATATATACAGGTGAGTTTGATTTGATCAGCATTATGCTTATCTTTATCCCCAATATGAAGTTGCAAGTTAGTGAAATTTGAAAAAAGAAAATGAATTCTGCTTGTGCCAGATTATATCTTCTGCATGTGTTAGTTCTTGCATATATATTAGATTTCCTTGAGAATCATACAGGTTTTTATTCATCTGCAAACTTAAGATATTTAAAGGTGACAAAGAGGAACACTTCTATAACCAAAAGGTTAACTGATTAATTGCACTCTTATCTCCTTTCTTGGTTGGAACTTGAAAACTTAATATGTGAATGTCGTTACCTTTCTTTCATTTTGAATAGGCCAAGAAGATCCATTGGGCACAATGAGCAGGCTAATGGATAGATGTTTGAATGATGATGAAACTGTAAGCTATAGGAGAACTGATCATATTTTATGTATCATCTTATCTTTGTCCGTGTAAACTCTAAATCCAACAAAGGTGATCGATGCTGGCATGTGTAACTACGGCGGTTTGGGTGTACCGAATCTGGAGCATATGGGTATAGCTCTTCGTTCCAGGTGGACATGGTTGCAACGGACCTCCTCAAGCAAACCTTGGCAGGGGCTAGCCATTCCGAGGTCGCAAAAGGAAAGGAACTTCGTTGCAGCCTCTACCGTCTGTCAATTAAGAGACGGACAAACTATCCTCTTCTGGGAAGATAGCTGGTTGCAAGAGGGTTGCATTCGGTCCTTTGCTCCGAACATCTATGATAAAATTCCACCACGCGTGCGCCGGTGTTGGACGGTGGCTGAGGCACTAACAGGTCGCCAATGGATCAAAGACATCCCAGGAGCACTTGGGATCCAACCTATTCTAGAATATCTAAAGCTTTGGTCGCTTGTCCAAATGGTGGATCTTGATCCTACTACTCCTGATTCAATCATCTGGAAATGGGAGAGTTCGGGCCAATACAGCTCAAAATTTGCCTATAAGGCCTTGTTTTTTTGGTCGTGTCACCTTCCTTTCCACCCCAATTTGGAAGTCACTTGCTCCGCCTCGATGCCGCTTCTTCTTGTGGTTGGTCGCAATGAACAGATGCTGGACTGCTGACCGTCTGCGCAGTCGAGGGTTGCCACACCCGGATCGCTGTGTTCTTTGCGATCAGTAGGAGGAAAGCATTGATCACATCTTGGTAGCATGCCCTGAATCGAGACAATTATGGTGGTGGACGCTTCAGGCGATAAGGAGGCCGAACTGCTTACCTGTCAACGAGCCATCCTTCCACAATTGGCTCTGAGAGCCAAATGAAGATTGGGGAGCGGCATCGTCGAGGCTTCGACACTGTCGTGACACTGGTGGCTTAGACAATTTGGAAGGAACGGAACAACCGAATCTTCAATCAACAACAAAGGTCTTGGACCGAAGTGGTGAAAGCAATGGCGGAGGAGGCCATGCTTTAGAAGTCAGCTAATCACGGGATCCCCGCTGTTTGGCCTTTACGAGGTCGTGGTAGCCAAATTTAGCGCGAGATATTCCTATAGTTTTCCATAGCGTCCTGTATCGGTCCCCTGCTTGTTTTTCTTTTATCCTTGTAAATAACTTTTATTTCTCTTAATGGAAAAAATGCGCTCCTTGCGTATTCCCGAAAAAAAAATGCTGGCATGTGTAAGCACGGTCAGAATAGCTTAATTATACATTTTTGTAAGTTGTCAGTGTTGATTTTTGTTTGTGTGCGACAATGTGAATCCTGTAGGAGTAATCTCTTGAATGAAAAACAACAGTGCCAGCTAATTATGTTTTTATCACATAATGAATCATTCAGTTATGGAAAACCTGCTTTCTAGAGTCTAGACATTAACTTGCTACCTCAAATGATATAAGCCAATGAAATCAAAAGCAGGTAAAGCTAGCCGAATTTCATTTTTTGCATCAAGTTAATGGCCTTTGCACAAACAGCTTTTCATTGTTCTGTATAACTCAACGAACAACGATCTCACTTTAATCCCTGTTATGAGTGATTGGCACTCCTAAAAAGCCTAACAAATCCTTGGATTTCAACAAATTTAACTGCAATTATCAGCAACGCAGTTGTGAGGAGCCTGGTTCTCCATCAAGCTCCTAGGACGATGACTTCTTTTTTTGGCTGGTGAATATGTGGCCTGAAAGGTTTTTAGAACAGAAGGTAAAGTTATCAACAATAGGGAGTATGACTGAACCAACCAAACAGAAGAGATGTTCAGCTTAAACATACTTTGCCTGTCTTTTGGTAGGCTACAATATGTAGTGTGCAATCTGGCATGATCATTCAGTGATGCTGTAACCTAGTGGATCAGCAACTTTCACATAGAACACCCTAACCTGCCACTTATCCAGCTTCTCAGCACGGATGTTGCAGATAACGCCGTCATCAAGGAAGACAAGAATCGCAGTCCACCTTCCAAGAAAGACCTGGTCACATTGAGAATATCAGAATTTTGCATGGTTCAGAATGTTCAAGTATCATATCAATTTTGTGTGGTTCGAACCTATGGTATAAAACACATTCTATAAGGAATTTGTTATAGATCAACAGTACAAGCATAACATATAGCTATGCAAGAGGTCAAGCTGTCAGTATGAAAGACGGATACAGTGGTAAATAAGGAAACCGGGTGATCTGTAATTAGCACTAAAGAGCACCGATATACTTATGATATATTTTTAAAGTTGCGACCTTCAATGTTATAGAACTACTATTGCCATGGTAAAATGAAGTAATGAGCTGATAAGCAACATTTTGTTTACTGTGCTCATACAAGGGCAGATAAATATTTGATATATGGACTATGAGTTTTTTCTCTTCTCGCATACCTTCACAAGAAAACCCTGCATCTCTGAATTAGCTGTTCTGTTAGCAATCCGCAGCTCAAATAACAGAGTACTTTCCAGTTTGGGCAGAACCAGGAAGGTTCAGAGCATGATTGGCACAATCAGTGGGTCCCTCTATGAACAGGTACAGCTTGCGCTCATTTGCACCAACAATTTTTCCTTGAGGAATAAATGTCCCCCTTGTAGTGATTGCAGCTTCAGTCCAATCCTGAATAGGACCCAAAGTCTCTTTGTGAGTGATCTTCCAGCGTGCATTTTGTGGGAAATCATTAATGTCAAGTTCAACCTCATAATGTTCTGGGACTACATGTGCCTGTATCCGTGCTAAATTTTGCTGAATGTTCAATGCAGCCTGAAGTGCACGTGCCGTGGCCTCATTATTTGGAGCATTGGCTACGACAGGTATAGAAAGTAAGGACCCTGCATTGGTGCTTTGTACTTGCTGATTGGCATTACTAGCAGTCTTGGCTGCAGCCAAAGTAGCGGCAGCTTGGGCAGCAGCAATAGCTTGTGCTGCAAGGTCACCCCCCGCCTTACGAACCCCTCCTTCCTCATCAGAATCCGAATCTGACTTATCCTCCTCATATCCATATTCCCTTGCCTGAGCCTTCTTTGCAGATCTCCGAGCTTCATCCTCTTCTTCATTGAACTTGAAACCACTTCCACCATACCCTGTTCCATGGGCCTGTTCTGTTCCTTGCTTCACTTTTGCCATGAAACGATCAGCTAGGCCTTTAAGGTCCTGTGGAACAGCCTGTTCAGAAAGCTCCAGAGCCTTGGCAAGATCTGGTGCATACCGCTCCTCTTCGTCAGAAATAAAAGTCACAGCAAAGCCCTTCCTACCAGCATGACCAGTTCGTCCAACACGATGAACATAGTCCTCATAATGGTTAGGGACATCATAATTCACAACCAGCTCAAGCTCCTTCACATCTAATTCACAACCAGCAATCAGCAAGTTGCATACGTTGCTGTTGAAATCAGCAAGAGTTGATTCACGGTCAGTGTAAAGATAGGCATGGATATCCACGCTGAAACAAGTCTTTAAGTAGAGAATCACATTTATCTTGTGAGTGGACAAAAACAAGAATTTTGCCTCTATCAAACCACTCTCCAAGCAACTCCAACAGCCTCAAGAACCTCTCATTTTCTGGCCGCACCTCAACCAGTTGTGTGATATCTTTGTTGACGACACTCCTCCCACCCACCTGGATCTCAACAGGCTTTGTCAGCACCTTACGTGCCAGTATCTCCACCTGCCGTGGAAAAATGGCTGAGAAAAGAACAGTCTGCCTATCTGGGCGGGTATTCTGAACTATCCGAGTAATCTGAGGCTCAAAGCCCATATCAAACATCCTATCAGCTTCATCCATCACCAAGAATGTAACTCTCCGAAGGTTAGTAATCATTCCACTGCTGGTGCAAAGGATACGGATCATCCTGCCCGGTGTACAAACAACAATTTCAGCGCCCCTCTTTAGTTCACTGATCTGCTGGGCAACACCTGAACCTCCATAGATAGCTACACAGTTGATGCCAAGCGGCTTCGCGAACTTCTTAATGTCTGAATGTATCTGCACCACGAGCTCTCTGGTAGGAGCCATAATGAGCCCAAATAGGGCCATCTCCAGGCACAACAGGCGGCTGGTCTTTGACATGCCTGAGCATTGGCAGGACAAACGCTAGAGTCTTGCCCGATCCAGTCTTTGCAATTCCTATACAATCACGCCCACTCATTATGATTGGTAATGCCTGTGCCTGTATAGGCATCGGCTTCTCAAAACCAAGCTTCTTGATGGTGTCAAGGAGCTTGCTGGTCAGCCCACTCTGCACCCATGTTTTTATTGGCTTGGGCACATCTTTCCCATGTACCTTGAGCTCCAGATTTTTCCTGTAGGTAGCCACTTCCTCGCCTGTCATCATTGTGATATCCTTCACCTCAATGTAGAAATTCTTCCGGAATGGCTGGTACTCAATTTTGGAATGGTCAACAATAGCCAGCTTTTCTACCTTCGTCTTCTTGACACGTTTCATGAACTCCTCATCATCCTCATCTTTCGATCCACCCTCATCGTCGTCGTCGTCATCATAATCAGAGTCCGAATCATCCCCTTGCATAATTCTCCCCATTGCCTTCTTTTGCCCTTTCTTATCACCATTACTCACAGCATCCTTTGCACTTTTACCATTCTTATCACCCATGTTGGAAGCAGGCATGCTCTCCATTGATGCCACAGCCTTCTCCAGCTTTGCGACCTCCGGCAACACCATGGAGCTCATGAATGCATCGAGCGGATCAATCTCATCCTCCTCCATAGGAGCAGCAACATTTGCATCATTCACCTCATTCGGCAAATCGGCAGTGATGCCACCGTCATCTTCTGCATTTTGGTTATCCTCCTTGTATCCCTCCACATCAGACTCCTCACCATCCAGAGTCCACTTCTTCCCGGCATTGGAATCGCCGTCGGCCCCAGCGGCGGCAGCAGGAGTGCCAGCACCGGCCGCCGCCTCCTGCTCGCGGCGCTTCGCCTCCTCCTCCTCCAGCCGCTTCTGCTCCTGCCACTCCTTGACACGGCGGCGGCGGAGCTCCATCTCCTCGTCGAGCCGCTTCTTCTCCTCCTCAATCATCTTCTGACGCCGCCTCTCGGACTCCTCCTCATCCACCACCACCACCACCTCCTCCTCCTCCATGGCAGCCGCCGCCTCCGGCTCCGCGTCGCCGTGGTGGTGGTGGTGGTGCGAGGACCGGCGGCGGCGCTTGCGGTGGCGGTCCTCATCTTCCCCCTCTCCCTCCTCCTCCTCCTACGCCCCATGCCTCCTCGACCGCGACGACTCCTCGCGCCGCCGCGCCCGCTCCTTCTCCTTGTCGCGCTCCCGCGCCTTGCACTCCTCGCGATCGCGCTCCTTCTCCCTGTGGTGGCGATCGCGGTCGCGGTCACGCTCGCCGTCCTTGTCGTCGCGGTGGTGGTGGTGGTGGTGGTGGCGAGAGGAGGAGGGGCGCTCGCGGTCGGGGTCCTTGGCCTTGTCGCGGCGGTGGTGCTTGGAGGTGGTGGCCTGTCACAGCGGTTGTCTGATGAGCAACAATCGCTGTGCTGAATCAGAGCAGAGGAGGAAAACGTACAGAGGAAAGGCGTTTTCTCAATAAGATTGCGTAATTTATTTATGTAACCTGTAAGCCACTGAGTGGTGGGACCTGTGGAGTATGTGTCGCGTGTGTGAGGGGGATTAATAGCCCAGCTGTACCGCGTCTAAAACTATTGAAGAAAAAAGAAGGGTGTAGCTATAAATATATTTTTTCTCAAAAAATAGTCGGCATGTATTTACATTGTAAGTCTCTAAATTACATATGTAATTTTAGTGTATTTACAATGTAAGTCTCAAAATTACATATGTAAGTACTAAAATTATATATGTAAATTCGAAAATTACATACTAATTACATATGTAAGTGGGATGTAAATGAGGTGTAACTACTGTGTAAGTGGCTAAAAAAAATCGACTGTAACATATGGCGCCATATTTCTAGCAACTCCGGTTCGAAATTGGACGATTCGCGAAGCTTTAATGGGTATGACGAGAATCCGATACCGAAATTAACGGGTCAAAGCGGCCGCGAGTAGGAATCGGCTGCACGAATCACAGCGTCATCCTACGGACACAAACGCCGACTGTAATCACGCAAGATTTATGGCGCAACAAATATAGCAATTCCGAAAAAGAAAAGATCCCCCTCCTCTGCTTCTCGTGTTCTCCTTCCTCACGTCTCTACTCCTATTCTATCGGATCTCCGGCGAGCAGCGCCGCCGGCGATCGGGGTCGTAACATGGCCCGTCGCCGGAGCCCATGTTCACGGCGGCGGCTGGCGGCGAGCGTGAGGAAGCCCTAGACGCGGCGGATGTGTTGGGGTTTGGGTGAGCGCAATTACCATGGTTTTTTCTTTCTTCTTTTTTCTTGGCTTTGTTTATTGCTAGATTAGCCTTTCATGCCATTTTCAAAATTGAAACAAATCATAGCGTTGGAATATAAAGTGAATTGTCTGTATTTCTCCATCAACTTAAGCTTTTGGGTTGAACTGATCGGTGCATGTAACTCAATAGATAGTACTCCTATGTCATTGTGTAATAAGGAAATGTATAAAAGAGGAGGAGATAGAGTTTGGTTGAAACAAAATATCAAAATTATTTCAACAAGCTACCTTTGTATTCACACATAAAAACTCTCACACATGTGTATGATTCAACTTTGCATTTATGTATTTGAACACTAACTTATATGAGTAAGATCTCGTCAACAACCAGCATTTTTCACCAGGTGCTCGCCTATTAGTAGAGCTCATCAACCTCAGTAAATAAGTAACAAAATGTACTTAGTTATAGAAAATACGATGTACTGCTTTCTTAGTAGCAGCAACGGTACTAAAACATCTGGTAGACTAGATCTTGAAGTAAATCCGATCGTTTGTTTCAACTAAACTACATCTCTTCCCATGCAAAAGTATCTCAAGTACGAAATAACATCGCTCGATCATGTGAAAAAAATATAGATACCTTGAACTTTCGCATCACAATAGTTAAAAAAAAATCAACCACATTAGTTGTACCTTTCGAAATTCTCGTGAACACTTTTGCCATCACCTATTGGCATACCTATGTATATATTGTTTTTACATTTTAAGTATTTGATGGTCTCACCATGCGCACCACAGCAAACCTAAGCAAACTCATCGATATAAGGTGGAGTCACTTTCATCCTATGATTTGAAACGCTACTACTGATACCCTTTAGGATCACAAATTGATTATTTACCATCTATATTATTGTCCCCGTGGCATATAGATGGCTAGGCCTAGGATATGATCAATTTCTCGTGGGAGGCAAAGAGCCATATTGGTAATATAAGTGCCATCGTATTTGGACAAGACATTAAGTTGGATTAACTTCAACCTCAACTTAAAGGAGTCAAGCTCATCTCTCCCATTCACTTCTCCATAATTTCTTGGCATTTTGTTCATAATAACATGAATGGAACAACATAATGAATTATAGTATTGGTTGCATTTGCTCTCTCACGGGTCTAATAGGGCCTAGTACCAAGTGAATTTACTTAGGCCATGTTTGAATAGAATTATTTTATGTTTTAAATGGGCCCTACCGGTTAATGGCTATTAATAGCGGTGGCCTTATATTAGAGAACTTTTACGGTACAATATACTGGCAGTATATAGAAGGGCATGCTAGGAATTTGATAGAAAATAAAATAACACTTTAGTAATTTTTGGTTCAGATTGAATCTAATTGGGAGTACCCGGTACTGGATCTTATCATGCACTAAGGGAGGAGCATCCTGAGCGCCATTTGATGACGAAGCACGTGATGATAGCACGATTTGATGATAGAATAATGAAGAAAAGACAAAATTACCTTTTCAAACTTTATACTGCAATCTATTTAACTAAAAAATCAAATCAATCTATACCGTTAGATCATATATACTTGCAGTAAATATACTAGCAGTATATTATACCATAAAAGTCCTCTTATATTAAGCTTATATGATGCATTCTTAGGAAATTGAATAATAAGATGGGGACCCTACACCTCAGAATAACGAGAAAATTGAAAGACGTCTTCGAAGAGACTGAAAGCTTGTTTAGCCAAGAATTTCTATTGATTTTTACTCCCTCCATCTTTTTTGACTTCCCAAAATATAAGAGCTTCTAATCTTCATTTTTTGGGACTAAGGATAAAAGGAAAATATCATAGTATCCCTCATTATATGAGGGGCTGGTTAAGGAGTCGAGGGTAAAATTAGATAAATTTAAATCAGTTGTAGTTGGGTGGAGGAAGTAGTATTCTGATATAAGACAAGTTTAAAATATTAAAAATAACTATATTTTAAGACCGAGGGAGCACTAGAATTGAGCTATTTCTGTTGAATCTACGAGGAGTCCAGTAAACCAGTGGGATCTTTGTGTGTATGTGTGCGCGAATGCATTCCTAATGGAATTTTCCTGATGTATTATATTTTTAAAAAACTAATTAGATAATGAAGTACTTCCTGACTTACAACAGTACTGCGGACAATTTAGGCCTTAGATCACATGGAGGTAAAACCTGCTTACTGCACATGAGCAATGCAATCTCAGGTGAAAGCCAGAACAAAAACCGTAGGAAAATTGACAGGTTTTTCATTTCTAGAATCCAAGTTTTGCACTTTGCACAGACAGCTTCCTCAAGTTGTTCTGTACTCAAAGAACAATATGATTTTCTATCACCCACAGAGCCTAACTAAAAGATATCCTCATCTGATTCCAACAAATTTAAATGGAAACCACAGCTGCAATGATCAGCAACACCATTGCAAGAACTCGCGCGCCCCATCGATCTGCAGCTTGAGCCGATGACTTGCTGTTTACCTGGTGAATCTGTGGCCTGCAAGGTTTTCCAGAACACAAGGTAAGTGGCCAAGAACAGAATGTACTACTATCAGTGAAACAAAGAGAAAACAGAAATGATCCGGTGAAACTTACTTTTGCAAGTCTTTCAGTAGACCACAGTACAATGCATTATCTGGCATGATCATTTCAGTGATGTTGTATCCCAGTGGATCAGCCACTTTCACATAGACCTCCTGCCCATTGTACCAGTTATCCAGCTTCTCAGACCGGAGATTCCAGATGCCAACGTTGTCGAGCGAGACTAGAACCGCAGTCCACCCTCCAGGGAAAACCTATGAAAAATGTTGCAAATTTGCATTGTTCAGAATACTCAAGGATGCATATGTTTTGTAAGTATACAAATTTGACATATGATCAGATTGTCCTTCATGAAGTTGTGTACCTGAGTAGTGCTGCGAGAGATGGCATCCCATTTGTTGTACCTACTCCTGCAATCTGGAGTCCAATCACCATTATCCATCCTGAAATTCACAAAATGGTGATGCAGGACTGTGTCATTTTACATGACTAACCAGAAATTCATAACACATGATCACATGGTAAAAGAAACTATATTGGTTTTCCATCACATACCCAACAACAAAGAATGAGTAACCATCCAGATGGTAGGTCTGAACACCAGTGTCATTGTTCTGAAAGACGATCTCGAGGAAGCCCTTGTACGATGCGTTCAGCGTGGATGAAGCCATTTTTGGTGGAGCATTGCCTGGCATTGTGGGGAAGTCAGTCTTGTACACTCCAGTCAAGTTGTGGAGATCAGCAAGCCTCAGTGGAGTCTCTGGTGGAGAGTATGAGACCCCGTTTATCGTCCTTCGACGCTTTCCATTGATGCGTAAAGGTAACTCGTTCTTGAGAACGAAGGTCTGAGTGATGTTGATAGAGTCGTAGCGGAATGATCCCTGTGGATTTGGACGTGCAGCACCAGCAGTTGTATTCATTCTGAAAAATACAATTGCAATGGTTATCAATGGAGAACATGTCATCTTGAGATGTAGTCACTGGAAATGACAACCTTGAAACTAGATGATTCTTACAATCAAGAAAACTATCATTAATCAACAGCATCATAGTTACTAATAATGCAAGGATATTTGTTAGTACAAAGCACAACAGTACTAGTGGTTAATACTCACTTGATAGACCTGGCTTGGTCCATGGAATAGGACTTGTAATAGAAATCATTTGGACCATCAGGAAGGGGACCAGAAGCTCTTCCTTTGGAGTTTGAGTACTGCAGGACAGCCACACCGTTGACATCGTGCCAGCGAGACTCGTTCGTGACGAACCTTGGGCTCGCCACAATGTAGTAGTCAGTGCTTGCATTTTGGTCCATGGTCACCAAGAAAGAGTATGACTGTCCAACATGGATGTCAAGATTGGTGTAATTCTGCTGATAAGTGTAGGTTCCTTCTGCCTCTACTACGCGCATATTGTGATTCTGGATTCTGAAGTTGAGGCTAGTTGAGGTGCCGACATTGTGAACACGGAAGCGATAAGTTTTGCCTGTAACAAGTATATGAAATATTGTTCTAGTCAGAAATCTTCAGATCATTAAAATTGGCATGACTGAAAGATTTTTGCAGTAATCCTGATAACTGATCAGTGATAGACATTTATTAACATCCTGATATCTGTATGTAAATGCAGCAAGACATTTCAGACACTGAAAATTCTGTCCTTTGCTGCTACAAAATAACAGAATTGATGAAAGCTGATCTTCAACTATTTATGATTACTACTCCCTCCATTTCATATTATAAGTTGTTTTGATTTTTTTTCCTAGTAATTTTTTTTTAAGTTTGACAAAGTTTGTAGAAAAATATAGCAATATTTTCAACACAAAACAAACATAGTATCAAAATATATTCAATGTTACATTTAATGAAACTAATTTGATATTGTAGATGTTACCAAATTTTTCTATTAAATAAACTTGGTCAAACCTAAAGAAGTTTGACTAGGAAAAAAATTCAAGGCAACTTATAATATGAAATGGAGGTAGTAATTGATATGATGTCTTTTTTCATCTGAGGAAGTATGATTATTTACTTTTTCCAAATTTTGACTACATATCTATAATGTTTCGCAATTGCATCCACTGTAAAAACTGAGTTAGGCTTAATAGGTCATGCAGAAAACTAATGATAAGGCAAATATGATGGGGAAAAGAAAACTAAGTGTGCTTACCGAGACCTTTTACAGTGCTTGAAAGGTACCCAAGGTACCTCTCCTCAACTTAAACATCCACCGTTGATTCTCAAAGAGTATATTAGGAATTGGATTAACAGAAATATGGGCAGTTTAGTAATTTTTCTTAAGCCATCGTGATTAACCGTTCTTTATCTTTGGTTATATCTTCCTGCAAGCCTGCACACATACCCCGACCTTCTTTTCCCTGAGTTTTGAACGCTATATGATGGATGACTCCAATTTCAAAACTAGAATTTATACGTCCATCCATCTCTATTGTCTTTAGAAAGTAATCCATACAAAGAGATGGAGGCACATCGATCAATTTTTCATTTAGAAGTCTTTACAATCACCTGCAAATCTCATGTATATATATGGAAAGACGCGCGAATCAATTACCTAGTTCTAATCATCAATTATGTGGTCTTCAATTAGCATGTAGTTATACGATCTGCAAACACTAATCAAGTACTCCTAGGCATGTGCATTGGCACCAACGGACTGAAGACGTTATTGTCTCTCCGCGCTCCGGCCGGACCGGCCGCCGGAGCAGCAGAAATGCAGAATAGTATCCCGTTCAGTTCTTCCTCTCTTTATGAAATATATAAACCAAATTACATATCTAACCTTTTCCTAGTAATACCTGGCCCACACTTTTAAGTACCTTTTCATAGGTACCTTCTACTGTGAATCGTTAGATTGGAAGTCATCAACGGATTTGGTGCACTCCAAGCACAGTAGAAAATCTAGTGCTTACCTGGCTCAACTCCAACAGTTTCATGTTGAAGGCCTTCTGGAATCAATGTGTTGTCATAGCTGTAAGGGCCTTTCCCATTGATCAGAATTCCATCCGGTATCCCGATATCCTTACCATCATCTAGCATTTTCCTCAATTCCTACATTGGGCAGAGATACCTTCTTACATTCAAAGAAGAACAGATAAAAACTTTCTTCAAATATAATGCACCATATAACTTATCCATAGATCAAAAAATCACTGTACTTCACAATTCTTAAATGATGAACACAAGAATTCTCTTACTTTTCAGAGAGTACAGATCTAAGTATCATTCTACATTACTACATATAACCATGCTTGCAACATAAACCAAGAAAAAACAGTATACAGTTGAGATATCAAGAAAGCAACTTAATATCATTCTCCTCGACGATTTATGAACACTGACACTGTAAACTAAAATGTAGTCGCAGACAGACAGACAGACAGAGGGAGAGCTCGGAGCTTACGACGTGGCTCTTGGTGTACCAATCACCGATGAACAAGGTGATGTCGCCGTCGGGCTGGGCGAAGGGGACCGGCACGACGGCGCGGTTGTTGACGGTGACCGGGCCGAACCCGCCGGCGGCTCGCTGGAGGCCAAGCGAAGGGAAGTAGAAGAAGCTGCCGATCTGGTCCTTGAGCTGGAACTGGTAGGTCCAGTTCCACCCGGGAGGGATCGGGCAGTTGGTGCCGGCGACGCCGTCCTGCCATGAGTTCATCCTCATCTGGATGCCATCCCTGCCATGGCCAAGAGGGAGGTGAGCTCTGAGCTCTCCAAGACTCCAATGCAGAGAAATTTTGGCGCCAATGACTCCCACCCACCCATTGCAGGCAAAGCCTCAGGCTCACTTTTAAAAGGAAATTTTGCAGAAGGACCCTCTAGTGTTTGGCATTTTGCATGTTACTATTGTGTATGGCTTCACATTTCTAACCTTGTTTTCAGTTGCAAAGTGCAACACAGATTGTGTACAGCAAATTTTATTAGCTAGTAATCGATCTAGTAGTACAGTAATTCAAGAAGAACACATGTATTGAAGTGAAATTTATTCTTATTAGAAATGCATTATTGACATAATAATGTATTAAGTTGTCAACATAATGAACTGTTGATGAAACTGATCATTTTGCACGGATGAACTTGAGAAAATGGGCAAACCAGTGGATAAGTACAGTGGTGTGCCTATCCTATCTCAAATTCTCAATATAGCATAAGAATATTTGGCTACATGACACAACTAATTAAGCCCATAAATTCCCCGAAATGCAGCATGCATGCCTAATATGAAGCCCAAGAGGCCCCCACAGAATGGAAATGTACAGCTAAAATCCCACTATGAATGTGCTGTTTAAATTCACCAGAAACAGAAACTGAAAATGATGGTGCTATTTTCATTAATACATGATTTTTTTATATAAAAATATCTTAACGAAAATTTCTAGTCCAGCTTAGTCAATTTTGGATCTATGCAATTGAAATTAGTAAATACCAGGTGAGGAGGAGGGGCTCATCCAGGTTGTTTTGGACGTTCACCCTCACGTTCCAGTTGGTTGTCACGTTCAGGAGTGGGCCCGGGAACTGGTTGTTTATCGCGATCACCTGCAAAAAAAAAAAAAAAAGTATTTGCATTCATGCCATCAGAAAACAATTCTTACACTAGATTTTTTTAAAACAATACGCATAAGATAGCGCAATGTTTCATATTGATATGGTAAGAAAAAAATATAAGACTGTAACTAAACAAGAGCATGACACCCCTAAATTCTTGCACAAGAATTGTGTCCGCAAATCCTTTTCCAGATTTTCTATCTGTAAATCTCAAATCTGGTGTGTGTAAATGTGTTCTGTTTTATCTGGAAATGGATCAATTTTCAACAAGAAGCCTGTTTCGCAGATGAACAAAAACTCAAAAGGATCAAAATCAACGAGAAACAGAGTCAGAAATCCAACCCAGAAAAGATGATATCATTATTCCCCTCTCTTTTGTACGCAATGTTGATCTTTTTTCCTTTTATCAACAATAAAATTGCAAAGTTTGCGGGATCCGATTTATTTTTTTCGGAGGAAATGCGGTTACGTCGTCTTTTATTAGGACAGATCGATCAACGCGTATTTACAACCCCTGCAAGAACATGGAACAGAAACCGCCACGACGAGACGAGATCGGTGCGATCGAAACCGCCCACGCAAACCGGTGAAAAAAAAATTAGGAAGCATTTTTTAGCCCCAGATTCATCATCAAACAAACCTCAAAACCACGCAAAAAGAGAGAGAGAGAGAGAGAGAGAGAGAGAGAGAGAGAGAGAGAGAGACGTTTTTCGATTTGAAACCACCCGAGAAACTCGCGCAGAATCAACGGAGACAGAGAAGAAGAAGAACATGTCGGAGAGAAAACAAAAAAAAAGAAGAAGAAGAAAATATCAGACAAGGCGGCCCAAATTTCTCGGAAGAAATCAAGAACAGAGCGCACGCCATGGCGCGCCACCAAACCTTCTGCGAGACGCCGAGCGGCGCCACCGTCATGTAGCCGACCTCCCACCGCACGTCGCGCGTGGGCTCGCCGGCCGACGCGGGGGCCGCCGCGGACGCCGCCGCAGCCACCACGGCCGCGACCACCACCGCCGCAATCGCCACCGCCGCCGCCATCCTCTCTCTCGCTGCAGGAGAAGGAAGAAAAAGGAGGGGTTTTTGGTTTGGTTCTCTCTCTCTTGTGTCAGTTGTGTGGGGTTTTGAAGTGAAAAAAAATGTGGAAAAAGGGAGAAAAGATGAGAGAGAGGAGTGAAGGGCAAAAGAATGGAAGGGCAAAAGTGTGTAGAGGAAAGAGAAACCATTTTTACATGGAGGAATGTAAAAGAAAAAAAAGGAAGTTTTGGAGGAGCCTTTATTTACTTCCAAATTAAGTTAACCACTCTAGTCCACCTAAGGTTTGGTTTCATTATTGATGGGTTTTTAGTAACTGTTGCAGCAGTGAAATATTAGTTGTTTTTAAACTGGCGTCTCCTGTTTTTTTCCACGTGAACTTTTATATCGTGTGATGTTTTACACGTGCTACGATGGTGTAGTTGTAACTGTATAACACTAGGGGCGAACCAATGCACTTTTGTACGGGTCCATGTAATCCAGCCAATCGCAATGATCTAAGGGGCGATATGAACTTGCTCATATATTGTTGTATGGCAGTGCTATATAACAATATAATAGTGTTAACAATCACGGATATAGAAGCCGCCATGTGTTTGTATATTGGTACGAACTAGCTAAATTCTCAATACATTGCACCTAAGTATTTATTTCCCTCAAGTGAACTGGTCATATGATATGTTACCCTCAATGCAAGGGCATTCGATGAAGATTTATGGTTATTGGTGAAGCTAGAGTTATATTGTTGTACGGTTTTTATTTTATTGCTAGAAATACTAATGACAGGAGTGTTTTCATCATATACGGCACTTCATCGTCTTTTAAAAGATAACCTAAAAGGTTTTTCCTTTTAATAATAGATATTTATCTAACCTCAAACACTTTCTCGCAAGTAACTTACGCAACATGTAAAACCATGTAAAGTGAAAACCTAACACGCCATTTTATTTTAAAATAATAATCAATTATACTCATGGAGTTTTGTAGATTTGTTAATATATGAAATATTACAGAATTATAAACACAATAAAATAGTTTTTAAAAACATTAGTACTTCACCATTTGGTTGTTTTTAGTTTAGCAACCATAGCCAAAATTTGAATTTTCAAACTTAATTTTAGAGTTGATTTTGAGGGGTTTTTTTTTGCATCGGCTTTCAAATCACTAAGTTCTACTCTTGTTTTGTTCTCTTTTCCATACCTTATCAAGCCATAGAGCAAACAAGGGACACCTCATTAGTTTTTATGGGTGTAAAGTTCATTTTTAATTATTGATCTTTACTCGATCTATTTTTCACCCTGAACTATAGACGGTTTGGGTGAAAAATACAAAACCGGACCAGAAGCACCTTGGGACATGTTTTTTACAGTTTCGTTTGAACTGGTTTTTCTTCAGTTCACTCCATGCAGATGCCAACTTTTAATTGAAGTTCATTCTAGTGGAAACCACTGTCACATCGATCAAAACTATTCTTCCTTTGTACTTGTAAGACTATAGTACTCTAGATTTTAGGCCCCATTGTAAACGGCATATTTGCAAACGAGAAGTAATTTGTGAATAAAACTTTTATATATGTGTTCTTAGCGACCTAAAAGCAAAGATTGAAAAATAAACTTCGATGAAAAACTTCAAAATCAGATTCAAATTTAAGGTTGAAAATTCAAATTTTGACTGATAAGCATAAGCATAAGTATAAGTGAAAAGATGGTGCCTAAAAGCCTCTTCTAGTTGTCCATTAATATAAGGGATTTTGGTGTCACATCCATCAACTCTAATTTTAATTTCTACCTATTTTAACTCCCAACTACCCATTCACCTATAAGCAAATTTTATTTAATAAGGGTATTCTAGTATTTTGTTGATATCCTTAATCTTGCACATAAGGGAATAATCCCTTATATTATACGATGGAGGGAGTATTAGATAGTCAAAGACATACTCTGTTCGTCCCAAAATAAGTGCAACAGTGCAGTTTAAATTACATTGTTGCATTTATTTTAGGTCAGATGGAGTATTCAGCAAGAGGTTAAAAGACCACTATGTCATTCATTAATACGGACCCACTCTAAAAGTAAGGTTTTTAGGGGACAAAAACTTATGTTAAAACTACATTTGGAGGAAGCATGGTCCATGTTTCGGTTGCGGCCTGCAGGTAAAATAATAACTTATTTTGTAGTTTGCAGTGGAAAATAGGACAAAAATGCACTTTACTCTTTACTCCCTTTATCCCAAAATCTTAAGCATATTTTATTTTTCTAAACATATTTGTAATCTCCATGCATCAAAGAGACTGTCTATTCGTTTTATGGTGCTATATTAAATTGTTGTTTTACAGTGTTATATTAAATTGTTGATGGGAATTAAGTTGCTATCTTAATACTCATTAGTTGCATGTATGCTTAAAGTCTTTGGTCTTAGTCACATGCGGGATAGTCGGTGACAAAAGAAATACATCCGAGACTCTTTTCTTTTATATATGGAGAGAGTATTATGTTATTTTGATATTTTTTTAAATTAAATGATAACTTCATCATCACTGGATGGGCGTGAACCACCGGCCTGTCCAACTGATCTTGCTCGAACTACTGAAACGTTTCCAATATCTGCCTATTTGGCATAAAATAAATACGTATGTTAATGATAACTGTATAACAAAAACTAGTAAGCTCATGCCAGCAGTGTGATTCCTGAGCTAACCAGCATCCAACCAGAACCCATATCCAGCATCCTAGTAGTATTAGGTAATTGGCATTTGGAATGATAGGGATGTCAGGTCCATGAAAGAAAAGAAACAGAGGATTACTCTGAAAAGCGAGAGCAAGTTTGACAAGCATTTTTTTTCATCAGCATTTCTTCCATTTTACTGAAAATGGGAATTCACAGTACTAGCTGATGGCACCCATCTTTTTACAAAAAAACGTAGTGATAAGTAACTGCAACTCTGAAGATTCAGTTCAGACTTCAGAACAATCCAGCAGAGCATTTGGGTGACATTTCATGGTACACATCTCACGGGCTAATGAAATACTCGAGAAAATCCGTATCCAATCTTTGCGAAAAGAAAACAAAGATGTTCTTGACATGTCATCGTGAGATTTGCTAGATAGCTAGAGAACTACAAAGTACAAACACAGACAGGCTAAGAGAAGTATTCTTTGAAGGGAACGAGCAAATGCTGGCCAGCACTGTCCGTGGCTGTTGTTATTATTCTTTGGAATAGAAGACTGTGGCATGGTCTGGTCCTCATCATAGAATGTGTTCAAACATTCGGAGGAGGCCAGATCTTCCCGAAGAGTTCCTCCACTCGGCGTGCTTGGTTCACATATCCTTCCAACCCAGAAGCAAGTAGTTCTTCCGCAGCTGGCCCCATTGCAGCTGCTAGACTCAATTGGTCCCACTTCACAAGCTGCATTCGTGGTATCATTTGAAATATGAACAGTTAGCATGAAGGTGCCATAGAAAAAATATAATCACTTATCTTCTCTTGTTTTATTTTTCCTCTTCTTATAGGATGTCAATGACTTGTTTGTATTGTTCTAGTAACTGTTTGGTGAATCATGATTACACCTACTACGAGCTTTGACATGACCTTTTAAGGGTGATCTAAACAATCCAAATATTATTTTCCTTCCTTATTTCATCTCTAGTAGTGTTAAAGCACATGACAAGTGAAGATCCTATATATTTTAGATAAAACATCACACCCCTAATAGGAGTCTCTTATAGCGAGTAGTTTGGTGGAGCTACAGAATGCATGATATAAGACTCTGCACAAAATCCAGGAAAAGTGAGCAAACCTCCTCTTCAGTGAAGTTGTACGTCTTGCCAAGAGCAGGAGTCAGCCTTGGGACATAACCATACTTCACGTCAGTATCAGTGACAGATTCTTCCAAAGACTGCAATATCTTCAGAGGTGCAATGATGTAGTCAATCCTACATTTCAGAAATATTAGTTCTGTACAAACTAACATCAATTCCGATCAATCTTGATCTGTAATAAGAAAAATACCCCAGGAGGCTAAACACATCTTGCTTGTTGCGTATGGCAGCAGCCATCAACTTTGTTTTATACCCATTTTTGTGAATGTAGGCATACACTTTCTTCGCCTGCATTACAATATAGAATTATATGGAGAACTAAATACTTATGCAACTGCAGAAAAAGTAAGGAATGTAAAACATGTAGAGAGTAAACGGAAATTTAGTTCAGTATCGAATTGAGAAGACGTGAACGCTTGATAAGTATAATGTTCTTCATTCATAGTCCCTTTATTAATGAAAACCTTGATAATTGTCACTGATTATTCAGTTATATGAGTTTTATCAATTACACTATAACATGGGCAACATGCCAGATTAACACATGGTTTGCTCAAAATTGTTGATGATGAGAACCAAATGGAGTCTAAAATATGCCAAGTCCTAGAATCAACCCAAGCATAGTTCATATTACCTGATATAGTTAAGTACACAACCTCTAATCAACTAAATATATTTTAGTTGAGCTCAAATAGTCAGTTATCATGATTATCAAAATGTGGCTACTTTAGTTCATATTGATAGAATTCTGTAGGAACAATCATAAATTAAAAGGTAATTTAGTGCTAACCAAAGCAAGCCCAGCATCTTCTCCTTTCTTCAAAGCTTCATCAATCTCTGGGTCGCCAGAGTGAGTCCTTGTCCAATCCTGCATAATTTGTGGTCAGCATAATTTTTTTGAATTAGCATAAACCCATGAAGGTAAGGGTCTGATGAATTTACCCGAACACGTCCCACAAAGATCTGTACAACAGATGCACCGGCTTGTGCTGCAGCTGCTGCTTGGGCAAAACTGAAGAAGAATGATCAGGCACACAAAAAAAATGATTACGAGTTCTCAGTTACTAACTACTAGGTGAGCTACACATCCTGCAGTCTGCTCTCTCCAACAATACCATCTTATGTAAATTGCAAGAGTAAGTTTATGGTTTTTATGCACCTGCAATAGTGCAAGTCCTTTATAGATAAGCTTGTTATCAACAGTAACTAGTCAGGCCTAATTGAGTAATTACAATTCATCAGGTAAATTCAATAGAAAACCTCTTCTTCTGCTGACATAAAAGCAAAATGTATACTTTACAATGCAATTGAGCCATCATTAATAAGTGATGCATGATAATAAGAAACAATCTTTATTAGTTCCCTTATACTTATTGAAGTATCTTAAGACTAAACAAATTGAAGGCAGTTCTCTAACCCCACAAAAAAGATAAGTATTGCCATACACCCAGCATCTATACCATTGCCCACTATAAGAAATAGGGCCATGATCAAATTAGGCAAAGCATATGTACATACCTGTACACAAATGTTAAATGTGTTTGAATCCCTTCAGATTCAAGCAACCTCGAGGCCTCTATACCCTAGTGGAGAACACATCGATTACAAAGATGGGAAATGGCAGCAGGTACAACCAGGCAACTTGCCAACTACTGTGTTGCATTCTACTTACTTGCCATGTAGCCGGAATTTTGAACAGCAGGCGTTCAGATAAGACATCATGATCACTGTATAGCTTCAAAAGCTCATGCACCTGAACATACGCATATCAAATTATTTTCATGGGACTGCAACTGCAGATCACAATTCAGAGGATTCTTTTCCCCTAAGGATAAATATTTCAGGCAAGCAGCATGAAACAACAAACAGAAGGAAGAAGCTCATACCCTCTGGATAATTCCTTGGGTATCATAAGCCAACCGAGCATCTATTTCAGTCGACACCCGACCAGGGACTAGATGAGCCATTTCAGCTCCAACATTTGCCAGGGCCTGCCAAATTCCTCCATGCTCAACTTATCCAACAAACAGACTGCTTAAATTGAAACTGAAATGCAGTATGCAAACCTTGGTTAGGAAACAGGACATCCGGTCCTCGGGCTTCTCCATTGTGTTACATTCACCGTCTGCCAACGCTGTATCTATAGCACTCTATAAGAAACAAAAGTCTGAAAATTAGTCAACTGTCTCTCTTCCACTTCCAGTGCTTTGATTGGCTTCACATTTCAACAGCACCTCACCTTGAACTTTGTATCCGGGAGGCCAGCGATACCGAGCAGCAGCGACGAGCTCACCGTGGCGGCGGTCGGCGCAAACCTGAACCCAATCAACAGAGCAGCCTATGAACTATCATTCCATTAAGTTGGATCGGCCAACCAAATTCAATGGTGGGATAACAGCAAAGAAGCAACTTCTAGTATTACTTCTCGAAGTCATCGAACACGACGGTATCCGGCACGATCTCGCTGAAGCTGGCCACGGCATCGAGCTCAGTGACCACCTCTACAACCAAGCTGACCAAAATCAGTAACTCAAATCACACAGGAAGCCATGTAGGAGACAACTGACAAGCACAAGGCCAGCATCCTTACCGTCCACGGAGGAAGACGGTGCGTTGCCGCCGGCGGCTACACGGGCCGCAAGAACCGGCCTCCGGAGGCTAAAGGCCACAGGCCTGGCCGACATCGCCGCCGACGAGCTCCACCTGCCGACCTGAAGAGGAAGAAGCGGCGGCGGTGACCAAGAACGGGTGAAACGGGCGCGAGGAGCGGCCGAACCGGGCAAATGAGAGCTCGTCGGAGAGAGGAGGAGGCGGCGGAGCGGGAGGGCGTACCTGGAGGGAGGCCCGCAGGAGGGAGGAGGAGGTCGGCGGCGTGGAGATGGAGAGCGCCATTGGTGGAGGTGGGGATCGGAGGAATGGCGAGATGCTAACTGTGGGAGAGAGTGAGGGAGGAGTGGAACTGTGGAAGAGAGAGATTAATGAGAATTATAATAGTGATGATTTGACTATTTTGCCCTTGGATGAGTTTTGAGAAAATTGCAGATTTTTCATCAGGTGTTTAGAAAATGTTAAGGTTTTTTTTCGTTCTTTGTTTTCCCATCTCTTCTACTCTTTTTTCACGTGCACGTTTTTCAAACTACTAATGGTGTACATTTTAAAAAATATATATATAGGAAAACTATTTTAAAATCATACTAATCAATTTTCCAAGTTGGTTTTAGTTAATACTACCTCTATATTTTAATGTATGACACCGTTAATTTTTTATCCAACGTTTGACCATTCGTCTTATTCAAAAAATTTATGTAATTATCATTTATTTCGTTGTGACTTAATTCATCATCAAATGTTCTTTAAGCATGACATAAATATTTTCATATTTGCACAAAAAAATTGAATAAAACGAATAGTCAAACGTTGGTCAAGAAGTCAACGGCGTCATACATTAAAATACAGAGGGAGTACTTAATTAATTATGTGTTAATGAGCTGCTCCATTTTCGTGTTGGAGGGAAAGGTTCCCAACCAAGACTAACTCTGCTAAATTTTTAAGCAGCATCCACGTCTGATAGGACTATACAAGTTCTCATTGGGCCTCCTTTTGGGAAAAAGTTTGAAATTTTACATAAATTGAACTAATTCTGGGGATTTTTTTTTGCCAGGAAGTCCATATGTCAAATCCAATTTTTCACAACCATCTAGCTCATCAAATGATCTTATGAAATTATCAACCATGTTATGAAAACATGTTTGATGAGAAACAAAAGCTCTCCAAGAGATTAAAAAAAAAGAAATTGAGTTTCCTAGTTTATGCATTTGGTTGGCTAAGCCTAAGCCGAGACATGTAATGAAACCCTTGAAAAAAAATTTATGAGTAAGAATTTAATATTTCGTTAGCAAATACTATTGAAGAAATAATACCTCTAAATTCACTGTAAGGTCCAAGAGCGCTTACTCCGGTGATGCAAATGTTTTATCAAAAATGATATTGTTCTTTCCAAAAAAAAAAGAAAATGATACTAGGTGCTAGTAAGGGCATATTAGTCATTGCACTTGTCCAGCACTAAGGTTTTGTTAATTGATCCCGAGGCTCCTACGTCGATGTTTCGATACCAACGAGGCTCAGCTCCAAGGGAAGCGATATTAAACGATTTTGTGACGTGTACATAGGAGTTGGCAATTGGATCGTCTTCTTTTTGTTTTCTTCCTTTTGGGATATGGTCAAACTCAAACCATGATGATATATATGAAAACTTTAACTCACTCATATTTTTTTGAGATAATGAACTCACTCGTATAAAAAAAATGCAATGTAAAATGGTGTACAATTAGAGGGTGACATGTGGGGCATGGGGGCAACACGTCGGTGATACATTGGATTTTTTTTGTGTGTTTTTTAACATAGTCAATTATGGGGTTGAAGAAAGGTAGCTTGATAGCATCCTAGAAGGGAAAAAGATGATTGAGAAGATACTTAAAACGAAGTAAGTTTAGCATATGATTAATTAATTATTATTATTTTAAATTTGAAAATAGATTGATATGATTTGTTAAAGCAACTTTTCTATATAACTTTAGTATAGTTTTACATGGTCCCAATATTTTAGTTGTAGGAATTCAATAATAAATCATCTCTTAGAAAGATGAATATTTTCACACTTCAAATTTTATTTAGGGTTCCAAAGATATTTTTAGATGGATTTTTTAGGTGATACTCTAAAACTAGGCATTTTTCAATTAACGGTCAAGGGCGATATAAATTAACATAGGGCTTGTCCACATTTATGTCATTTTAGACAATAGTATTTAAAAAATAAAAAAACATATGAATGTATTTATTTTATTATCGAACATTGGTAACACCCACATAAATTTGGTAACATCACAATAAAATCTGGCAGCCTCCAAATGTAACAAAAATTTGGTAGCCTATATGTGGGTACCAAGCTAAACACATCCAAAAAAGAAACCCTACCAAAACTTGACAATATTACCAATTACTAAAATTTTTGTTATTCCAAATTTCGAAAAAGGTTATTTTGTAGCAAGCTAAATATCCCATAATTTCATGTTTAAGTACCATCCAAGTATCCGATGAAAATATATTTTGAAATTTGGTTGTGTTTCTTTTACTCGAACGCATATACTTGCCAAATTTGTAACCAATCATGTATTTGGCACTGAAGCCCTAACTAAGTCTACGTAATGGCATGCTAGATTTAGTTTAGTTGCACATGCATTTGATTAAGCCATGTCTGATATTTGGAATAAAATAATCTAACTTTCAGGAGCCAATTCGTCTCAATTTGTAAAACTTCGTTTTCGAAGGAGAGCCAAGTCTCGCTTTCAATTGCAACTAAATGATAAAAGCAATCTGCTAAAAGTAGCTAGTTTGCCTGACAAGTAAACCAAACATTAGAAATTTAGGAATGTGAAGAATGTAAACATGTATTGTTAGGTTGAGTGCTAAGGGTATGTACAATGGTGTCTAATAGCGGGCTCTCTTCGTTGTCATGCATAGGGGTGGGCATTCGGTCTAACCGAAAATTTTGGTCTCGGTCTTCGGTTTTTCGGTCTTTGAAAAGTGAAGACCGAATTTCAGTGAAAAAATATCAGGACCGACAAATTCGGTCTCGGTCTTTTCAGTCTCGGTCTCGGTCTTGACCGAAATTCAACAACATTTTCATATATGCAAAGAAATAATGGAAATTTTCAACACAAAAATCACAAAAAAAAAATCGTAAGCACTTATGAGTAAAGACTCTTATTAGGTTGCATGCCTAGAAGAAATAGGGATGTAAAAATTAGATTTTAATCCTATTAAATATAGTGGATTGTAGGTTGTATTTAGACATTTTTTGATAATTCGGTTTTTTCGGTCTATTCGGTTACCTGAGGAGACTAACCGAATTGACCGAACAAAATTCGGTCTTTCACTACCTAGGACCGAATTGATTACCGAATTTCTCGGTCTCGGTCTCGATCTTTTCGATTCGGTCTTTTTCTGCCCACCCCTAGTCATGCTCATGTAAGTAAATTTGGTGATGTGGAAGAAAGAGAGGGAAGAAAAGAGAAACATCGTTCCTACGCATGACAACTGCTTAGAGTCGACTCTTAGCATTTATTAACGGAAAGTTTGCTGCATGATGGTGTATAAAAGGAAAGAAGTATAGTAAAAAAATATTTAGTGCATTAATGATTTACAAATCTTATTGTCTCTACTATTTAGGATGGTAGTCTCTAGTGACATTAATTAATATAGAGAGCTCATATTAGGGCATGTTCAATGGTAGAGACGAGTATGGTCTCTTAAACAATACAAGATTATTAAGAGACCATGTCTTTACAATAGTTGAGACGACAAAGGCTCTAGTCATTAACTCAAAAAGTATTCCTTTTATTAATATTCTTTCTATTTTTTTATCCTCATGCAACCATATTTCCATATTATAGTGATTAAGAGTCGTTGTCATGCATAACAATGATGTTTTGTCTCTGCCCTTTATCTTTCTTCCATGTCAACAAGTATTCCTAATTAGCAACGCTAAAAGACCACTATTGACAACCATTATACATGCCCTTAGACTCTACCTTTATACATGCCTAAAAAAGGCTAATTCAAAGTAGGAGTAGTAATAAAGCACAAAGCACAATAATTATGAACACTAATCCACACACTCCATTGATTCAAGTACACACATGATCCACAAACTTTCCGTTCCAACAAACGTAATTTTACCGGTTCATCCCCACCGCTTTCCAATCCCCCCCCCCCCCCCCAAAAAAAAAAAGGTCCCACCCTACCTTATCCCAATCCGCAAGCATCCTCTCTCACCGACATGCGGGTCCATCCCCACGTGCCGCGTATGACGTCGGCTTCCCCTTCCGTTCCGTTCCGTCGCCGCAAGCCCAAGCCACGCACTTCCACGTGGGCCCCACACGGCCCGTGCCCCTCACGCCCGGCCCACGACGCACCCCCTCTGCCACGTGGGCCCCACGCGACCTATGCCCCTCTCTCACTGCGCGTGGGGCCCACACGTAGCGTTCCGAGCGCTGCCAGCTGGGGCCCGCCACGACCCGTTTACCTCACTGCGCGTGGGACCCACGCGGGTCACTGCCAGTGGGGCCCACACGCCTCTCCTGTCCGCGACGCAACCCGTCTCTCTCTGTAAGGAGAGGGAAAAAAATACAAGGCAGAAAGGGGGAAAAAAAAGGAAAGGAAAGAGAAAAAAAACGCAAGGCGAGAGAGGGAGGGAGAGGGGTCGGAGGCAGCGGCGCGGGCGAGGCGAGGTGAGAGCGAGCGATAGAAATACGAGAGCGGGAGGAGAGGCGAGGAGAGAGAGACACAGATAAGCTCAGCCCTAACCCTAGCTCCCCGCCTCGCCGCCGCCGCCGCCGCCGCCGCCGCACCGCTCCCCGGGGAGCGGGACTTCGCCGCCGCGGCGCCTAGGTGGGTATCTCCCCTCCTCTCTCTCTCTATCCCGCTCCTTGCTTCCTTGTTTGCCTCGCGTTGGGTTGGGAAGGGCTCGTGATCGGGGCGGGGGTCTCCTCCCTAGGGCTTGCGGCGGTGGGGGCGATGTGGGGATGGTGCGGTGGATCGGGGTGGGGAGGGGGATGAACGGGCGGTTTCGTCTTGTCCGGGCGGCCGATCTGAGGGGGGAGCGGTGGTTTGGTTGGTTGGTCTCGTCCGTCGTGTTGATTGCGGTATTGATGTCACAAAGGGAGGAAACCCCGTCCTGAGCTGGAATTGGCTGTGTTTGTGGCGGGTGCATCGGTGTGGATGACTCAAAGGGGTGATTGCGTGGGTTGGGATGCGATGGGAACTCTGTTCTGGAGATGGTTTACTTTGAAGCAGGAATTCTGTTGATTAGATTTGCGCATAGATTGCTTTGGTTGATCCATTATAGTGCACTTGTGCATTGTGCTGGAACGGTGGAATGCTATCTTCAGGTTGCTTACATGAGTTTACTTTGTTTGCAGGTGTGGTTGACTCAGCATATTTGTTCCGTCTGCCAGCCGCTGCCCCTAGGGATCGATGGCTGTTGTCGATCCTGTTATGTTTGACAACGACGACGAGGAAGGTCCGATCTCCTTCAAGAGGTCGAGCACCTCTGTGAAGAACAGGCCCACCCCCACAAAGCAGGAGGGCTCATCAGGGAATGCCGGACCTATTAGGAGCCCCAAGGCTGTTGCTTCCAATCAACAGAAGAATGGGCTGACTGGTGTTTCGAGGTCTTTGCAACAGAGGCCGCAGTCAAGCAGTCCAAACCCTCGACCTTTGGGATCAGGTCAGCCGAACAGTTCCAAAGAACATAGTAGCCATAATAGTAACTCAGTGGATAAGAGTAAATTGAAAAGACCTTTCGTGGAAGATAAGTCGGATGACTCAGAAGATGACCATAAGCCAATCGGATTAAGGAGAAAGGTCGAGGATAGAAATTTGAAGAAACCTGCCGTAGGAAGTGGGACAGCAAATGATTCAGATGATGATAAACCATTGAGTCTCAAGATAAACTCAACAAAAACGCCTTCGAGTAGTGCAAATAAGGCTATTGTACTGAAAACTACACCTAAAATTGAGCAACCTGGTGATGATTCAGAGGACGATAAACCACTGGCCAGCAGGTTGCCAACTAATGCTGCTCTGAAAAGGGGAGGTAATGTTTCTGATGATTCAGAGGATGAGAAGCCATTGGCTGCCCGATTTTCGAAAGTTACTGGCAATGCATCTGCAAGTATCTCAAGTTCAAAGGACAAGGTCCTGTCTGCAAGTATAAAAGCAAGTTCTTCCAGCAAGATGTCTAACAATGACGCGAGCACATCACGAAATTCAATTAAAAGGCCAATTGACAATAATAATCAAACAAGTTCAGCTCTCAAGAAGGCGAGGCCTTCAGATGTTTCTGCGTCTGCAAGTGTCAAAAGAGAACCCAAGGCGGATGACAATGACAATGTACCTCTTTCACAAAGACTGAAAATGGGTGAGTCTTCAAAAAGCAAGCCACCTGCAAAGAATATCGTAAAGAAGAGTCCTTCATCTTTAAAGAAGGACAACAAGAAAATGAAAATGAAAATGAAAACAAAGAAAACAATGAAAAATTCTCAGTTCTCAAAGACAATGAAGGTCCCTCCTGGATCTGGTGGTGGACAGAAATGGACTACCTTGGTGCACAGTGGTGTTATTTTCCCCCCTCCGTACAAGCCTCATGGTGTCAAGATGCTTTACAACGGGCAACCTGTTGATCTGACGCCAGAACAAGAAGAGGTGAGATATATAACATTAGCTGATTTTTACTTTACTTTTCATCTTTTGATTTGTACCATGAGTGACATTTTAATCAGGTTCTTCTGAATCCATATCTTGCTACAAGATAATTGTTCCTCTACTAATTATCTCTGTTACAGGTTGCCACCATGTTTGCTGTGATGAAAGACACTGATTATGCATCCAAGCAAACATTCATTGACAACTTCTTCACTGATTGGAGAAAAATTCTTGGTAAAAACCATGTCATCAAGAAATTTGAGCTTTGTGATTTCACCCCGATCTATGAATGGCACCTAAGAGAGAAGGAGAAGAAGAAGCAGATGACATCCGAGGTACTGCATGTTTTGTTTTGACTTATTCAGCAGAATGAATTTAGTTTTTGTGCTGGTAATCTATAAAAAGTTGTCTACGGAAGTGATCAATCTTTAAAATTCTTCTTCTGCAGGAGAAGAAAGCATTGAAGGAAGAGAAATTGAAACAAGAGGAGAAGTACATGTGGGCTATTGTAGATGGTGTTAAAGAGAAGGTATTTTTCTTTGTGCTGCAAAAATGTAGTTACAGAAAGTTATGGCTAGTAATTGTAGATATTTCTCTTGTTCCCCATTCTTCTGTTATTGTTAGGTAAATGTTTTTTTTATTATAATCTAGCAATTGTTTTGTTTTACCCTAGTGTTCAATTTTGTGAATAATTTTGCACCAGATGTCAACAATGCATACCATGTGTTATACTTAGTTTGCTTCATGACATGTAATGTTGCCTCGATGTTCTTATTTTTTTTTAACATACATGACAGCTGTGTCATCTTCTATCTGCTGTGCATACTAGGTTCATTTCGCATAAAATTACTCTGGGTTAAAGCACTTTGTTCCTTTCAGGTTGGCAATTTCAGAGTAGAACCACCTGGCTTGTTCAGGGGGCGCGGAGAGCATCCGAAGGTATATATATGGATACATATACTCGTCGTGCTGTTTTAAGTAAGCGACATCATTTTGATGCTTTTTTATTACATCGTTTTAGATGGGAAAACTGAAGCGCCGCATTAAACCAAGCGATATTACAATAAATATTGGAAAAGGGGCTCCGATCCCCGAATGTCCCATACCTGGAGAAAGGTACGCTGGAAATTTTCCCATTACCTTTGATGTGTAATTTATATTTGTGAAGGGGTTGCTAGTATGTGTTCACTCTTTATTTGGTCATGTGTACTGCAGTTGGAAAGAAGTCAAACACGACAACACAGTTACATGGTTGGCCTTTTGGAATGATCCAATAAGCCAAAAAGATTTCAAGTATGTTTTCTTGGCAGCAAGCAGTGCATTAAAGGGCCAAAGTGACAAAGAGAAGTATGAGAAGTCTCGAAAATTGAAGGTGAGAGGGTTCATTGTTTGTGTCATGGAGATGTTGAGTTTGCATGTACAAATAATTTTTTTCTGCTTGGTCATTGCAGCATCACGTACACAAAATTCGTGACACTTACACAAAGGATTTCAGAAGCAAAGATAAGACAAAGAAACAAATTGCAGTGGCAACATACCTTATAGATAAGTTAGCCCTTAGGGCAGGCAATGAGAAGGTACTTTCTAACCTGAGCTCTCTGACTGACATTTATGAATTGGGATATATTTCTTCTGCTATCGGTGCAGATTGCACAGTAATCTCCCCCACCAACCAACCAATAACAAAAAAAAAAAAGGAATATGTGCCTTCTGTTCCGACATCTCTTCTGAATGGATATTTACACTATGCAACATAGCGTTTTGGTTCAAGACTGTATCTAGGATTAGCTGTGTGGCTGCTCATCATAATTTTGCATAATGGTCAACATAATGCGCATAGATTTTTGTTAGAATACAATCTTCAACAATGACATACATATAGTTTATTAAATAGCTTTGAATTACAGTGACATACATAGTTTGTATACTTAGCCACTACTTCAAATTCTTTTCAGGATGAAGATGAGGCTGAAACTGTTGGTTGTTGTACACTGAAGGTTGATAATGTTACTTGTGTTCCTCCAAATAAACTGCAGGTATTGGTCTTCATTATTAATAAATTCTGCATGTGTAACTTGATTTAGATGATATCTGATGTTCCATAACCTTTACAGTTCGACTTCCTTGGTAAAGATTCTATAAGATACTTCAATACTGTAGAGGTTGAACTGCTTGTATACAAGGCAATTGAGGAATTCCGTGCTGGTAACTCTCTGCCCTGCAACTCTTTCTTTCCCTCCAATCCTCACCTTGCACTAGTGGAATCACTTCTGTTTTCTTAATCTTTATTCTAGGCAAGAAACCAGGACAAGATCTCTTTGACAAACTTGATACAACCAGGCTAAATGCTCATCTAAAGGACTTGATGCCTGGGCTTACCGCAAAAGTGTTCCGTACATATAATGCTTCAATCACCTTGGATGATATTGTAAGTTCAGATAGAACTTCACATCTTTTTCTTAAACTTTCACTGCTGTATGAAGTGATTGATTGAAGTTTGTCATGGTTTAAGACATTTTAGTAGTATATATGTTGTTCCGTTCTGTTTACTTGAAGCTCAAGTGTGTAACGTGTTATTTCACAATAGTTGTTTTCTAAACGTATGTCTATTGGTGCTGATTTTACAGTTGCACAAAGAAACAGAAGATGGAACTCTTCTTGAAAAAATTGCGGTTTATCAACGAGCCAACAAAGAGGTCTATTGTGTTTCTCTTTAAGAAATAGAAAAAACTTATATTTGACCTGTTTTGATCTCAACCATACTTCTTGTTTACTCAGGTTGCTATAATCTGTAACCATCAGCGTAGTGTCTCAAAATCACATGATTCCCAGATGACTAGATTGAATGAGAAGATTGATGAATTGAAGGTTGAATTTCTACTGCAAATGATTAGCCCAACATTGTACCATTTCATTCTTTTGTCCTTTTCTGGTAAACTCTCTTGTTTTTTTTCTTTTCTCCAGGCCCAAAGGGATGAATTGAAGGCAGACTTGAGCAAAGTAAGGAAAGGAAAGAATCTAGGCAATGACAAAGATGGGAAACCAAAAAGAAATTTGGCCCCTGAAGCGTAATAATCTCAATCACAGATAGATCTTTATTTTGTATATATACAAAAAAACAATGTTGAGAAATCTCACCAAATTTGCTTGCAGGTTTGAAAAGAAGATATCTCAGATTGAAACCAAGATAGAGAAGATGGAGATGGATAAGAAGATTAAAGAGGATTTAAAGACAGTGGCACTAGGAACTTCAAAGATCAATTACCTTGATCCCAGAATTACTGTTGCATGGTGCAAACGCCATGAAGTACCCATCGAGAAGGTAACAGTGCTTTAGGACAACTCTATTTTTCTTTCCATATGAATTGGCCTATGCAAAGTTGACAGGCACATCCTCATTGTTCTTATCGAGATTACACTTCATTTTATATTGGGGGTGGGATTCTGTTCAACTAAACTATAACTGTGCATACAAAAAAACATTTGATTTGAAATCCGGGATATTTGAAATGATAATAGTCTATCGTCATTGCATCCTGAACAAAGTAAAATTTTCATTTGGCATATGATCAAATCAAATGATTGAACCGATTACATTAACTGACAGTACTGTTCGCCTTGACAGATTTTCAACAAATCACTCATTGCGAAATTTTCGTGGGCAATGGACGTCGACCCAGATTTCAGATTTTAAGAGGGTATAAGAGCATTGGCTACTGGTCATCCGGCCTGTAGTAAAGTTGATCCAGCTTCCAGTCCTTGTCCCGGACACTAATTTGCAGCTAGGAAAGGAAGAGCTCGGTGTTTGTTTTTGAAGTCCCCTGCTCCTGGAAAGAAGGAAGCACCCGGCATTCTCATTGTAGGCTTTTTTTTTTTCTTTTACTACTTGTTGGTGCCTTTGCCATCGGTCCTCAAGTTCTGTATGCATTTGGGCTGAGGAATTTTAGCTCGCTGAGAACGAATGGACATTCATTTTATACCGAATTAATCTCAAATATAAAATGAGGTTTCGTTTGGTTGCGGAAGGGAACATTGTTTGCGTATGTACTTGCGAACTGGTAATGGAAGAAGTGCTGAGGTGTAAATTTTGATCAAAGATATTTTTCCTGATCCTTTCATGTTATGTTAGTACATAATCCATGATAACGTTTGAGGGCAATTTATAGTGCTCAAGGCTGGCAAATCCTAGTCGATGGAATGGAGCACTGTTATGATATTCAAATTTTTGGTATGACTACTCTCGGGTAGTCGGGTGCAACAACGCAATCCAACGTACACCTGAGCACTTGTAAAACAATGTGACGACCTTTTGTTTCAAGAAGACAGAGAAGCACGGGGGACGGGCTAGAATTATTTGGAGCAATAAAAACCATCCAAGGAAATCATCGGTTGGGCTCCAGCTTTGTTAAGATGCACATCTCTCTTGAAGTCGGAGCAACGAATAGACTACACTAATTCTGCTTGTATTAATAATCATCTTGTTACATCCTATTAAATTCTTCTATGTTAAATTATAAATTTATATACTACTATGTATATATTATCTCTTCTCTATCTCTATCTCTCTCTACTACTTAAAAAATCTTCATCCGTAAAAAAAAAAAAAAGTCCAACTCCCTCTCAGGTCGGACTCCCGTCAAAACAAAAAAAATAGCGAAAAAAAAAGTTTGAGTCCGAGATCCCAGGGACACTCCTCTCGGTTTCAATCTATACCGTGATATCCCATACATCTTGGTGAAAAAAATTGATGTGCCGGATTGAAGATCTATTTGCAAAAACGGAACCTACCGGTCGAGAGCATTCCATTTTTATATGATTTTAATTTTTGGGTTTGTACTTTTCTATGTGAGTCCCTATAATTTTTATATTTACATTTGAGTTCCTATAATCTTGCAATAAGATACTTGAGATCTTTTTTTAAGAAAAAATAATAAAAGGGAGAGAACAAGGGCATAAAGGTGCATATAAAAAGAAAAAGAAAAACTGCAAAAAAAAGGGAAAAAAGGGAAAAAAAAAAAGAAAAACAATAACAATAAAATTTTGTTTCCCCTAAGTGGCGAAAAAAATCGTAGATCCGATTCCTATAAAAGGCAAAAAAAAGTGGTGAAAAATAAAGGCCAGATCCGATTCCTTTAAAAACGGAAAAATAAAGTCTGATTCCTATAAAGGCGAAAAAAATCTAAAAAAACATCGAAAAAAATTCGTCCGATTCCCTAAGAAAGTGGCGAAAAAATGGTTCGTAAAAAATAAAAAATGCATGTGAGAAAAAAATGGAAAGGGCGAAACAAATTCCAATTTCTTATCAGTATATATCTCTTCTCTATCTCTAATCTAATCTAACTATTTAAAAAGAGAAAATGCACGAGAAAAATAAAAACGGTTCAAAAAAATGCGTGAGAAAAAAGCACAAAAAATGCTAAAAAGGTTTTCCATCTTCCATAAAAAAATGTGCGAGAAATATTATTTCCATCGTCGGTAATTTTTTTTAAAAAAAAACATGCAAGGAAAAAAATGTAAGAAAAAATGCGCCATTTCTAAAAAATTATTTGAAAAAACCGCGCAAGAAAAAAACACCGTCTATTAAAAATAAGTCGCTCTGAAAAAATTGTTAAAAAAAAGGCTAAATTGATGGACGCTTGAGTCGGATAGGATCCATCGATTTTTTGCCATCTATTACACAGCTTTTATTTCGTCATATATTCTCATCTATTGGAAAAAAAAGCAAAAAAAGAACATTAAAAAAAAAGCAAAAAACGCGTGAGGAAAGAAAAGCAAAAAGGGAGAAAAATATGGTTTTCGTCGTCAGTAAAAAAAATAAAAAAAAACATGCTAAGAAGAAACTGTTAGAAGGAAATGCGCCGTTTATAAAAAAACAAGCCGCTCATTAAAATACAAACATTATCATTGACATAATTATGCATAAAAACGTATATTATCATTAGAATTTATTCACCCGTTGCAACGCACGGACATTTTTGCTAGTATATATAAAAAATCCAAAAGTTGGGTATGTAACCTTAGTTCATCTCGCTCTAGAGATGCAACTAATCCAACTACACGAATAAAACCCGCTCGTTACTTCATTTCCCACATGATAATTTAAAAAAAAATAAATTAAAAGTAGGATAAGCGAAGGAAATAAATCCCGCACGATAATTTTAGAAAGAAAATAAATTAGAAGTGGGATAAGGGGAGGAAAAATAATCCCATTTACCAGCTTCTCTTGCATCCCTGTCTCACTCCCTTTTTCTTTAGGGGCAAAATAAATTAAAAGTAGGATAAGTGTCAGAAATAAATCCTGCATGGTAATTTTGGAAAAAAAATAAATTAGAAGTGAGATAAGCGGAGGGGAAAAAAATCCCGTTTACCCGCTCCACTTGCATCCCTGTCTCACTCCCTTTTTATTTGTGTGAGAAAAAAATCACATGAGATAATAAATAGGAAAAATATACTTGGACTCCCTCAACTATTGCCCGAGTATGATTCATATCCTTCAACCACAAAACCGGGTATATTGACTCCTTAAACTATCAAAACCGGTGCAAACAATGCCCCTTGGTGGTTTTGGCTGACGTGGTGCCTACGTGGCGGTCTTGACCGAGTCTTTGTCCAACGTGGCGCTTACGTGGCATTAGAATAAAAACAAAAAAAAACATGTGGGACCATATGCCATTCACACAAAAAGTGAGACCCACTGACATGTGGGACCCACATGTCATCCTCCCCTCTCTCTCTTCTCTCTCCCTCCCTTATCTCTCTCTCATGGTGGCAGTGGCCAATGGGGATGAGGCGGAGGGGAGCGGTGGCGGCGGTGACGACGGTGGGGAGCGACGGCGGTGGCGGTGGGGACGAGACGGAGGGGAGCGGCGACGGCAGCGGTCGGGAGGAGGAGGAGAAGGCGGAAGAGGTGGTTTACGGGGACGATTGTGGCGGAGGAGAGCAGAGGAGGAGGAGGAGGAGGAGGAGGGCGTGCTTCGTGCTTCGGGGAGGAGCTCGTGCCGCTGCCGCCGCGCTAGCCAGCCGCCGGCGACGCTGACTCTGACCCCCCACGGGGGCGGCTCCCCTTTCATACCCCTTCCTCCCTCCTAGTGGCTGCGGGCCATAGCCGCGTTCTCCACCGCCACCAACGCTCCCCTCCGCCTCGTCCCCATCGGCCACTGCCACTGCCACCGCCGCCGCTCCTGAGTCCCGAGAAAGAGAGAGAGATAGGAGGAAGAAGGGAAGGAGATGAGGATGACATGTGGTCCCTCATGTCAGTGAGTCCCACTTTTTTTTGTGTGAATGACATATGGGTCCCACATTTTTTTTGTTTTTATTCTAATGCCACGTAAGCGCCACAGTTTTTAATTTTGTTTTTGTTCTAATGCCACGTAAGCGCCACGTTGGATAAAGACTCGGTCAAGACCGTCACGTCAGCCAAAACCACTTCCAAAACCACCGAGAGATATTGTTTATTTGTTTGCACCGGGTTTGATAGTTGGAAGTTGGAGGACATGAATCATACTCGGGTGATAGTTGAGGGAGTCAGAGTATACTTTTTCCTAATAAATAAAGCTATATGGGCCTTTCACCCTAACCCGGCCCATAATAATATGGTTTGGTCCTATCTCATACCCAACACCCAACCCAACCCAACCCAACTCCTCCTCCTCCTCCTCCTCCGCCTTCTCGCGCTCTTCTAGGGTTTTGCCTCCTCCCGATCCGGCTGCCGCGCTTCCATCTCCGGCGGTCCGGTCTATCCTCTCCGCTCCTTGCGCCTGCGCCGATCTCCATCTCGCTACCAGGGGAGGGGGAGAGGCGCTCGCCGCCGTCGTCCTGCTGCTTCTTGGTGAGCATCCGCATCCTCTTTTCTCATTCATCTCCCTCTCTCTCTCCAACCCACCCGCTTTTGTGTCCAATTTGCTTGCCTGCGTTAACCGTAGCTTCTCTTCTAGATCTGGGAGAAGCTGATTTTCTCTTAATTTGATAGCCTTAAACCTTAATAATAGGACTAGAAGTTTTGTTTTTATTTGCCCCTCAAAAATGTTTGGGGATCCCGTCCACTGGGTGCTAATCCTGCCTCTTGCGTCTGCAGATTCTTCGGAGCTAAGGCGGGGAGGGTTCTGCGGCCAGTATGGTAGAATATTTTTTTTAGTTTTTTTTGTTCAACTGCTCGTTGATTTCTTCTCTTCCCACTTCATTTTTTTTTTGTTCTGTTAGTTTGTGTTGATTTTTATTTTTTGTTCTGTTGATTTGGTTGCTGTGCAGCTGTTCTTCTCCTACTTCAAGGAGCTCGTGGGGAAGGAGGTGACGGTGGAGCTCAAGAACGACCTGGCCATCCGCGGCACGCTCCACTCCGTCGACCAATACCTCAACATCAAGCTCGAGAACACTCGGGTTGTCGACCAGGACAAGTACCCGCACATGGTATGCGATGCGATGCGATGCTGCTCTGGTTATCTATCTATCTGTCTGCCTCTGTCCTGGTGAAATATGCATAGCAATCAGCCGCTTGTTTGCATGGGTACTTCTGTAGATATATTGACTCTGCAGCAAACACAGTGTTTCTTGGTTCTTTACGGTGGTCTTCTGTAGATATATTGACTCTGTATGCTTTGTTCTCTGTTCAAGATAGATTTAGGAAGTTTTCATGGTTTTGTACTTCAATATGCATGTGCGTTTGTGCATTTGCTATGGTTTTTCAGTTGATTAATTATTCACTTCTTTTTACCGTGTTTACACATTTTTCTATTCCAAATTAGCTTGAACAACACACATGTACATGTGGCAACTCAGTCAATTTGATAAGGTCAAAATGGTCAAATAGGACTATAACATTTTTTGTAATGACTATTATGTACTACCTCCGTCTCGAAATGTAACTACTTTTGGCTGTGAATGTGGACAAGTACTTGTCCAGAGTCATAACCAAAAGTAGCTATATTTTGACTTAGTAGTATTGAAGAACTTCAAGGGGCTATTCATTAAAATGTAGTTCATGGAGGTGGGGTTGCACTGCCTTCTTTCAAAAGGATTTATACATAGATATTGGTTCATGCACGGTGCTAACCCCGGGCTTGTCAGAATACTATCCTCTGAAGGAGCCCCAATGCCTGTGCTACATCTTCTGTGCCATTCAGTGTTGCAGATCATGATGCTTCTTGTGATTGGTCTGTGTCAGATTAATGGATACATTCAAAATCACCTCATTCTACATGATTTCAGATTTCTTCTCTTCTGTTTGCATAGCATGTACTTGTCATCTGTTGATTTATTAATCTGTTAAAGGAGTACCTTTAGCATGATCCTTACATGTTTAGTTAGTGCTGAATGCTGTATCACAATTCAGAATGGTTGCACGTCTGACATGTAGTTGCATAAGTAAAAGAAGTACGATATGGATATGGATCAGGTAACACTCTCCGTTAGTAACTAGGATCCCCGTCAGTTGGCCAAGAGCTGACTATATCCAAAAATTGATTTGTGGGTAAACTTTTATGTCTTCTTAGCAACTTAAAAGCCAATGTTGAAAAAGAAACTAAGTTGAAAATACCCTAAAATCAACTCCAAAAAAAAAGTTCTAAAATTCAAATTATGGCAGCAGCTGATTCTTCTTTGGGCATACAGTGAGGCCCAAAATGTCAGTTATAGGATCCCAGTATCCCACAACCAAGAGTATGCATAAGGAAGATAATAATAACCATCTTTATAAACCATAGTAGATATTACTCTTCATTAGATCACTTGTTACTCTCTGTTGTTTTGGGCATGGGCCAGGCCCATGCAGCAGTTTAGGCATGATAATTTAGGAATAGTCAAATAAAGATAGGAGAGTATCTAGTTAGGAAAGAGATGATGTTTATTAGAAAGTTATAGATAGATATTGGATTGGTTTCTGTAGTACTAGAGATGAGTTCCTTGGATGTCAAGTCTATCCTCCTATATATAAAGGGACCCCATATACCCTATAATCAATTAATATCTGAAGTTAGCCCTAAGCCTTAGAGTTCTAATCGATGAGTCTTTTAGCTCAGCAGGGAGAAGTCCTGCCGCTGCTATTAGAGGGTGAGTGCCCTATTCCCTGGTCTTCAGACCCTTACCCTAGCCAATCCATGACACAGTGGTGTGTTGACTCCAATCAATGGTTCTGTAGTAAATGTCCTGAAGTAGTCACCAGCTAATGATAAAAGGCGGTATGTCTAAATGTTTGTAGAACAAACTTTGGGCTACATTGACATGAATTTAGGAATTAACGGGGAGTAGATCATATAGTGGTATACCTAGTTCGTGACATGCCTTACTGATGCAGAATTAGGAGCTTAAGATGCACTGGTAATTCCAGTGCAAATACTGTTGTAACCATATATCATTGTACTGCCTTTTCCTTTGCCTGTGACATATAATTTTGGGCAAGCACATTACTTGACAGGGACAACCAGTATCCGTACCTAGATATTTATTTGGCCTTCAGTTCCATCCAATGATATTGTATGAAGGGTGTACTTTTGTACTGCATAGGTTACTAAAGATTGCTTGTTAGTTGTTACAAGTACATGATGCCTGAAGTAATCCCAAAGGAAAGCAAAGCTATAGATCAATGTTATATACTGTGTTTTGTAGGTCATGATAGTGATGGAAAGATTCATATCCTTTTGTTATCTTTGCTTGCTGAAACAATCTTCATACTCATTGCTTTACCACTTGCACCTGTTAATTTCTATTGTTAAAAATACAACAACGCACCTGTGTTCACTGTTCTATATGGAAGAACTACATTAATCAAGCACTAACACTTTACAAAGAATTCATTTGAGCATGCTGACTCAAGCTTTCGCTCTGGCAGCTATCCGTGCGAAACTGCTTCATCAGGGGATCGGTGGTGCGGTACGTGCTGCTTCCCCAGGATGGCGTCGACATTGACATCCTCCATGATGCCACCAGGAGGGAGGCTCGCGGAGGCTGATGATCCACACCGTATTTTCGCCCTCGGAGGAGCCCTAAATCTGATGTATGGGGGACATGTATGGAGTATGGTGTGACAGACAGCAATATTGACAGGGAGTTAAAAAAAGTCTGTAGCAATTCCTCCTGATACTTGCAGTGACAAAACTATCCAAAGATTGCATTTGGCGATGCCATATGCTGCTTCCCTTTCTTGTGTACTCCAATCAATGTTTGTTAGATCAACGGTGCCCATTGGTTAGTTGAGATGTTTTTTCAGGCCATGTTCCTGAGAACAGGCTGCCCATTTGCATGTCCCAGTTCAGCAGATTGTTGTTGACCGGTCAATGATCAATGACTAGAAATTATTAGGCAGAATTTGGATGAATGCGACTTGACGTTAAAGCGTCGCAACTTTTTTCCAACTTAAAATCTGAAAACGACTGTGAACCTACTTATTCGAGAGCTCAGGAATTCGTATAATACTATATTGGAATAGTGTGTTTTTGCAACAATATGAGTAGTTGCTTTTGATCTTAAAGCTTGCGACGAAAAACACTCAAATTAAAGTAGTACTATAGAGTTAAGTGATCATCGTGACAATGAAACAAAATTCATCATCATTTGCAAGCCTCGCGTGCAAGCATGCCTTTGTACGGTTGGTGACGTCAGCGTATACCTCTTTATTCGTGCAATGTGATTAATTACTGGTAACGAACAACGTTGATGTGTACTGTAATAATCCTATGTTATTGGTCCTAAGCACATAGAGATGCTAACGCGTCAGAAAGTTCAGTTAACTAGTTAATTCGAGTAATGTGTACACCCTGCTCATATCATGGTTCTCGATATTTTTGTGTTAACCAAGAGAATAACAGTACACAACCCATTAAAATTAAACGAGTGTGATGCAACTATAATATCTTGGAGTCATCTCTATGTTCCATTTTTTTGGGAACAAAAAGCTAAGTGAAATTGGTTGGTTGTTAGTTCTTGCGAATGAATCTTATTCATGTGAAACAATAATCAAGTAACTTATATGTCATTTTTTTTCTAGAAAATGATAGACAAGAACGGTGAGAAAATAAGATTAATTAGCGTTGTTTCAATTTAAATGAGAATGAATGCGAAGTGAGCGTCACTCAACTGGTTAGGTTCCCTGTGGTGGAATCAACCCACTTGGATTTAAGTCTTAGACTTAACACGGGTATTCACATTTAGAGCTAATTATATTTTCAATGGTAGGCGACATATTCATCGATAGCGAGACTTCAGTGGTGACTTCGTGAATCTCAACATATGTCAGTCTAGTCTTTTAGAGGTGCTCATAGGGATAGGATGTGCGTGTGTGCGTTTATAGGGGTGAGTGTGCGTGTAGTGAGCGAATGTGTTTGTCTTTTGTTTCTAAAACAAAAAAAAAAAGAGAGAATGACTATGCCTAAACAACTAAACCACCAAATAGTTAAGATTTATCATGTACTCTCTCATCCCAAAATATAGAAGCCTAATATCTGATTAGACATTTCATAGTACTACGAATCTGGACAGGCCTCCTGTCCAAATTACTATCCCTCTCCTTCCCCAACCGATGCCTCCCCTCTCCACTTCTCCCAACTGATGCATGGACGAGCTCGGCAGTTCAGCGTGAGGGACTGGTGACAAGCTTAGCTGACACGCGAGTGGAGGTTGACGACAAGCACAACAACAACATTGGTCAGGGACGGTAGGATGAGTCGGCGAGCTTCTTCGACCCTGCTGCCTTCCCCATCGAGCCGACGTGCTTCTTCAGTGCAGATCGAGGTGGGCGAGAGGTTGCCGGCGGTGGCCCAGCAAGCTCCATTGACCCATCCCTGATCTCCATCGCTCACTGAAAAAAAAATCTCCATTTACCACCTCAACTCCCCGTTGGCACCCCTCTCCCCTCCCCTTCTTTACCACTCGACGACAAGGGCGAGATCCACAAGACGATGACAACATACTGCAAATGGGACGAGGGTTTGAGGCGGCCACCGTCGGGCTGTTGTTGCGGACGTATCGAGGCCATCGCCACCCCCATTGAGCTTGCACCCCTCCTCCTCGTCTGCGACCATGCCATTGCCGTCATCGGCTCGGCCCAAGTGCTCCACGAGGATAGCGCCTCATCGCCCTCCTCCCCTTGGCATGGAGGACAGGGATGGCGACGAGGTACCTATACTTCCTCTTCCTTCTCTAGTGGTGTGGCGACGAGGTACCTATACTTTCTCTTCCTTCTCTAGTGGTGTGGGGCATAACTATGGGCCAGACCTGCAAATTCTGACAAAAACGTGTGGCTCAACTTGGCTCTGTGTTCTTCACAGGACAACGAGAGAGCCTGACGTGGCATCGAATCCCCGATCTGGCTCACTCGGACCGAGATATTAAGCACACTGTAAAAACCCTTATATAGTGGTGTCTACATATGTGTCATCCAGGTAACCGAGAAAAAAAATATCAAGTGGTATGTTACTTTCCTAAAAGGAAAATCATGTGGTGCTTGTACCGAAGGAGTAGTACACAATCATGTCGATGATGCTCTAATGTATGATTCTTTGTTTCACTTGGGTCTAAAAGGCCCATGCAGCCGTGATGGATGCTGAGGGAACATCTGGTGCATCGATCGAAGGTGACATGATTTGATTGATATCATCCCAACACATACACCTATGCATTGTCCCCCCAACTCAGGCCCCATGTTACCTTACCTCTCTTCTCCTATCTTCTCACATATGCTTTGTTTCCTTTGATTTTTCAATGGGAGAACAACAGGGTTACCTTACCGCCGGGCTTACCGTGAGGGTATGGTAATATAAATACCACAGTAACCTCCTTAAATTCAAATAAATTTAAAAAATAATTTGAATTTTTGATAAATTTTGCACGGTTTTGTACGGTTTTTCGCGGTTACCGTGGTTACCGCGCGGTAACCGTGCTTACCGCCGGGGCGCGGTAACCCCGGCCCCGGCGGTTTGGGAAATCCTAGAGAACAACAGCTGAAACAAACAAAATCATGAGGGTCTCAGGTTGCATCAAGTGGTAAAGATACTGCTGAATGATGGTGTGCCTATGTTTTGTGCAGCAAGAAAGCAAGCAAAACAATGTCTTGATGGTATTTTTTTTTTCTCTTCTTTGAGTTGGTTGTGAGGAAAAACAATGTTTTAGTTTGGTGTTTGAGACTTCTCGAATACATTTGTATTTGCATTTATAGGAACTAGGGATAAAAACGTAGCGGATAATGCTCATACCATATTTGTCTTTATATTTTTTTGCTGAATAAGAAAACAAATATGGATAGCTCGAATACGGAAACAAATACGAATAAGAATCGAATATGATTGGACATGACTACTAAAATATTTTTTTCTTGGAACACGAAAACCAACTCAACTTCTAATAGAAACAAATATCAACATATATAATTAGCTCATTTTATATAAAATATAGTATAATTTATAAATATTTTTAAAAATTTAAATAATATTAATAGTGTGTACTAGTGTTAAGAGATGAACTACTATTAAAATCTAAAAAGGTATATTGAACATCATAGGGTTATAAAGAAATCGGGTATGTCTCACGGCTTCTGCGGATATTCGAATAGCACTGTTCACCGTATATCCGAATTATTATCCGTATCCAACGGAAACCCCGATACCATATCCGTATCCGTATCTAGGAGAAAATATCCGTATTCGTAACCGTATCCGAACTATCCGAGAATTATCCGATCCGAAAGGTATCCATATTCGTTTTTCTCCGGAGCGGACGGAAACTATCCGCTCCGTTTTCATCACTAATAGGAACCATCACCACTTAGCAACAGTAAGGTATTCTTTGCCTTCTTGTTTGCTGGAATTGTTTAGTTGATCTATGCTAAAAGAACATTTGCCTGTAATAACTAATAAGTGGTTATAATTTCTTTGAAGCAAAGACTGGTATTCGTTCTATTATATAAAAATAGTAAGGTCTCTTTTGGTACAAAGGAATTTTACAGGATTTATGGAGAAGCTAAAGTAATTCATATGAAAATTCTGTGAAATTACTGTGTTCAAGGAAATAGATTTTTCATGATGATAGAATCAAGAGAGCTACTGTTTTGAAATCAAAATTAAATGAGGCTGAAGTTGAACTCGATCAAGAAAATTACGGTAGCGGCGGATTCAATTTTAGGCTATCTTAAGAAGGATAATTATTCAAAACTGACATGGCTTCTCTAGTCATTTTCTTTCATGACATGTGAACCTAAGTCTACTTAATTCCTTTTTAACAAAGCTACATTAGCAGTTATCCGTACCATCCCCTAATTGATTAAGTCAACTGTGATCAGATCCAAGAACAAATAAAATAAGCGTAACTTGACCACTCACCTCTGCCTAACAGTAGTACCGTATCAGAGCAAGTTTAATAGTGTAGCCAACTACTGGCTCTAATTCATCTATAGCCAATCTCATAGCTCATTCATACAATAGTTAGACACTACACTATTAATACATGGTCCCACCTGTCATACACATAATGCGTCTTGGAATCCGTGCTACACTCTTCTCTCTTCTTATTTATCTCCTTAAAATATGTTTGCAGCTGGCTTATAGCCTGCTATTGTGCCTGCTCTTAATGATTTATTTTTACTATACCAAGTCCATGGCCCTGTTTGGATCCGGAGGGCTATTAAATAGCCCTCCGGAATCTTGCTATTTATGAGTATTAAACGTAGATTACTGACAAAACCCATTCCATAACCCTTAGGCTATTTTGCGAGACGAATCTAACGAGGTATATTAATCCATGATTTGATACAGTGATGCTACAGTAATCAGCTGCTAATCATGGATTAATATACATCATTAGATTCATCTCGCAAAATAGCCTAGGGGTTATGGAATCGGTTTTGTCGGTAATCTACGTTTAATACTCCTAAATAGCAAGATTCCAGAGGGCTATTTAATAGCTCGGAGGATCCAAACAAGGCCCATGTAAAATAGTCACATTTTTTTTCTCCAATTGAAAGCCTATAAACAAAGCATTATGCTGGCAAGAACAATAATGCTGTCCACACCAAGTTTCTCTTGCCACCCGTTACTGGTGTTACCGCAGTAATCCGACTTGTGATAACGCCTAGTAACCCAACTAAGTTTTTTTTAAAAAAAAAGTTGAAATAAACATTTATTTTTTTTCAGTTGTTCTCGATTTATTACGGTAATCAAGCTTACCGTCGAGATGTCGTAACCCCTTCCCAAGTGGTAAAGAGAACCCTGATCCACAAAACAATCATTGATAACCATTTATACACATATGTCTAGCTAGTTAATACTAACACCTAAGAAAATATGTATATTATCTCCTCACTAAAAAAAAAGAAAGTGTATATCTTCATACTAAATAAAGCACCGTACGCTATCAACCTATCACAAAAATCGAACATGCCATAGAGAATCAATCAATAAAGCACGACCAACCGTCGTGAAAATGATAGCTAAAAATGAGCTTTGACTAGCCACGGAAATGATATCAATCAACACACTATTGGGCTAAAATTGAAATACACTATTTCGCATTGTTTATACATTGGCAATCAACCTGCCACTACTGCATGTAAGTACAGTGCTAGATTGGGGATAGGCTGGTTTTCCATTGCATTCCTTGCAAAAAGAAAGAACCAAAGTGACAACAAGTTGGGTGCGCCTGGCGATGTTGGGTTTTCTCGTCCAAGCGTGGGGGCCACAGATCAACAAGATATTAAGCTACGTGGCACATCGCCAGCCATGGGATTTGTAATATTGCTATGCTCACCTCGCTTTTGACCTCATAATTTATTTTGGTTTTAGTCGAGTGCTTGGAAGACACATGTATGAACACATGGCATTACGCACGCACACCACACATATATATCAGTTAATGCATTTCCTTAACACATATCCTCGAGTGTGCCTTCTTAATATATATACCTCACGCTTGTCTTTCTTTTTCTTGATTACATAAAGAACACACCACACATCACTACGAGCGCATTCCCTAGGTAGTATGTACACATTAATGAGTACGTCTCCTTAATATACTTCAATAAGATAAAGAAAAGTGGCAAATCGTTTTCTCTATCTATTATATGAAAATGTGTGATGATATAATCTTGTATCATGAATTTTATGAGTTAGAAATTGATTGTATCATGCGTTTGTGTTATTTTTTTATGTTTAGTCTTGGACTCGCAATGTAGACAAATATGTTTGTATTCTCTTTAAGAGGGTGTAAGTTTTTATTGACATACAAAAGATATTTCTCAAATAGTCAATCTACCATTATAATATCTCTTCCTTGTATATTTTAGGTGTTTTAGTTTTGTCCTAACTTAAAAGTTCTCTAACTTTGGTTAGGATAGAGAAATATTTAACATCAACAATATCAAATAAATACACTACTGAGACATATTTCACGATGATTTAATAAAACTAAATTGATGTTGTAGAAGTTGGTGCATGTTTCTATAAATTTAGTCTTTGTTAGAAAAAAGTAACTTTAAGACAAAAACTAGGACACCTTAATTATAATAATATGGAGCAGAGGGAGTAAAAAAAAAGTGAATATGATACGGTCTAAAATAAGGGTGAATATCATACAACAAAGTGTCGTAAATTGTTTTCTTTCAGAAAAGTTGATGAACTTCAGTTGTATGAAATTATAATAACATTGTAAATGGAAAATCTGTGTAGCCTTAGGCATTTTATCCCTCACAAATTATATTTTAACATATGCCATGTGGGACCCATGGTGTTGGGCCACCTGTCAGTGACGGGTCGGTTGGGAAGACAACGATATGTGCTGCCACGTAAGCCTAGAAGAGAGGCTGGTTGGTCACGCGGGCCACACCGGGACAAGCACACGTGCCAACGTTGAGTGGGCCCCCACACCGTGATTTTGACCAATTATAATTGTCAATATATAAATTATACTAGTAGTTTTTTTAAAAAAAATTAATGGATGACGAGAAAGTTTATCTTGTAAGCAAACATTGCTTAGAAAGTGACTTGTATTAATTTGTTGCTCTATAGCAATTTCTGTACTAGGGCCCTTCAAAAGTTAATATTTGGATTTCTAGGAAAAATAACTATACCTGAAAATGCTATTAAGATTCTAAGAATATGGGTTTATTATTTCTCATTTGTATCAATCTATGCATCCATGACTCCAACTTTCCTGTATATGTCCCTTTAATTTTGAAACGGTTCTAAAAAGAATGGCATCCATGGTCAATTTGTTGTGTATATATATAATCTGAGTAAAATTCATGGCATTGCTATAAACATTTGCATCATTTTTTTATAGACCTTCCAAATTGAAGTGGAAATGTCCAACAGAAGGGACAAAAGGAAATAGTACCTAAGCAAGAATTATGGAGCTAGCATGAGTTGTGAAATTTTCTATGCATATATATGTTCATGTCATCATGTGCAGCTCATGTGCTTTTTATAAGTGTACGCACAACCTTGATCAACTTTTACATCACTTGTTATCTGTCCGTGCTCTTAGATTTGAAGCTAAGAATACACGGTTTTACACTGGTATGGTTTAGCAATCTTCTCCCAAGAGTTGCTTTTTCTTCTTCTCTCTCGCGATATCATCAATACATTCACACACGACATGCCTGCCAATACACCTAAGCACATGTCGTCTCGTCCCAAAATATAATAATTTTTAGTTGTAAATCATGTCAAATAACTTCATAGCCAAAAGCTGGCATATTTTGATAAACCTATAGTGCCATCGAAACATACTTCATATACTAGCTAGTTTGCCCGTGTATTGTCATGGAAAAGGGATGAATTAGGGAGCACAAAAATTTCATCGATATTGAGGGGCTCAAATGTTAGTGATAAAGGATAGTGGTGGTATATTGTTAATTTTAAAGTAGTATAGATATGCATAAGATATGCAACATCATTTATATCTTTTGTGTAAACTTGAAGGTACTCCCACTAATTTCTAACATTATTAATTTCCAGTTAGCTATCTTGTCTTGCAAACATAGAGTAAACCTAAGGGGTTCCAAAGGTTAATTAAGGTCTAGATTATGTGATGGAGTTTGTTGAGAGGTGGATGTTGCACTCACCTCCACTAGCTGGTACACTATTAACTATGCATTAAGGCCCACTAAATCTAGTCATAGCACGTGAACCACTCCTGATCCCTATGACATCCTGTGCTCCCCTACATCTGGTAAACAGTATCCATGTCCTTGCTTAACGTCTCTCTCCCCTCCTTAATTATAATTATTTCTTTCTTGTTTTAATTAGCTTATCTTGTGTTCTAGTATAAAACTAAGTTATTATATATATATTTTTAAACAATGTAAAACACAACCGCTCATATAAACATGCATATACTCAACCATATGAGCGTATCCTACCTCTATAAACACCTCCAAAGACTAGACCGATCTATATATCTTATATATCTTGAGATTCACAGAATTATCACGGATGTGTTACTGTCGATGAATATGTTGTATACCATTAAATGAATAAGGAATTATATGTGCTAGCACAACCTTATAAAAACCTCAGTCGACCACTCAATCTATTAGCTTGCCTATTCTTTTTTTTTTCATTCAGATGGATAGTAACATAATGTTTTAACTTAAACCTTAATAATGAAATTTCTTGCGCAATTTTAGTTCATATAAAAAGATATGCTTTTGGCTTTGTCTTATGTTATGATTATCTGACAAAGCCATCGGTAGTTAAATCGTCGTAGCGCTGTCGTTATTATAGTTATGCGCCGAAACTGTTGAGAGATAAACCATATTTATAATAACTGAAACATAATCCGTATTTCGTAGACAAGATTACATCTAGAAGAAAGGTGAAGAAAAAAAGCCAGTTGCTTGGATGCATTTAGGACAAAAAGGAGAAAAATCCGTGGAAAACATACAAATTAACTCAAGAAATGGCCAAATTAAAGTTTGGGAAAGAAAAAAACAACCCTCCTCCAAGCTTTTTTGCGACTTATAAGAAAAAAAATGGAGGGGGCATAAAATAGGCGAGGGAGGTGGGGCCCACACATAAATAGCAACCAACCGCTGCTAAATAAAGCCAACTCGCGTCTCCTCTTCCCTTCGCTTCGCTCCTCTTCGCGAACCCAAAAAAAGAAAAAAGAAATCCATTTTTTTCCCATTATTTTTTTCTCTTTTTCTTTTTATTTTTTCGTTCTCGTCGCCGCCGTCGAATCAAGGAGGCGGATGACGCAGAGCGGCGGCGGAGGCGGAGGCGTCCACCACCACCTGAACCACCACGGCCTCTGCTGCCTCTCCGCGGCGGCGCTGCCGGCGCCGGACGCGCCGCCGACGCCGGAGCCCGAGGCGGGCGGCGCGGCGGTGGCGGTGGCCGGGGTGCTCCACAAGTGGACCAACTACGGCCGCGGGTGGCGGGAGCGGTGGTTCTCGCTCCACGACGGGGTGCTCTCCTACTCCAAGATTCGTAGGGACGCCTCCGCGGCCGCCGACGAGGATGGCGGCGGCGGCGGCGGCGAGGTCAGGCTGATCGGCGGCGCCTCCGCCAGGATCGGCGGCGCGCGCCGTCCGGGCAAGCCCGTCGGCGTCGTCTGCCTCAAGGTAACCCAATCCTCTCCTGCGATCTCGCAGATCATGTTTTTTTTTTTTTTTGCCCCAACATTTCTCGGTTTGCGAATCTGTGTCTGCGAGGAATTTTCTCTTTCTTCCTCTTTCCGAATCTGAATCGATCAAGCATCAATCACATTTTGCATTGTGTTAGTGTGTGAATTGTTCCTTCGTTTGCGTTGGCGAAAGAGACTGGAAGATTCTCTGTCGAAATCTCGTTACTATGCAATGGTTAGTTGGGAGATTGCGTCACATTTTGCTGGATCGAAATGACGTGATGTTCTTTTGTCCTCACGAATTCTTGAAGTTTTTTTTCCCTTTTTTGTTTGTCATTTGGACGATTATTTTGTTCAACATGATCTTGGTGTGTGTTCTTGGAATGGAACAAAATTTCCGAATTAATTTCTGCTTTGTTCATGACATGAATGGGGGGGCATATTGGAGCAGTTAAACACCTGAGGTTTTGATTGACCAATCATCTCATTCGTGGTCCAATGCCACAGAACAATGCCTAAATTTAGCAGTATCAGGTTAAGCTACAAATGAACAAAAATGATTCCTATTTTTCTCTTCCTGATACGAGATTTCCCAAAAAAAAAAAAAAAGGGCCGCACCTTTCTCTATCACACAACCAGACACATCTTTTGCACAAAAATCCCTCAACTTTTAGTGGATTTAGCCAAAATTTCAAGCTCTCCTGTAGAATTTCTTACAAATGGCAGGGTTCTGTGGCAACTCTAAAGAACGATGAAGACAGTGAAGTTTATCCGTCCCTCGCTGTCGTATTAAAAAAATGTAGATGATATAATTAATTCCAACTGTGACACAATTAATCCTTAATGAAGCATGGTTAATACTGTGCATTAAGTTGAACAAATCCGGGTGGTTACAGAATATGCTCAGCGAATGTTTTTTTTTAATTTTTGAATTTTATTGCATTATTGATTTGTACTGCTCCAGAGGGAGAGGGTTGCTTTTCCACAAGTCTTTTACTAGCTGTTGAACTCGCAGTAGTCGTACTAGCACTGAGTCTTTTCAAGGCCATTGCTCATGGGTCCCCAACAATTAAAGGATGTACAGTTGCTTTGCTTCCAGTGGTCACATATACTAGAGCAAGATAGTAAGGGGGTTAGGGGTTGAAATAGAGGACCTGTGTGTAAGTTAGAGTGAATCAGGAGGGGCCTTGTGGATCTCCAAGAACTGCTCTACTTGCCCACTTCACTTGCTTGGTCCAAGGTAGTGGTCACCATCTTGATTGTATTTTCTTGGTTTTCTTGAAATCTTTGTTGTCGTTGTTTTTTCTCTCCATATTTTGATGTTAGATGTGATGTACCTTTTGCTTGCCTTTTCCCCCTCACCCTTTAATTAAAGTTGAAGGGAGTGGAAGTGATTCACATGCCTTTCTTCCTGGAATGCCAAACTAATGGTCTTTGGATCTTTATTTTTATTTGTCTTGGTCTGCAATAAGCATTAGCTTGACTGTTGATTAACACGATGGATGGTAGTCTGCGTGTGTGTGCTCTATTTTATTTCTGATGGATAGCGTTACATGTTGGAAAGTTCACTCTGCATTTTCATGTGCAAGGTCTCCCATAGCAAAGCTAACTGGACATTATGTTGTAGTTGTCAGCATTTCGGGAGAGCAAGTCAGATGATAGGAGATTCTACATATTTTCCCCCACAAAGACACTTCATTTGAAGACAGATTCAAAAGAAGACCGTGTTGCCTGGATCGAGGCCTTGATCTTGGCGAGGAGTTTTTATTCGCTAAGATCACTCAGCGGAAGGATAACTTTTGTGCAAAGCGATGTTTCGGTCTCGACTGCCAGGCTTCGGAATCGGATGCAGCAAGAGGGACTGAATGAAAGTCTTATACAAGAGTGTGAGCAGATTGTGCTTACGGAGTTCTCCAGCTTTCGCAAACAACTGAAGCTGTGCTACGAGGACCAGCTAAGCTTGTTTGGATCCTGTAGGCACCATTTTGAGGTAAGGAACTGCATGCGTTAATTATTGGATGCCCTATTGTTAGGACCAGTGCAAACCTTCACATGCCTAACTTGGAATGGAATCGGCAGCTAACAAAAACCTCTTATGCCCGTGGAAATTTATCTTGATATTCTTATTAGTTCTTAAAATGCTGCTGATCAATACATAGATCTTCTTTGGGACTTGTTTTCTAACTCTGCAAAGTTACTCTCCTTGAAAGGTTACTCTGCTCTCTTTTCCTGCAGGAATTTTACGTATTACACACATATTTGTGCAGGAAGGCAAAGATGCAAGTATAATACAGGGGGCGTTGACAAGAAATGACTTTTCCAGTTCTCGACATGGAAATTTTAGCGGTATGTTTTCATAGAACGTACTGAGCTATTTCTGCACATGATTAGCTGCACAGATAGTCTTCTGGCGATTTTATCCTTCTTCACGCCACTCCATCGGGCATTTTTTAATGTTTATGATTCATTTAGTTGCCTGAGTATACTAGTTCTGCCTTGTATTAGAAGGAAAAACCTGATGTTGTTTACTAGTCAGTGGCTATAACTTTCATTCATTAAATTGACATTAGCATTTGTTAATGTTGTAGTTGTTTGCTTGTCATGCAGAATACAGCACTACAGAATCTGATGAATTTGAGAAGCAAGATGGTGGTGACTTGACTTGTGAAGATGAGTCTACTTTCTTTGATGCTGCAGACTACTTCATTGAACCAAACGGCAGATCTTCAGCAATGTTAAGCTCAACCAGTTGTGGTGAGGGACTTTTGGATATCCAAATGGAAGATTCTAGTCACTTATTACCACAAATCAAACGGCGGAGTAAACTACCAGAGCCTACAGAGAAAGAGAGAGGCATCAGCCTTTGGTCAATTATTAAAGATAGTGTCGGCAAGGATTTGACACGAGTATGCCTTCCAGTTTACTTTAATGAACCACTCTCATCCCTCCAAAAGGGCTTTGAAGATTTAGAATATTCACACCTTTTGGATCAAGCTTATCAATACGGAAAGATGGTAAGATCATTTTACATATGTGGTTCTGTATTTCTACGTTTCCAGGATATTTGCTTGTTTTATGATGAGAATATAGAGATCATTTACAATAATATTAGACTTCAGCTCAATGTCAATCCCTAGACGTGATCATGAAGAAAACAAAAACAAGCGCATTACGTCTGTAGTTTGCAGATTTGTGTTGAGATCAATCATTCTGTGCTACAAAAATGATCTCTGCTATACAATGTTAGTCTTGCTGAAGCGACAAAACTCTTTAAGAAGTGTGGTGCTTTAATAATTTTACACATAAAAGACTTTTGTTGATTGTTCATATTGTAGTTTCGATCAGCTGGTTTGGTGTAGGTATGAAAATAGTCATAGTTGAGTTCGGAAATTATTTTAATTCTATGTATCAACTGGCATGTCTCTCTATTATAACGAGTTCTTTTTTTTCACGTGTCTGTTAAATCTAAAATTTAGGGAAACAGTCTCATGAGAATTCTCAAAGTAGCTGCATTTGCAGTCTCTGGCTATGCTTCATCTGTCGCAAGACCTTGCAAACCATTCAACCCGCTGCTAGGAGAGACTTATGAAGCCGATTTCCCTGAAAGAGGGGTCCGTTTCTTTGCAGAAAAGGTTGGTTACCTAACTCTTTATTGTATTTTTCTGTGCAAAGGAAATATTTTATCTTCCATTTCAATTTTATGTGAAGGATATAATGCAAAACTGATATCTACCGAAAATTAATGTAATTTCCACAAGGCATGACACTTGCCTCCTTTTCTATCTGTGAACTAAAATTTAATATCTTGATAGTGTGAAGCATTTAATTGCAACACATTGCTTTTCGTCATTTTCATCACTAGGTTAGTCATCACCCCATGCTGATTGCCTGCCACTGTGAAGGCAAGGGCTGGAAATTCTGGGGCGACAGCAATCTCAAATCCAAGTTTTGGGGGCAGTCAATTCAAGTCGATCCGATTGGTGTTCTGACAGTGGAATTCGATGACGGTGAAATCTTCCAATGGAGTAAGGTCTGTAGGATGATACCTGAACGGAATCTATCATTTTTATGTTCTTCATAACAAAGTTGTGTATGTCTCATGCTAAAGTGCTAGTGCCATTTTAGGTGACAACAACTATTCATAATCTCATCCTTGGGAAGCTGTACTGCAGCCATCATGGAACCATGCACATAAAAGGGAATCGCCAGTATTCATGTAAACTCAAGTTCAAAGAGCCATCGCTTCTTGATCGCAATCCTCACCTGGTATGTTTTGTTTCACCTCCTTTTTTCCTTGTCATCCTTAACTGTCATTTTTATTACTGTTAGCCTGATATGTGGAGAAAACCATGTTTTCTGTGTACAGTACCTTCTGACTAATCTGTATATTACGCTTATTTCCTTGTCAAACATTGCATGTGTGGAGTGTGGACAACGGGTCACTTATAACATGAAGAGCTGAGTGGTCTCCTTCAATCGTACCATCTGATACATTAATTGCACAAGCATGTTCTTATTTTAATGCGTTATAGTAGTATAAATTTAAACCACAAACTCAATGCAAGGTTGCAAGTTCCTACTCTGAGCTGCCCATCGGTGCTGTTAGAATTATCAGTCCATTGATTGTATATGGATTTGATGAAACTAGTCCATTTTCATGCTGATATGGTAGTAGCATGAAATGCCCTTGCAATGAGAGTAGTGATTTTTCCATGCGAAAATTCCCTATGTTGTGGAAATTTATTTGGCCCTTTTTTCCATGTAGTTCATTCTGAATGCTACTGTAAGAAACTATGCACTGTTTTTACTTGTGAACACAAGTGTTTCTGGTGGATATATCTTCATACCGTGCTTACACTTTTTATGTCCACAGGTACAAGGCTTTGTAGAGGATGATGATGGGAACAAACCTTCGTTTTTGATAGGAAAATGGGATGAAAATATGTATTATAGTAATTTAGATACTTCCAAGGTCAAGAGCGTTGATCAATTGAAAGGTGCCGTACTTCTGTGGGAAAAGAACAAACCTTCTCCTAATCCAACGCGATACAATCTATCGTCGTTCGCTATCACATTGAACGAACTGTCTCCTGATCTTCAGGTATGTGTGTAGTCATGAATACTCCACAAGCTTTGAATTGTTTACTTGATATCAAGACTCAATGATCCTAATTGAATTGATTGGTCATGTTCAAAGGACAAACTCCCTCCTACTGATTCACGGCTAAGGCCAGACCAGCGGCATCTAGAGAACGGTGAATATGAGAAGGCAAACGCGGAGAAGCTGAGGTTGGAACGACGACAAAGAATGGTATGTTCTCTCTCTCTCTCTCTCTCTCTCTGTGAAAAGAACTCTTTAAGATGAACATAGATTTAGCTTGTAGAAACCATCACGCAGTTGCTGCATTTTGATTGTAATCTGCTTTGTCGCAGTCGAGTAAGCTTCAAGACAATGGCTGGAAGCCGAGATGGTTCCAGAAGGATGGCGAAGACGGGACATATCGCTTCAAAGGCGGTTACTGGGAAGCAAGGGAGCATGGACAATGGGATGACTGCCTTGACATATTTGGGGAGTTTTCAGAGACATGATGAATGCTCAGGTTCAGTTGCTTTTAGTAGCATTAGACCAACTCCAAGTTCAGTTGGAACTCTGAAGCATTTGCAGGTTTTTCTGCATAGAAACAAGGACAGCAATGCAAATGCAATGCAATGCAATATGAGGAAGGAATAGACAATAGAGAGCATTGCCATCTTCAGTGGTAGATATGCATGGATGGCTTTGGTTACCGGGCTGTTATTAGCTCATTTCCTGAACAATTATTCGTAATAATGTTGCTCTTCTTTTGTTCGTTGCCTTGGATCCATGTTGGGATTGTGAGGCCAGCACATGTCGATTGCACAGATCGAGCATCATTTGTAGAAAAGGAAAAAGGGGTAAATTTAGATGAAAAAAGATCACCATGGAATGTGACGCTGCATTATTAGAAAACCATATTCAGATCTTTTGGACTGAAAATGTGATCGTTCTTGCATTTCAAGTTTTGCACTTGTGCCTTGTTCACTGAGAAATCTAAGAAATCTAAGGAGAGCATTTGAACAAGCCAAACCTACTAGTTGCAAATAGTTAAATTTCCCTCGAATAGGTGATAAGGTGAAGAAATAAATAAGAAAAGAAAATGTGAGCCATCCCCTCGTACAAGGGACAACCTTCATACAAACCAAAAAAAAAGAGATGAAAGAAAAAGAGATTAGACAAACAAATAAAATAAAATTATTTGGATTAGTATGCTAGAGTAGTGAAAATATGGTGTATTGTATATATCACCTCTTATCTTGCATAGATAAAATTAAATGTGACAACTACCTCTATTATAAAACTTGCCCTAAGCGCTCATATAATCACATTTACACACTTATCTCTATGAACCTTTATCTCATATAATCACTTCCTGAACACTCACAAGTATGGGGCTTCCTAGTTGGCGCGTGCGCGTCGGCAACGCGCACACAACCTTTAGGGTAGGTTTTCTTTTTTTTTTCTTTCTATTACTCTTTTTTTCACTTTCGGATTTTTTTTCCGTGGTTTTTTTTTATCGCGTATGCCGGTGGATTTTTTTCGACGAGTATATCTAACGTAACAAACACGTTAGTTTTAGATAACGACGGTAATTAAGATAAGACTTTTTTCTAGAAGATATTTTTAAGTAACAGATCGAAAACAAATTTATATGTGAAGTCAAATTTAGAAAACTTTCAGTCTAGATTTAAAAACTTTTCAACTTGAAAATTGAATTTTTGAAGCCAAAATTTGAAAACTTTCAACTTTTCATCTCAAATTTGAAAAAACTTTCTACTAGGGTTTAAAAACTTTCAACTCAAGATTTTGAAAACTTTTAACTCGGGTTTGAAAACTTTCAACTCGAGATTTTGAAAACTTTCAACTCGAGTTTGAAAACTTTCAACTCGAATTTAAAAACTTTCAACTCAGGATTTTGAAAACTTTCAGCTCGGGTTTGAAAACTTTCAACTCAGGATTGGAAACTTTCAACTTGAGATTTGAAAACTTTCAGCTCAAGATTTAAAAATTTTTAAGTTAATTTTAAAAACTTTCTACAAAGACATTTGAAAAACACGTGTTGTTGGAAGATTAAAAAAGTAATAAAATGCGAAAAAAAAAATCACGGAAAAAAGAAAGCGAAACTTTTTTCTAAAAATAATCGAAAAAAGGAAAGGAAAAAATCACCAAAAAAAAAGAAAAGCGAAAAAATAAGTAACGCTGTCCGCGCGCGCGCCGGCGGGCCCGCGAATTAGCTCTCCCGCACAAGTATACCCTATAAATGAACGCACACACGGGTAATCCATATAAAAAAAACTAGTTTGTCATATTTTAAGATGACACCTCGTCGCCTAAGACTGATTCAAACACCTATGCCTAATCTAGAACTTAAACACGAATGGAGCACAAAGAAAAATTAACATCTTGTGTCATACTCTGAATCTGATGCATTCAGATTCATCAATTATAACATCAGTAAAACATTCCTTTAAATGATTTTGGAAGTTCTATCTTGCATGATGTGGGCTGCCATTTCTAGAAAAATTGGCCGTTATTGGGCCCCAATCCACAGCAGAGGTGTAAAAACAATCCAACAAATTGGACCCAGTAACTATTTCAATGGAACCATTATCACAGCAGGATACATTAGATACACTGAGCTAACGTTACAAGGATGAAACAGAAACTCAAAATTGATGTACTACAGCAGTTGCAGCCTTGCAGGCTAATCAGGCACCAAGAGATTTTTGCTTCTTCGCTGTGTTCATGTATGGCCGTAGCACAAACTCGTTTTGCGCCTCCGCTTGGTCGACGGTTCCTCGCTTGATCTGCAAGATCAAATGAGCAAAGAATTAATACCAGAAAGTTCTATTGGCCCAGACAAGATTCAAACACTGAACTGCAGATCCATCTTCACCTGATATAGTCGCAACTCGAATCGAGGGCCAACCTCCTTCAGGTCAAGGGATTTTGGGCCACCATGTTTTTCATATACGTGATGCCTGTTGCAGGAGAACGGTTCACAGTTAAGGTGGTTAGGTATTTTACATCGAATTGGATGTCAGAAGGAACAAAAGATGCTTGACAATATTAGCACTCATTAACCTGAATGAGATGTAGTCATCTCTGTTAGCGAAAGTAATTATCCGTTTTGAATCTGGCTTTGGCACTGGAAAGAGATGCTTGACAATATTAGCAGTCCTTTCACCAGTCTGTAACAATAGAATCTTATCAAACAGATGCGGTGGAGCACAGACTGAAGCAGCATAATCCCCTGCCGAAGGGCAGAGACAAAAGTAGAAATGTATCTATGTGTTTAAATGCAAGCTATACGCTAGAGGAGTTCTATTTCCTTCAACCTAAAATAATTAAGCAACCAAAACAACAAACTCAGTGGATTCAATTTATTTGGGTTCAGTGGAGCAGAGAATTAAAGAATTAAAATTAAAGCCAACAACACAAGCTGTAAAAAGCAGAGGCACTCAGTTTAGTTATTCTGAATGGATTAAATTTGTCCTGATGGTCAGTACTTCTCAGGTTAACAAGAAAAATATCATCATGCCAGGGTTAATTCAGGAAAAACAAACAAACGACAACCAGAACTAAAAGGAAACTAAGAACAAATGAAAAAGGAGGCTCTCAGTATATTGTTTTGAATGGATTGAAGTGTCTTTCATAGAAGAAACAAGTCTCAGGTTAACGAGAAAAACATCACAGAAGCCTCCACAACTTTAGAAGCACCAAGAAACAGAAGTAAAAGAAATTTTTGGAAATAAACAGCAAGTAAAGTTGGAGGATCTCAGTCCAGAGTTTTGAATGGATTTAAGCGTCTTTCATAGAAGAAACAAGTCTCAGGTTAACGAGAAAGACATCACAGAAGCCTCCTCCATACAACTTAAGAAACACTAAGAAACTGAAGTAAAGGAAAATTTTGGAAAGAAACGGGTAAGTAAAGTTGGAGGATCTCAGTCTAGAGTTTTGAATGGATTTAAGCGTCTTTCATAGAAGAAACAAGTCTCAGGTTAACGAGAAAGACATCATTGTAACCTCCAACTTTGCAACACAGGTATTTACATGCCGGGATGCAAGTCACAAAAAAGTATACAAACAAGATTATTAGGAAGTAGGAACACATGGTACACCCCTCACCACGCTACAATATCAGCAAGATATTAAAGCTGCTCAGATAAGTTTTGGAATGGATAGATATAGTCCTCATGGTAGATCTCAGGTTAACGAGAAAACCATCATTGCAGCCACCAAAAATAATAAGCAAATCGTAGTGTAAAAAGATGTTCACTTCTATGCATTATAATTGAATAGAAACAATTGTGAGAAAGACAATGAGCATAGGATACTCCAAAGGGAACAAAACAATAAATATGCTCAACAACAGCAGAAGAATCAATAGAACTGGAGGTGCTCAGCACTTTCAGGTAAAAATGAACTTTGTGTCATCACTTCTAGCAATATTGCTTAACAAGAAGCCATTATTGCCAGTACTCTTGAATTCCTGAGAATATGTATGTGTGTATGCATGTGTGATGACTGACAGGTTGCCTTCCAGATAGATAGATAGATAGACAGACAGCCAGGCAGGAAGGCAGCCAGGCAGGCAGGCAGAGAGAGAGAGAGAGAGAGAGAGAGAGAGAGAGAAGAGAGAGAGAGAGAAGAGACCATTTGGCAAGAGTACCCGGATTAGAAAGAATCATCACAGCACCCTCCAGTTCCAGCGTGTTTTAACACATGAACATGTCAATGAACTTACAAAAACATCGAAAAGAGCATCATAGTAGGCTTGAAGCCTCCCACTTTTTGAAGAAAAAGATAAATGTAAGCGCTCACTATTGTGTTCATCATGACACTTCAATCTTGTATACCTTGGTTTGAAAAATCATGAATCCTTTTCAAACAAAAAAAACAACTTTCAAAACACATAAGATTATCTACTTGCCATGCAACTTAAATATATTGTCTTAAAACATCAGATAAAACCTGTTTGTTGCTTACACGAAATGAACGCTTTAGAACAAAACAACTCAAAGCAAAGTATTTCAGTACCTTGGTTGTGAAGTTATCTAGTATTAAATGGGGGTACGCTTCTGACATTTTACCCATGGCCTTCCTATCTTTAATATCGTGGCGTGTCACCTGTTCAACAATTATATCCAGGGTTACCAAAAGTATTGCCTCGCAACCCAAATCGTACATGACGAAGACTCAGCATACATTGATAATAACACAGATATGCACTACTTACCACACTGAGCAACCCAAAATATGCAGTTGGCCCAAATGGAAGATGGCAGACGATTAAACCATCGGGCTGGCCACGATGTTCATGCACCAAAACAAGGTCGGTGATATCATGCGAACGGCAAGACTCAACAATTTCCGATATCACCTGCCGAAAAGAAACTATAGATCAGTAAGATGCACCTGAACCAAGTTCAGAAAAGCTTGAACCGCATTTCCCAACTATTCACTCCTAGCAACCCAAATCTGAATTCTATTCAAGCACGCGGCGACAAAAAGAGACAACAACATGGAGTATTGCCGAATTATACCTGACCACCACGGTTCATTCTTTGCGAGTTAGGGAAGACGACTTTGAGCTCCTAAAAAATGGACAGAAACGGCTGGTTTAGCTTCATCATCCAAATGCACCCATTTTCAACTTATCGAGAACCCAAAAAAAAAAAAAAGAGAAGTCCACGAATCAAAAGCCGCACCTTGACAAACTGAGTGAGGGGCGCGCTGGGATTGCGAGAGGTGGTGAGTAGGATCTTGGGCTCGCGGAGCGCCGCGCCCGCGTACTCGTCATCGATGAGGCTCCTCGGAACTGCATCACAACATCACAGGGCCAAATCTAAGGCGACGGGGAGCGGGAGAGGAAGGGGAGGAGGGAAGGGGAGGGAGCTGGACCAGCGGAGTCCTTGTCCTCGAGGTCGATCTCGCGGCGGAGGGCGAGCTCCTCGTTGCGGAGCTCGGTGGGGATGGGCTTCCCCTCGTCGAGCGCCTCCCGGAGGCGCCGCTTCTTCTCGTAGTGCTGCCGCTCCTTCCCCTCGAGGCTCTTGCGGTACAGGTACTCCCGCCGGAGCCGCGTGTTCCGCCGCAGCATCTCGCCGCCGCCGCCGCCGCGTGCAAAACCCTAGTGAAGTGGTCGGAGCGGCGGCGATAAACCCTAGCGGCTTCACCGGCGGCGGCGCCGGACAAGGGCACGTTTATGTAGACGCCTAGAGGGGGGGAATGCGTGGGTCCGGGCCTTGATGGGCTTGGCCCATTAGGCCCATCATGGTATATGGGCCGAGCCCATAATGTCCCGCTTCTTCTTCTTTTTTTTTAAGACAATGTGTCAATGTCTTGTTTTGTTTTTTTTGTTGTCCACCCCATAATATATATAGCAACATAGTTACGCAAATGAAACATATCATAATACTGGAGTAAATCTGTACATGATGTGTCTCATCCCATACTAGATTGCTATATTATGAGACGAGGAAGTAGTATGATTTTCGTACCAGCGAAAATTGTTCAACAAAAAGAAAATCTTTTGAAACACTAAGTCTATGTTTTATACTATATTTTCCCAATTTTTACTTCCTTATTTTCTTCGCGAACGTTTCTCGGACGGTTAAACGGTTCGTTTTTTCAAAAACAAAAGAAATTATATAAGAAAGCTAGTTTATTTTTAAAATTTTTATATCTAATGTTTATTTAATCACGTGTTCCGCTCCTTATTTTGTGTACCTGCCCAAGGGAAGGATTCCTAGCCCACCACCTATTGTAAGTGCGGGAGTACAAGTGAATTGTACTTCTTTTATATAGTTGAAAAAAATGTTCAATGAAGAGTTGGAATTCTCAAAAAGTGTTTCGTTTGAGATTCGTTCTACCAAACGGAATCGCAAATTGCATCGAATGGAATGGAAGATCAATTTTATTTGAATTTGAGCAAAGCCATCGTCAATCAGTGAGAGGCACACACGTTGTTTCTCCCACCTGCACTTTAATCTATTTATTTACTGACGGGTGGGGCCACCCTCGCACGCCCATTAAAGCGCCACGTCACTGCCTCGCCCCAGCTCAGCCTAAATACCATCCATACCCCTCACCCCCTGGCGCTCACACCCACCCAAACCGAGGGCATTATCGTCATTTTACCGCAGGGTCCCAACGAACACCAACTCATTCATTCACTCGACGAAATTTCTCCCATTTTTAATAAAAGCTTCCATCCATCCATCGCGGTTGCATCCACGAGCTCGCGAGCGGAGATTTTCCCCCACGATTTTTGCTGTTCATCCGTGTGGGGGAGGAGAGATTCCGCGTCGATTGGTGGTCGGATCGGAGCGAGGAGAAGCCCCCGTGTTCTTGGCTTTTTTTCCCCCGATCGAATCCGGTGGAAAGCGAGCAATAAAAACCACTTCTTTTCTTTTTCGTTTCTGGTTTTCTTTTTCTTGTTGGGTTTCTCTTCCTCCTGCTCGAGTTTGATCTCTTGATTCGTGAGGAGTGTGGCGAAGATGAGCGCGAGTTTCCTCGAGATCCAGCCTTCGGAGCTCTCATTCCCCTGTAAGTTTTTGGCCCAGATCTCGCCTCCTTCCCCTCCCCCTGCTCGAATTGATCGATGTGAGTCGTTGATGGATCTTGGTCAAAGCTTTGGATCTTGGGGGTGGAAGAGAGGCTGTTTGCTCTCTGTTTGATCCGTGTCAGCTTGAGATTCGTCGAGTGCTGTGGTCGATTCGGCCATTGGATCGTGGAAGAGAGAGAGAGAGAGAGAGAGAGAGAGAGAGAGAGAGAGTGTGTGTGTGTGTGTGATTCTTGTGGTGGTTGCTCTTGCTGCTACTGCATGTGTGTCTGCCTTGTTGTTTTGCTGGGATTTGTGTGAGCTAGGTCTCGTGTGGTTGGTTGATGCATCGATACGGGGACTAAATTTGGTGATGGCCTGCTTCGCATTTGCGTAGAATCATCGTTTGGTAGCTGTCTGTACTTCCAGGAGTTTTGGGATCTTGTCAGCTAGTATGTGCCTTTTGACCATGCTGATCTGCTCCTGATTTGTCGGGAAGCTCGAATGCAATGTCCATGCAATTCTTCATGGTTATTGGGATTTGATTCGATGGCAGTTATAAGTCTTAGATTGATATAGCATGCTTAGTATGTTGATTTTTTTTTCATTTTTTTACTTAAGTTTGTTGCTTCTTTTTTCATTTTGTCCTAAAATGATAGAGTATGTCTTTGTAGCGAATGTCCGGTGGGTTCTATTGTGTTTTTTTTTTGCTTCAGATATTCTCTTGAAACTAATTTACTGTTTCGTATATGCAGTTGAACTACTGAAGCAGAGCTCATGCTCCATGCAACTCACCAATAAGACCGACCATTATGTTGCATTTAAGGTAATCTACTTGAGATGTCACCTCTTACACGTTTCTAGTTGTCACCATTCGTTTCTGAATGATTTAAATCTGTTACCTCATCCATGGCTGGCAGGTCAAAACAACCAACCCAAAGCAATACTGTGTGCGCCCTAATATTGGTGTCGTATTGCCGGGGTCTACATGTGATGTTACAGGTAGCTGCCACTCCATTACATAGTGAAACTATAGGATAATACCAGTACAAGTCTGTTTAAGATAGATAGCTCAGATATCTATTTAGAAGTCTGCTTAACATTTGGTTTTATTAGTGACGATGCAAGCACAGAGGGAGGCACCTCCGGATATGCAGTGCAAGGATAAGTTCCTTGTTCAAAGTGTTGCAGCTGAGAATGGTGCAACAACTCAAGATATTAGTGCAGAAATGGTAACTACTTTGCAGCTCTTCATTTTGTGTTGTTTCAATCAATTTGCTATATGCATCTGTTACAACATCTCATCCCTTATGTTTTTATTATGATAACAGTTCAATAAGGTGGCAGGAAAGGTTGTTGAGGAATTCAAGCTACGTGTAGTCTATGTGCCAACGACTACATCCTCCGCAATGCCTGAAGACTCTGAACAAGGAAGTTCTGCTCGGCCATTTGCACAAGAAAATGGTATCCATAATTCAACAATGCCACAACCTGTAAGTCGACCATGTTTCCTCATTTCTTTATTTTGTGCTCTAGTTTGTAATCAGACTTCGGAGGATCTATTTTTTAATTATTTGTACCGATGTGCAACATTTAGGTTTTTAGATCATCTGCTGAACCAACAAAGGAGAGGCCCACAGAGGTAGTCTTTTTATCTTACTTTTGTAGTTAGAAATTTAATTGAAGAATCAGTATTATTATAGAAAAGTATTGCAACTTTCTAGATGAACTAAGTGTCAAATAATAATGTTGGAATTATGTGATGTGCCCTTGTTCTTTTCGACTTTACTTATTGTGCTCAAGTAACTAATAATGCACAGCTTATGATAACAAAGTTAAGTAAAACTGGAGATAATTGCAGAGCATAAGCCCAGGCATCCTGGATCTGAGTATATGCTGTAGTTGAATTGCAAGTGATCATGAATCCTGACTGCCGCGCAGCATGACATTTTAGTGTTTAGTATGCTTTCATGAGACCAAAATTATAGCTTTTGTTTGCTTTCCCAGCATGCCCCTCTTTAAAATTGAATTGATGAGCACAATTACAACATATATGTGGAGGTGCGACATGCACTTATAAGTAATTCATGGATGGCATGTCACCACATATATGTTTATTATCTCACTGAATTGATTTATGCAAAATATCTGATTACTTGCTAATATCTAATCTGAAAGCTAGAATCAACTTAGCTTTAAATTCAGTACTACACAAGTCAATATTTTCTTTTGGAAAACCGGGGCGCCTTGGTTGTTTATGATTCATATGAACTTGTCTATTTGCTGCAAGCTTTTCCTTGCTTTAGCCATGAATGACAGAGTGCATCCAATGAGTGATGAGCTTGGCACACAGGAAAATATAGGTCATGATAGTAATCAGACATTTTACGTACCGTATGAGATAATTCAGTGATAATAGAAAAGCCAAAATACAGGAACAGGAGCTACATTTAGTTGTTAGCATGTCTTTATATTCCAAAATGCTTTTAAGATTTCTTTTGATAAATCACTTGTTGATGATTTATATTCTTATCAGCCATCGTCCATGATCTCCAAACTAAATGAGGAGAATAGGGTTGCTATTCAGCAAAACCAGAAGTTACGACATGAGCTGGTAAGTACTTCAACCATTATGAAACAGCACTAGTCGTACCATCATTCAAAGGAAATAAATAATTGCGATCACAAGAACTGATGGTTGACATTGCTAAAAGGCATATCAAGAAGTTGCTGCTTTCTTCGTACAACTGGACTTCTACTTTTTTTTTTTATGGTCTGTGAATTTTAAATTTGTGACCCATTGGCCATTGTTTTTTTTGTTCTGCTTAATTCAATTAAACCAATCATATCAACTGTCATGTGATGACTAGAATCTGGTGACTAAGTTCTCACTGACAAATCCAGATTTGTCGATTTGGAGACAAAACAAACATGCGCAATACAAAATCCGGCTGCTAAATTCTGCACTTGCTCAATGCTGCATTTTATCTATAGCTTGCACACGCCTGTGAATTTAATGGATTCTACGAACTGAACATTGTGTTGATGAAATCTCTATTTATCTTTCAATCAGGAGCTCCTACGGAAAGAAAGCAGCAAAAGCAGTGGCGGTTTCTCCCTCACCTTCTTGGCCATCGTCGGTCTTCTCGGCATCATCGTGGGCTACATCCTCAAGAAGGCATAGAAGAGGTAGAGGTTCCCAACAAAAGTTATACTCCCAGGAAAGGATACCCCTCATATTGGTATGCCGCGCATCGTGTTTTTTTCCCTCCTAAAAGGAGCACCTGTCCTAACTTGTAACAACAATACTCCTCCTAGATGCCATGGTTTGTGTACATTATGGTGGTTTTACGCTTCGCTGCGGTTTTTTTTTTTTTTACATTGACTAGGCTTGATTTTTAAGAGTTTTAACTGGTGCAACTGTTTGACATTCTCCATAATCTTTTATTCTTTCTTTCTGATCAAATTATCATCATACTGTTAAACTTTAAATTTCTCTTCCAGTCACATTGGCAGGCAGTGCTTGATCTCATATATTATTAGCTTGTCAGATCTTTAAACATGAACTCTATGCAATTGCAATGATGCAAATCTAGCATTCATCTCATATCAGATCATATCATACCACAAGTGTTGAACATGTCAGGGTAAAACCTGAGAGAAGTTAAGAGAAGATAAATAATGTACAAGCATTACTTGTGTGCTGCTACCGTTGGATCGTCAGAAAATCTTCAGGTTGGAACGAAGCAAAGTTCAGGCGACCCGCCGCCGCCGCCGCGCTTCAGGAACAGCATCGCCGCCGCCGCCACGGCCACGCCGACGACGAACCCTAGCAGCAGACTCAGCACGTGCCAGTGCCACACAGCCGGAGACGTCGTAGCCGCCGCCGCCGCCGCAGGCCTCTCCCCCTCCGACGCCGTGGCTGTCACCGTCGACGTCGACGTCGACGACGGCGACGGCGGCGACGAGCCACTCTCCTTCCCGCCGCTGCCAACTCCTGTCATCTTCTCCTCCTCCGCCGCCGCCGCCGCCGACGCATTGCCGCCGCCGGCGGTGACATGGTCGCCGTTGCTGCCGGACATGTCGCCGTCGCGATTCATCTGTGCGGCGGCGGCGGCGGCGGCGGCTGGCGGTGACTCTCTTCTGTATACGATACGGCGGCGGAGAGTCGCTTCTGGTCTCTCTTCTTGAGGCTTCGTGGGGGGTTGTGGGCCGTCGGATCGGGTGGGGAGGCGACGTGGGCCGTCGGATCGCCAACTAACGCCCGGATTTGTAGGCTGTAGCCTACGCCGCGCCTTTCTGGGAAAGTGGCACACGCTTTTTCTTGGGGAGTTTGCATGCACGTTTGTGGGGTTTTTTTTTTATTTGGTTTGGAGTTTGGATGAACATGAACACAAGTTGAGTGAAATTGGAGGAGTTTTTGGAGATATTTCTTTTTTGAAAATTCATGGGCCGGGTTGCCTCGTTGGGTGTGGTCTATTTCGTAGGAAATTACAAGGGAACAATGATGAAGAGGTTTCATACTCTAGTTAGTTTGTTCATGCCGCCAAAAGGGTAGTTTCCATGCTTTCTCAAAAGGACAAAATATAGCTCGGATTTACTTTCTTAAAACAAAACTATGTAGCTTCGTTTAACTATGCAGTTTCCTTTCTTTAAAACAAAACATTTATAACTCACACATAACATTAGTGGTAAGGATTTAAACCCTTAAATGTATAGTTGTGTGATAATTTTATTATTAAATCTGTAGTTTTGTGATATTTAGCCTTAAACTTGTATAGTTTATGATAAATGTATTGCTAAATTTTTAGTTTTGTGATACATCATCTTAAAAAAACTTTGTAGCTTGGATTTCCTTTCTTTGATGGAGTGCTAGTTTATAACTATGTAGTTTACTTTCTTTAAAAAAAAACTATGTAGCTTGGATTTCCTTTCTTTAAATAAAGTATGGAGTTAATTATTTTTCACTGTTTAATTATTTTGAATAAATTTGATTTGATGGTATCTCCAACTCAACATGTCGAATCGGCAACACCTATTATATTCTTAACAGTATTCTTCAATATGATTTAACCAAGTTTATTTAAAAATTTCCAAATGCAAATTCGATACTCCCTCCATCCTACTAGCATATAAGTATTTTTAGCTTTGAATTGGAACACCTATGAGCATCTCCAGAAGACTGAGTCAGTATATCTTGATATTAACGAAGTCACCACATGCACCTCAACACCGGAACATGCACCCACCACAGCAACTAAAACAACTATGAGCATCTCCGGAAGACCATGCCGGTATATCTTGAGATTGACGAAGTCACCACGAACGCAACTCACCACAAGGAACCTAATCAGTTGAGCTATGCTCACTTCGCACTTGGTCACAAGAACCTAACCAGTTGAGCTACGCTCAATGTAACCCTAACCAGTTGAGTGTCTTTGCCCTTGGTCACATTATGACTATTTTTTCCAAATTTTTTATTTATAATAATAAGCAATATTTAAATTAAATAATTAGTAATTCTCTAGGAGGATTAACTAAAATAGGATGGATGTGGGTAGAAACAGCGTCCAGACTTGGACGCTCATTCAAACAGCGTCCAGACATGGACGCTACTAGAAACAACGTCCACCTTCCTGGTGCAGTCAGACCATCACTACGCCACCAATACGCTAAGAGAAGTATCTATCTATCTATTATATACTAAAAGTCCATTAAACTTTCTACAAACACTTTCAAGCCGCCACGTGGCGCTCTTACAAACGCTCCTAGATCGGCACGTGGAGCTTTAACATCCAACCATCGGTTTTCATTTAATCTAGTGGACCTATTATTTTTAACCACTAGATCTTTATTTTAAGAAAAAACAAATCAATCTATCTAAAAAAAATCCCACGTTACTCGGCCGTGTCCCTTGGACCTGTATGTCCGTATGTCCGATGTACGTACATATCCCCTCTATGTCCTTTTCTTTTTCCTTCTTATATACTTAGATTAGATGAAAAACTAAAAAGTTCATGTTAACCATATGTTTTAAGTTGTAAAAATATATGTTATTTTAAGTTTTATTCTAAATAGCGCATCTCATTGAAACATCCATAAAAAATATTAATAATTAACATTATAGACTATATGATTGTATATCACAATTAAATTGGACTTATAATTAAAAAACAATTTAAATTTTGAGTAGCATTTTAAAAATTTACTCACTCCCTATTGTGTAATACTGATATATCCAAATGACATTATTAAATTTATCAAGAATGTATTTTCATATATTCTATGTTTCTGTATTCATATATTTTTTTTGGAAAATTAACAACCATATATATTTTTTACACCATGTGGATGCCCTTTTATCTCTTAAGCTTCATTCGGTCTATCTCATTGGATGAGCTTATCTAGGACACGCGAAACAAAGCATGCCATCAGCGTAAGATTAATTAAGTATCAAATATTGCATATCCCGTGCTTATCTAAGAAAAAATATATAGAAAAATAGTTATATACACCCAGGAGTATGTACTGTATATATATAAGGGTCATCCTATATATAAAAAACAAAATCTAGCTAGTTATTTATACATAACCCGTGGATATATTATTTTCAACCATTATTTTATATCTATATCTACGCAAGAGATGTCATAAAGGAAAAAAAAGAAGAATGTGTACAAGATCAGCTCCATCGAGTAGTTTTTTTCTTTCTTTCTTTGTGGCTCTGAGATTTTCCTCAAATTGTGCATATGAGTAGCAACCACCCTTGGCGAGTTTGTCAAAGAATTCACGCGGCCGCAGCACCGCTTCACGCCATCTCGCTAAATTTTTTGAAAGTATTTTTTTACTAATGATGTATAAGGCAATCATGTTTCCTTAAAAAAAGCAATCATGAGCGCATATATAAACGTGTGCTCACCCATCATATAAATACACATACACACACCTATCCTAAGAGAAAAAATATTTGTCTCCAAAAAAAGGAAAAAGAATGTGCTTAGTATTTGCTAGAAAAAACATATACACATATCATCGAAAATGCCGCATAGAACCACATTATATCTTTTTAATTATGTCATTCTCATCTATATAATGTTAATAATTAGGACAAATAATTTTGAAAATATAGATTATTCCATCGTATATTACCCATGAACATACATAGGTAAATCAGATGTATAATAAAAGAAAAAACAAAACAAAAAATATATTAGTTTATATGTTTGTGAACGATGGTGAGAGATCAGATTATATATAACCGGGACAATTCGTACCGTTCTTATTGTTTAAGGGTGTAATTCGACTTTTTCCTTAAAAGTCTTCCACATAAGGATTTATAATAAAAAATTAATCAACACTAAACTTCCTACAAACGCTCCTAAGCCTCCACGTGGCATCCTATAAATGCTCCTAAGCCGCCACGTGGCATCCTATAAATTAGAGAAATTCTTAAAAGGACACAACGTATAACCGTTGATTTTTATTAAATTTTGTGGACCATTATTTGTAACCATTAGATTTATTAGAAAAAAACATATCCTTATCCCTAGGCCCACCTCGGCCTGTTGGCAATTGCATGTACGTACGTACGTACATCTGCTCAACCCCCCCCTAATTCTTTCACCCCTTTTTTCACCTATTTTTTCTCCTATTTTCATTCTTTTAGAAAAGCAAAAATTGTATGCCAAACAATTAAGCAAATGCAGCATCTAAATTATAATGCTAATATTTGATCTGCTTATGTCTTTAGATATTTTACATTTTAAAACTCATGTCCTCTTTAATTCAACTGTAAAGAGAGAAATGTCACATTAATTTGGGCTACATTTTCTGACTTTTGCGTGTCATTTAAGCAATTTTAAAACTATAAAAATTAATGATATATATTTTTGTCATCGTATATAACTTGATAATAATTAAATTATATCTAATAAAAGTAAATGAACAGATCTATGAGTAATATTAAAAAAATAGCCCCCCCCCCCAACATTGTAACACAGTAAAAAGTACGCATCTTATAAATGCTTCTAAGATATTATGTCGTTCTCTTAAATCGGAGAAAATACACTCTTAAGATATTACGTCGTTCTCTTAAATAAGAGAAAATCGTAAAAATTCTGACAAGAAAATAAAACATTCGACCATCATCTTCGACTTAAACATCTGACACATAATTTTAGTTTGTTAGATTAATCATTTAGAAAAAGAACATCCGAAATCTCCCTTCCTCCCTGCTCGCGTACAGCGTGCGCCATTCTTTTCTCTATTTTTTATCTCCTTATCAACTGAAATTAAAATTATCTATATGTAAAAAATACACAAATGGACCTCCATCTATTACTTATATCCTGTCAGGCGTCTAACGACTTTCTACTACCTTAATTAATTTCTCTTAACATGCCTATGAGGGCTATGTACCTATACAAATTGACCTTGATACTTTTAAAACGATCTTATTAGGAGATAAATAAATATTCATAAGAAAGATGATCATAGCATCCCAATTACACATATGATCTATGAAGTCACTAATCATAATAGGTATTTATCTAGCAATATAGACAATAGATTAAAAATAAATGTGTGGCCAGTTGAACATCATACCAATAAGCATGTGGGTTGCACCTAGGAATCTTAACAGTGAACAACCTTGAGGCGGGAGCAAATGTTGTTAGATTTAAAACCCACTGTAAATAGAAAAATTCAAACATTTTACGAGTTCTGTTTGAATGAAAGAAAATATATATAAATAAAATACAATCAATCAAAAAATTGATATTATTGGATTTTTTTTGGTTGAAAGATATCCTACTGGGGAGTTAAATATCCTGAATTTTCTTATAGGAACCACCTCCTTTGTTTCGACACAATATTTTCTCATCAATTCAAAACCACATGTTCTCAAGTAATTTTATTTTAGAATTTAAATGTTACAAGGGTAATTATAAGAAAATAATCAGCGCTCAAATCACACAAAATACATTTAACTTTATAATATAATAAAAAATATTTTAATAAAAAACACCCACACATAAATATTCATAATAAAATTTCACTCATTATATAAGAAGGTGCCCGCGCATGTGCGCGGGCTATCTTTCTAGTTGAAACAAAAGTTGTTCAACCTAGCTAGGGTCAGGGATCACCGGTGTCGTCGTATTCGCCTTCGATCGGGGGGCTATATTCCGTACGCTTCACCCTGCAAACCACGTCGCCACTATTACTGTCCTTGTCGACGCCGGCGCCTTGGATTTGTCCAATACTCAGCGCCATCAATCCAGCCACAGCGTCTTGAGCGGCAAGTTCGTTGGCTGCTCGCTGGTGACAGGTGAACTGCAAGACATGCATGTCTTTCACATTGATCTACTTATGTCTTTCGGTGGGAGGCAACAGGTGCCCATGCATACGTTTAGCTAATTACCATTGATCAACTACTGTATACATTGTGTTCATACGTACTTTATCAGGATAATGGAATTCAACGGTCTCTCAGGAGTCGAGCAGATAGCAGCAGCAGCCTCCAGGGAGGACAACAACCTTCGGCCTCCCAAATTGGAAGCCGCCAATGGCAACGTCCTCTGGAATCGATGCGGGCGGACGTGAGGGCCTCCCGGGGGCAGGCGTCTGCTACAGCCTCCCGATGTTGAGGAAAACGGTGGAAGGAGGCAACGGCGGCGGCGGCAACCTACCCTAGCGCCGTCGTAATTTTTCTTCCTTTTTTTTCTTTTGCTCGGTTCGCTGCATTTGAAGTGGCTACACCGGTCTAGACGTCGTTTGGATTAGCGTCCATCCGCGGACGCTGTTTACAGGAGCGTCCTGATACGGAAGCTGTTTAGAATAGCGTCCTTCTTATTTTGGTAAATACTCACAAGGAATTACTAATTATTTAATTTAAATATTATTAATTATTATAAATAAAAAATTTGGCTATTTTTTTAAGCTACGTCAATTTGCACTTGGCGACATGAATCTAACTAGTTGAGCTACACTTACTGTGACCCTAACCAGAACCTAACTAGTTGAGTGTCTTTGCACTTGGTCACATTATGACACTTTTTTTTTACGTACCTCACTTCGCGCTTGGTCATATTATTACTATTTTTTTTTGAATCACTGACTCAACACGTGTACATGAGTCTCTGACTTAAAAAAAAATGCCTATTGTTTGGAGAGTTGCTTATAAGGGTAATTGTGCATACGTGTATATGAACGTATGTATGTGTTATATGTTTTTTTTAAAGAAACAATATGTCACATGTCATCTTGCATTATACGAAAAGAAAAACATCATGTCAAATGTGAAGAAGACACTGTCAAAGGAGACAAATAGACAATGGATGAACTGGGACACAACAATGATTTTGTAGGTTAATGAAAAGCACGCAATTTTTTCATCTTTTCCTTTCGATCGGATGATTGTACACTGATGAAGCCGTGGTGTTCTCTTTTTTTTTTACCACACCACGAAGACTCTCCCACACGACACAAAATGCACCAACCTCGAGTCACTGACACCCCGACCCCACCACCACCACCCTTAAAAATCTCTCCCTAATCCCCACCATTAATTTCGTCATTTTTTTTTACTGTTTCCCCCCTCTAACAAGTTATTAATTCCATTATACTACACGCAGGCACACGTACACGTATACGTATACGCATACACGCCTCGCTTGGTACACACGTACGTACGTACGTACTAGTAGTATACTAGTATATATATAGTACAAGATGCGAAGAAGAAATCGTAGCCGTCCGATGGATGGATGGATGGACGGTGTGGATCAGTGGAGGCATGGCTCGGCGTCGGCCATCTCGACGCCGCCGTCGCCGGCGGCGGCGGCGCGGCCGGCCTTGTACTTGTACCACCTGGCGGCGACGAGGTATACGAGGAGGTTGGCGAGGCAGACGCCGGCGAGGAGCCAGTAGAACTTGTGGAGCTGGCCCTTGTTGAGGTCGTCGGCGAGCCAGGGGTGGCGGTCGCCGGTGAGCTTGTGGACGGCGGCGACGAGCGCCGAGCTGACGAAGAACCCCAGCGAGAGCGTGCTCAGGAACAGCCCCGTGCTCATCGTCTTCATCCCCTTGGGGCACTCGCGGAGGAAGAAGTCGAGCTGGCCGATGTAGGTGAACGCCTCGCCGGCGCCGACGAACAGGAACTGCGGGATCAGCCAGAACACGGTCATGGGCACAGCCTCGCCGCCGCCGACGCGCGCGTCCCTCGCCACGCGGAGCCGCCTCACCTCCGTCAGCGCGGCGCACACCATGGCGACGATGGACAGCACCAGCCCGACGCCGATGCGCTGGAGCGGGGTGAGCCCGTGCGGGTTGCCGGTGGCGCGCCGCGCCACGGGCACGACGAGGCGGTCGTAGATGGGCACGGTGAGGAGGATGGAGCCGACGAAGAAGACGGTGAGGGAGCCCGCCGGGATCTGGAAGGAGGCGCCGATGTGGCGGTCCATGGTGGTCGCCTGGGACACGGAGAAGGTGGTCATCTGGGCGTACACCGTCCAGAACATGATCGTCGTCGCCCAGATCGGCAGCATCCTCGCCACCGTCTTCACCTCCTCCACGTCCGTTAGCGTCGCCAGCGTCCACTTGCTCTGCTCGCCGTCCGGCGCGTCGTTGATCGCCGCATGGTCCAAGAACCTGAGGAGAAAAACATTTGCAACTTTTGTTAAGCTTACTTGCAGAAGAACATCAGTTTTCAGTTACTACCAAGTTTCAGCCATTTGTATTGTACTGTACATCAAGTTCTTTCAGGTTAAGTTTCAATCATCATATGTATTGTAACATCAAGTTTGTTCAGTTAAGTTTCAATCATGTGTATTGTGCATCAAGTTTTTTCAGTTAAGTTTCAATAATATGTATTGTACATTTAAGTTTTTTCAGTTAAGTTTCAATCATGTGTGTGTACATCAATATTCAGTGAAGCTGCAATCATGCGTGCATCAATTTTCAGTTGAGTTTCGATCATGTGTAGTACAATTGTCAGTTGAGTTTCAATCATGTGTGCATCAATTTCAGTCAAGTTGCAATCATGTGTAGTGCAGAGTTTATTAAGCTTACTTGCAAAAAGAAAAAAAAATCAATTTCCAGTTAAGATTCAATCATGTGTGCATCGATTTTCAGTTTAAGCTTCAATGATGAGTGCATCAATTTTCAGTTAAAATTTTCAACCATGTATAGTACAATTGTCAGTTGAGTTTCAATCTTGTGTGCATAACTTTCAGTTAAGTTTCAATCATGTGTACTACAGTTGTCACTGAAGTTTCAACCATGTGTCCATCAATTTTCACTTAAGTTTCAAACACGTGTACATCAATTGTCAGTTCAGTTTCAACCATGTGTAGTACAATCGTCAGCTAATTCTTTCAATCAGCATGCAGGAATTTCGAAGGATTGAGTTGTTCTCTTCAGAGTTCAGATTCAGAAACCTCATCAGCAATTTTTGCAAACTTGGTAACTTTTCAAAAAGTTTAGGCAGTGATTGCAGAAAACATATAAAGTAAGACTTTTGCAATACTTATGTCTATCATTGACCTATTTTAATTGAAACAAAAGCTATTGCAATGTTCTTTTCACCTTTGGGACCAAAGAAAAAAAAAGGCAAGGAGGTCGTGTGCAAGCTAAAGCAGTGGTCACAGAAACAAGATGCTTCACAAGAACAAGACACAAATCCAATCATAACACTAAAACAATTTTATCCCAGTTAGTTGCTCTGATTATGCCCGCATTAACATGAGCATCTATAATCTATTCGTCAAATTAAAATCACCCTCTCATTTCGTGAGGGAATCGTCGTCAGCAGCTAAGTCTTCCAGGGCTTATCTTTCTGAAAACAACATCGTCAGAGTTTCCAGCCAAAACTAAGGACTAAACAATTTGTCAAGTGTGTCTCATAGTTGGCAGTATTCTTCCCATTTGCACAAGTTGATCTGATCTGTCAAGCTACTAATTAGTATCAGGAACAAGCAACATGTTTTCATGTGATTTGATGCAATGTTGATAATAATCATATACGCATCTGCGGCTCTATACATCCCCAGATAAACTCTGAAGATGTGAGTTCATAATCTGGAGACACTGACAGATCGAACAGAGACTAAACAACCATGTAGACTGACACCAACCTATCGATAAGATAAAACATAATCTCATAATGTTTTTATTCAAAGTGTTAATCTGACATGACTTTGATTGTTACTGTTCAAAAAAAGGAGCTGAACTTTATCATGTGGAACACCATGGGGCTGAAGAGTTCATGGCAGGGAAGTTGCCATGAAGGCATTTTTCTTGAACTCTGCCCTACTATATCCGTGCTGAGGCTGACCACCATGGCTAAAATGAATGTGATCACGTGTGCCTAACTAAAATAACAGCCATGAATCTCGAGGTGAGTGACACGACAAGTGTCGCTCGCAGGCTTAAAAAGTGTAATTAATTAACCACGAGGTGTACCTGAATTCTCACATATCACCACTGCTCTTTTGACTTAAAAGGCGGCTTTTTAATCTATGCGAACAATAATAATAACTACGGAGGGTAGATTTGGTTTCTCCTATCAACCTCACCAACCTAAGATAACTATAGGGGAAGAGAAGGTAACTTTTTTATCGATGCGGACAATAATAATAACTATGGGGGGTAGATTTAGTTTCTCCCATCAACCTCACCAACCTAAGACAACTATAGGGGAGACCCACAATGCTAAAACTACACTGCTCACATGCCCCTCCTTCCTTTTCTCAAGCTACTTTTGCATATGGTCCAATCCATGGAGATGAATGATCCCCATTGCTTTTGAAGCATCAAGAAAATGGACAGATGTGCAATGCAACTCCAAGTGAGCCATGCCAAAATGAAAGGCAGATGCATGTGAGAAAGAGAAAGACAAGAGAGACAGAGAGAGGTTTGCTGCTTAGATCTCCTTGTCCTGATCACTTGCAAGATGGAGATTGCCTACACAAAATGATACACTAGCTCTTGTTAAGCTAGTTGTGGCTTCTAGGGCTAACTTTCTTCTGTTTTTTTCTACCTTTTTCCTGGCCTCTAACTTTCGGTGTGCACACGTCTCGGTCCTGTTCAGAAACAGTCTGCTAATAATTGAGACGATATGCCATATTTTTTTACTAGTTGCTTTTGGATTAGCTTTCTAATGGCCCACAATGGAGTTCTCATCATGGAATTTCTTGTACACACGTGTATGTTTAGTCACTATTAGTAACTTGTGATTCTTGAATATTTTCTTAAGAGTTCTAATGCTTGATCCTACTGTACTGTGTTTGCAATAGTAGCAGATAAGCACAGCTTCTTCAAGGCTTCAAAGAGAGGCTTAACCTCTCTTTGAAGCAATGTCACTTTGATTTGATAAATAATATGTAGAAATAAGACTTTTTAGGTTATATAGTTTATTTATAGAGCAAATGAGATTTGACTTTCACAAGCTAACTCCATGATATGGTTAAATACTTCAAGGGTGTGTTTGGATAATGGGAAATGGGGAGTGGGATTAGGATTGGGAAATCAATGAAGGGTTAGGATTAAATGGAACTGGAAGAATGAATAGTTAGGATTTAAAGATGCATTTTTGTGGGTGGGAAATCATTTCCCTATCCCATTAGCCAAACACTCCGCAAGTGATAAAAAGTTGATGCTGATGAGACATGTACTGGCATTTTTGAATGGTAATTAGGTTAACTTTTGTTTTAACTTGCCAAGATCAAATCATCAAGAAGATGACATGAGGAAATGACAGCCGATTTACTCTCTCAGACCAGATGGGAGACCAAACAGAAGTACTAGAATACAAGCTTTTTCTCTTGAGAAGCTATTCCAACCACCGTACTAGTCCATGACACATGTGAGCTAAATGCTTTAGCTAACAATATTCTTGCCCCCACTCTAAGTTAATACTTGGTTAACTCTACTATGTTCATGTCTTAATCACACTGAAGAATGGTGTTCTAGGCTTCGCTAATTATTCGAGATTTATTTTTCAAAAATAAGGTATTTTTCTAATAACACTTTAGGACCAAGGAATCTGAATCAACCTTTTGCTCCAAAACGTTTCCAGCTATCATAAATTGCAGGATGTTGAGAGCACCAAAACATCAAAGCACTATTGATCCTATTTTCCCCTAAACATTGGAAAACAATCACTCTCAGGAATTTTCAACTCTCACTAAACTAGTACTTTTTCAACAAAAATTCCATGAAACAGGACATGAAATTTCTCTGAAATTTCGACTAGATAGCAGCAGTAGTAGGTGTGAGACAGCTTTCTCTCCACAGGAGGAACAAGGTGAGTGATAGATAGACTGCAAATGTACTATTACTCATAAAAAAAACATGCCAATTAATCGAAGTCTTAAATGGCCATTTGGCATAGCCTGCCGACCAGCCTGATGAGTCATGATCTCCAATATCTTCTGACTAGTTTTATCTTTCAGAGGATAGTGTTCTGTTTCAGAGTCTGCATTTCAGTGCAGAGCATCAGGCACAGGATGACATGTTCATCAGGATTTTCAGGATCAGATGGAGGTCAGTAGCAGAACTACAGGAAGCATAGTCCGTGACACATGCTGTCCGATTAGAATACATGCAATTATTGGCTGCTCACAGCCAAATTTGCTGTTTGTCTTCTCCTATATGGAAGTCCATGCATGGTTGTTGGTTATCCTAGATGTTATATTCTCTAGGTCCATCTTGTCTTCAAGAAAGGGATATTTCGAAAAACAGTTCAATTCTCGTCGGAATCCAGAAATTTTTCCTCTTGACTGTCCCAGAATCTAGAAAATAAAATCACTTAATTTTCGTACAAATCCAGAGGAAAATCTCCAACTCTTGTCGGAATCCAAAAAATTCCTTCCAAAAAATTCCTCCCTTATGTTCATCAGTTGTCATAGCCGACATCCCATTTGTCGGCGACTATTATAGCCGACATCCCACTTGTCGATGACCCAATTGACAGTTCAGGTTAGTACCGTGATGAATAGGTGACGGATAGAAACCGCGGCGAGACGGGTCCAAGCCCTAGAGGAATATGGACCCGTCCGCAAAATTCCTACGCAGTTAGCAATACCATAGATGGTACATCTAAGAAACACAAGACACATTTGTGTTGTGGTAAATAACTACAAATGCACGAAAATGCATTCATTGGTGTAGGGTGAACATCATCATGTGACATTGCAACTTGGGGGAAGATGATAAAACTAGCTGGAGTAGGGGGACAAGATGAACAGTGCAATCTGAATCTACACCCAACTTGCAAATTTGATTGGACCCCACAATGTTGCACATTAAAATCTATAAACAATTCGCCTCAAGTCTTATTTTTTTGGTTGTCTTCCTCTCCTATGGTTAAAAAAAGTTGGGAACAACCATGGTCCTATATCACTACATCATCGGTGTCCATGCAAGTTGGACCCATATATACTCAAGCAGCCAATGGCTGAACCATGTGCTAATTAATCTATAATTATCACAAGAAAATGGTGCAATTAGGAGTTGTTTAATACTAATAAATAATCAATCAATCAATCAATTATCATATATACTCAAGCAACCAATGCCATCTATAATCATCATCAGAACCAAATTGTGCATTCAAATCAATCAACTACTACCTCCGTCCCATATAAATTGTAATTCTAGTTTATTTAGCATATATTAAATTTTGAAAAGAAAGATTATGATGCCTCTTATTAAAGGGTGCATAGATAAGAGCGGAATGATAGTTGAGGATATAATAGAGAGAAATTTGAATGAGAAGTGATTAAGGAGATCATTAATACTCTATTGTGATAATTATTTTGGAATAAATTTATCCTAGAAATACAATTATTATGGGACAGAGGTAGTATAAAAAAAATCATCATCAATTACTTAAGCAAAAAATAAAAGAAATTGGATAAATAATTACCTGAATTGCTTGGTGTGGGGGAGTCGCTGCTTGAGCTTGCTCTTCTTCGAGGAGGCGGCCAGCTCGACCTCGGCGGCGGCGAGCTTGCCGACGTCGATGTCGTAGAGCATGGCGGGGTCGGAGGGGAGCTCGAGGCGGCGCTTCCGCCACGCAGCGACGACGACGGCGGCGATCTGCGTCAGGGGGCTCCCCACCAGCTTCTTGAACCTGTACCTCCGCGTCCCGGCGAGGAACACGACGAGCCCCGCCGCGATGGCGGCGGCGCACGCGCCGTATCCCCACGGCCGGCCGAGGTTGTCCTGGACGTAGACGAGCACGGTGACGGCGAGCAGCGAGCCGAGGCTGATGAAGAAGAAGAACCAGTTGAAGAAGCGCATCATCTGCGACTTCTCGCCGGAGTCCGACTCGTCGAACTGGTCGGAGCCGAAGCCGGAGACGCTCGACTTGAGGCCGCCGGTGCCCAGCGCCGTCAGGTAGAGGGCCAGGTACAGCACCCCCATCTGCGCCCCCGTCGCGCGCTCGCACGCCGCCGACCCCGCCGCGCACGCCGCCGGCCTCAGCCCCGGCGCCGCCGTCGAGATCGTCAGGATCGTCACCCCCTGCAACGAATTTATTTTACTTATTATAATTAATTAAATTATCTCATATATGATGAAACATATATATATATATATAAGCAAAAAAAAAGTTTTCAATCTTGGCATGTGTAGTACATGAAATTTGTTTAATATTTAAATTTTACTACCACGGAAAATTACTGACATTTTGTACTGTAATAATTAATTAGTTAGTTAAATTATCATATGAAAAACATGTGAGAAGAAATAAATTCAATCTTGGCATGGTATTAATTACATGATATGATGGTAGCTGCTGGTGATGGTTAGTCCAGATACTTGATTTATTTAACAATTGATTAATACTGTTGTTGTTGTTGTTTTGGTGCATGTTATTTTCACAAGAGAATCTCCCAAAAAAGGTTTGATCCTTTTTTTTTTTACTGCTCCACTATGCATGGTAAAAATCCAAAAATGGAGAAAAACACTGGATATTTTCTGCTCATCGAATTAAAATAACTAACCAACCATCCATCCATCCATCCATCCATCCATCCATTCTCAAAAGATAAAAAGTAAAAAAAAACTTTTCAAGATAAAAAAAAAGCAGAGTTAGATTTAAAAACAAAAAGAAAAGAACCATCTCTCCTGAGTTGCCGGAGAGCTCAGCTCGCTTCGAACGTCAAAGCAGCGAGCACGAACGTCAAAGCAGTGGGGGGACAGACTGACCGAGGCTTGGACGGCGGTGAAGATGGCGATGGTGAGGTAGCGGCCGAGGAAGGAGTCGGCGACGAAGCCGCCGAGGAGGCAGAGCATGAAGGAGGTGCCCATGAAGTTGGTGACGACGTTGGCGGCCTCGGCGTTGCCGGCGTGCATCGTCGCCGTCAGGTAGGTGACCAGGTTCACGGCGATCCCCAGCGTCGTCAGCCGCTCGTTCAGCTCCGCCACCAGTATCATCGCCGCCGCGCCCCACCTCCCCGTCCGCGACCTCGCCGCCGGCCGCCCCCGGTAGTCCCACGCGTCGCCCAGCACCTCCTCCGCCGCCGCCTGCGCATTGGTCTCCGGCAACATCCCCACCATCTTCTCTCCCTCTCTTCTTCCTCGCCGCCGGCGACAAACGCAGGTGAGAGTGAGAGGGAGGAGGAGCTCGTCGGAGGCGAGTGGTGGTGGTGGTGAGGTTGGAGGGGAGGGCCATGGCTATATATACTTCGCCGAGGGAGAGAATCTAACTATGCTACCCCAGGTGGTGGCCCACGTGTGGGCGTGGGCCCACTGGGCCATGGTCGTTAAATTAGATGGTGATGATTTGATTAGTGGTGAGATTAAGCTTGATTAATCCTCACTTACCGTTGGGTTTATATCAAAGGGTGAAGAGAGTTAGATAGATAGATTATAGATAGGTATGCCATATGTCCTAAAACAGCTAAATCTTATCCAGATTCGTTGTCTTAAAATATATCATATCCTGTCTTAAAATTATGATATTTTGGGATAGAGTGAGTAGATACATGGATGGATAGATAGATAGGCTAGGGATATAACCTTAAAAGATAAATCATCCCTGGATAAGAGCACTCACTGCTTAACTTGGCTTATAAAAGATAAGGACTATACATGAAACCTAGCTTAAGGTAGAATGGGTTTCACTTGCTTAGCATGTGTTTAATTTAGGGATAAGATGAAATGGGTTAGACTTATACTTATATTTTTATGGTGGTCTCATTATCAGTTTGCCATGAGAGATTGAGTGGTTTTGTCTTTTCCATGTATGGGAGGTTGTGATCTACATGTCAATAATAGAGAGTAAATGTGTTGGATTGATATGCTAGTTTTCAATGTGTGAAGCTGACTCGGATCTTGGGGAATATTCTCCTTACGGAATCAACCTTATCCCACATATCTTTAAACTAAACATCTTGAAATATGGTTCGATCCAACCTGACCTATTCTACCTATTCAACCAAATACGTACATGATAGATTATAGATGGAATTGAGTTTACTGCAGTTATTTGAGGACATAAATGGATGAATTAAATAAAGTGAAATGTTGGTTTTTGTAAGAAATGCTGATAAATAACTTATTTTTTAAAATATGCGTTGTTTAAGTAGCTTGAGAAGCGACATATCATAATTAATAATCCGTAAGAGGAAAAGAATGGCCCTAAGTTGTGGCAGTAGTTATATATTTTTTTGAATAGAAAAATTAGTTACATGTTTTTGTTTATATGGAATACACATACTATCTACAAGTGTGTCTTCCTTAATTAACAACTACTAATTAAATGAATATCTTGTGCTAGAGCGTATTCACCAATCATACATATTAGAAAAAAAATGTTATAGCACCTTCTTGGTGAAAAAGAATATGTATTACATCACCTTGAAAAGTTATGCACCCTTCAGTTATTATATTATTATATTATATATTATATATTAATAATGATGGGATGAAAAAACGCATAAGCATTCAATTACTACTACTACTAGTGACTTTTAAAATCATAACAGATATACTAGATATATTCTTGAGTTTGAAAGCACTTCTTTTCCTAAGTACAATTCCGACGTATATATAGAGATGCATACACATCACACTCATTGTTAGAGTTTGTGTCGAATATGTGTACGTAGTCAGTTACAGTTTAGGACTTGGAGGTGTAATAGGTATTAGAACTAGAGTATGAGTCGGACTCTATCCTAGGATCTCTCATAAATAGAGGGACGTGCCTGTTGTAACCGCATGGCGACTTAGCATAGCGAGAGGGAGCGGCTGCCGGCGTCGACCGGCCGTGAGTCGTTGTAACTCTAATACGCTGTATATGCTGGATCCGGGAGGAGCGCCCGTAATCAGTGCCCCGGAGATGTAGGCTACGGCTGAACTCCGTTACCAAATATCGTGTCTCGGTGTCGCTATCGTTTTGGATCTCCTATGGCGTTTTCTTCCGCGTTAAGCTACCGATGTCGATTTCGGGGCTGATTTTATAACAAGTGGTATCAGAGCCCAAGGCTTGGAACCCGGAACAATTCCCATGGGTCACATGGTGGAGAGGCCAGGTAACAAGTCTTCGGGGTCACATGGGGTTGATGTGACGGGGAAGATTGTTGGGCCCGATGTGTGACAGGGGAGATTGTTGGGTTTAGTCCCACATCGGTAATTGATGATGGAGGAACACGACTTAAAAGGTGGGGGCGGTCCTAACCCATCAGATTAGTCTTTTGGGTTGTGTAGGCCCAGGACCTAAAGTTGTGGCTCCGGTTGGGCCTGTGGTGGAGTAGGCCCAATGTGACCTGGGTGGCCCACGGTTGGTGGGTCGGGCTGCGCACTCTAACAAGTGGTATCAAAGCGGCGGGAGACAGCGGCGCCTGTACAACATCGGGTTGGCTAAGTCCAAATCAAACTGGGTTAAGTGATACAGCCGATTCCGACAATACGACTTGGTGTTCAACATCGGGTTGAGTTGATATGCTTCAAGATGATTGCCGCATATGGATAGAGTCCTGAGAAGGCAATTGTATCTATTAATTATGATGTTTTATGTAATTTCCTTAGAGATATATTTAGGGCAAAAGTCTACCGTGAAGACTTATGGTATCTTAGAGTTTGTTAGGGATAAGAGTCGTGTCCGACATGGACATAGTTTGTAATTTTCGGGTATAAATAGACCCCAAACCCTATGTAATCAATCAACACACACGTTCAATACAATTTCGGCGCATCGCCACCTTTTTGCTTTAGTTTTATTTCGACGAGTTTTTGCTTTCAGGTTGAGCTGCATCGGTTTCGATCTTCAACAAGAGGTAAAACTTGTTATGACGGCTTGCGTTCTCGAGATTAGTGCTTCCATCTTTATGACACTCTAATCTTGTTTATGTAATTCGTCGAATTATCATATATCTTACATAATCTTTGTTAATATCGCTATCTAATCTACAATCGGCTAAAATCTATCGGTAGAGGGCAGCCGATCTTTGTTAATATCGCTATCTAATCTACAATCGGCTAAAATCTATCGGTAGAGGGCAGCCGATTAGGTTAGACATCAACGTTGACTTAGATTATATGAGATATCTACCACTCTATGAAACTTCCAGCAGCTTGATTGTCTAGATATTGTTCTTCTTTTCATACTTAATGCTGCATCAGTTGAGTTTGACCTATTAAGTCGTGCTTAGAATATCGATCTCTAGCCTGCTTTCTGGTTGCCGATTAGGGTAGCATCGGAGTTTCAGCCGATCTTATCTGATTTAACTATGTTTACTCTATATGCTTCATTGACATGTTAAGTCCGCCCTTTATGTCAAGATCTTATTGCACTTAAGTATATTAGGCTTTTGTTTGATATATTATACTTGTTTTAATATCTTGATATAGAGTAGTATCGGAGTATTAGCCGATACATGCTAGATCTATCTGATCGGCTATGCTATAAACATATATATAGTCCTGTTATTAATATATATTTCGATCTAAGTGATTTATACTGTCTCGGCATGGCGACCGATCTATCCCAATCACTTGATTTAAATATATATCGATATAAGAATTATATATTGTTAATATCTACAGCCGATCGAGTAGATTTAGTTATTCATTATCTATTCACGACTGCCGATCGATTTACATATGACATCGGCTCAAAGATAAATGATATGTCATCGGCACCTAGCCGATCGGCTATCGTTTATAGGTTTGACCGCGATTTCTTTGTTTTATTTCTTGTTGATTGCAGGATCAAATCAACTGGCACGCTAGCATACCCGAAGGTGAGTTTTGTACCTACACTGGAGTTAAGCAGATCTCCCAGGCCTCGTGTTTTACGTCAACAGGCGGCAGCGCATCGGGAGAAAAAATCGCGTGCACAGGAGGGAGAGCGAGGAAGCCGAAGGAAAGGGATAGGATCGATCTGATCTGATTTCCTTTGACCGCTCGGTTTCACTGGTTTTTTGACCGAAAAAGAAACCGAACCGGTTTTTTTTTTGGAGGAAAAAAAAGGGGTTGGTTTTGTCTGGCTGGTGACTGTGCAAGTTTAGTAGGTGGGTCAATTAATCAGGGCAGATCAATTTAACAGGGCAATAGCTATTGAGTTGATTATCGTCGATGGCGGCGACGGTGGTTTCCAAATTTGAGGTGGTGAAGTTCGATGGTATCGGGAATTTCGTTCTCTGGCAGATGAGGCTGAAGGATCTGTTGGCTCAACAGGGGATATTCAAGGCACTTCAGGAGACGATGCTGGAAAAGATGGATGCTGACAAGTGGGATGAGATGAAGGTGCAGGCAGCTACAACAATACGCTTGAGTCTCTCGGATTCTGTCATGTACCAGGTCATGGATGAAAAATCGCCGAAGGAAATTTGGGACAAGTTGGCAAGCCTGTATATGTCCAAGTCGCTGACGAGTAAGTTGTATCTCAAACAACAGTTGTATGGTTTGCAGATGCAAGAGGAGTCAGATCTTAGGAAGCACGTGGACGTCTTCAATCAGTTGGTTGTGGATCTAAGTAAGTTAGATGTGAAACTGGATGATGAAGACAAGGCCATAATTCTTCTGTGCTCGCTTCCACCGTCTTATGAACATGTGGTGACTACCCTGACGCACGGCAAGGATACTGTCAAAACTGAGGAGATAATTTCGTCGTTGCTTGCACGAGACTTGAGAAGATCAAAGAAAAACGAGACAACGGAGGCTTCTCAGGGTGAGAGTTTGCTAGTCAAGGCGAAGCATGATCATGAAACAGGGGTGTCGAAGAGCAAGGAGAAGGGGGCGCGGTGCTATAAGTGTCATGAGTTTGGACATATAAGGAGGAATTGCCCGTTACTGAAGAAGAGGAAAGGTGGCATTGCAAGTTTAGCAGCTCATGGTGATGATTCAGATAGCAGCAGTCATGAGATTCTCACAGTGTCTGACGAGAAGTCTGGAGAAGCGTGGATGTTGGACTCAACCAGTTCCTATCATGTGGCATCGAAGCGGGAGTGGTTCTCTTCATACAAATCTGGTGATTTTGGTGTTGTTTACTTGGGCGATGACATGAGTTATCGTGTTGTTGGAGTGGGCGATGTCAAGTTCAAGATGTATGATGGAAACGAGGTGCTACTTTCAGATGTGAGACACGTGCCGGGACTAAGGAAGAGTTTGATTTTGCTTGGGAGCCTACATGAGACGGGTTGGTTGTATCAGGTGGATTCTGATAGGAAGACCGTGAATATCATGAAGGACGGCAAGACTGTTATGACTGGTTAGAGGACAAGCTCATGTTTGTACAAGTTACAAGGGAGTGCTGTTGTAGGTGGAGTCATGGAAGATGGGTATGCTGGTGTTGCTGTCCACGATCCTAAAGGCGGTGAGCCTGGCGTAGGCTCGTCGGGCGGCTCGGCGTGAGCTGCGGTAGAACCAACTCAAGTCCTGGTACACGGAGGTTCGAGCAAGTAACAAATTCAGGTTGGCGTGGCATATTCGCCAAGGTGGAGTTTGTTAGAGTTTGTGTCGAATATGTGTACGTAGTCGGTTACAGTTTAGGACTTAGAGTTGTAATAGGTATTAGGACTAGAGTATGAGTCGGACTCTATCCTAGGATCTCTCATAAATAGAGGGGCGTGCCTGTTGTAACCGCATGGCGACTTAGCATAGCGAGAGGGAGCGGCTGCCGGCGTCGATCGGCTGTGAGTCGTTGTAACTCTGATATGCTGTATATACTGGATCGGGGAGGAGCGCCCGTAATCAGTGCCCCGGAGATATAGGCTACGGCTGAACTCCGTTACCAAATATCGTGTCTCGGTGTCGCTATCGTTTTGGATCTCTTATGGCGTTTTCTTCCGTGTTAAGCTACCAATGTCGATTTCGGGGCTGGTTTTATAACAGTCATGCCCAACATATACCTTCCATTAAAAAAACCAATTTTTAAAAATGCATCTAGATATATATATATATATATGTTTAGATTCATTAATATATAGAAGTTTTTAAACTTCTATACGGATGGAATACGTCTAAACGAGATTAGAGAGGTGTACAATATGCTTTTGCTTCTAGGATGAAATAGGAAGATAACACACAAATGTTATTAAGAACAAATCATTACAATAACGATGCAATTAATCATCATAAACATCAAGAAGAAAAACAAAAGGAGTGGTCTTACGTGGGAGATCGAACGATCAATCATGTCACACACAGTCACGGACTTGGATCGATTTGGGTCTCTTCTAGACGCTATCAGAAAACTAGAAATTTCGTTACATTTACGTTTATTCTCCGGTCATAATTGGGACAAACGGTAGTTAAGTTGTTGTAATGTGAAGGTTCTTTGAGATAAGACACCTACACCATTATTTTTCTCCTAGTTAAGCCAAAACGAGTAGATTTTGATTTTTCACATGTTTTTCTTAATATTTGATGAAAAAAGAGGCAATATACAATCGGAATGTACTAAACAAGAGTTATCGATCAATTGGATAGGATCGAATAATAGTAAACCAATGTTTTTTTTTTCTGTCGATGCATGTAATTATCGAATAACCATAGAAATTCCTTTGTTCCCTCAAAACTCAAAAGTGCAAGAGTCTTGTGAATGTATCTTTCTCCAAAAAGGGTATATATAAGTCTTGTGAATGTATCTTTCTAGAAAAGAATGAATATATAGGAAGGGAACCAATTAATTACCTACAAGAACAATTTAATTGGTAACATAGATTATCTGTGGGGTGACACACAATTGGAATCCCTTAAAGGTTAGTTTTATGACAAATAATTTAAGTATACTTTTTTTTTCATAATACTAGTGCTCACTACAACAATAAATTTTGAATTTGATACTCAAAACTTGTTTTGTGGCACTTGACAAAACTTCAGGTTTAGATCCAGAATCTGTTTTAAAATTTCTTCACTCTTGCGATATATAAAACCCTCATAACGGTTCAATCACATTCCAACAGGGTCAATTGGTTCACTAGTGCCTTTCTCTTTTTTTTTCAATTCGACCTAGATTTATATATAATTCTAATAAGTACATAATAGACAATATCCAAAATATTCTTTCATCTTGTAGGGTTCCCTCCTAGAGAACTGTGCACGCTGACCCGCTTTCAATCTATTTCCAGTTAATAAATTCATGTGCTAATAAATTAAAAGCCAAGAAGAGAATGAATCAGCCACATTAACAATTCAGATGGTACAATTTCCACCTTTGTTCCTTAATCATATTTCTAATTTAAATGAGTACAAAACAATGTTATAAGTACGCACTGAATATGTCAGTGAAATTTGAAACCAATTTTATTGCCACCGGATATTTTAATACTAGGTACTAACAAGATAAATAATTAATAGAGATATTTGTGTTTTTTCTTGTAACTCAAAAGGGTTTGGCATAAAGTGATTTTAATATGTAGCCCGTAATCCCATATTTTGGTGTGATCTAAGTTATATTACAAATATTTGGTCCTCTTGACCTCTTCCTGAGAATATTTTTGTGGTTATAGTTGTCATAACTCCATAGGTTACATGCAAAGATTGGTTACCTCACCCACCATACCTTTTGACAAAATCATATATAACATCAAAACCATATTACGCTTGCACGAGTGGAGCTAGGAATCTAAGATATCAAAACGGAATAAACCATGTGAGATGATTACATTGGTTTTTTTTTATTACAGTGGATCAAATGGAAGAAAAAAAACAAGCGCGCCTCATTAGCCAATTCATGATTTCATTTAACAAGATTTATCATTTTAAACTGTACTTTTCTTCGACCGACAAGATTATTTGAAAATACGAATCGTACTAACCGAATACAAAATATCTTATCAGTGGCACACATTGAATGAAGAAAAGGAAAGAAAATGAAGGGGGAAGAGAATTGAATTAAATTGATGCTCCTATTGGGAAGTCATCCAGCCTATCAAATATTCCAGCTGATCAACTTGATAATGATCATAGCCAGGTTATTGCTAGGGGAGGCAGAAATGCCCCCCATAAAAGGGCAACTAAAATATGGAATTAATTCAAAGCATCATTTATATTCTTTATCTCACTATCTGGCCCAAAAAAAAACACCTAATAAGCCAGAGCTGAGCAAGAAGAGAAAGAACAACACAAATAATTCACAATAATTATGATTGATTATTTTAATCTGATGTGATTCTTGATAGGCTGAGATGCCGCCGGCGAGGTCGACGCGTGCCGCCGCCACCACCGGCCGCCGCCGGCCAGCGACGGTTGCGTCTCCGGGCAGCTCAGCACTGCACAGCATCTGCATCTATATCTGAACCTTTATCTCTGAATTTCTCCTTCAGCTACAATAACATCAGGGCGAGGAAGAAGAACACGTGGAGAGCTCTTGGAGCGCCACGTCAGCGACGGCCATGCTGACTTGTCACCGGCGGATTGGCCGGCGACCAGTGACCTGTCCGGCCGGTAGCCCATTGAGGATTCGATGCCCATTGAGGAGGAGGCTGTCAGTGATCGTGTTGTCATATTTTCATTTCTGTAATCTTGTTTCCTTTTTTTTACTTTCGTTCTTTTTTCTGAATAAATTCTCTGCTCTTCGCGTGGTAAATTAAACTGCACGTGTAGCTTTTTTTTTTCTTTTTTGGTTCTTGTTTTGATAGAACTGCACGTGTAGGTGTAGCTTGTATTTTTCTTTTCCGAATATATTCATGTGTAACGTTAGTAAGAAGTGGTACTACTAGAGAAATCGATATTAATAACGGTTGTGGGTTTATATGTGTGCATCTACTTTCTAGCTTAGCAAAGTCGACGGTGCACAAGCACTGTTGCTGCCAAGGGCAAATCCTCTTTTGCTATATGAGTTATATAACCCATTAGATGCAATTACTATTACAAACAACATCATCAAGTAAACAAGCTAATCCCTTCTTTCTATAAAGTTAAGGCCAAAAGCTCAAACCTCGTGCTTTCACGTCATCATCAAATTGTGAACCGTTGGATGAATGTATTAGATTGCTTCTCAGACGTTGGATGGAATGCATCATAGAGCCCAACCCATCAGTCACCGACCGGGTGAGTCTCTTGGCCTCCTCAGTGCCAAATGTAGCCCACATGAATACATTGGTCCATCTCCACACACATCTACATGTATCCAGCCCGTTAATCCGTATAAAAGAGCTTTATGCTGAACGCTCCTTCAGTTGATATGTGCTACCTAAATTATCTACAAATTTTTGATAGGGCTGCTAAAAAGAATTTCTCCAAGAAAGCTATTTGTTTCTTTTGTTTCTTCTTGAGATTATACCTCTTATCTAACAAATTGATGTTAACCAAGTCCCGCGGCAACGCGCGGGGCATCCTCTAGTATATTTGATATGAGAAGTGCTAAAGGTACGATCTTTTACATAAAAAGTTCATGCGATATAAAAAGTTTATATTATGCAATTATCTCTATTTAAAACATATTACTTTTATGAATATTGTTGGTCAAAGTAGTATATCGAAACTATGTTGAAGTCCAAAAATACTTATATTTTGGGACGGAGGGAGTAGTACAAATCACATATGTAGTGCCAACCTAAAAACTATATCGATCGATCTAAGAAGGGCTGTCAGAGATTCATCCATATCACCAAGAGTAAATGTTTTATTCTCAGTAAAATTTTTACTTATTGTTGAATTTGGGAGTAAAATTTTTACCATTGATGACATGGATAAATCTCAGCGTTCATTTTTTTTAATCCAACGATAGTTTCCACTACATATGTGATTTATACTAAATAATTTTTCCGACTATAGGAGCCTCCACTGAACCCTCTTGAAACCATACATCCATGGCAAAAGGGGCTAGAGCTTTATCTAGTTTGTCCAGTCTCCCATGATATTTCTTTCTGTATTCGCCAATGCAACCACTTAGGGCGATAAATATAAGTGTGTCCATGTACAAGAGGGCAGAGAATTATAGAATGTACAAATTACAAAAATCAAGTTAATGTTTTCAGCCAACAATCAGAGCTCTCAAATCTACTCCCTTAATATTTGTCCATCTCCATTTCACAAAAAAAAAAATCTGGCCTGTTAAAATGACTACTCAAATTGTGGTATCAATTCATGAAATGGTCCTGAAAAAATGTTCCTAAAGAAGTGAATTCGTCATGAAAAAGTTCCTTTCTTGCTTGGATTCAAAGGTTGCCAAATTCCCTGTTGCATTCAACTCATGAAGAACATTATCGATCATCAACTTGGAGAAAGATACTTATAATGTTTGGGTACGTGCATCACATCCTCATAGATTTTCCGTATTTTTCCGCTACATATTCCTAGTTTGAACTTATATATTTGCGGCTATGGTTTTAACATGAATGGTGTCATTTTCTCCATAGCTGTTGGATTTAGATTCGAACTAATCTCATCTTCATGCATTGGGAACTAGTGTTTGTGCCTAAATTGTGAAGAAAGTGAGACAGTTCTGACCCTCTCTAGGAATTCAACGAAGGAACATTATATATCTTGTGATCTCCCTTTTGGTTTAGGTTAGGACCACCATGAATGGATGCAAGGGAGTTGTGCATGGCTAATGAGGCTGGAATAACAAGTTAGCTAGAGTTTGATCCTGGCACACAAATCAAGTGTTGCTTCTCTCCAAGCAACAATAAGCAGACATATTCCTTTTTCTTCCTCCATAGGGTTCCATGATTGTAATTGTACCCTACCTCATCTGTGAGAGTGATACCAAAATCTCTCTCTCTTCCTTGTTTTGTCTACCCATTAATCTCCTGATCTTGAAGCTTTTAAGGTTTTTTTTTTAACTCAGGTAATAGAGATTAGGTTTTTCCACCACGGACCGTTATGCATTGCTTGCAATGAGGGAATCCACATATTTCTGCAGCACTTGAATGGTTTCAATTAAATTCTTACAAAATTGCATCCAAATTAGCAAGGTTCAAACAATTTGGAGATACTCCCTCCGCATTTAGATATATGATATTGTTGGTTTGTATTACGTGGAACTTTTGAAACTTTAATAAGTAATAATCATTCATAGCTCTCAAAAATATTTAGTTTGAAAACATAAAAATCATATGGGTACATTTTTCAATACTATAATATTATTTTTTTGTGAGATAATATCATTATATTCTAACAGTAAATAGTGGTCAAAGTTGCACACAAGACCAAATAAAATTAACAGTATCATATATTTAAATAAAGAGAAGTACGTACAGTGTCTGTATATTTAAATACGGAGGTAGTACATACCAATTGATAGATTGTTCTCCATCTACTTGAGCTACATAGACAGGGACAAGCAAAGATAGTACTGTTTGTGTTTGGTTTAAAACTCTGGTGGTACTGTTTGTACATGTGTTCTCTTTCATTCTTGCCTTTAGATTCTCTGTGATGCTACTTTAATTTGATAATTCGTACGTTTCATATTATAAGACTTTCTAGCATTACCCACATTCATATATATGTTAATGAATTTAAACATATATGCGTACCTAGATTTATTCACACACACACACACACATATATATATATATATATATATGAATATGGGCAATGCTAAAAAGTCTTATAACCGGGAACGGAGGGAGTATGTTACATATCAACACGTGTGAGGCTTCAAATTAAACTATAAATGTCAAATAAAGACAGAAGAAAAACAACAAGAAAGATGGATTGTACTGTACAAGTCAATGTGACACTACAGATGTTGGGCTAATTGTACATGAGCTTCATGTTGGAACGGCAAGAAGAGGACTGACCATCTAGTAGCATTGCATTTGCATTGTGGTTGGTTTCTAGCCATATATGGCTGTGTACATCCATATGTATTCTGATTAAGTTCAGTGAGAAAGTCTGATGGGATTGGTGATTTCTGCATTGCAACAAGACGTACGTCATGGCTTAGCTCGACAGTAGTCTAATATATTTATCAACTGCACTTTGGTCTTCTTCTTTTTTAAAAAGAAATCTAACAAGGTTGACGATGGTTATATTACCTGGGTTAACAGCAAATTTCGTGGACAGGGCAAGCTATCACTTTTTGGTGGCATTTACAGAATTGGGAAATATGGCAACATCAAGTTAAAAAACGAAAGCACAAATTTCCAATATCATTCGCAATTTTTTCACCAAATATCTAATATATAATTATGTATTTAACTCTGCAGGTAGAAGGCATGTGTAATTAAGGTTATTATTATCTTCCTCACATTTCAACGATCTTTCTATTCCATGCATTTCGACCGAATAATTTTAGTACAAACGCAATATAGACGCCCATAACTTCTACCACTGAAAGAATAATTAGCCGTAAATGCGATAACCCATGTCTAAGTCTAGAACTTAAACCCGGTTGGGTTGGTTCCACCATAAGGAACCTAACCAGTTGGGCTACGCTCACTTCGCAGTTGTTTAGGAATTTGATGTAGATATAAAAAAATGGATGTGTATAATGTGGTGACATTTTTTTGTTAGGAGAAAAAAAATCAAGGGCTGTATTTCTTTATTCAGCTTAAGGTGTTGCCATTGTTTGTGCTCAGGTCTACGGATCGCACTATCACCAACGCGGTCCTTGTTAATTTGTTGGAATCATTTTTTCCATCCCCTGTTGCACCAATTGTCGCAATTATGTATCATTACCTCTCCATTTTATTTTTTTCAAAGAACTATTCCAATATTTGGAGAACTCTAAAATAATTCAAATCGAATAACTATTCATTTGTTCCCTTTCCACTTTGATCACAAAGTTGTGGTTTTTATCTCCCTATGCACAGTCCTAAATGTGCACTATCTAAGGAACACCAAAATCTATAGCTTTGAGGCTTGCATCTTTGGTCTTTATTCCCCAAATGGCATAAGGCAAGCAAAACAACTAATTAATATGAATGATATGATACCTCTATCTTGTCTGTTTCTTTGCAAGTTTGTTAAGCTGGGCAATTTTCTAGATTCTCCAAGGAGCAACGGCAGCCTCCTTAAGTGTGGATGGATCTAACAAATTAATTATTTCCAGTGTACTGTGAATGCTTAATTTTATTTTGGGAACATCAAGGTGTATGGCCCTCATTTGTTGGCTTTAGCCTTTTAATTTGCTAATCCTATATATTAGCATAAATTCAGCAATAAATATAATATAGCTGTATTAAATAGAACTGTCTTTAGCAACTTTGCCAAACTATCTACAGATAATTATTTGGCCAAAGTGCCCATTCAAAAGCAATTTTATTGGGTTCTAGCTTTGTGAGTTTATTATCAAATCCTGCACTGATAGCCACTGGAACCTAGTTGGGTTTAGCTGATCAAAATGCTTGTACAAAAGATATCATAATAAAACTAGTGCTACTGCAGAAAATTTAATATGATGACAATCAAGATAAATACTGACAAGCAGTTTATGCGGATGTTGGAAATATTCTATCTTTCCCAGATAAAATTAGAAAGAAAAATGGAAGCAGCGTAAAGAGATATCAATTTACATATATGATGCTAATTTTTAGATAATGGATATATGGTGCTTTAGTAAAGTACTCCAAAAAAATTTATAGAAAAAATTTGCATGAAATGCACCGTTTAGAAGCGTGGAGAGCATGCAAACGAAAAATCCAAATTCCAGAACCGGAAAAGAACAGGGCCAAAGGACAGATAGAAACGGCATGTTCGTCTCTTGAAAGATAAAGATAGCAAAGGTATGTTTAGGACAAGTAACTAACAATGAGCATCTCATAAAAACAAGAAAAAAATATTTTCCTAATAGAATTTTATTATTTGCTAATATATTTAGCTACAGTGTGAGATGTTCGATAAATCCCAAAGTATGCGCCGAAAAGTTCCAACCCTGCATCTGCTGTCACAACTTTCTAAACTGCTGTTACATCAGTTTTAGGTGTCCTGAAATCCAAACCTAACTCCCGGTTTGGATCACTGCCAAGACAAAACATGTGCTGCTGATATCTTCAAAATTGTATGTTCTTGTCCCAATGCTTTTTTTAATCATCTTTCAAAGATTGTTAAGCAAGCTGCATTATTGAGCTCTCACACACTACAATACATATGAATCCTGCCATCTAATATTCTTACAGACATGACCAGATTGTGGACCCTGAAATCTCACCAAAACCCATGTAACAAATATATTGCAAGACTGGAAAGGCCATCAACAATTGCAAGCTCAGAAGCAATCCTAATCCATTTTATTTTGAAGATGAGGATAATGCCATAAGAACAAACACGATGAGAAGATTCCATAATTAAAAATTCAACTAGTACACACAGGCATTTTACATGGCTAGTATTGCCACTTGAATTAAATGGGCTAGCTTTCATATATATGCTATTGATGATAGGTGCATAAGATGATTGATAGGGGTATTTGTATTAAGAATTACACACCATATGCTATGCAAACTTTAAAATGAACCATTCTAATTAGCAAGCTTGCGTGTCCTTTTGGATGTTTGCAGCGTCTCGGAGACAAAGAACGATTTGTAAACCACATTTTAAATGGCATACTTGCTGGGTAATGTTAACTTCCTGCTGCATTATTGAACTTTTTTCTTGACTCTTTTGATGGCGATGTGTATATTGGAGTGTCCACAGAATGGCCTTCCACTTGTCACTGTCCTTGAAGCCATTGCTCAGTTAATCTCTTCAGATTATTCCATTTATCTAAAAAAAAAGCTAATCCCCTCAAGTTATAAGTAAACTAAAGCTTCCGAAGTAAGTACTCACTACTTATAATATAAAATTGGCTGTGTGCCTATTGGCAGAGGCCGGAGATGTAGCCACTTCCATTATCTGAAAAAATAACTAACCTGTTCTTGGTGAGATTGGCCCTGTTTAGTTCAGGGGTGAAAAGTTTTGACGTGTCACATCAGATATACGGACACATATTTAAAGTATTAAACGTAGATTAATAACAAAACAAATTACATATTCCGCCTATAAACTGCGAGACGAATTTATTATGTCTAATTAATCTATCATTAGCAAATGTTTACTGTAGCACCACATTGTCAAATCATGGAGCAATTAGGCTTAAAAGATTCGTCTCGCAATTTACACGCAATTTGTGTAATTAGTTTTTTTTCTATATTTAATACTCAATGCATGTGTCCAAACAGGGTGAAAAGTTTTTGCGTAGAAACTAAACGGGCCATTATCAATCAGTTGGCCTTAGAGGATAAGGTGTTTTTTTTAAGAGATTGCATGAAGCTGCTGGCCATTTCTATGCCTGCAAGGCAATCCTGCACTGCAGTCTACATTATTGTCCTCATGTACTGGTGACTTTTTGCTGTGAAACAGAGCAAAGCAGCAGGGGCACTAGACACTACCCAAGCAGTAAAGAAGGGATTGAGATCCTCTGCATTTATAATAAAATGCAGAGGATCTACAGTAAGTTGCATTGGCTCATATTTTGAGCCATTGGATCTCTATCGAACGGCACAGATCAGCCTGCTACAGTATCACGCTACAGTAAAAAAATCATCCAACAGTAAATTGGATTACTGTTTGAGCATCCAGAAAGAAGATCTTTTCAAAGCAGGATAAGAACTGATGAAAATCTCATACATGTGTCCATCTGAATGGCATTACATCATGTTCAAAATCTCCATTCATTTGATATACATGTACAGTTCAGCTGATGAAAGTTCCCGGTAGTAGCTGGATAGATATCTCAAAATTCTGCAAAAGTTGCTCTTTCATTTGATAGGGTGAAGACCTGTGGAGTAGTACAGCAGCAACTTTTTTAAGCAGCCTAGACCCCAGGCAATGTTAATTGCAGGCTGCATTATTGAACTGGTCCTCTTGACAATAACTCATATGAAAGGTACTGGCACTTCTCAAAAATGCAGTGGTGTAATTGTTGCAAATTCCTAACACTGTAATTACTACTACCTCTGTCCGAAAATATAAGAAGTTTTAGTCTTGGACGCGAGTACTAAGGAGTAGGTGAAATTAAATGAGGAAAGTTGTGATTGGTTGAGAAGAGAAAGTATGTGGAAAAATTAAATGGGGAAAATGTTATGATCGGTTTAAAAGAGAAAGTAGGTAGAGAAGTTGTTATATTTTGAGACACATTTTGATTGCTAGAAGTAGATATATTTTGGGACGGAGGGGTACATATCTCATGATCATGTGATTTTTGTATGTTTCTTTTCCTTTTTATCTGATTACAACAGTGCGCAGTTGATCACCTCCAACACAAACAGTATTTGCAGTCTGCTATTCTGTTCAAGGCGGCCCAGTTTCTCAAGAACTCTATTGTGTCATTATTGAAGTAAGTGGCAAGTATCCATCTGTACTGCTCACATGCTTTTTGTTGTGGGATGAGCATATATGCAAGATTAGGCTTCTTTCTAAAAAAATCTCAGCCTACAAACTAGAGTAGCAGGATACCACTTGACATTATATTCAAACTACAAGGAGACGGCAAAATCTTGTGATGCAGACTGCATCAGTTCTCATTTCTTCAGAACATCATTTTTCAGGTGCATCTTGGTGTGAATATTAGGAACAATCAAATATATGGCAGGATGAGATGCAAATGGCGGTAGTAGCATTGTAGCAATGAACATGTTTACATATATGTATATATAACTTTGCATGTCCTCCATTAGCAATTCGTCAACTCAAACTTGTGAACTAAAAAAGTTGATTTTATAAGACTCCAGTTTTCTGAATGGAGAGGTATTCTAGCACCATGTAATGTGATAGCCTATCCAACACATTTCCAGATAGGATGCTGACTCTATGATTTTCTAACTGCATTATTGGTTACTAACTTATGTACCATTGGAGTTAATAATAATACCTGGTTCAACGGCAGTCAAAGCTTAATTGATTGGTGATCTACATCACATTCACATGCTCTCTGTAGTCATATTTGATCCAAAAAAAAATTGCCGCATATCATCTGCACCAATCAGCACTCATATTTCCCTAAAAAATAGCATGCATATTAGAACTATATAGCTTGTAGCCATCATATTATAAGACATAATGACAACTGGTACCATGGCATCCTTTCTTTTGCTTGACCTTATCTAATCATCTTTTATTTTCTTGTAAGGGTATACGTAGATCCTATCATTCATGTTATTGTCAGGTGGCTGATTTAAAACTATTAAATGCATGCACTTTATTATATGTGCATCATGTTGTTTGTTAAAATTGTTCTCTGCTTTTTATTAAACGAAAGGCATTTGGGGCTATTTTATTCTTGGAGAAAGACTAGCCCAATTTAGGTAAAACCGTGTTTGCATTGTAGGATTTCTGCAAGAATTTTGTTCAAATCTGTCCCGTATCGGTTAGTGTTACAGCATCACAAACATCTGAATTTTCTGATATCCCAACAGGAATTGAACAATATGTGTTCCAAACTGTGCTCGATTAGACAAAAGTTTCTCAATATTATTTCAGACAGAGAAATATTAGTATGTTGTCAATCTAACATTTCGTCACAAAAATGGTCAGAATTGACCAGCAAATTTTCGACCAAGTTCTGTTTGGAGTTTTCGGTGACTGAAACACATAGTCCCAGCAAGAACCGACCAGAATTTGAAGTAGCAAAGTGTGGACTTCAGGAGCAAATTAAATATCTTCATAGCCCATATCATGTATTTATAATAATATTAAACAATTACTTGTTAAAACCATCAAATCAAATTTAAAGTACCATTCATACATTTGTTTCATTATCTAAAAAATCTGTACATTTGTTTCGCTCGGCTGAATAAAAATTATGCGTAGCAATCAACCACACCCTGAGGTGGCAAAAAAACTGGGGAGAGCCAGTAGGACATAGTTTTCCAAGGATTTGAGACAATTATAAACAGACAAGTAGCACAAGTGGAATTTAGATACAGAACAATTGCAGGAGAAGACTACATTGCTAGGACACTGTTGCTGCTCATATTTTGGTGTGTATAATGGATGAGAGAGAAGGGGATTCAGATTAGAGAGATTATACTGGGGAAAACTGCATGTAGTGGAGCATTCCTCTTGAGCAGATTTGCTGTCTGGACTGCAACTCAATAATGTTAAACTTTTGTCTCCTGTTCCTACGAGGATTGATTACAACTCCCTTTTTTTTCAATTTTCAAGAATCTAGCGTGTGCTGTCCACTGAATACTGATGCTGTGGGCTCTACTTTTAAGTTCAACTTCATCAGTTCCAAAATATAAACATTCCTAGGATTCAAAATTTATACCATAATATAATCATTGCTAGGACACTGATTCCAATACACAGAAATTTATACATCTTCAGCCAATGAGATACTTGGGATGGAAATTTAAGCAATTCAAAATTTAACCAGTGAAGTGACTAAAAGAAAATATTTTCTCTATGTTAGTTTCTACCAAAGAACCTAGAAATGTTTTTATTTTGTAACAGAGGGATAGTAACTAGGTGCATGAAACCTCATATGTTTAAACAGTGTTGGCACAACTGCTGCCCAATGCAGGAGTTACAGATGTGGAGTGCAGCAATAATATGTTGTATTCATATGGTCCCTAGAAAATTGCATTTATAAACGTATATAACTATTAAAACAGAATGGTGAGTAGTTGAGTTTTTTTAGATAATGGGGTGAGTAGTTGAGTGAGTAGTTGAGTAGTGGGTATTTATACTCATATTGTTCTTTTTGTTTAAAAAAACAAGTGTTTTTGACCTTTTAAAAAAAATTAAGGCCTGAAAACATCGGCCACTATTTTCCAAAGGCTTGATCCCTGAACAATGACTACAAAAAGGAATATGAGTCCAACATTAGATGCAACATTCAGGGTATTTCCTGTTTGATATCTGCCATGCACAAGAAGCCTGACAAACTGTGTCCAACAACTAGACAGGTGTTGGGAACACAGTTGGATGTTGCAATCACTAGCTGACAAAGCAAAACACTCCACATTCGATTTCTATCAAAATTCCGAACACATTCTGACTGATCACCATTACAAATTTGACTCAGCCTCTGTTGACACATATTGGCATGGTTAATGCGTTGAACCACATCATGGGAGTCACATCTTGGAGAAAAAGATCATTCAGCTGCTATTGCATGAACACCACAGATCAGGACTATAAGACAAAGGAACGATCTAGGAAATTGGTGATAAAAGGCTATTGGTGATAGGGTGATAGCATGTATCTTTCTAGATGATTTCCTTCAAGACTAGTTGATCTGTGTGTCTATTGTACTCCCTCTGTTTCAATTTACTTATCGTTCTAGACGATCTCAAACTAAACTAGTGGTTATGCCAGATTACATTGCTACTCTGATTAATTATAGCCTAGTCATCTTCCAAAACAAACATTAAAATTCCCAAAGCCAAATTACATTGCTACACTCTATAAGTACTCTCGAAAGTGAGAACGATAAGTATTTTGATTAAAATTTTAAATGCTAGACTGACAAGTAAATTAAAACGGAGAGAGTACTAAGAAGAAAAGGGGGCTGCTAATAGCAACAACAACGTCACAAAACACTGCATATTTGGATGCTACCCAACAACAGAAAAAAAGGACTGACAACAACTAAATGAATGCAGAAACTTACACGACTATTGTTCTAACAGCTAAAGAGTGTATCAGTGAAGAAATTATCGTGAGCATGTGCGCTACACACGTTCAAGCAAAAAAGTAATAGGAAAGAAACAAATTATTTTCTGAGTTGACCAATAGAGATAATATAGTTTGATATAACATGATAACAGGAGAGATCACAGGCTTTTGAAAGTGGAAATTTTATTTACTCAATTATGTTCCATTGTTTAATTTAATTAGATGTATGAATAGATGATTGAGTAATCATGATTGGTTCTTGATTATTGTTTATAATAATAAACTCAGTTGACAAACTTTAAGTACTATTTTTTGTAAAGCTTCGTTCACAAATTCTATCGAGGAATTTGACGAGACTCCTTGGACATTAGGATCCGTTTGAGCTGTTACGTTCATTGAAGATGTACGCATTATCTCAATTATGGAGTGACTAAATTTTTGAGATAAGTCAAAGCAACAACATTTTATTACTTTTGAAGATAGTGGGGGGACAAATGCATGTTACTGAATTCTTTTCTTTCAGAGATTATATTTGCACTATTTGTTACAGATAGATCAAATGACAGGGATGGGGTCAGAGCATGCAATGAGCTGGGCTTATAAGATTATGGGGGCTCCACTAATGGTTTGCAGATGAATGGTTATCCTTCACTGCAAAAAATAAAGCGAAGAAAATGAGAAGAAAGAAGTATAGAACACCACATTATCGTACAAAAAGAAGTGTAAACAACAATCAAGTTTTCTCTACCAATTGTCACAAGTAATTTAGGACTTGGTTAGATAAATTGTGATAGTTGAAAGATTGTAACAAATAAAGTGAAGAAAATAAGAAAAAGAAAAGAAGTCCGTAGCAAAAGGTAAATAGAAGAAAAGAACAACACATTATCTACGAAAAAGAAGTCTAGAACAACAAGAAAGTTGCGACTAGTTTAGGACTTCGTTAGACAAATTATGATAGTTGACATATTGGTGGTAAAGCTAGGAGAGTTCTATAGACGCATGTAATAGGTAATGAACCATGTCGAATCCATATTGTATATATGATCGAACCTATATCATTTTTTTAATAATAGAAAATAACTTTTGACCTCCGCAATGGTTATATTTCAAGTAAATCATATTATTCTCAATGAACCATAATTACCACATATATGTAGTATTTGTTCTGCTCTTGGTTATAATCAGCACACCTAAGGGCTAAGGCCTTTGGAGATGGATGTGTAAACCAATATAAATTTGTTAAAGTGAACCCACTAGAATATGGCATAAATACTCCCACAAAAATATAGTACTCCTACATAGTATTAGAGATGATTGACATGAGTGAACATTTTCATTTGCAAAATGAGTCTTTTCACAAATATAGATTGTGGTTTGTTCCCTTGAAGAGCAAGTTCTGTGGCAGAGAGAAATGTAGCCCCCAAATCAACAACCAATCAGGAGTGAGCATCAAGGCCGACATATCACAGCAGAGGCAAGGCCATGGAGCATCAATCCATGCATGCTACACCAACTAATTATAAACTCCCAAGATCCCAGACAAAATGAGGATTGATCCACTAAACCCTCATGACAAAGATAATGATTAATCCCCTCTTTCCTTCTCTCTCTCCCTCTTTTGAGTGGACATTAGCACCTGAACCTGCAACTAAACACCATTTGTCGTGTGCTGATGTGTCAATGTGGCACTGGCTTGTTGCACTTCATGTCCGACGTGTCATGCCACGTTTGCAGAGGGTGGCACACGGTCCAGTAGGCTACGCCTAGAGAATGATAGGATCAAACTCTATTATCAGAAAAAAGGTGTACAGTAAGAAAAAGGATCGAACTCCATTATTGAAAAAAAAAAGCATAGAGCCGTAGAAAACCAAAAGGCAGTTGGAAAATTTTTAAGGTAGGAATGAGCTGCAGCTAACTGCTTATCTGTGGGGTGACTGTTTTTTTTTTTTTTTGAAAGAGCACTTAGGGCATAGAGTTCCCCCTATTCCGCTGGATTACCATTGATAGAAGGGGAGATGAAAGGGGAAGAATAGAGAGAAAACGAAGAGTAGGGGGACTGAAGAAGGAAGAAGGAAATGAGTCCCCCCTTAAATCTTATTCTGGATCTGCCCCTGTGTACAACCGTGTGTAATAGTGGTCTCTCTTTGTTTCCATGCAAGTAAATTTGATGATGTGGAAGAAAGAGGAGAGGAAAGATAAAGCATGGTTGCTATGCATGACAACAGCTCAGAGTCGACTCTTAACATTTATTAAAGAAAATTTTGTTGCATGAGGGTGGAGAAAAGGAAAGAACAGTAGTAAAAAAAAATATTTTGGTGCATTAATGATTAAGAGTTCTTGTTGTCTCAACTATTGTAGCAGTATAGTCTCTAAATAATATGTACTAACTAAGAGACCATATCGGACCCTACTTTTGTACATGCCCTTATACACGTACTAAAATTTTCTTACATAACTCTTACTAACAAATTTCTCGACCATTTGATTCACCTAGATGGAAGTTACAAGAAATCTAAATTTACTCACAGCTTGCCACATCAGCGTTTGTAAGCATTTTATAAAAAAAAAAGTACGTATAGACTTTTCCTTTTTAAAAACATGTGGGGGTGACTTGCACACGCGAACTGCCTCTCCTGGCCATGGAAACCAGCCCCCAATTTGCAATTTGGGTCAGTGAGTGGTTTTTGAGGCTGGAATTCACTTTCCAAAACATGTGAAAAGCATATGAAATTATATGTAAACATTGGTACATATAATTCTCTCCATACACTTGGGAATGTCTCTTGGGTGATATGTGGGCCTCACTCTCATCTTGGTTCATGTAGTAGGGCTCCTTCACTTTGCAATTACTTTCCTGTATAATTCTTGGTGTAATCAGTGTTTGACTTTTTGTGAGAAAGGCAACTAAGGAAGAAGGTCAAAACAATGGGCTTAGTGGTAAAAATAATGCAGGTGGGGGCCCAGCACACGTTGCACGGGCACTTGCAATGTGGGGCCGGGCTTGGGCCGGCAGTTGATGACGGCAGGTGCTCAAGTGTATGGGCTGGGACTCTTTCGGTTGGCAATTGCCAAAATGAAATTTTCAGCATATGCATGGACAATAACAATCCAGGGCCTACCAACTTAGTAGTATATAGGAGTACTTACTAGCCATGTGATGCACCAACCATCAACCACGGTGGTATATGAAAAAAAGAAAGAAGAAGAAAAGAAAGAAAGAAAGGAGGAGGTTGATGAAGTTGGATCATAATACGTGCATTATAGTAGAAATATGCTCTTTTCGTTTTTTAAAGATGACGCCGTTAACTTTTTGACACACTTTTGACCATTCATCTTATTAAAAAAAATTTATGCAAATGCGTAACATATTAAATCATGCTTAAAATATTTTTAGTGATAAAACAACTCACAATAAAATAAATTATAATTATATAATTTTTTTAAAATAAAATGAATGGCCAAACATGTGTTCATAAGTTAAGTCTTCTATTAAAAAAACGAAGATAGTACCATAGTTTGGATGGTATCGATATACTCGGTACACCCAAGATTTTATTTTTATTTGAGAGATAATCTAATAAGTTTACTCTTGCTCAACGATTTGACACCGAATTTATTTCTTTTTATAATGTCTTTCAAGTCTTTCAAAAACAATATCTAAAATACACTTCAAAGCGTACCAGGATTGCAAACAATAAAAATATAGAGCCTACCAACACAGTATTAATAGTACTAGCTATGTGGTGACATATGACACAACTAGTAGAATATAGTATCATCAACCAGGGTGTAGTGTAACGGTATCTGGAAAGAAAGAGGGGAAAAAATAGAAAAAGGTTGATGGCGTTGGATCATCATACGTGCACTATTGCGTGCGTATGGTTATCAAGTCAAAACGTTGGTTTATACTCGTGACTACGCTTTTATCCTCTCGGTATCTTTATAAAAATGATGTGTATCTCGTGGCACTGACTTGGGTGTGTTCGCACCTTCTGGTTGGGAACTCTCCCCCTCTAGTACGAAAAACGGAGCAGTCCATTAACGCGTGATTAATTAAGTATTAGCTAATTTTATTTTCAAAAATAGATCAATATGATTTTTTTAAACAACTTTTGTATAGAAAATTTTTCTAAAAAACACACCATTTAGTAGTTTGAAAAGCGTGCGCGTGGATAACGAGAGAGAAGAGTTGGAAAAACTGTGATAAGAACACAGACACGTTTGGAATGCTGACAGCGGCTGGCTGATCAGCCATATCATTTGGTTTATAAGTAACTTAAAAAAATATATATAAAAGGTTTACCTATCATATTCACATTGCTTATAAGTAACTTAAAAAAATAATTTAGAGCCTCATCGGTTGCTCATATTACCTAATAAGTCAAAACGGTTTATTTGGGAATAAAAGAATAAAATTTAATTTATAGGTAAAACTTTTATATATTTGTTCATAGTGGCTTAAAAGCCAATGCTAAAAAGAAATTACTTTTAAAATCAACTTTAGAATCAAATCCAGAAATATAAATTTTGGCTTTTATTTAGCTTATTAGGTCAATCGATGGGACTCTTAATAATTCAAAACTAAATATTTCAAAATAAACTACGAATTAAAAAGCGTAAATAAATATTACAAAATTAACTAGCAATTTAAAAGCGAGTATAAGCAAGATGATGGAATATTTTTTTCTTAGTGGTGCCCGACCGTCTCATGTTTGTGGCCATACACTTGTCGATCGCATTGTTCCCCAGGCAGCGTCTCACGTGTCATGTCCTACCTTTTTAATTTCACCCTCACTTTTTTTGACATATAATTGACATATAAGTTAATTATCTCGAATAGGTCGACGAAGCTATTCCACAACAATAAAGTACATGGAAAAAAAATCGCCACGAAATTACACGGAAGCAACCAAAAAAACACAGGCAGCTGACCACCCCACAAGAACTGTATGCAAAACATGTTCATCAACATTTGCGAGCACAGGCGAAATTCCACAAGTATAACATGCCAAAAGTCCAAGAGAGCAATTCAGAGAAGATTTAGCTCTAATGGCAGACAAGAGTCATACAACTTTAGCATAATTCCATCGAGCCATGGCACTCAAGATGGATATTGGCATTGAGTCCTATGATAAAAAGAGCAGCTTCAAAGCATGCGTAAAAGTTAAGGTCCTTTCTTTGGTGGACAAGTCATACATGAGTACATGAGACCCTCGCTGCTATTAGCAGCACAAGGAAACTTACTATTGAGATAATCATACATGACACTGTCACTGCTACTAGCAGCTCAACGAAAACATAGTGTCTAATTGTTCATTACAGTTCATCAACCAAACAAAAACTGGAAAAGTCGGTGCAGCGCGCAGCGGATTCATCCCCAGCAAATCACCACCCATCCTTCTTCAGCGGCTTCATTTTGCCTTCTCCTTGTCCTTGTCGGCAGCTTGGGGAGAGAACTGCTGGCCGGTGGAGGATGGTGAGTAGCCCGGTGCAGTGGGGGAGTAGCTTCCGCTAGGGCTGTACATAGGGTAGATAATTGAGATGGTGAGAACTCTAATGAAGCCTTGGGTTCACAGGAAGGATAGATTATGCTGAAAAATAATTTTGGCCCCTTTGAATCGTAGGATTGAAAAAACAGAGGAATAGGAAAAACACAGGATTTTGGTAGGAATGCAAGTGTAAAACAGAGGATTGCAAAACACATAAAAAATATAGGAATGGCCGTTTGATTAGACCGCAGGAAAAATGCAGGAATCAGATGAGAGAGATAGACTCAAGGAAAGTTTTCCAAGAGATTAGAGTGGATGTTAACTTTCCTACGTTTTTGCTCTAGAATTGTAGGAATAGGAAAGTTTACTACGTTTTTCCTTTTCTCATTCCTACGAATCAAAGGCATGAATAGTGTAGGATTTCAATTCCTTTGTTTTTCCTCCATTTTTCCTCCAATTCAAAGGGGGCCTTTACCTGTAATTCGGAGATGTTGGGCTATAATCTGGGCTGGGCCCTCCAGATGTGGTGTATGGGCTGAAAACAGAAAAGAGCAGCACATTAGAAGTCATCTCATCGTCTCATCTGACAAGGAACATTAAAGGATTACTGCAATAGACTTATATGGAACTTATCTGGAGAATACCATATGCCTCTGCCATGGCTTACAGTCATAGGTTATTATTTATATTAGTTAATCTTGGCTTCATTTGAAACAATTAACTGAGAAAATTGTTGTTATTTAGCATCAGTGTTTTGTATCTAGAACTAACTCTACATGCATAACTCGTTTCAGTTTTCACTCATCAGTTAACAGAAGTCGAATTGCAACTTTGGTCTTTTGGTCTACATGTCAAATTGTCAATAATGGAAAATCTTTCTAACGACATTTCTAGGACGGATTTTGGATTTTGAACCAAGGTAACTTATGAGCTGAAAACGGATTCTATTTGTATCTTTGTATCAAGTTAATCTTCCATAATTATATCTTTTACAAATAGAACTTATGAGCAAAAGGCAAATTAGAACTTTAGAACTGTTTTTTATTAGCACTATTCACAGAAAGCAAGTCGAATTTTTCAAACCGTATGTGCAGTTTTTAGTATGTGGCCAGTGTAGCAGGACACAACAGTTTGGGTGATGTCGATTACATTCACATCTACTAACTGAATGCTTTCAATCCTAACGATTGTAGACTCATATATGGTCAATACAAAATTAGCTCTACATTTTGTAGATGGAAGCGACTATATTGTTAGGAGCAACTTGATACAAGATTAAAAAACAGTTGGTAGTTTACGATTCTGAGGATACAAAAGATTTCTAATAGGTGCTTCTCCAAGCTGAAAACCTGATAAAAATATTTTATAGTGATTCTACAGTTAAACAGGCCAATCTACATGTTAGCGGCAAATCTGTGGTATTGTTTATTTAAATCCATTGCAGCGCACGGACACTCGGCTAGTGATATAAAACACATGATAAAGTCTTACCTTGTTGGGCTGTATGACGGACTTGGTTGTGAATATGATGGTGAGGTAGGTGAGTATGTCGGCGATGTTGGGCTGAGGAACAAAAATATAAGCAAAATAAACAAGGGTGCATATATGAAGACATGCCAATCGAGCATGCTGCCAAAGCGAAAGATTATATAGTTCATGTAACAAATTGCTACCTGTAATTTGGTGAAGTCTGACTATAAGGGCTCAGCCTTGGGCTGCTTGGAGAGTACGCGTGGGAAGGACTGTACTTGGCCGAAGAAGGATTGTAGCTTGGTGAAGTTGGACTGTAATTTGGTGAAGTTGGGCTGTAGCTTGGAGATGTCGGGCTGTAACCAGGTGATGTAGGGCTGTATGCAGGAGATGTCGGACTGTATGAGGGTGATGTCGGACTGTATGAGGGGGAAGTGGGGCTGTAAGACGGAGATGTTGGACTGTATGATGGAGATGTTGGGCTATATGATGGTGATGTGGGGCTGTAAGATGGTGATGTGGGGCTATAAGATGGTGATGTGGGGCTGTATGCAGGAGAAGTTGGACTATATGCAGGAGAAGTCGGACTATAAACTGGTGATGTCGGACTGTAGCTCGGAGAAGTGGGACTATAACTTGGCGAGGTCGGGCTGTAACTTGGAGATGTAGGGCTATAGCTAGGTGATGTAGGGCTGTAGCTTGGAGATGTTGGCGAGTATGATGGACTGGTAGGCGAGTATGACGGACTGGTAGGTGAGTATGATGGACTTGTTGGCGAGTAAGTAGGAGAGCCAGGTGTATATGATGGAGAAGTGGGACTGTAGCTGGGTGAAGCAGGACTATATGATGGAGAAGTTGGGCTGTATCCTGGCCCTGGACTGTATACCGGAGAAGATGGACTGTAACCACCCCCTGACGATGGAGTGTAGCCTGGTGAAGGTACTGGTGAGAAAGCCATTCCTCCAACATATGGCGAGAACTGAGCATCTGTAATGGGGGAAGCCCTGATGTTTGGACTTAGCAGGTAGCTCGGTGACATCATTCCTTCATGATATGGTGTCCCAGAGATGGGCGAGCGTGCTGGTGTCATGCCAAAGTCCAGGCCTTCAACATAGCTTGGGAGTTGAAGTTCGATGGCCTGCTGCAGCATCTGATCATTGAGATACAATGCACAGCCTCCTGTACCGATAGGTGCAAGCTGGCCAAGCATAATGTTCTCAGTGACACCTCTCAGGTAGTCAGATTCAGCATATACAGCAGCATCAAGCAAGATATCCACCGTCTCTTCAAAGGAACATCTCATAAGAGGCCCTGTGTCATTACGGTTGATACCATGCCTTGTAATAGCCATCAGATGCCCTCTGTATGTCATTGTATCACAAAGAATGGCCAGATGTCTGTAATTGACATAAGAACCATCGAAAGATATGACCACCCGCAGCTCATCCAAGAGAGCTCGACGAACAGCCTCGATTCCAAGAACCTCAATTACTTCGATCAAATGGTTACTTGTTGTCCTAGTAGCATCAACATCTTCATGGCACATGACAGCCAAGAGATTAACACCTTCTGTATCAAGCATCCACTCATTATCTGCTTTGAAGCCAACATTGTCCTCAAATTTATTGACCTTCCCATATTTGATAAAAACTTTGTTAATATCTGGAATTCCACGAAGTGCCATCTCTGTCAACATGTTACTTTCAATCTTCTTGAGGAAGACATCATCCTCAGCAGACTCATCCTGTATTTCTCCCTTTGGAGCTTCATCATTTGTGATGCGGACACGAAGGATCAGTTTATCCGCATTATCATCATTAAATATGCATGACAAGTCATCATCAAATTCATGATTGATCTTCTCTGCAATATCAGCCATGCTCAACTTCTTATCAACCATCATCTCACGATTCAGCTCGATACGCAGCAGCCACGGTGAAATTTTATCCGGGTCAATATCCTCATCAGGCATTTCATAATAGGACCGGACAAATTCAACATCTTCTTCAATAATGGTTCCCAGTGGATCAGGATCATACCATATCTCTGTAGCATGTGTCACACTGCGCAGAGTAGTGTACTCTAAGGCACATTGGACATTCTTAGCCAGTTCTTTCTTCTTGTTCACCTCAGGCTTTAGGTAAACTGACAATGATGGAGTTTTTATCTTCTTAGCAACATTAATGATCTCTCTCAGCCTGGGAACTCCAAGAGTGACATTCTTGGCACTGACACCAGCATAATGAAAAGTATTCAGGGTCATCTGAGTTGCCGGTTCTCCAATGGACTGTGCAGCTACGCATCCAATCATTTCACCAGGAGCCACCAAAGACTGAAGGAATCTCGATTCAATCTCACCAATAACCCATTCAAAAGCTTCCTTTGTAAGCCTGTACTCCTTCAAGACCCTCTTGCTAGCGAATGTGCTTCGAAGCAGGATATTGAAGAACAAAGTTGCATTCTTCTGAGCCTCAATACTCATAGCATCATCACCAGGAACAACCTTCAGTCTTTCTTGCAGCTTATCTATTGCCTCCACAATTTCCATTGGGTGCATGTCAGAAGGCCTTCTGAGATCAATCTTGAATGTCTTCTGTGCATTCCAGATAAGCCGTTTGAGGTTGACAGGCATAGGCCATGTATTATCACCAGTTGTGGCAATCTCAGAGCCAAGCTGGAACCGGTCAGCTTCTAGCTTCTGAACCTCTGCTTCAAACACATTTCTAAACTCACGAATGGTCTTCAAATCATCAACATGTTCTGGTAACATGTAATTTGGCCTCCAGTTCTCATCGTCCAGTTCATAACGAAATACATTATCAAACTCACCCTTCTTCATCTTCAAGGAATCCAACTTCTGTGACTCAATCCAAACAGCATCCATGCCATCTTCTCCATATAAGAACTGAATGACGTCTCCCAAGGAATTTCTTACCGTACCATCATATTTCACCATGATATCTTCCATAGCCTTCACAAGTCGTCGCTGGATATATCCAGTCTCAGAGGTCTTCACAGCAGTATCAATCAGACCTTCTCTACCACCCATAGCATGAAAGAAAAATTCTTGTGGTGTCAGACCTCTAAGGTAAGAGTTCTCCACAAACCCACGACTTTCAGGACCATAATCATCTTTTGTGAAGTGGGGCAACGTTCGATCGATGAAGCCAAATGGGATCCGCTTGCCCTCAACATTCTGCTGTCCGACACAAGCAGTCATTTGAGAAATATTGATGAAACTTCCTTTTGAGCCTGCAGTAACCATAGCCTTCAGGTTGTTGCTTTCAGACAAACTCTTCTGGGCACTACTTCCAGCATCATCACGAGCCTTGTTAAGAACCTAGCATGGAGAAAGGGTAGATTAGCAAGTTGCAATTCTACAAAATGGAGAAAGGGTAGGTTTTTCTTTTTCAATAGACAGAACAAAGCTAGACAGTCAAGCAGTACCTGATTTACTCTATTTTCGAATGATTCCATCATGGTGCGTCCTGGCTCAGCTTCCAATTGTTTATCATGAGCTTGCTTAATAAGCTCCTTCACATCATCTTTAGCTTTTGAGATTGTCTCATTAATCTTCACCATGGTGGCAGCATCTGCAATTGTATCCCCAATTCCAATACTGAAACCATTTTGCAGAAGCCAGTAGTTGACTAGCCACTGTGTATGACCTAAGAACTTGCGAGCAGCATCTGGACCAACCTCTTCCCTGCAAAGAGCAAGACATAACTTGCTAAGCGAAAGGCCAAACGGAATATAACTAAAAACTGCAGCTAATCTTCAACATTAAAAGTTAATTACAGCATTCTCACCAAATAACATGAATAAGACTTCCAGTTGATGTCCCAAGTGTCTTTTTGCAAAGTGTACCAGATAGAAGCTCTCCCTTCTCTATCCGGACCATAGTATCACCAGGAGTAATAAATCCTGTTTCAGCTTCAGAATGCCAGGCTGAAAATCTAATTAAATTGATTGGCTTGGGAATAATCAAGTTGAAAACTTGTTTCCCAGTCCAAATAGGCCTTGGTTTCAAAATGGCAGGGGCAGGGACCTTTCCATCGAAATCTTCCCACCACATTAAGATGTTCATAAACACATCCTGGAGAAAAAAAGGGAATGATGAGCATAACTGAGCAGAAAAGAACTACTTAAGGTATCATGTGCAGACTTGCTAACCTTTTCAATAAGAGTATCTCTTTTAGTAATTTTGCGACAGCCAAGAAGCGTGTCCTGGACAATACCCATAACAGGCCTATTCGACTGAGGAGACACAATACATTTTGGAACCATCATCAACTCTAGAACTTCAGCTCTGGTCTCAAATGACTGTGGAACATGCATATTCATTTCATCCCCATCAAAATCTGCATTGTATGGTGAAGTAACGGACAGGTTTAGGCGAAAAGTTGAATACGGCATGATTTTAATGCGATGCCCCATGATGGACATTTTGTGAAGACTGGGCTGCCGGTTGAAGAGAACAAAATCTCCATCATTGAGGTGCCTTTCCACCTGACAAAATAGAACACCAAATGAGGGGACTAATATAGAAGACAATATTGTCATATGAACATCAGTAAAGCAGATTCTACAATAAAGTTGGTATTCACCTTGTATCCCAGCTCCAGATGCTGATCACTACTTTTCTTCACATAACGAAGATCAAGCCTCTGACCGTCTTCCCTGATAATATACTTTGCACCTGTCTTGCCAGGGGGAGGGTGAGGCCCATATTCAACAAGCTCTTTCAATCTGAGATCATTGAATTTAGGTGTAAGTGATCATTAAAACATTAAAGAACTGTGATCATGCCTCAATAACAGTAAAGATGTGTTCTATGGGACAATTTCGTTTCTGCCCCTACTCTGATGTCTAATATTGATTTTACCCCTACTTTTTAGGGTTTTCGTTTTTACCCTCACTTTTTTGAACTGCACGCTTGTTTTACCCCTACTTTGGATGGTGAAGTTAACGGTGTTAAGTAATTGACAAAATGACATTTATACCCTCTCATATATGCTCATTAATTGTGTTTTTGTCCCCATTTTATGCATGTAGCTTTAGAACTTTATTTTTGTGAGTATATTTAAAATCACATGAAGCACATTGACTAATATCTAAAGGGAACAGATAATTACATTTTACAAAATGTTGTCAAAATTTTGTTTAAGTTCTATCAAAATGCTGAAATTTTATCAAAATTCCATCAAATTCAGAATTTGTCCAAATTGTTATATTAGTCAATGTGCGTCATCTAATTTTAAATATACTCCCAAAAATAAAGTTCCAAAGCTACATGTATAAAATGGGAAACACAATTAATGAACATACATGAGAGGGTATAAACGTCATTTTATCAATTACTTAACACCGTTAACTTCACCATCCAAAGTAGGGGCAAAACAAGCATTCAGTTCAAAAAAGTGAGGGTAAAAACGAAAACCCTAAAAAGTAGGGATAAAATCAATATTAGACATCAAAGTAGGGGTAGAAACGAAATTGCCCCTTTTTTTATTACCTCTCGATGTTATATGGAGTGACAGTTTCTGGGTATGTCAAGTTCAAAGCAATACTCCATGGCACTCCCAATTCATCAATGTTAATATTCGGATCTGGTGTGATGACAGTACGAGCTGAGAAATCAACACGCTTTCCCATCAAGTTTCCTCTAATGCGGCCTTCCTTTGCTTTCAGCCTGCTGCAAATTGATTTAATAGGCCTTCCAGAACGCTGTGTGGCCTGAAAATTGCAACAAAAGATAATCAGGATAACTTATTTGCATCAAATAAAATGGCAAAATGACTGTAATCTGCTCACCCTTGGCTGGCCAGGAAGTTCATTGTCGAAGTATGTTGCAATGTGAAATTGCAACAATTGAGCAAACTCTGTTATTATGTGAGCTGGGGCCCCATTTCTCTCCTGCCTCCTCAAGTTCTCATTATGTCGAATTATCATAGCTAATTGATGAGTCAAATCATCCTGTAAAGAATAGCAGTGAGTTCATGAAGGTGCATCATTCTTAAAATCATCCAGTAGGAAGGTTAAAAAAAAAGTGTGGCATATAACTCACCTCACTTCTGGAAGAGGTATCCATCATGACAGATGGCCTCACAGGGGGTGGGGGAATTGGAAGGACTTGCAAAATCATCCAGTCAGGGCGGGCAAATTTAGGGTTCAGACCCAATAGAAGACAGTCTTCATCACTTATACGTTTAAGAACATTGAGCACCTAAGTACAAAATAAACAGGAACCACATAGTTAAATGGATATTCTTAAAAATAATGTATTGAACCTGAGTAAAGATTGTGTGCATACCCTCTCAGCTGAGAGGATTTGCTTTCGCTCCACTGGTTCAGGGAGTTGCTCTTGATCATCGTTTTTCTTCTTTGGCGCTTTAAACTCTGCAACCATCTTCATACCATCAACAGTGATATTTGGCTGCTGAGCACCACAGCCACCTCTTTTCTTTACTGGCTCATCAGTATCTTGTTGCTCCTGAACATCAAGGTCATCACCCCCTGCGCAAACTTTTTTGCTCTTGCAAGCATCATATATTCTTTTCAGTCTATTTTTTGGGTTCCTTATTTTAAGAGCCTGCTTGAACTTAGTATCATCCTGCAACAAAAGCATTCATCCATTGATAAATAAACTCAGAGTTGAGAAAAGATGGAAAACATAAGAGCTAGATCCGGTACAAAGATAAAATAAGATTTGCATTTGCATGTATAGTCCGAATAAACATTTTATATCATTATGATTCCAGTTTAACATGTCCAGCATTGAAAACAAAGGCATCTTCCGGTTTTTTGCCTTAACAGTAAAAAAGAGGACAACAGAAGGGGAAAAGTAGGTCACAAAAAAAATTGTATTTTCGCATGTTAAACGAGTGTAGCATAAAAGGATATTACCAGATTTAGCTTGCAAACACAAGATGCAAAACATAACAGAGTTAAATATGGCAAAAGCTTACAAGTATAGCTGTGTTTACATGAATAGTCAGGAATCAGAATAAATAGGGTTCAGTTCCAGTTTAGCATGTGTAGCATAAAATCAATGGTGCCTCCTTTGTTAAGATATTTTTCATATAACAAGTCCTGCAAAACAGCCAAACCCGAGAAGTGGGGTCCATGTACCTCATCCGCAAGGATCTTGGAACAATTGAAGCAAACGCAACGCATTATGGAGAGTACAGTCTTGATGAAGCCGATATGGAACATTGGCTTAGCAAGCTCAAGGTGGCCAAAGTGGCCTGGGCACTCCGCCATCCCAGCCATGCATGTCTCACATTTGATCTTCCGGTCAATAGTCCCCAACCGAGGGTCACTCAAGCCACCAGGCTTGGGCTTCCCCCTTTCCATGGTTTCTGCATGCTCTATCTGCACCACTGACATTTGCCTCTACAAAGATGCAAAGCAACACAGAAACCACATCAAATACCACCCCAAAAATTATGTTTTTTTACACACATCACATGCAATGGTAATCTTGTAATGAAGCACATAACACATTGCTGAAGCAGAACCATTAAACCTGATGACTCAATACTATCAAATCCATCTAGTCCATGTTATTATCAACACAATAACTAAACCTCGGGCGTACTGAAAAATTTAAACTTCATTGTAAAGATCAGAGCTTCCCAACTCAACAGGTACACGGAACCGCACAACAATGACTCTGCAAAGTACAAATTCGATTCGATGCCTCACAACTTATGACAACAGTACATGTTCCACCGATTGCTTGCATTATAAGTACACTGCTAGCAGGTTCAATCCTAATTGCTTCACTACACACCTTATATTACAAGTTACAACAAAAACAGAACACCGTTTCCTTGTAATTGTAGTGCACAAAATTTGAAGTTACACATGGTTGTTCATACGCTACAAATGATAAATTCATTCCCCCTGAAACATCAAAGTAGCGACTCAAACCAAACAATGGTCCCAATTTGAAACATTTCGAGCTCCTGGTAAACGTTCAATTGGAACTTGTGATGCCAAACTCGCCCAACAGCAATCTTAAGCTAGCAAGTTCACCCATCCACCCAAACTCAGCCCCCCCCCCCCCGCCCGACCTGACCCAACCCGCTCGAATTCCAGATTCCGCGAACACACAGAGAGAGAAACCAAACAGAGGCGGCGGCGGCGGCGGGGGAGGAGGGGAGGGAGCGGGGGCGGGGGGTATTACGATCTCGTCGGGGCTGAGGATGCCGAACTGCACCAGCTGCACCTTGGCCACCTCGGCCGGCGAGTACGGGAACCTCGCGTCCATCTCCCCCCGCGGCGCCGCCGCCGCAACCCACTACCACCACCTAGGGTTTCAGATCGCGGCCGCCGCCGCCGCGGCCCCCCCACCCGCCGCGAGCACCACCGGGCCTCGCCCACCCGCGTGGGCTCCACCCTCCCAGTGAGCAGCAGCGAGTGTTTTTGGCGGCTAATTCGGGGCGAATCGAATGGGATCGCGCGCAGATCGCCTCGCCGCCTCCGCGAGGTGGGGGAAAATCGCGGAGAGGAAGAAGGGTTCGTCTGAGGAAAGGGGAAGGACAGGGGGGGGTAGGGGCGTATTTATAGACGTATCGTGCGCCGGAAGCGCTATCGTGAGCCGCGTCGACCCGTGGGCGCGGTGTACGGGGGTGGGAGTGGGGGAGTACCGGAGTAGGGTGTTGGTGGACTCGGTGCAGGGAAGCTTGGGGAAACCGACTACGGTGGGGTGAGTTTGGGTTTCGGCCGTTGGATGGGGAGTGGACGGTGGAGATCATAGATCAAGAGGAGCTTGTGTGGGTCCAGTACGGTCAATGCGGAAGGACCGTTTTGTCTTTTTGTGCAGTGCTGTAACGCTGTGTGTTTTAACATTTGCATTTTTCTTCCAACAGGACACATCTTCTTTTTTCTTTCCAGGAAGGAAACAAATAGGTGTTCTAAAAAGGCCATGTTCGGCAAGCATGGCTGCGGCAGTTCAAAGTCTCTACAAACTACAGCAATTTTGAACTGCTACAGCCGCAGCCGCTGCTGAAAAATGACAGCCGAACACACAAAAAACAGGGATATCACTCATTTGCACTCCTTTCTCTTTTTTTCTTACTTCTGAAATTTGTTGCCTGCGTGCACATAGGTAGAGGCCATAGATATAATCCATTTCCATTATCTAAAAAAAGAGGTGCTTTATGTATGTGCTTTATATAGTGGCATTACCCATAAGGGTATGATTAATGTTACCCTATAAAAATATTGGACATCGATACAGTTTTTATTTTATCGATACAAACAAAATTAAGGGAGAAGAAAGTCAAAGACAAACATATTCGGTAACCTTGCTAACAAAGGTGAGGCAGTGACACGGATTGAACATTGGTCTGGTCTACGGCTATAGAGACAGCACCAGTATGATCAATGATGTCACTGTGGTGCTCGCGTCCTCAACCATGACTCATCTAGTTCTGGTGGCTAGAATTGTTTGTGGTGACTAGAGGTTGCATATCTGTGAGGTTGATGAGCTCACGTTTTATGTAAACCTCGTCATTGTGTCATTAACTGCAACTCATATGGATCTAGTGGCCCAAAGTTTATAGGAATGATAGGTCTGACAAATAGGATTGTGGATTGGATGAATCATCAAGAGAGATAAAATCAGTGGAGATATAGTGATAGTAAGACTGAGCTGATTGAGGCCATCAGAAAGCTAGCTACCATGACACCATGTCCCAAGAAAGAGTCATCTAGACAAGAGACTAAAGTCATCGAGAGCAACAGATGACAAAGGGGAAGATGGGTTGATAAGATCAGCATGAAAGAGATGAAGCCAATGCTAATGGGAAAAGTATGATGCCCATGGTTGTGGGGGGGGGGGGGGGGGGCAATGGGGTTGTGGTTGAGAGAGATGTGAGAGGTTACCGCGTGTATGAGATGGGAGGAAGGATATAAACAACTAAACATGAAATGCGAATTCATTGTTAGTTCAATATTGTCTCAACTCTCAACTGTATGATTATAACCATTTTATGCAGCACTTGAGAGGTTTTTGCATGGTTCACACCATGCATTATATAGTGTTCTAGACTTTTAGATAGGATGTGTTATATGTATGCCTTTGTGTAAAAAAAAAAGTGGTATGCATGTCTATTTCCATAGCAAGAATTGTCATGTTTAGATGATAGCTTATTTTTTTTTCGACGGAGATAGTATATATCTTTGATAAAATTAGTTTTCCTTGTATCCGAAAATGTAAGCCTCCTGAGTTTTCCTTAAACACGACAAGGAAAGCTTCTTGAACCCTTCTTGGCTAAGAGAAGCTGCTAATTGAGAAGCCACATTGCAATATTTTTTCCTACTTTCAGTATTTTCTTTTACTTATCAACGCCAAAACACGGTTAGCCAAAAAAAGAGCTCCAAATAATTATACTCTCACCGAGAGTCAATTACTGTGTCCTGATACCTAGTACAAGATAACCACTCTGCTCTTTTCTTCTGTGATCAAGTAAAAGTGCAGGGACAGGGGGAACTGCAGTCTGCAGCTGAAGCCATTACATGTGCAAAAAAACAGTTGAAGATTACAAACACTAGCTCCTACCTACCTCAGTCATGAGTCATGACCCGGGGTTCAAAATTCGGTTGTACCGGAACACCCCCCCCCCCCCCCTCTCCCCGATACGATATTATTTCAATTGAAATTTTAAAGGTTTTTTATTTTTTTTCCGAACTTTGCAATATTTTGCTCAAAAATTCGAACCAAAATTTCTGAAATTTCAGTATATCGGCACCCTCCCGTACAAATGCTGAAAACGAAATATTGAACACTGGGCATGACTAAAGGAAAGTTATCAGCTTGGCTAAACCTCTCAGGTTTGTTGCGCATCAAAGAGCCTGAGATTTTCTCATCAGAGAATGCATGGCTAACTCTGCAACTCACCTTATTTTTTTCTTTTTGTTTCAAGAAAATTAAAGAAAGCAGAATATATATATTGGTAGTATGTAAGTTAGTTTAGGGAAAAAAAATAAAGTAAATACCACATTCTTCAGAAAATTGCCTTCACAAACAAGAGTTTTGGAATTGCTTATATAAATCCTTGCTGTCTGCTTTATTTCACATCAGCTAGCTCTCCCACCTCTCTGTTTCACCAGTAATTTGTGAAAAAAAAAATTACTAGAGGAGATAACTACGAATATAATGGTGAATTGGAAAATTGGAATGAAGCTAGTATAGTACTAGCTATAGCTAGCTAGTCCATGGAAGTCTGCAACGAATTTAACTTGCCATGCATCTCTGAATGCATTGTAACCACTAACCAGAGGGTTGCACTACTAGAAAAAGCATTTTTCCTGACGTGGGGGTCTCATTTTTGCAGGCGGAGCACTTAAGGGGCGACTGCGAAAATCATTTTCGCAGGCGCCGCTTAAGTGGTCCGCCTGCGAAAATAGACTTAATATAAATACACGCAGGCAGCAATTTTTTCTAAGTCCTCAGTCCTCCCCTCCACACCTCTCCTCACCTCTCCTCACCACCGGCCCCTCCCCTCCCCTCTCCTCCTCTCCCCTCCCCTCACTTCTACTCTCCCCGGTGGCGGCTCCCGGCGGCGGCGGCGGGCGGTGGCGGCGAAGGGCGGCAGCGGCGGGCGGTGGCAGCGAAGGGCGGCAGCGGCGAGGAGGCGAGGCGGCGCGGCCGAGGAGGGCGACGGAGGAGGGAGGCGAGGCGGCGCGGCCGAGGAGGCCGGCGGCGGCGCCAACGGCGTGGAGCGGTGACGGCGCGGGCTAGGCGGCGGCGGCGGCTCCCCTCCCCCCTCCCTCCCAGATCTGGCCAGAGGAGGGAGGGGGGAGGCCGGCGGCGGCGACGATGGCGCGGGCCGGGCGGCGGCGACGACGGCGCGGGCCGGGCGGCGGTGGCTCCCCTCCCCCGCTCCCTCCCAGATCTGACCGGAGGAGGGAGGGAGGAGGCCGGCGGCGGCGCCGACGGTGTGGAGCAGCGACGGCGGCTCCCGGTGCGGGATGGCGTTTTTTTTGTTCGTTTCTTCTATTTTCGCAGGCGGGCCATTGCCCCGACTACGAAGATGGATGATTTTCACAGTCGTTGTGGTGCAGGCGGACCTCTCTCCCGCCTGCGAAAATTAGTTTTGTCCGCCTGCAAAAATGCTTTTTCTAGTAGTGTTGTATAGCTCATTCAAACACGCATGTCGCAACGAAGGGGGTAAAACTAGCTTAGCTTAGCTATGCTTGTCTTCTCCAACATTCCCAAGGCTTCTAGTTTTCAAAACCCTAGCTTAGCTTGGCTTAGCTCCTGGATCCTACTAGCTAGCTAGCCCCTTTCATGGCCAATCATCATCAACTTCTCAGTCAATTCATCAACTTCATCCATCCCAGAGACCTCTGCAAGATTATTGTCATCCCAATCCTAGTTGTAAAAACACTTTCCCAATTTCCCAATTACTACTTAGTTACTTCTCCGCCCCAAAATAAGCTAACTTCTCAGCACATGAACGGCCAAAAGTTAATTTATTTTGGGATGTAAAGAAAATTCTATATACCTTTTTTTTTTCCTTTTTGCTCTTCATTCTTACTAAGGTTTGCCTAAATTCATTTTTTCTCATGGAGTATATGACTCCAAACAATGAAGAACACAATACGCATACGATCAACAAATCAGGATTCAATCTTTCGTTTTCGGTGTTTGTATTGGGATTTGGTCAAATTTGAACAAAATATTGCCAAATAAAAAAATCAAAAAACTTTAAAAAATTCAGCCCAAATAATATCGAGTCCAATAAAAAAAATCCGAAATTTCAGTTCGGAATTTTGAACCATGCCACAAATTAAACAGATAGGGAGAGAGAGATTGTTTACGGCAACTCTTGCAAAATATTTCATGAAGAACGTACGAAAGAACAAAGAGAAAACTAACTAGAAAGAAAGAAAAAACAGATTAGGACATAATGCTAGCTAATTAACTGAGACAAAGATCGAATAATATATACTTTACGACATGCATTATTGCTGCTTGCATGGGGGAACTTATCGTCGTCATGCATCGATCTTCGAATTCGTCGTATAAAGAGACGATCGACTAGATTTCAGTTGTGAGACGGAGGATGCGTCTTGGGCGGCGCGTAGTCGACGCCGGCGTCGTCCGCCGCGCCATCGCTGCCGCCGCCGTCGCCGGAATCACCATCATCTTTCCCGCCGACGTCCGCGGCCGCCGGGAACGGCGCCATCGCGGCTCCGGCTCCGGCGGCCTCTTCCTCCGTCGTCCTCGCCGCCGCAGCCGCGCCCTCGACGCCGCCGGGCTGCAGCCCCAGGGCGCCGTCCGGCAGCGGCGCCGGCGCCGGCGATCCCCACTGCTCCTCCGCCGCCGCCCGCATGTACCTCCGGGGAGACCTCCACACGTGCTGCATGCACACGCACACGAAGATAATCAAAATCAAGAATCCAACTAATTAATTTATTAACCAAGAACACTTCTCCACTCATGCTTACCATGGCGGCGGTAATGTCGTCGTCGCCGTACAGCGCCGCCGTCGACGGCGAAGCGGCCGGAGCGGCGGCGAAGAGGCGGCGGTGGTTGCGGCTGGTGGCGTGGCAGACGGAGAGGTGGAGGAGGAAGAAGAGGAGGAGACAGACCATGCAAGAGCAGCGCATGATCTCTCGGCTTCTTTTTCTCTACTCTCTTTCTGAGTCCTCGACTCTTTTTTCTACAAGGATTTTTGAGGGTTTTTTTTATTCTGGTCTTATTTTGATCCGAGGCGTGGTTGGGGTTGGAATGTGACGCGGTTTGGAGATTTCGCATAGGTATTTGTAGTCGCTCAGGGACTCGTATTGTCATACATAACCAATCAATTTATGCCAGGTGTCTAATTAATCAAGCTTTGTGTTTTTTTTTTGACGCGAAAGCTTTGTTTATTCAAAGACAACCAAGACTATATATTCATATATACTCCTATATTTGCAATCTCACAAGTACACAAACTAGTACCAACTGTTATGGCCTAGATGAAAAAAAAGATGTTCATTAGTTTTGACCAAGTATTATAATTTGGCTAGAGAACACTACTAGAAAACTCATTTTCGGCATCGTAGGGGATCGATTTTCGCAAGCGGGCATGTAATTCGAAGCTAAAACTCCGCCGGCAAAAAAAGTACCCGGGGTGGAGGGGGCGGTCCGCCTGTGAAGATTGATCTTTGCAGGCGGTCCATATAAGCGTCGCCTGCGAAGATCGATCTTCGCACGCGCAGGCGAAGATCGATCTTCGCACGCGGCGCCTGCGAAGATCGATCTTCGCAGGCGACGCTTATATGGCCCGCCTGCAAAGATACCCCTATATAGTCTTCTTCCTCCCCGAGCCCCGTTCATTCTCCCCGACGTTTCTCTCTCCTAAAGTGACTTAAATATAGGGGGAGGTTTTGAACTTCAAATCTTCGGGGGAATTTTCTACGGTACTTAGATCTACTCATTTCTATACTAGGTATGCAATTTTTTAAGCTTTTAGACCTTAATTTGTGATGGATTTATGCATCCAAAATTGTGAAGGAAGAGCTCCATGTTTTTTAATTTTATTTCTTTTCATATGTTGATGTTAGATGTATGTGTAATACTTGATGCCTCTTGTTGTAGTGGTTTAATGTGGTAACATAAATTCTCATTTTTTTTATTTTTGCTATCACATCCACCACCTAGTTCTAGATCTAGATCTAGATCTTGTCATATATAGAGAGAGAATAAAATTTAAAATGTCTATTTATTCGGTGCAATCAAAAAATAGTTATAGTATTTTGTAATATGCCGATGATATGATTTTGTTAGATTTTCCTAATGTACTAATTTGGCATGTCTGTGTAAAAAAAATTGAAATAAACTTTGATTTTTTATTACTTTACACTTAACCTTTAGTTAATTAGTTTTGAATAGCGATAAGTTTTTTTAATAAACCCTACAAATTTGGTATTAATTGTGCAAATATTTTACGTATATTTTTTTAGAGATATGGAAAGTCGGGAATGGATGTATCATTGGCCGAGGTTTTTGTCTCCATATAGAAACGGAGTGGCTAAATTTATTGGTATTGCCAAGGCACACGCTGAGAAGAACAATATGAGGAAGATAATTTGTCCATGTACTTACTGTAAGAATGAAATATCCTGGGACTTTGACGATGCTTTTAAAGTGAAGGAGCACTTAGTAACTCGTGGATTTATGGACAAGCACGAAATATGGACACGTCATGGTGAAGAACAAGTGGACGGGCATGAAAATGTAGTTCCGACACAAATTGAAGACATGGTGCATGACGATGGTTCTGTTGAGGACAAAATCGACCTAGAGGAAATGTTACGTCATGCAGAACCTGAGATGCTGATGGGGTCGGCTAGAGGGTTAAATAACTTTGAAGCTTTACAGAAGGCAGCAAAGGAAGTTTTGTACGATGAGTCGAAGGGCTGTGACAGTGAGTTCACAATACTCCGGTCAGTTCTTGAACTTATGAGGTTAAAGGCGAGACATGGATGGTCTGATACCAGTTTCGACAGTCTGTTAGAACTTCTGCAGAAAATGCTACCGAGGCCGAACTCACTACCATCCAACACATATCAAGCAAAGAAACTCATATGCCCCCTTTCACTTGGTGTGGAAAAGATTCACGCGTGCGTAAATCACTGCATACTGTACAGGAAAGAGTACGCTTCTTTAGGTGAATGTCCAACATGCGGTGCAAGCCGGTACAAGTCGAGTAGCAATACTGGCCTAGAACCCTCAGAAGCAACTGAGGGACGACAGAGAAAAATCCCGCAGCTTGTGATGTGGTACCTTCCTGTCAAAGACCGCATTAAACGGATACACTCAAACCCGCGAGATGCGGAACTAATGCGCTGGCATGAAGAAGGGCGCAAGAAGGTGGGATGATTCGACACCCAGCAGATGATCGTCAGTGGATAAACTTTAATGTTCAGTATAGAGAGTTTGCTAAAAACCCACGGAACATTAGATTTGCCCTGAGTACTGATGGAGTTAATCCTTTTGGAGACATGAGCAGTTCACATAGTACTTGGCCAGTGCTTCTCACCATGTATAATCTTCCTACCTGGCTTTGTCAAAAGCGAAAATACGTACTACTCTGTATCGTCATACAGGGACCCCGTCAGCCTGGTATTGATATAGACGTATTTCTTGAACCATTTTGGAAGATATGGCTGATTTATGGAAAGAGGGATTGAATGTGTGGGACGAGTACTTAAGGGAATACTTCACAGTGAAGGCCATCATCTTCATGACCATTAACGATTATCCAACAATGTTTTCAGTTTCAGGTCAAATTAAAGGTAAAACAGGATGTGTGATCTGCTTGAATGGAACGTACTATAGGTATCTCCCGGGTTCCAACAAGCTTGTGTACATGCGGCACCGGCGGTTCCTACGCACAAATCACAAGTACCGCAAGATGAAGGCGGAGTTCAATGGTACTGAAGAGACTGATCCTGCACCAAAACCTACATCGGGAGAAAATGTGTGTGCAATGACAGAGAAAATTGTTTGCGAGTTTGGAAAAATGACTAAGAAACCATCAAAGGGGACAAAGAGGAAGAAACCCGAGAAGAATACGAAGGGAGGGGATAGTAAGAAGCAAGATGACAGTTCGAAGCCAGATGATAAACTCCCTCCCCCATTCAAGAAGCATTCCATATTTTTTAAGTACCTCCCGTACTGGAAAGATCTGGAGGTTCGGCATACCATAGACGTCATGCATCTAGAGAAGAATGTGTTTGACAACATAGTTGGAACATTGTTGGACATGTCGAAGAAGACTAAAGATGGTCTGCAATCAAGGATGGACCTAGTCGAGATGGGAATCAGGGAAGAGTTACACCCTCAAGAAGGAGAAAAGAATGGCAAAGTATATCTTCCACCAGCCTGTTTCACACTGACACCTGAGGAGAAGAAGTCATTTTGCAACTCACTCCGTGATGTCAGAGTGCCCATAGGTTTCTCATCAAATATCAGTCGACTAGTTTCAGAGAAAGATTTGTCGGTATCTGGTTATAATTCACACGACTGCCATGTCTTGCTCACCGTGTTTCTTGCAATTGCAATAAGAGCCATTAAACCGGAGTATTTAAAGGTTGCTATCACAAGGTTGTGCTACTTTTTCAACGCAGTGTCACAGAAGGAACTAGGTATCGAAGAGTTAGGAAATCTCCGTACATTTGCATATGAGACCCAGTGCCAACTTGAGATGTGTTTCCCTTCGTCATTTTTTGATATGATGGAGCACCTCATTGTTCACATTGTGCCATAGATGGTTGCGCTTGGCCCATTGTACCTCCATCAAATGTGGTCATACGAGCGTTACATGGCGGTTCTGAAGGGTTACGTCCAAAATCGTGCACATCCAGAGGGATCAATGGTTGAGGGTTATAGTACTGAAGAGGTTGTCGAGTGCTGTATCGATTACCTCAAAGATGGATATGCAATTGGAGTACCTGTGCCCCGACACGAGGGCAGATTGAGTGGCAGGGGAACGATAGGAAAGAAGAGATTTGTCACCCATGATCACAAATCATTCCAAGAAGCTCACTTCAGCGTGCTCCATCAGTTTGCTATCGTCGAGCCGTACATCGATCAACATATCGAACTAATATGAGCTAACAATAAGGGTCACTCCACCGAGTGAATAATGAAAGAACACAAGCGTCTCTTCATAGATTAGTTGCGAGATCTAGACTTACCTGAGGGAGAAACTACCGATGAAATAACTATGAAGCGGTTGGCTTGTGGTCCATCAACTACAGTAAATTCTTGGCTGGGATATGACATTAACGGATATTCGTTTAGCACAAGAGCCCGAAATAATAAGACCTGTACGCAAAACAGCGGAGTCCGTGTGGAGGCAATTGATGAAGCCGGGGAAAAACAATCACACTTCGGGTTTATTGAAGAAATATGGGAAATCGACTATGGGCACACAATGCAATTCCTCATATTTAAGTGCCAGTGGATAAAATACCCGAACGGGGTCAATGTTGATAAGTTCGGTCTTACTGTTGTTGACCTTGCGAGTGTGGGTCACAAGGATGACCCTTGGGTACTCGCCAATCGCGTGGCACAAGTGTTTTATGTGAAAGACCCTTCAAATTTGAAGAAAGATATAGTGCTACTAGGGAAACAAAAGATATTGGGAGTGGATGGGGTTGAAGATGTCAAAGATTACAACCAATATGATAGTATGCCACTTTATAGTCAGTTTGTACAGAAGATTAAGAATGTCGAGACATCTACTCAGAAGACCGTGAAGCCTTACATGCGCACGGACGGTGTGGGCAAAAATGTTAAAGGGTAATGATTGTTGAGTGGCATGTAAGCATCTAAGAAGTTAGTAGTTATGTAATGGGCGTATGTAAGGTGATGTGTGATCATATCGCAAATTGACGAACAATTGTACTCAACATTTTGCATATTAATTAGTCCGTACTAATTTTTATGTGCAATTACCATTTAAAGTGTAAAAATTTAGTTAAAAAATTTAAAATTAGTAATATTTGAAAAGTGTAATTATTTTTATGTGCAATTACCAGTTTGTTAAAAAGATCTTCGCAGGCGGACGGCACGCTTGCGAAGATAGTAAAAAAGATCTTCGCAGGTGGACCGCCCGCTTGCGAAGATAGTAAAAAAGATCTTCGCAGGCGGACGGCCCACTTGCGAAGATAGTAGAAAAGATCTTCACAGGCGGACCGCCCGCCTTCGAAGATCTTTGGCCTATATAAGGGCAAGCCCGTGGCGCCAAAATTTCTAAGTCCAGGCGGGAACCCTACAAATTTTGGCGCCGTCAGGCTGCCGAAATTTTTCACCGCCGCACGCCTCCGCCGTCCTCCGCCGCCGCCCGCCTGCGACCTTCACTCTCCGACCGTCGTCCTCCGCCGCCGCCGACCGTCGTCGAGCACTCTGCCGCTACCGCCGCCGACCCCTCCACCGCGCGCCCGCTCTACCGCCGCCGGCTCCTCCACCGCAACCGGCTCCTCCACCGCGCGCGCGGCCGCCGGTGGCCCCTCCACCGCCGCCGACCCCTCCACCGCGCGCACAGCCGCCGGTGGCCCCTCCACCGCCGCCGGCCCCTCCACCGCGCGCACGGCCGCCGCTGGCCCCTCCACTGCCGCCGGCCCCTCCACCGCCGCCGGCCACCCCTCCACCGCCATCGGCCCCTCCACCGCCGTCGGCCACCCCTCCGCTCGCGGCCGAACGGCTTCATCGGCCGATCGTCGTCCACGAGCGAAGACGTCCTCGGCCGAACGACGTCTTCGGCCGGTCGTCGTCCACGGCCGAACCTCGCCGTTGGCCATTCGTCGTCCACGGCCGAAGCCGGTCGTCGTCCACGGCCGAACCTCGTCGCCGGCCCTTCCTTCGTCGTCCACGACCGAAGCTCGTCGTCGGCCGTTCGTCGAACACGGACGTGCGTGCATGTGGGTGTTTCCTTTTATATGTGTGTGCATGTGGGTGTGAGGGGGTATATATGTGTGTGCATGTGGGTGTGAATGGGCATAAGGGGTGGGTGATATGTGAATGAGGGGTTATATGTTGATTGTGAATGTGAATTTGGGAATGTGGGTGATATGTGAATGAAATTGGGAGGGTATGTTCAATTTTGCAGGATATGTGAATTTGTCAAGGATTTTAAATAACATGTTGGAGGGTATGTTAACTTTTTTTTAAAAAAAAAATGTGGAGGATATGTTTGCCTTTTCCATTTTTTTTAGTCAACATGTCGATGAAATAAGGAAGTCAATTAGTGCACTACTTGATAATAACATAACAAATTTTGTACAAATTTGTTTGTAGTAATTAATTTAGCATAATAGTAAGTAGTCATTAGTTTCGCTATTTAAATTTGTTTGTACTAATTAATTTAGCATAATAGTAAGTACTAGTTAAATTTGGAAATCTCAGAGAATTTAAATTTGTTCATACGACATATTGTTAATATACAGTTTATTTTTGTACTAATTAGTTTGTACTAATTTGAGTAATTTAAAATGTGGACGATAACACTTTTTTTTACATTAGAGGTTTGAAACGATGGCCAATAGTACTCCTAAGAGGAAGGTGAATGATAAGGCGAATGATCCAGAGATGCAAAAGGAAAATCCAGTGCCGGAAGTGCCACCGGAGATTGCATTGCCGGAGGCAGCCATGGAGATTGCACCGCCGGAGACAGCCATGGAGATTCCAGTGCCGGATGTGCCCATGGAGATTACAGTGGCAGAACCAGAGGTGCAATTTGTAGCATCAGTCGGGTCAGACAAAGAAGAAGTACCAGGATTGGAATGGGATGGTACAGAGCCAGAAATATTTGAAGACCCTTCTCCTACGAAAGACCCCGATGTGCCACGAGTGCTTAGGAGCCATGACTCCAAGTCCAAAGATGAGAACAAGGAGAAGTTCATGGTAACCGTCTTCAGAGGGGGTAAGGAACGTGCCGGGCCAACATACTTCGCAACCGATGATTGCCCGGAAAAGTACGAACATGGGAAAGCACTCTTGCCGGAATGGGCACTGAAAGAAGCACCATGGGAGATGAGAAGATTACATAACTTCTACATGGAGGCCAGCAAGAAAGGCTTGGGCAATATAATAGCTCGATCACCGGCAGATTGTTTCGGCGAAGAAGGTTACGTATGGCTAGATTTCTCAGATCTCCACGCCATATATCGTCGGGATAAGATAGACGTCAACTATGTCGGTGTTTGGTGCATGTGAGTATGAGTTTTAATTAATTAGATGAAAAAAAAATGTACAATACAAATCCATGTGATTGTTACTAACAAACTTCTTCTATAGGATGCAATACATGGATGCTAAGAAGAAAAAAGAACCCATCGGCTTCTTGGATCCAACTCGGATCTGCCAAACACAGCATACCGTGATGCTAGCACCAGGGTCAGACCAGCCGAAGGGCAAGAATCCAAAAGAGATAGCAGAATACAAGAAGGGCTTGCACAAGGAGAAATTGATTACTGTCGCACAGTACATTAGACGAGCCTTCTTGCACTTTCAAAATAAGAGAGTCGTCATAGCCGCTTATAATTTTAAGTAAGTCCGGTACATTTATCTTGTACACATATGTCTTATTTTAGCTGGTACTAACTAACTATAATGTTGTTAATATGTAGCGATCATTATATCTGTTTACTCATCCACCCTAAAGACGGAACCGTGGTAGTCTTGGATCCTCTCGATTACAGTCACAAGCAATACAAAGAATTTCTAAGAATCTTACAATAGTAAGTTATTATGACTCTTGCATTTGTATATGAATGTATTACAAATAAATATCCTCCTTACTCTGAAACGGTACGACATCCATACAGTGCATACCAATACTACAAGTTCAAGGGTGGAGAACAGACCCGAACACGGGAGAAGCTGCTAGTACGTACCTATTGGCCGGTAATACTCCACTCACTTTATGTATTCCAATTGTTTCACTAATTGCAAATTTTAACTACTTTTTTCTATGATATGTCCTGAAGTGTCACAAGCAACCGCGAGGAACGGTCCTTTGCGGGTATTATGCGTGCGAATTCCTTAGGGTTAATGGATGGTACAGGACTAACGTGGAGGATGTAAGTCTCTATACTATGTACTAGACAGCTCTTCATATTTATGATACTAATATATTGATTAATTTCAATGCATGCAGTTGCCAAGATTAGAATGTCGAACAAGCTTTGACGATACAGGTATCACAAATGTCCAGCGTGATCTGTGCCACTTCATCCACCATGAGTGCTGTCATGTCAAAGGAGATTTCTTTAACCCAGAGGGTGCCCTAGCGGCAAGTGACGAATTCAAGGATCTTCGGGAGTGGAACACTGCTATGCCATAATGTAACTAGATGACGTTATTTGAAGTGACAATGTAAAAAAATATTGTAATATATATATTTTGGCAACACTTTTGAGTTATGCAATATATGTAGATTTCTCAGTACCAAATGCTTGATAATCTTCCAATATATGTACATAAAAATCTACCTGCAAGAATTTCTATTAAATAATTTAAAAGTAATTTACAGCCAAATTATAATTAAATTTCAATATTTTCTACCTATCTTCGCAGGCGGAAGTTTTTTTTTGCAAGCGGGCGATTCCTATTTTCGCAGGCGGACCGGACTAGCCAACGTCCGCCTGCGAAAATAATCTTCGCAGGCGGACGGCCGCCCCGCCTGCGAAGACCCTTTTCGACCGCTTGCGATAATGCTTTTCCTAGTAGTGGAACACATTATTCGGATACACCAAAAAATAATTTGAGTATATGTATATATATGTATATGTATATGTATATATATACATATATGTATATGTATACATATATATATATATGTATATATATATATATATATACTCTTTTCTCGGGTTTATGATTATTGAGGCATAGGTGGAATTGTATGTTGTGTTTTCTTTCTGAAACTTTAATTTTATACATTATGATGGAGAGCGAGAATGGCTATAGATTCTGTTGAAGCAAATGTCGGGGTTTATCCATTATCTAAAGAGAAAATGAAGAGATCGAGGGGATGCCATGTTAATATTCACATGGATATTTTCATTATTGACATGGATATCTTAAATATATTTTTTTATCTAAGTATTAGAACGTTGGGTGATAAGCAATAACTTTTGGCCTAAGCGACAATCTTCTTTAGACTGTATATCCATTTGTCAGGTGATTTCTAACCAAAAATCACCCAGATTTTTTCTACTCTTAGATTTACATCCAACGGACTACAAAAGAATATAACAAATACATATTTACTTAACATTTTTTTATCAAAATTACGGTGCACTTACATGTCTTATCAACTGAATTTACAAATGTAATTTTAGTTATATAGGACTGTAATTTTATATTTTAAAGAAAATTACAAATATATATTTATTTACACATTATTTTTTATCAAAATTACAGGGCACTTACATGCCATATCAACTGATTTACAAATGTAATTTTAGTTATATAGGACTATAATTTTATATTTTAAAGAAAATAACAATATATATTTACTTACACATTATTTTTATCAAAATTACAGTGCACTTACATGCCATATCAAATGAATTTACAAATGTAATTTTAGTTATATAGGACTATAATTTTATATTTTAAAGAAAATAACAATATATATTTACTTACACATTATTTTTTATCAAAATTACAGTGCACTTACATGCCATATCAACTGAATTTACAAATGTAATTTTAGTTATATATGACTGTAATTTTATATTTTAAAGAAAACAACAAATATATATTTACTTACACATTATTTTTATCAAAATTACAATGCATTTACATGATATATCAACTGAATTTACAAATATAATTTTAGTTATATAGGATTGTAACTTTCTATTTTACGACGACGACGACGACGAGAGTGGCCGTACTGCCGGCGGCCAGCTCAATCAGAGGCCACCTTGGCACCGTGCTTCTCCATCATCACGCGCGCACGCGGTAGCTAGGTAACACAGGCCGACGTGCCAGCCGGCCGGCGAGCTGCATGGAACGTCGACCTTGCAAATTGCCGCTCGCATCGCAAGCTGCATGGAGGCCAAAAAAGTGTCAAATGCCAGCAAAAAAATCAAACGGGAGATGGATAGCAAAATCAAAAAAACAATCTTCTTTTCAGATAGGAAGACACGTCTGTCATGGGCATTTAATGGGCCAGGTAAAGACCTATTGAACGGGCCCTGATGTAAATCACCAGTGCGTGGCCAGGCCCAACCCCAATTTGGAAACCTGACTAGTTATGGGATAAGTTCATCTGAGGTCCCTTAACTTTACACCGAATCCGATTTTCGTCCCTCGATCAGAAAACCAGACACAACGAGTCCCTCAATTATTAAAACCGGTGTAGATTAGATCCCTCGGCAGTTTTGAGAGCGGTTTTGGCTGACGTGGCACATATGTGGCTAATTTGACTCGGTCTTCGTCCGACGTGGCGCTTACGTGGCAATTCGACCCGTGGGACCCACATGTCAGTCTCACATAGAAAATAATAAAAAATCGTGGGACCCACGTGGGTCCCACATGTCACTCCAACTCACCCCTCTTCTTTCTCCTCTCTCCCCATCTACCTCTCTTCATCTCCCTATCTCTGCTCTCTCTAGGCGCCACGGAAGACAACGGCGCGCGGCGGCGCGCGGCCGGCGGCAGGAGAGGAGGGAGCAACGCGCAAAGACCGGCGAGGTGGGCAGGGAGGGAGGACGTAGGGAGGCTGGCGATGGCCAAGCGCCGTGGGCGGGGGCTTGATGGCGACGGACGGAGGGAGAGGTGCGCAGCCGATGGCGGCCAGCGGGAGAGGGAGCGGCGACCGCCCTCCGCCGCAACCTGCCTCCACCACCGAGCTTGTCAGCGACTGCCCACCGGAGCGAGTAGGACGACAGCCGGCGACGGGTGAAGAGGACGAAGGCGGCGGTATGGAGCAGAGGTCAGAGGAGGGCCCCCAGCCGCCAGGATGGCGCTCGATCCGTCGCGTTTCACCAGCACCGAGCTCGTCAGCTGCAGCCCACCGGAGCGAGGAGCTTCCGCTTCCCCTTCCCCCCATTGACGCCGCAGCCGCAGCAACTGAGGCGCCGCTCCCCATGCCGCCGCTTTTGTGGCGCACGCCGGATGCGGACGGGGACGCCATGGCCGTGGCCGCGGACGACGTCGACGTCGACGTCGACCTCGGCATCCTCGGCAACTCCCAAGGCCCCCGCGCCGCCACCACTACCGGGAGGAATAGCGCACGGTGGATGTCCTCCTCCTCCGGCTGCCACCGCCACGCCTCCCCGCATGGCTGCATCTCCTCCTCCTCCGGCGGCCATCGCTGCACGCCGCCCCTTCTCCCCGCCGGCCACCGCCCTTCTCCCGGCTGCCACTGCTGGATCTCGATTGCCGGCGCTGCTCTGGGGGGACCTGTGTTAACAACCAAATTTGGTAATATCAGCATCGAAAAGGAAGATCAGATCGAAGCGGAATCGAAGATGAGGATTATCGCGGAAACAGAGTAAGAATCGGCTGGAGTCCAGATCGGCTATGATTGGATCGGCTGAGCCCGAGTCAGACTTGGTTAAGTGATGCAGCCGATTCCGACAATACGACCTGATGTACAACGTCGGGTTGAATTGATATGCTTCAAAATGATTGCCACGCATGGATAGAGTCCTGATAAGGCAATTGTATCTATTAATTAGGATATTTTGTGTAATTTCCTTAGAGATATGTTTGGACAAAACTCTGCCGCAAAGATTTATGGTATCTTAGAGTTTGTTAGAGATAAGAGTCATGTCTGATATGGACATAGTTTGTAATTTTCGGGTATAAATAGACCCCGAACCCCATGTAATCAATTAACACATACGTTCAATACAATTTCGGCGCATCGGCACCCTTTTTGCTTTAGTTTTATTTCGACGAGTTCTTGCTTTCGGGTTGAGCTGCATCGGTTTCGATCTTCAACAAGAGGTAAAACTTGTTATGACGGCTTGCGTTCTCGGGATTAGTGCTTCCATCTTTATGATACTCTAATATTGTTTATGTAATTCGTCGAGTTATCATATATCTTACATAATCTCTGGCAATATCGCAATTTAACCTATTATCGGCTAAACATCTATCGGTAGAAGGCAGCCGATTAGGTTAAATATCGATGTTGACTTAGATTATATAGGATATCCACCACTCTATGAAACCTCCAGTGACTTGATTGTCTAGATATTGTTCTTCTTTTCATACTTAATGCTGCATCAGTTGAGTTTGATCTATTAAGTCGTGCTTAGAATATCAATCTCTAGCCTGCCTTCTGGTTGCCGATTAGGGTAGTATCGGGGTTTCAGTCGATCTTATCTGATTTAACTATATTTACTCTATATGCTTCATTGATATGTTAAATCTGTCCTTTTTATTAAGATCTTGTTACATTTAAGTATATTAGACTTTTGTTTGATATATCCTACTTGTCCTAATATCTTAGTATAAAATAGTATCGGAGTATTAGCCGATACATGCTAAATCTGTTTGACCGGCTATGCTATGAACATATATAATCCTATTATTAATATATATATTGATCTAAGTGATTTATACTGTCTCGACATGGTGACCGATCTATCTCAATCACTTGATTTAAGTATATATCGATATAAGGATTATATATTGTTAATATCTACAGCCGATCGAATAGATTTAGTTCCTTCATATTTAATAATGACTGCCGATCGATGTATATATGACATCGGCTCAAAAATAAATGATATGTCATCGGTACTTAGCCGATTGGCTATCGTTTATCGATTTAACCACGGTTTCTTTGTTTTTGTTTCTTGTTAATTGCAGGATCAAATCAACTGGCACGCTAGCATAACCCGAAGGCGAGTTTTGGACCTGCACTGGAGTTAAGCAGATCTCCCAGGCCTCGTGTTTTACATCAACAACCTACCGCTGCCCGGGTCGATCTGTTCCGCCCACCGCCGTCGCCGATTCCCTTTTATCGTCCCGGCTTCCTCCTCCAGCTCGCTGCTCTCGCTGGTGGGCGTCGGTCTCGCCGCCCCTTCCAGCTCGCCGCTCTCGCCGGAAGAGGAGAGGAGAGGGGAGAGTGATGAAGAGAGGGAGATGGGGAGAGAGGATGAAGAAGAGGAAGGGTGAGTTTGACTGACATGTGGGGCCCACGATTTTTTTATTATTTTCTATGTAAGACTGACATGTGGGTCCCACGGATTTTCTTATTTTTCCGGGTTGAATTGCCACGTAAGCGCCACGTCAATGCCACGTCGGACGAAGACCGAGTCAAATTAGCCATGTAGGCGCCACGTCAGCCAAAACCGCCATCAAAACCGCCGAGGGACCTAATCTGCACCGGTTTTGATAGTTGAGGGACCCGTTGTGTCTGATTTTCCGATTGAGGGATGAAAATCGGATTCGGTGTAAAGTTAAGGGACCTCAGATGAACTTATTCCACTAGTTATTAGTGTACTTTTTCCTATTAGGAAAGGCCTGTTACAAGCCCAAATTTAACCCTCCTCTCAAAACAAGAAAGGTCAAAGCTTTAGGTTGATCGTCCTTAAATTCTTCTGTAGGACGTTTTTTTTTCTTTTTAAAAAAATCAATATTAATTCTGACCGTTGATTTCTTGTGAGTTGTATTCTTAGTTTCAACTTAACAGCCACCAACATCATTTAGACGGAATTGCTACATCACATTTAACAAAAAAAAGTGGAGGCCGGCTAGCTATAATCTTGTAGTTTTCTTACATTAGGGAATGCTTCACGATTCGTGCGAGAGCTCATTCTCCTCTAGCTTCAGTGCCTCCAATGAACTACAGCAACCGACAGCGATTCAACAATTAAGGTTCAGTGTTCAAGGTAGGGTCAAGGGTGGACGCTCACAATTTCTTCTTAAAAAAATGTTTGGATTCGGAGGGATGTCTTTTCCTCCAAATCTCTTTTTTTTTAATAGTAGCCAATCCCTTATTTGAAATCACTTTGAAATATAGATCCATATATATAAATTCAAATTAACCAACTGGAAAAGGTTCAACCATTAAGCAAAGTCTGGTTAGAACGCGCTAATACTCTCTTTAGTTATAAATATTTGACGCATAGAGAAAGATTTTGTCAACCTTTTAAACTTTGATGCGAGCATCTCCAACAGATTATCCAAATCGGACTCTCCAAACACCTATATAGCCAACTCTCCATCTAATTTAGCTAGTCAAACTAGTTACTTACTCCAACAGACTCTCCATTATGTGTCTATGACAGCGGGACCCATATGTCAGCCTCAAATACCCCTTCTTCTTCCTCCTCTTTTCTCCCCTTTTCCCCGAGCCCTCCCTCACCGACCCCTCTACCACCTCGTCTCCAATCTCACTAGTGTCGCCGCTCCATTCATGTTGCCGCCGCTCATCCCTTCTTCTCTCTCTCCGGTGCTCGAGAGCAGACGGCGAGTGGGAGGCCTTCGCAGCAGCGGAAATCGGCACTAGGCGCCGGCGGCAGCGAGCGGGAGGCTGCAGCGATGCTCGCCGTCATGCCACCTGCTGCCGCGGCCGCGGGCGGATCTTGTGCTAATTGTCTCGCCACCGCCCAAGCAGGGGCGAAGCCAGGATTTAAGATTAGGGGGGTGTAGGGTGAAGATAAACCATGAGACCGAATAAATAGTCCTTTAAGAATAGTCACCGTCAATAACAAGCAATGCGTAAATTAGTCCTTTAAGAAAAACTTGAATTTTAGCTCTTTAATAATATCATTGGAAATTTAAAACTAGTCTTTATTGCTAAATTCTTTTAATGTAAACTATTAAATAATCTCACAAATAAGTATCATCTATTTTACTTTGAAAAAGATGAGAAATCACAAACTAATTTTGTAGATCATGTTTCTTGCTAATATTTTTAGACTTGCTAACTAATTAAACTGATAATACTTTCAAGCTACACAAAATAAACTAGATAAATACTTATCTTAGCTAACTTAATATAGAGTAAAAACATGAGGGTGTAGTGGTGGTAGTGTTTGGATAGGGGGGTGTTGGCACCCTTTGGCACCCCCCTTACCTTCGCCACTGCGCCCAAGTCTCCACCACTGCGCAGCCGACCAGGCGGGAAGGCGAGAAGCGAGGCGAGATGGGTGGAGCAGATGACGGGGAGGAGGAAAGGGTGGGGCGACGGAGGCCTGGGGCGGAGATGTTGACGGCTATGGCGAGGCTGGGTGACGACTGTGCTGCCGCGTCGGATGGGGAGATGGCGGCGGTGGCTGCTCGAGGCGAGGGGATTTGCGCGACGCTTGACGCTTCTACTCGCGGGCGGCGTGATGGTGGCGACGCCGCGACGATGGGGAGAGGTGGATGGGAGGTGGTGGTGGCGGTGAGGTAGCTGCTCGGAACTCAGGAGGTGTCGTCACTGGCATTTCTCGGGGCAGTGTTGCTTGATGATGTCTTTGGCCAGCCAAACCAGCTGGCTAGATTTGGCTAGCCCACCTGGTCATTTGGCCAGCGAGATGGCGTAGCCATCCAAATGGAGAGTTTGTTGCACCTCATTTTCTTGCTATGTTTGCTATTTTTTAACTTAGAGAGTGGGATGGCTGACCGGTTGGAGATGCTCTTAGATGCCTAAAATCTTTTTAAAGACATGTTGAGATTTGGCTTGGAAAGTTATATCATAAATTTATTGGAATTTACAAATTTATTCTAATATAAAATTAAAGATCAATATTTCACAAGTTCAATAAAACTTTATCCTAAACATTAAATATCTATGACCAAAGAGCATATATACTCCCTTTAAATGAACTAAACAACATCATACACAAATTAAATGTAAAGAGGGAGCAGTATTTTTCATGGATGCATATGAGCATATCCAAAACGGTCGTTGTATATATCCGGCCCTTATTTAGGATAGAACATGTGTGCTAGGTAGCACACGGTAATCGAATTTTAATTTGTCGTTCTCATAACGTCAGCTGGTAGCAGCAATACTCGTTCGTCCGTTCTTGGTTGTACAAAACTAATTGCGCTACTCCCTCCGTTTTGTAATAGGTAACAACGTTAATGTTTTATCATATATTTAACGATCGTCTTATTAAAAACATTATCTAATTATAATTTATATTTTAAGTCATTTTGTCCTTAAAAGTATTATGAGCATGATTTATATCTTATACATTCACATAAAAATTATAAATAAGACGAATGATAAAATATATGTTCAAAAATTAACAACGTTATCTATTAAAAAAATGAAGGGGGTAAACTTTGCCTTGTACAAGGGACCAAGAAAGAGACGACGCCGTTGACACGCTAGCTAGCTCACTGCATTAATCACACACACAAAACAACAAATCAAATGGGACTAGGAGGAGACCAAACCAATCAGTAACATGGCTATATATATAGAGAGAGAGACACACACACACCCATCCTGATCCAGCTCGTTCTAACCGATCGATTCATCATCAACAATTCACAAGAACTCCATCACTTACAGTGCAAATCAAGCTGATTTCATCAGACAAATTTCACTAATAACTAGCTTAGCTGCCGTAGAGCCGTGTGCGATCAAGATCGTACCATCCATGGCGTTCTACAAGTACGGCTTCGCCTTCTTGGCCGGCACCGGCTTCGGCGCCGCGCTCACCAGCCTCCGCCGCGACGGCGACAGCTGCTGCCCCATGCGCCGCCGCGGCCGCCGCTGTCGCCGCCGCCACCACGACGACGACGACCAGCTGGTCGACGGCGACGGCGAGGCTGCAGGGGAAGAGCGAGACATGAAGGAGAGCAAGAGGGCGACGACGACGACGAATCCGAAGGCCAAGAAAGGCAGCAACAAGGAGAAGAAGGCAGCTGCTAGTGTTGCTAGGGAGGAGGAGGATGACGATGATGAATAGGATTAATTTGAGTTGATTATTAATTAAGTTCAGTTTGAGTTCAGCTATTATATATTTTTAGGTGCTTGATTCCGTTGCTGTGCCAGTTTAATTGTGCTTGTTTAGCTCTGTACTCGTTATCCTGTTGTGTGTATTGACAAAAATAAGAGAATATACATATATACCTCTCTGTTGTTAAAAAATAAGTACCTTTGTTTGACGGTTTTTATTTTTTACCTAGAGCTTTGCGTTGTGAACGGGAGTCGTCAGCCATCTCGATATTGAGGAACTCACAACTAAGATAATAATAAAACTAGCTAGTGGAATAAATTTAGGCTAACTCGGGATAAACTCCCATTTTGTGACCGGAATGGAAAATTTTCTGGATAAATCTACAAACGAATTACGCTTAGCAAAACGATAAAGATTGAACAAACTAAGGCAAGATAGAGATATATAATATGAAAAGATGACACAATTAGCTAATTGTGTGTTGGATTGTTGGTTGTTGTCAATAAAACCTACCATATTTGTTATAAAGATATCGGTCTTATAATATGAGAGTTTCTCCATGTCTATTATAGAGATCAATTAATACTTGATAAATCTCAACACAAGCAACAAAATATGAGAAATATCTCAATTAGGCTCGGAATCAGAGTTTACTGATCAGACTCGCCATCACGGCCTGGTTGGACTGCTAGATTTCAGTTAGACCGGCCCATATAATGGTTAGATCGGCCTCATCTATATAGAAGTATTGGGCTTTTTAAATATAATTTGGTCTTGCTATAACTGCCCAACTATAAAATTTGGTTGTCAACATACAATTCCTTTTCTTCTTTTTTTTCTTTTACAAATTAGGAATTAAAAAGCACCTACACACCGGTATTAAGGGCAATAAACCATTATCAACCATAAAAAACCCTTGTGAGCATCTCAAAAAACCGGATATCTTACTGTAGAAAAATAATTAACCGTAAATAAGAAGACTCGGATCGTACTAAACAGGTAAAAAAAACTAATTAACTGAGCTAAGCCCACCTCACTATATTTCAACACAATTAATTAACTGCGCAAGTCTCCTAGATTGCTAGCGAGAGAGGCACAAGAAAAATAAAAAGGCGACAATTTAATCGACCAGACAAGGACAAGCCTTGCTCGGTGGGTGGTTGGGGGTATTACAAAAGGTATAAATTCCTGAAGTTCAGCTGTTGTAGTCTGACCCTTGGAGAAGAAGTTGATCATGAATCTTTTATCCACCAAAACCGTGTGATAGTGGCCACCCCTTGCAACGTCAGATCATTTCAACTATTATACTACTAGTAGTTAGCAATATCAATTACTACCTCCGTTTCAACGTTGAACCCATTCGTGTTATTTGAAAAATTAGTGTAAATATGAAAAAGAATAAGTCATACTTAAAGCATTTTTGATAATAAAGCAATTCATAAACAAAATAAATAATAATTTTATTTTTTTAAAAAAATAAGACGAATGATTAAAAGTTACCAACAAAGACTCAAAGCGATAAGTATTCTAAGATGGAGGTAGTATTCAACTCTTGCATAGAACATGGCCATCAATTAGTTATTAATCTGTTGTATACTCTGCACTATTATTCCTAGATCTTTACATTTCCTTAGCTTTGCTCCCTTCAATTCCTTTCTTGAACCCTTGTCCAAGAAACACATATTCATCCGATTGATGGGCACACTGATGCTAGCTTCTTCATCCAGCTAATAACACACACATGACACATATAAATAGCAGCACAGATACACACATTATTCTCATCCATTAACACCACTTCTCATCTGAAGTTCAGACACACACACACACTGACACAAACATATATACTTACATATAAATACAGATATATATAGGTGGTTAGCTACCTGTATAGTTTATACATTAGCTAGTGTATGTGTTGTTGTTGATCATCAATCGCCGGCGACGACAGGAGAGATCGATCGACGATGGGTTGCCTGCTGCGGCGGCTGTTCCCGTTCCTGGTCGGCACGGCGGTGGGCGTGTACGCGGCGCAGAATTACAAGGTCCCCAACCTCCGGGGACTCGCCGACCGCGGCGTCGACGCCGCCAAGCACTACGAGGAGGCCTACCGCAAGAAGCCCTCCGCCGCCGGCGGCGGCGGCGGGAGCAGGAAGAAGATGAACAAGACCGTCGAGATCGACGACGACGAGGAGTAAATTAGTTGATACTGCTAGTGCTAGCTCACTAGTTATTACATTTTCTATGAAAACGAGCAGCTAGTGTGTATGATATGTAAATTATTGGAATGTTCTTATGTGTGTACACGTAAAACTTATACGTAAACCTTATTTGTACTGTTTCTAAATTAAAAAGTTAAAAAGAACGGATATATTAATAAAAATAAAGGACGAAAAATTGATCAAATGGCGAAGTAGTGGCCACTTTCACTATTGCAATCAGCCGAACGTGTAGGTGAATCGACCATTTTGACTCCCATAGAATCAGATTCGTAATCTACTACTGGAGAAACTGTCGACGTTTGATGTCGCGATTCCGGTATTTGTATAGTATGGGAATCGTTGGTACTAGGATATATGTGAGACTTAGATAAAAGACACGGGGACAAGGATTTTTATATAGATTCGGGCCCCTGAATTGTCAGGTAATAACCCTACTCCTATTGGCCGAAGTCGGTCGTTGCTCTTTATTCACCATAATCACACCAGTACAATATTTGGGGTAGCCTATCTAACTGTTGTCGACTTGGCGGTCTGTAGTACTGACTCGTAGTCGACAACAGGGTAGCCTTCCTCCTCGAATCCACATCCGGCGAGATCAGAGACAACGCTATATCTCTCCTGACAGTATCCGTAGGCACCGTAGGGGACTAGCCATGCCTATCTCTGAAATCGATATCCGGCGTCTTGTCTTGGCGTATGTTGGCTTGTATGTTGATCTTATGTCTTGATCTATTGTTCTGTGTATGTTGATTGTGTCCTCTCTCCTCCTAGGGGGCCTTATATTTATGGGTAATTTGGAACCATGCCATTATAATTTTGCAAAGTTTGAGATATGCCATCGGTATCTTAATGACATGCAGGACCCACATGAGTCAATGATATGTGGGTCAGGATGGCATATCTCAAATTTTGCAAAATTATAATGGCATGGTTCCAAATTTCCCTATGTTTATACCCATAGGTGTCCCCTTGTCCAAGTAGAACTAGGGAAATCAATATAGATACAATCCGAATAGTCCTTGTCGTTTCCATGTAGAACTCTAATCATCCTTCCTTATGCGGAACTCCTCCTATATCCGAAGGTTGTTTCCGTATAAGACATGGTATGTGGTGGGTCCTGCCAAGATTTAGTCAACTACTATTAGGTATGTGGTATCCATAACCCTGACAGAAACCATTTTTGGTCGATAAGCCAATTTCCACAATAGTCCCGGTTCCAATAAAAACCGGGACTGAAAAGTATCTTTAGTCCCGGTTTAAAAGCTCAAGGGTACTTTTTGATCTTTAGTTCCAGACAGTGTTACCAACCGGGACTAAAGATCATCTTTAGTCCCGGTTGAAGAAGTTGTTAGATCGAGTCAGGCCCCAATTATCTTTAGTCCCGGTTGGTATAAACAACCGGGACTACAAATAGAACTAACAACCGTGTCCAAAATTCACCCCAAGCCGCACACATATCTCGGTCGATCTTTATCTCTTCGCGCGTCTGTCTGTCCCTTCTCCCTCGGTCTTATCCTTCTTCCCCTCCACTCATTCTCCTCTTCTCTCTTCACTCCTTCTCCTCCCCTTCTCCTCTCCCCTGTCTTCCCGGCGGCGGCAAGCGGCGACCGGTGGCCCGGCGCACGCGGCAGCATGGAAATTTTTTTTCTTTTTTCCTTCTTAATGTGATGTGAATGATTGTGATTTGTGATGCGATCTGTGATTTGTGATATGTGAATGATATTGGGAGATATGTGATATGTGAACTATCTATGTGATTTGTTATTTGTTATTTTTTTAATGATTTGGAGATATTGGACGTGAGAAAAGAAAAAAAAAAGGAAAGATTCGTACCCCGGTTGAAAAACCGGGACTACAGGGGTTACCAACAGGGAGTACAAACGGTTTCTCCGGCAGTGATCTTAACCACAAACTGTGCATATTGTCTTCTTTAAGTACACACGTGCAAAAATTACTTTCTTGGCTGTTTTAAGGATGGTTTTAACTAATGTGTTGTCTACGTAGCACGGTTGACTTAGTCTTCATCTGATGCGGCACTATAGCTAGCGGAAAAAAAAGATAAAAGTGGGATCCACATGTAAATTCCCCATCCTATCTTCTTCCTCACTTCTCACCCTTCTCTCCCCTCCTCTCCCTCGCTTTCCAGCGCTAGTAGAGATGCGGGATGGCTGCAGTGGCAAGGTAAATACAACCAGAGGTAGAGAAGGCGTTGGCGGCTTCTATCCTCTTCTCTCCCTCACTCCTCTCTCTCCTGGTGTCGGGTGTGTCAAGTTAGTCAAATGTAGGAAGGGCGGTGGTTCGGACTAGTATACTCCTTCCTTCTTGTTTTCTCCCCCTTCTCGTTTTATATCCGTATTAACGAATGATATATTAGTCACCTCTTGCTTAATCTCTCTTTGACTCATCCTTCCCCAAGCAACATGAAACCTATCAGCCAGGGAATAATCAACAAACCATATATATCTTTCTAGACTGGTCATATTCGGGGTGAGAACTTCCCTACATGAATCATTTTATTTACTAAAAGTAAAAGAAAAAAAAAATTAAAATCATCCATTACATCTTCCCCAGAACAAGGTGAAACAATTAATCAACCAGCCGCCTATATGTTGCTACAAGTTTGAAGAAGATGATGAAGAAACAATCGCTTGCCGTTGGGCATTTGCAACCTTTCACTCCTTCCAATTCATATCATAAGACGCTATGATTATTTTCCTAGTCAAACTTTTTTAAGTTTGAGGTCAAGTTTATAGAAAAATATAGCAATATTTTCAGTACAAGACAAATATATTATTAAAATATATTCAATGCTACATTCAATAAATTTAATTTGTTTTTGTAGATGCTAATTTTTTTTACAAACTTAATCAGATTTAAAAGTTTAATTGGAAACGTCATATTACTTTATAATATGAAGAGAAACAGAGGGAGTAGCTACTAGTCTTTTCTCAAGTCTCAGCCTTGGAGAAGAAGTTGATCGTCAATCAGAGTCCTTTATCCAAACCAAAACCGTGTGATCGAGCACCTGATCTAGTGGAGTGGCCAACCATGACTTAACTGAAGCGTCAACTCATCTCTCAACTACAGTGGCAGCAGTAGCTGGAGTATCAATTATTCAACTCCTACACAGAACATGGCCATCATATACATCACTATCATCAAGCATATAAATCGATCTTTATATCTGCATCATCCATTTCCTCTTTGCTTTTCTCCTTAATCATCTCCCTCCATCATCCATTCCTTTCTTGAACCCTTGTCCAAGAAACAACAATATTCAGAATTTCAGCTGAAAAACTAATGCTAACTATGACACAAGTATAAATAGCAGCATAGACACAGGCATGTTGTTATCATCAAACACCATTACTCATCTCCAGTTCAGACACTAATTAACATACACACATTAATTAGTGTGTTCTTCATAATTGCCGGCGATCGAGCGAAGGCGACGATGTTTTGCTTGCTGCATCGGTGTTAGCAACCTCTTCTTCTCAACTCAATAATCTCAGAAGCAACCAAATCCAGTACAATCTCAGGAAAATACCAAAGGGATTGGATGAGAAGGAGTAAATAATACAAGCTTCTAGGTTCCGGAAGCTTCTAGATGTAGTAGTGAGGAAAAACAAGAGAGAGAGTGTGGGGGGAATAGAGATCGACGAGGTTCAACCGAACCAAGCCGCCGCCGCCGTTCGTCCAGCCGCCAAGGCCAGCCACCGCCGTTGCCTCCTTTCTGTTCGATGCCCAGACTGTGTAGCTCCCATTTCTTCTTATATGCCTCTTTCTCTCTTGAATTGGACCTGGCTTGGCAAGCAACTGAGCCAGCCCATGTGCGGCCCACCCTGGATACTGATAATCCCCCTTCCTTGAGAGCCGGCTTGTCCCTAAGCCGCTGAAATAAAGCCTCCTGGATCCCATGGCCACTCCAATTCTTTGATACTCAACATTAAGCCATCATTGAAATGAGATAGGTCCAGTACCTTCAGTCTCTCGATGAATTCAAAAAATTCAGCAACTTGCAGAACATACTTCCTTTTATTGACAATATCCTTGCCAAAATCAATATATGATTCACTGTTCAGCACAAGAGCAGGATTTTCCTGGATACTTGGATGTATCTGATCTCATTCTATATAATGTTCTTGGTCTTTGAGATCGTCACAAAACCATGAATCACGTTTTCCATACAAACCTTGCCGGTACTGCCAGGTAATATCTCTGTCTTCAATTCTCCTTTGTAACATCATTTTCTTGGGACAAATTTCAAGTGTAGCTCTAAGATATATCAGCCAATCATAACATACACGGCTAGGAAGAGATGACAACACAGGATCAAACCAAGGGTAGTAAACGCTGCGGTCCATCCCATTCATCCAAATGATTTGATTACTAAAGAATCTCTGAGGTTCAGCATGAAACACACCTAAAATATAGATGTGGTCTGGGCCAGCATCTTGCCATTTTGAGATTGGCTTGGGCAGCAGCTCAAGTATTTGGCTAGCACCTTTCTGTAGAAACGTGGAATCCCCTATACTTATGTTTTCCTCAAAATAAAAGGTGATTCTCTTGTCAATGACCAATTGCGTATCAGATACATCATTTTCCCCTTCCAGTTTCCTTTCCATTCTTTCTTTCACAAAGGATGTTATGCTCTCAGCATGGTTCCTGTCGCTAGTTCCAACAAGACCTAGTAAGAACTCAACCATCTTCACATGAGGACTTCCTACAAGCTCACTGAAGCTTATGCCTTGTGCACTCCTATCACTATCCTTGACCAACTCTAAAATGCAGTACTGAAGCTCCTTTTCTTTCCAGCCATCCCCTACACGAGTTAGCTCAATATTACCAAGCGACAAGCAGAGATCCCACTGTTGCATCCAAGAAACCTTGTCTTTGACTTGAGAAGGAGGAGGCCATGGTTTCAACTCGCCCCAGTGTAAGATTATATCCATTAACTCAGCGGAAAGCACTCCAATGTCATGACATGCCAAGGCAAGATAACTTACTTCAGTTGGTGGAGGCCAGGGTGGCAAACAGCATACTCTAGTCCAACAACAGCTGAATACCGGCCCAACTATTGTTCGCAATTGCCATCCTCTTGAGTTTGGTTCCTTGTTGGCATGCCCAACCAGCCCAGGGCATTTCAATGAATGCCTAGTGTGCATCTTCCCTTCCAAGCTAAGGGTGATGCTCGGCCGCAACACCATGACTTGTGATGGCTCCGCAAGCACTGTGATGACCTCCCAGGCACCCATTATGAAAGGAGGCACATCCAAGGCCTGGACAGTGTCGTCATTGGTGTTGAGGACCACTGTCGAACACCTTGTAGGCATAACCTTCGAAGGGTTTGAGGTGCCAATGCAGGTGGTGTGCCCATTATCCTCGATACCTATCAACTCCACAAAGGCTATAACAGTGGTGGCGCACCTCTCCAGTACAACAACAATGAGGTCGGTCATACCGTTGAAGCTAGAGCAATTCGTCGAACAGTTGGTGAGCGTCTTCTTGGGATGTTCAAGATTGTAAATGTAGGCATCGCTGGTTGTGTCTTCAGCAGGCACCATATCCACAGTGAGATCAGGTGCGATGTCGGAACTACAGCATTTCGTCGAACACATGGTAGGCGTCACTTTGCTCCCCAACTGAAATTTGCAACTCTTCAGCATTCTTCTGGACTTCAGGCAACCACGATTCTACCGCCGCCTTGAGAGACTGGAAATCAGCTCTCCTTCTCTGATCTGCCTCCTCCCGCTTTCGCTCGAACTCCTCGAGCATCCTCAAAAGCATGTCAAACTTGTCCTCAATTTTCATGGCAACTTGCTTGGTGAGCTTGGTGGGGATTGGTGAGCTCTGATACCAAATTGTTAGCAACCTCTTCTTCTCAACTCAATAATCTCAGAAGCAACCAAATCCAGTACAATCTCAGGAAAATACCAAAGGGATTGGATGAGAAGGAGTAAAGAATACAAGCTTCTAGGTTCCGGAAGCTTCTAGATGTAGTAGTGAGGAAAAACAAGAGAGAGAGTGTGGGGGGAATAGAGATCGACGAGGTTCAACCGAACCAAGCCGCCGCCGCCGTTCGTCCAGCCGCCAAGGCCAGCCGCCGCCGTTGCCTCCTTTCTGTTCGATGCCCAGACAGTGTATCTCCCGTTTCTTCTTATATGCCTCTTTCTCTCTTGAATTGGACCTGGCTTGGCAAGCAACTGAGCCAGCCCATGTGCGGCCCACCCTGGATACTGACAATCAGCTGTTCCCGTTCCTGGTCGGCACGGCCGTCGGCGTGTACGCGGCGCAGAACTACAAGGTCCCCAACCTCCGGGGACTCGCCGACCGCGGCGTCGACGTCGCCAAGCACTACGAGGAGGCCTACCGCAAGAAGCCCTCCTCCGCTGGCGCCGGTGCCGGCGGCGGGAGCAAGAAGAGGATGAACAAGTCCGTGGAGATCGACGACGATGTACAGTAACTAAGTTACTGGTACATAGGGATGCAAGCGGGTCGACCTACGAACCCACTTATATATCAAATAAGTGGTAACCCGCGGATTTCCGAGTCGTGGCTCGGTTTGTCGCAACTATAGATGCAAGTGAATCGATTCATAGACCCATTTATAGGTTAAATTAGTATGCAACCCACGAGTCAATACGTAGGTTTTCCACTAATTTTACCTACAAACGGTTCGCGGGTTGGTGCACCTGTACCCCTACTGATGCTGGCTCCTACCCCATCCAAGCTGCAAGGAGTATATATTCTCTACGAAAACGTTTACATGTATGTACGGGTAAATCAACTACTAAATTCGTCTCAAAATATAACAAAGTAGAACTGGATGAGACTGACTATCCAAATCGTAGTACTAGAATGTATTCCGTCTACTTCTAGGTTGCTATATTTTGATGAGAGGGGGGATTATGTTTTAATTACCGAATAATAATAATAAATAACAAATGTATTATATTATTAATTAAAAAATATAAAAATTGAAGATGATTCCACGGTCCGTCATCCGTGTTTGAGTCAGTTATAAAAATTGAATATGTTTACGCGGTTCGTCATCCGTGTTTGAGTCCGTTTTAATTTTATGTTTTGGTTTTAATCTATATCTCATCTCTTCTCTATCTCTACGATTATAAAAATTGAAGATGTTTTTGCCGGTATTTTGGTACGTCGTCCATATATGAGTTGGTTTTTAAGTTTGTTTGCTTTTTGGAAATACATATCCGTATTTGAGTCGGTTTTGAAGATCGTTCACTTCTGGTAATACAGAAGGAACCATATAAGAAATATGTTTAAAAAAACTGTAATGCTAACTTGAGACAATTGGGCTCCTAACTGCAGCTTATGATTTTCTAAAAATATATATATCCAAGTGTGAACTCCCACAATGAATTTTGTCTTAACTAAACCATATAACAATAATAAAATTAAAATAGACTTCATTCGTTGCAACGCACGGACATTTTTTCTAGTTATTATTAAAAAAAATAAAGGAAGAGAAACGCTCAAATGGCAAAGTGGCAGGCATCTGAACTAGAGGGCCTTAACTATTGCAATGGGCCGAGCTCGTCGTTGAATCGGCCCGAGTGACTAGTTGGGCCGTGAAGATTTTTGCAATATTTGTGAATTTGTAAATGGCCCTAAGTAGACAGTTTGCCTTTCTTTACTGGGCCAAGCCCATATCAGAAGCTCACGATGGCCCATTTTATATGTTGGGCCCGTGACACAAACTCAAACAGTTCTCTGGTTTGCAGAGGAGCTATCTGGCAATTACTAGTTTTCAAAGCATGGAGAAAACAGAAGAAGAGAATAATAAATGCACAAACAAAAGGAGAAGGAATTATATGTAGGAGAGTTAGAAATTTGAGGAGCGACCGATAAAATTATATATAGCTGGTGAGACTCTGAAGAAGCCGGAGTTTCCTAACTTATCTATGAATTCCACAGCGAATAAGTTCCACAGTCGATATGTGCAAAGAATTTGGAGGACTAGTTTATTTCAAAAGAAAACAAAGGGGCTGGATATCCTTAGAAATTAAAGTCAGATATAGTTGCTATTTGTGGCATGTATCTGGGCGACATCTAGAGACAAAATTTACAGGATGAGAAGAAGATTAATTTGATGGGTTTCGTCGTGAAACCAGGGTTTGGTTTATGTTACCATCAGTAACCGCGCGGTTACTGCAGTAACCGCGCGGTTACTGCAGTTACCGGCCTTACTGCGGGGTACGGTAATAGAAAAACCATGGTAACCTCTCCAAATTCAAATAAATTTAAAAAATAATTTAAATTTTTGATGAATTTTGTACGGTTTCGTACGGTTTTTCACGGTTACCGCGCGGTAACCGTGCTTATCGTCGGAGCGCGGTAACCGTGCTTACCGTCGGAGCGCGGTAACCCCAGCCCCCGGCGGTTTGGGACACCCTGCATGCATGAAACCCAACAAGAAGTCGTCGTTGGATATCATTTATATTTTGGATATGCATGGGCCAAAACGTAAGCACGGACTCATGCATCAAAAACGAACAATATTTGCAAGCAGACATCACATACGTTGTCCAAAATTAAATTAAATTAAAGCTAGGCATGGCTTGCAATTTGCCTATCGATCGATCGATATTGGCATCATTATATCATTATCATATATCACCTTTTCCTTTCTCTTTCGGTTCAGTTTGTTGGTAATTTCGTTGTGTGCCAACCATCCATGCAATGCATATGTTGGCAATTCACGATGCCGGCCGGCCGTTGCAGAGGCGGCGGCGGCGAGCTGGAAGCAGTTTCGGCCGCCGGCCGGTGAATCCGATCCACGGTCGGTCATCGGCGACGAGCAAAGGCGGATACAGGATTTCCCTCTCCGTTAGTACGTTTCGTGCAAAAGCTTTCGATGTAAAAGTTGCTTTAAAATATTAAATAATATGTCAGTTGTTAAAGTTTGTACATCCATCGTGGATATATAGGCCAGATTTTAATCCATTTTCTAAATAAAAACTTAATTAATCATACGCATCCGGCTTTCTTGTACGTGTTGTGTGTGCAATTTGATAGATGCTGCATACTCTGTTTTCACACGCTCTTTCCATCCCATAAAAAATCAATATTCTCTCTGTCCAATAAAAAACCAACCTAATAACGGATGTGACGTATTTTAATACTACGAATCTAAATGGACTCTATCCAGATTTGTAGTATTATGACGCTCTAGGGCCATCTCCTCCACTGTCACCACCGAGAGAAAATAAGGGGAAGGAAGGAGTCACTGGCATATGAGCCTCACATGCTGACTTAGTTGGTTGGACCAGGTTGGCGAGCTATGTCAACAAAAACCACCTTCAAAACCATTCAGAGGTCATTTTATATCGGTTTTAATAGTTGAGGGTTCAAGATATCTTGCATTTCAATTGAGGAAACCAATCAGATTGGAACAATATTTGAGGGAGTCTAAAAGTGAACTTATTCCTTTCAATGGACCTTCAATTAACAGTTGCCCTTGTTTAGTGGACCCAGTCCATTATCAGAAGCTCACATGTGGCCCATTATGTTGGACCCATGACACAAACCCAAACAATGCAGTAGCATGCAGAGGAGCTATCTGGCTAGGCTTGCAAAGCATGTAGTGATGTAGTAGAAGATAGAAGAAGAGAAAAATAAATGCACAAACAAAACTTATATGTAGGAGAGTTTGCGAAAGAGTATGTAACCTAGTGATTGCACTGACCTGAGTAGCACCCTAAGCTCCTGAGTTCAAATCTCTATTGGAGCGAATTTTAGATTGGGTTGTTTGATAGGCTAACTTCCCAACTTATATACGGCGGTTAATTCCTTTCTGAATTTCATAGCTAATATAATAAGTTCGGCAATCTGTACAGAGATTTTGGACATGTCATTTTCAACTAAAAGAAAAAAAAGCCGGAGATCGTTAGAAAAAAAAGTCAGATATAGTTGCCGTTTGTGACATGTATCAGGGCCGCATGTAGAGACAACAATTACAGGTAGAGAGGTACTACATACATTGGAAGATGAGAAGAAGATTCATTAAATTTGATGGGTTAATTTCGTCATGAAACCCAACAAGAAGTCGACGTTGGATACTCTGGATTATGGGCCACAACGTAAGCAGGGACGCATGCATATATCAGCAACGAACAATTTGCAGCTTAGATCGATATTGGCATCATCATATCATATATTCATAATCATATCTGCTTTTCCTAGCTTTTTATCTTTCGGTTGATCAGTTTGGTAATTTCGTTGTGTGCCATGCTTGCATATGCTGGCGATCCGTTACCGGCCGGCCGTTGCAGATGGTTCGTTCATCGGCGGCGAGCTATAGCGTGTTACTTTCTCCGCTCTAAAATAAAATATAAGGTATTTTATATGGCTCAGAATCTTTTATATTTTGGAAAGTAGATAGTACTATGTATAACCTTTATATTTTAATATATGACGTCGTTAACTTTTAAATACGTATTTGATCATTAATGTAATTAAAAAAATTATGTAATTATTATTTATTTTATCGTAAGTCGTTTTATTATTAAAAAAATAATTTAATCATAATTTATATCTTATGTATTGATGTAAAACTTTTAAATAAAACGATTGGTTAAACATGTGTCCAGTAATCAACATCGTCATCTACTTTAGAAAAAACAGAAACAAAGGGAGTGGTTGCCTACCTAGCTATCACCTTTCCATAATTCTCATGGCTCTTCCCCCATCACGGCATAACAATCGAATACATTATGGTAGGTGTTCTGCTTCTCTGTATCCATGCTCCAAAAGAAAAGGAAAGAAAGAAAGATGAACTAGATGCTGCAAAAAAGAGAAGCAGAAAACGATGGGGAAAAAGAAAAACAGAAGAAGAATTGGCCAAGCATTTGTGTCGACAGTAGTAGTAGCTTGGATTACAGGTGTGTGCAAGCATGATCGCGAGTGAGGTTGCTTTGCATGGCTTGTGGTGAGTAGGCTGCGTACATGCTCAGCCTCTGCTTTAATTTAATTTGCACCGATCGATCCAACAGTGACCGCCGGCCGATCGTCGTCGTCGACGGTGTTAGGAAACGATACGCAAACAAACAATAAAAAACAATAGATCAATGATAGAAGACACGAGATTTTAACGTGGAAAACTCTCCTAAAACAGGAGAGAAAAAACCACGAGCGCCAGCCAGCAAAATATCTTCACTATATCTAGGGCGAGGTTACATCGCCGCACGGCGGCTTACAAGAGGTATATATATGATGGAACCCTAAAAGGGATGACGATCCGTTTCGCGGAGGCTCCGCCCCTGCACCCCCGCTACGCTCCGGCCAAAGCCTCCCGGCGACGGGTCTCCACTCCACTACGACAGAAGCTAGCCTTTATTAAGTGTAAATGAATTTAGATCACAGCTCAGCAGACCGCGACGGCAATGGTCGCCGGTGGCGATATGTGATCAATGTCATGGGTTCATGGTCTCCTGGCAGCTGGAATCTCTCTGCTGCCTGCCTGCTTTTGATTTGATTCCTAGATAACTTGGATGCGACGATCCGGCAGCTGCAGGCCAACAAACTCGAATTTTAGCTCCTTTTTGTGATTCTGCTTGCTTTTTGCTGTCATGGAAGTCACGACATCGATCGATCGACCACGAATCTCTGGTAATTTAGTGGCCCTGTTTGAGAAGCTAGGCCACTAAATTTACCAGCTATAGCTAGCAAGAATATAGGAAATCTAAGTTTCTCAGCGTCTAATGTTTACTTTATTTTTTAATTTTATATTTACAAATTTTAACAATTTAGACAGTTACAGCTGGAGATTTTAGAAAAAAAAATGCTCATTTGTTTCAAGATATAAATAAGTTAGGATTGAATTGGACATATCATGAAGTACGAATCTAAACAGACAACTAAGTTTTAAGGTTACAGTGATATTTTTCTATATTTTGATACATTAATACGGCTGTGTTCGATACTCACGTTTTCCAAACTGCCAAACGGTATATTTTTTGCAAAATATTTTTATACGAAAGTTACTTAAAAAATTATATTGATCTATTTTTAAAACAAAATTAACTAATATTAATTAATCATGCGTTAATAGACTACTCCGTTTTCCGTGTAAATACCCACCACCGAACACAGCCGCCCGTAAGCTTCTCACTATCAAGCAGCGATCGAGCACTATGCCTGAATGATTCACCACTCCTTTCTTTTCGCTCTATAAAATGTTCCTTCTTTAATTAATAGAGTACCATGCACGTACAAATGGTTTATTTAGTGGCCTAGCTTGTTACACGCACTACCGATTTTATTCATTTTATTTTTTTCCAATCCAACCCAGTTCGTTCATTCAGCTTTTCTTTATTTTTAATTTTCCAGTTTGCAGTTTGCATCACACCTCATTTTCGAGTACTCGATCATCTCTGGCCAGTATGCATGAGTGCGTGTCTTATCACCCTTAATCAAATTACTGTCATGATTGTGTGTCCAGTCCAGTGGGCAATTAGTATGGCCTGTTTAGAGGAGATTCTAACTACTCAAAATCAGAAGCTTTTCTAAACAATCCAGTTTTTGGTTCAGATTCTGAGAAACTATAATTGTAGAATTCAAAAAATAAACTAGAAGTCAGAAGCTGAGAAACCTAACTTTTCTAGATTCTTAGAAACTGTCTACCAACCAACCGTTTCTCAGAATTTTAAGCTACCAAACAGCCCATTAGTCACCTATACCTTCTTAACAAACCACAGTACACGATTATATGGATTAGAAAACTCCAATGTGAAAGTTATGATGGGATATAATATCGCTGGTGACAACAACGTCACACGACTATTTTAGCTCCAGCTTGCTTCATTTTAATCAGCTACTAAGTCTACATGTAGCTAGTTACGCCTGCTTGGAAAGTAATTATACACGACATGATGATGAGGATTATATTACTCCGTTCGTTTTCTTAATAAATTATGTACGTCATAATATTTAATCATTTATCTTATTTCAAAATTTTATATAAATATACAATATGTAATTCATGCTTAAAATACTTGAAGTGATAAAACAACTCGCAACGACAAAAATAAATTATAATTACATATTTTTCTAAATAAGATGAATAGTCAAACATGTGGCAAAAAAAATTAACGGTGTCGTCTATTTAAGATCGGAGGTATTATATATACTTGCGTGGGCGTAGCTTCTGGATGGGCCACACGATATCTATCATATATATGGTCACACTTTCACTTTCAACCGTGCATCGATCACCGCTGATGTCCGTCTAATTGACCCTGACTAGCTTAGTTAGATACTCCATAGTTGCACTCCACAATACCTCCATTCTAAATTACTTATGATTCTAGCTTTGTTCTAATTCGTCAAACATTTATAGATTTGATCATTAATTTCTAAAAAATATTATATCGTTTAGCATATTAAAATTTATTTTTTATGTTTTTGGATTCACTATAAGAACATTTTCATAATATATATATAATTCACATGTTGTTAGGATACACGAATTTCTAAATATTAGTGATCAAATATAAAAATGTTTTAACTTAGAACAAGGTTGAAATGATAATAATCAATTTGAAACAGGTGGTAAACTTTTTATATTTGCACAAAATGAATTAAGTTATTAAATTTGCAAATTGTTGACATGCATATATGTACAGGTATAGGAGTGATTGCGTGGAAGCCTAGTTCCTTCTTCTCCAGCTAATTAAGGCAGCCTATCATCATGTCTTCATGACTACGTGGAGTGTGAGACTTAAAATTATGTTGGAATTAAGCGGCGTCAGCAACCCGTTTACGCATTATCCGGTTTCCACAGCAGGAGACAATTATTTAACTTTGTGTTTGCGGCCTCAACTCTGCACGCCACCTTAATTACAATCGATGGCCCATCTACCTAGCCACCTAGGCCATGTTTAGTTCCCCAAAACTTTTCATAAAAACATCATATCGAATATTTAAACACATGTATGAAGCATTAAATATAGATAAAAAATTAATTATACAGTTTGCATGTAAATCGCGAGATAAATCTTTTGAGTATAATTAGTCCATGATTAGCCATAAGTGCTACAATAACCCACATGTACTAATGCCAGCTTAATTAGGCTCAAAAGATTTGTCTCGTGGTTTCCAGACGAGTTACGAAATTAGTTTTTTCGTTCTTGTCCGAAAACTCCTTCCGACATCAGGTCAAACGTCCGATATAACACCCAATTTTTTTCATTTCACCAGTCAAACAGCCCCTAGCTCATCTACTGGTACTTCCCCCGATCTTAATTATAAATACATTATCAAAAGTAGGGTTTACCATTCGTTTTCAAAGTAAAAAAGCCTATTCTCACCGGTTTATCGAAAACCGACTTAAAAATCGATAAAAACCGTGTCTATCGATGGGGAAACAGCTGATTAATGTCGATCGGTTATCACAAAAACCAAGACTTAGCAGTTTCATAAAAACCTGTCGATTTTGTGAACTCTGGTCATAAGTTAGTTTTTTTGATACAGGATGCACACGCTAAAATAGATAGTACACCTCCCCATATATTTACAGTAAATTAATATTTTCGAGAGAATAATAGGCAAGATGTTGGATGTGTTTAGTCTGAAAACAAATGTGGTGGAGATCGATTAGAAACATGAACATCTAGCTAGGTTGTTGGTGTACATACGTGTACGTGTAACTAAGTATCTCCATCAGGACTATGATATGGTCTAAAAATTTAGGATAAGATTTGGTTAAACTTTAAAAATTTTAATGAACAATCTCAAATAACTTTTAGTTTAGAAAAAATGTATACGTAAATTTGTCTATCATAACATCATATACATATTTGATCAAACTCTTAAAATTCTAATAATAGATAACTTATCAAATTATTACTCTATCCGTTTTATATTATAAGACTTTCTAACATTACCTACATTCATATATATATATATATATATATATATATATATATATATATATATATATATATATGTTAATGAATCTAGACATATATATATGTCTAGATTCCTTAACATCTATAATTTTTTTATTTTAAACTAATATTTTCTCCGTTTCATATTATAAGACTTTCTAGCATTACTCACATTCATATAGATGTTAAGGAATCTAGACATATATATATATTTTAAACTAATCTGGTGTTCGACAAATATGAATGTGAGATATGTCTAGATTCATTAACATCTATATGAATATGAGTAATGCTAGAAAGTCTTATAATATAAAATGAAGAAAGTATTAGTTTAAAATAAAAAAAATTATAGTTAAATTTTCCAAAAAGAAATTGTCATCGTACCATCATAAACTAGTTATGTTTTACAAGCTTGTTCTAAAACTAAAAAAAGGGTGGTTTGAATTCTAAAAATCTGTATAAATCTCGTTCTAAAACTTAAATATTTATTATAGCTTGAGGAAGTAACCGCTGAGGAAAAAGGAGGACGGGTCGTCCAAAAGAAATACTCCACCTGTGAAGTATTTTTCCAGTACGTAGAACAATTAGTACATTTTTTAAAAAAACCAAACCGACAAATACATTACAGCTGTAAACATTACACTGAAATAAGCACAAGATTAGTGGGGTACTAGTTAATTAAGGGCTTATTGTCAAGTTGAAGTGCTTATTGTCAAGTTGCAAAAAAAATCTTGAGGCTGTGTTCGGATTCCAGTAATGGGAACTAATCCCTCCCGCACGGAAAACGGAGCCGTCCATTAGCACGTGATTAATTAAATATTAGCTTTTTTTTTCAAAAATTGATTAATTTGATTTTTTAAGACAATTTTCGTATAGAAACTTTTTAAAAAAAACGCATCGTTTAGTAATTTGAAAAGAGTCCACGCGGAAAACGAGGGAGATGTGTTGGGAACATTGGATGCAAACACAGCCGCTGACCGGCCGGAATCGGAGAGAATGATCCTGAGAATATACCTTTACGCGCAGAAGATCCAGAGAAGGAGTACCAAGTAGATAGGGAGGGCCCACTTGGTCAGTTTGGGCGGGTGGGACCCACATGCATCAGCAGACACCATATATGCCTGCCTTCTGCTGAATGCTGACGCCAGCGCCGCTGCATTTGTATAATTCTAATCTGGGGAAGAGAAATGGAAGATAAGGACCCAATCGCCTCACGAATTTCTTTTCAAAATATACCTTTAGGAAATTATGCACATAATATTTCTTATAAACTTCTTCTTTTTTTAAAAAAAGTAATTGGTAGAATGTGATCAGGAAACAGGAGTAGCTTAATGAAAAACTTTCAAACGTAACTATAAGTATAACTAAGATCCAATAACATTATTATTACGTATTTTAGTTGTAATTTAACTTATATTATGTTTACCTAGAGCATGTGTCAGAACTGGATAAAAAGAGTTTTTTTACGTGTACAGGAGTAGCTGTACAGGACGACTGTATGGATTGGCGCAAAATCTACTACATGTACATATCGGCAACGAAAGGTAATTAGGAGATTGATTTTCTAAATTAATCTACTAATTTCGTAGATACATCCGGCATGTATCTACAAAGGTACACAATATTTTATATGCAATTTATCGTATCTATTCAGATCATACAATATTGTCATATCTATAATTTATTATGTTTACCTAGAGCATGTTTTCTATACAATATTTATTGTGCGAGTGTCCTCGATGTTAAATCGACTACGATCTAATACTGGGGGCTCGCTCTATTTTCTCCCGTATAAATTATGCTTGTTTACGGTTTACATAATGCCTGATATTTACATCTGCTCGTTCTATCCTGATAATACTAGAAGATTCATGCAGTTTTTTGAGTACATACTCGATATTCTCTGCTATATGTCTTGCCTTCTAGAAAATATTTTTCAGGAACAATTGAGCACTCGAGTAGGATGTGGTCGAGTACACCGCATTATCGAGGACGATCTAGACAAATGCAGAGTTGTCGCGCCCAACCTACCAACGAAGACTGACGACCTATCTCATAGCACCAACCATGGCTGAGCTACTCGAGAAAAGGTTGTTAACGGATAATTCCTCGCGAACGTCGTCGGCTTGATCACCCGACATGATCGCGAATGGACATCTGGATATGCTACAAGTTGGGTGTGATGCTGGCCACATGAGACGCACATATAAACCAACTCTAGCACCTCCATTGGTGTTCGAGAGATAATTCTACATGTTCGCTGGTCCTCGAACCAGTGCGTAGCAATCTCTCGCACCGCAACCTCCATTGGTGTCCGAGAGATAATTCTACACGTTCGCTGGTCCTCGAACCAGTGTAGCAATCTCTCGCACTGCAACCTCCATTGGTGTCTGAGAGATAATTCTACACGCTCGCTGGTCCTCGAACCAGTGCGTAGCAATCTCCCGCATCGCAACTTCCATTGGTGTTCGAGAGATGATTCTACTCGCTCGCTGGTTCTCGAACCAGTACGTAGCAATCTCCCGCACCGCAACTTCCATTGGTGTTTGAGAGATGATTCTACTCGCTCGCTGGTTCTCGAACCAGTACGTAGCAATCTCCCGCACCGCAACTTCCATTGGTGTTTGAGAGATGATTCTACTCGCTCGCTGGTTCTCGAACCAGTATGTAGCAATCTCTCGCACCGCAACTTCCAATGGTCGAGGTACGACTACAACAATAACGCAGCAGTCCTCGCACCACGACTTCAAATGATCGAGAGACACCTACTCACTGGTCCTCAACCAGTCAATTGTAGCGATCTCTCGTACATTTACTTCTAGTGATTGAGTTACGACTACTACCTGGTTCTTGACCAGAGGTGTAGCGATTCTCCCACTACCTCTACTTCAACAAAGTTGATATCAGGTGCACAATATCGCCAAGTGTTTTACCTAGAGATCCCTTACCACAAAAGACACCTAGCGTTGAAACCTATCCTAATGTCCCTTTACGCCGTCTTGACAAGACCTCTGAGGAACCTAAGGAAACTTCGGCTGGGGACGCCCAGAGCGGATAAGGCCTTGTCGGATCCTGTAGAGACAAAAGACCATGTAAGATCTAGTCGTGTAAGAGTTCTTGCCGTGCGTATTAACCAAGCCGTGTAATCGGAAATTGGGTTTTCCAACTTCACGGCTGGGGGCTAGGATCAGTGCTTGTTCAACCGAGGCAGGTCAAAGGTCCAAGAGCCTTATCCTCCTAGAACGATTCTCCGACGACAAGGCTGGGGGCTAGGGAGAGTGTATAACTCAACAAACTGACTGATCGAAGTCGGTAAAAGAGTAGACGCTCATATACAAAACATTGGTCTGTAAATTTGATTTTCAATTTTCCATACATATTATAACATGTCACCCTTTGAGCGTTCGCTCGGGGGCTATTTCTATCTAATATTCTTTTCTGAGTATTGATTTCAGGAAAATTCTATTCGACATTATCGAAGACTCCATGTCTCTATGGTTCTACACCAAGATCGACTAAGGCGAGTGTGACAAATGTTGACAAGGCTCCGTCGCAGACTCTGCGCCTTCTCGATCACTCGAGAACGGTTGGTGGATATCGTCAAGGAATACGGAATGAAGAGATGGTGTACCTGCCGAGATAAAATTTCTTGACTTCAATCCAAATTCTCGATTACAGCAAGACAGGAGACTTAGTCGTATGCTCTGAACTTTCTTGGTTGACGTCAGAGATTGACTCAGACAAACCCTTTAGGTGCCCGCACGAGGCTGATAAAGGAAGTCTAACGTTATCTCTAAACTCACCGAGAACGGTCACATGAGCTCGAGAACAGTTACTCCAAGATCTGCGCACGGTTGAGAATACGAATTCATTCATTTGCATCGAAGTCGGGGGCTACTGTCAGGGTTATGGATACCACATACCTAATAGTAGTTGACTAAATCTCGGCAGGACCCACCACATACCATGTCCTATACGGAAACAACCTGCGAATATAGGAGGAGTTCCGAATAAGGAAAGACAACCAAACTTCTATATGGAAACGACAAGGACTACTCGGATTGTATCCATATTGGTTTACCTAGTTCTACTTCGACAAGGGGACACCTATGGGTATAAATACAAGACCCCCTAGGAGGAGAGGGGGACAATCAATAGACAATCCACACACCCACCATAGATCAACACACAAGATCAACACACAAGCCAACATACGCCAAGACAAGACGCCGGATATTGACTTCAGAGATAGGCACGGCTAGTCCTCTACGGTATCTCCGGATATTGACAGGAGAGACATTGCGCTATCTCTGATCTCGCCGGGCACGGATTCGAGGAGGAAGACTACCCTGTTGTCGATACGAGTCAGACCTTCAGACCACCATGTCGACAACAGTTAGATAGGCTATCCCGAATATTGTACTGGTGTGATTATGGTGAATAAGAGCAATACCGGCTTCGGCCAACAGGATGTAGGGTTATTACCTGACAATTCAGGGGCCCGAACCTGCATAAAAAATCCTTGTCTCCATCTCTTTTACCTCAGTCTCGCGTATACCCTAGTACCAACAATCCTCATACCATGTAAATACCGGAATCGCGACATCAAACGTCGACAGTAACTATTTGTATTTTTTTTGGAAAACATTTGCTTGGTCAGAAGGTTATCATTAGGAGTCAATATCTCGACACATCGTGGGTCACAAATTAAACGTATTTTTAGTTTTATGCTTTACATAAATTTTTAAGTGACAAATTCAAAAATTTTGAGGATAGAATGTTGTATACTTTCTAGTAATTCCGTCAAACATGTTCCCTATAACGGAGTGTATATTTAATAGCTCGTTTTTTAGTTTAGGGTAAAGAGTTATGCAAGCTTATTATGTAAGGCCCCGTTTGGTAGGGCTCCAAACTCCAACTCCTAACTCCAAACTCCTACTCCAGTGGGAGCTAGCTCCAGTTGGAGTTGGACACTCATCAAAAGTGTTTGGCTACGTTTCAGCTCTAGATCTGCAAAAAAAAAAAAGAAAATAAAATAAAAACAAAAATCCCAGCCGCCGGCCGCTCCCATCCCCTGTGCGCGCCGCCCACCTCCCCCCGTTCTCCGCCGGCCGTCCCCATCCCCTGCGCGCGCCGCCCTCCACCGGCCGCGCGCCGCCCACCTCCCACCGCTCTCCACCGGCCACCCGCCTCCCCCTGCCCTCCGCCGGCCGCGCGCCGCCCTCCGCCAGCCGTCCGCCGGCCGCACGCCGTCCTCTGCCCGCCGAGCTTCGTCGCCTCGGTAGTGCACCTCCCGGCGGCCGCGCGCGCCGTCCCCCGTCGGTTGCGCGTCGTCGCCGCGCGCCGCCCATCTTCCTCCCGCGTGCTTGCCGCGCACCACCGCCGTGGCGCCTGCCGTCGCCGCCGCCTGATGCCAACGCCAATGCCCCCGCCTGCATTTGTTAGGGCTCGAGAGGAAGACGGAGAAGGAGAGAGAACGGGAGGAGGAGGTTGGTAGGGGTAGTTCAGTGGCATTTTCATGTAAATACACTAAAATTTTAAAGGGTAGTGGGTCTTTTAGAGTGGAGTGGAGCTGTGGAGCAGCAAAAACCTAGCTCCACACCCTTGTAGTACAAATTTGTGGAGTAGCTCTGCCAACTCCGCTCCAAAAAATGAAGGATCTGAACCGTTTGGCACAGCTCCGGCTCTAGGTAAGTTGGAGTTGGGAGCTGGAGCTGTGCCAAACGGGGCCTAAGTTGCACAAAATCACTCGGATTTTGACACGTGACTTGTAACCATAATATTATTTATCATTTTGACTTTGATATATTGTATTTTTAACTTCTATCATCATGTTTCAATTTATAGGTTTTTATCAATCATATAAATGTTACATCTATGAAAGCACAACTATTTTGAATCTCAATATATGTATATATCCGAATAGTTAATGGTGTGATTTTACAAAACTTTAAAAACATGATACGTTACATCTATATAAGTTTTTTTCTGTGTAACTTAGACCATATAATAAGTGTGGTTTTATGAAATTTACTAATCAACTACTTAATGGTACTCGCGTGCCCCCGGTTTTGGGTGGTGGCCTCACGTTGTGAGCTTGTCTTTTGTGTCCGCTTTGCTAATTGCCAAGTGCTATGGATGATGGCCGCGACAATAATCCAGTAACAAAAGCAGAGCAGATCAGGGCGAGTTCAGGATGCGGCCTCTGTTTTCTTCATCCAACTCAACTAGCTTGTGGTCCAACCATCCTGGTTTCAGCTTCCAAGGAGCGATCTAGTGGTAACACTCAAGTGGTGTACTATCATGATCAGGATGGGGCCAAGGTTTCACTTATCGCACGATAATCACGCGATTATCGTGGTTATCGTGCTTATCGCGGGGATACGACAGGGAAACCGGCGATATGGTTCGGATGAATTTTGACCAAATTCAAAATTCCGGAAAAAAATCGAAAAAAACTGAAAAAATTCATGGATGTAGTTCTTGATTTGTAATTGCCAATGGTGAAGAATTTTTTTAAATAGAGTAAGCTAAATTCAAATTTGAGGGCAAAACAAAAATGGTTTACAAATTGAAAAAGGAAGAGAATATTGGGCCTTAAGTATCCTGCATATTCTTCCAATTATTCTCAATTTATAGTTTTCTACACATATTCAACCGTATTTTTTATTTTTTTACCCTATTTATTTTACATTTACATTATTTCAGCTACACAGACGATAACCGTGCGAATATCGCGGTTATCACGGTAAACCGTGCGATTATCGCGGTGAAACCGCGAAACCGTCGAGTTTTGAATTCAAATTTTTGGGTGTGATTTTTGTGTGATTTTAGACAATTATCGTGCGATTATCGCGGTTATCGCGCTACCGCGGGGTGGCGATAACCCCGACCCAAACGATAAGGTAAACCCTGGATGGAGCTAGAACTAAATTGAATGGAGAAAAATGCTGCTCTCTCGCTTTGCTTTACTTTAGATTAAGTTTAAACTGATAGCCAGATGCGAGTGTCTAAGTTTAGATTAAAGGGTGTTAAAAATATTGGTACTTTGTTTTTCTATAAACTCGATTACATGTACTTACATAAATTTGACTTTTAAAAATTAGAAAGACTAATAATGTACAAAACGTTGACCATCAAGGAAAAGCATCTCTAATGTGTAACACGCATACTCTACATTGCAGGCTCGCGATTCCAGTGGAGTGCACTCTTTATTTTATGTTCTTCTGAAAAATACAGTAGTGTACACTCTTGCACTCCACCATCGATCTTCACATCTCCTTCATGCACACTGTACACTGGCAGCTATCTGACGAATGTGACGAGTCCATTTCTTTGAAGCAACGACCATGCATGCAATGTGTTGTATCCATCCATCCAGAGAATTCACTCGACCGATTGATCGATTCTTTTGTAGCACCCGTACTACACACGCCATGTTAATATTCATCAGCTGCTGTCAACACAATGACAACAAAGTGTTGTCTCTAGTAATAGCGCTGGCTTGAAAAGTACCCATCCATTCTAAAATATAAGATATTTTTAATTTTAAAATATTCTTTTATAAAATTTTACTAATAAACTAACAATATGAAAGTTTAATTACCATATGTATGATGTTATTAGATTATTTTCGATTTGAATGTGCTTTATGATGATGACATTATAGTTATTCACAGTATTGGCTAAAGATTTTGGCTGTGTTTAGATCCAGGGGTAAAATTTTTTGGCATGTCACATCGGATACACATTTAAAGTATTAAACGTAGACTAATAACAAAACAAATTACAGATTTCGCCTATAAACTGCGAGACGAATTTATTAAGCCTAATTATTCCATCATTAGTAAATGTTTACTGCAGCACCACATTATTAAATCATGTAGCAATTAGACTTAAAAGATTCGTCTCGCAATTTACACGTAATTTGTATAATTAGTTTTATCTATATTTAATACTCTATATATGTGTCAAACATTCTATGTAATAGGGTGAAAAAATTTTACGTGTGAACTAAACAGGGCCTTTATGACGGAGTTCATGATACTTTGGGTAGAGAGAGTATTTATATGTTGAAGCATACATGACTGATGCAATAACAATACTTTAGGTAAGACATATCCATTGCTAGTCAAATCCAAGGCATACATGCATGATGAAAAATTCGATAAATCAATTCTTAAAGCCTGAAGAGTGATAATAAGTCGAGCGACCTGTGCCTTATAATTTCTACTACGTAGACTAGGAAACTAAGCAACGGTTAATTAGGATAAACTCCAATGCATGTAGTGATTATTAAAAGAAAATCATCTATTTACTACTCATCAGTCCCAAAATATAAGTATTTAGATTATTATGATAGTCTAGATTCGTAGGAAAAAAAATCACATTCTATTGTATTCCCTCCATAAAAATAAAACAATGTAAGTAAGGATGAGACACTGCGTAGGACAATGAACACCGAGGACAACGAAGGTCATGCCCACCTAGCTTGATTTTTTTTTTAAGGAGGGAATATGTACTTATATTTTAGGACGAAATAAGTAACTTCAATGTAATGGTTATTTGAAAAAAAGTAAATTTATTTTGAAATAGATAGGAGGAGATGAAAAATAAAGACGGAGGAAAACTGGTACATTTGTTTTCGTGATTACTGTCCACGTCGGAGAGACGGGAGCATCAGCATCTTCCCAGGGGATGATTCCCAGAATATCCGCCGTGGAGCTGGAAGTGGGCCCCACCAGATAACGCGGGCAGTAGAGCGGCGCGCCGCTGATCCTCGCCGCCGCCGCCCACTTCTGCTTTCTTCGCTGCTTCCAAATTTTTTTTTTAATACTACCTCCATCCCATAATAAGTGTAGCCGTAGGAATCCGTATCGAAGGTTTGACTATCCGTCTTATTTGAAAATTTTATAAAAATATTTAAAAAAGTTAGTCACACATAAAATACTGTTTATATTTTATCATCTACTAACAACAAAAATACAAATCATAGAAAAAATTCAAATAAGACGAGCGATCAAATGTTGGATATAAACAGTGTAAAACTGCATTTATTTTAGGACGGAGGTAGTAGAATAGAAAAACGGATTCCATGCCATGCCATATCATGTCATGTCGATGACGTTTGTTAACCACGTCGACAGCCAAGTCGAAAACACAAGTCACTCGCTTTTTTTATGTCAAATAAAATGAAACTAAAACTTTTTAAACTTTCGACAAAAAAAATAATTAACAGGGTTTTATTGGGTTTCGGTACTACTAGTAAGCGGATTTTGATCTGGTATTGAGATTGTGAACGCTGTGGCGAACCATAGTGGGCTTCATGTGAGCTCTAGAAGAACAAAATAAATAAATAAATCCGAATGTACCGTATCAATCTGAACAAAGAAAGTCTTGATCGAGATTTACAGGATGTTAGGACGTACCAGAAAATTTGACTCCAAGAGAACGAAACACACGTCTTGACGCAACAAAATACTTATGGTAACGTATGACATCGTTGACTTTTTATCAACGCTTGATCATTTATCTTATTAAAAAGAATTATGTAATTATTATTTATTTTATTTTGATTTGATTTATCATCAAATGTTTTCTAAGCATGACATAAATTTTTATATTTGTAAAATGAATTGAATATAACAAATTGTTAAATATTGTTCAAAAATTAATAGCATCACACAATAAAATATGGAGGGAGTATAGTATAATACTAGTATTTGGTTGGATCGCTCATGTTCAACAATTTCCGATATACTCCACTATGTGGCTGCTGCATATGTGTCCATACACAAGTCCAGAAGGAAACCGGAGACGTGACATTTGTCAACAATGGCTAGCTACCGTGTCTTCACAACCGCTTTTCTTCCCTCCTGCGACCCGGTAACTTCAGCATGGGTTTGATTGTGCTAAATTGGGTTGGGTTGAATTGTTGTTTGGTCTGAAATACTATGGCCATTCTTACTTTATAAAGATTTTTCCTCTATTTCCATTAGCATATGTTTTTCAAACAGTTTAAAACATTGTATTTTATCCGACCTTACTTTAGGTTCCCAACCTCACTCACTTATTTACCACGCGCACGTTTTCCGAACTAATAAATGGTGTATTTTAGAAAAAAAAATATATGGAAAGTTGTTGTAAAAAATCATATCAATCTATTTTTCAAGATTTAAACTAATACTCCCTCCGTTCCAAAATAAGCGTAGTCATGAGTTTCCGTGTCCAACTTTAATTATCCGTCTTATTTAAATTTTTTTAAAAAAAATAAAAAACATAAGTCACGCATAATCATAAAAAAATTTAAATAAGACGGACGATCAAAGTTATACGTGGAAACTTATGGTTGCGCTTATTTTGGGACGGAGTGAGTACTTAATTTACCATGTGTTAATCTGTTGCTCATGTGTTAATCTGTTGCTTCGTTTTACGTGAGGAGGGAGGAGTTCTCAACCAATCCTAAAAGACCACTGCCTGTTCTCTTCATATTCAAGAATTTTCCTTATACACGAAAACAGACGGAACAATCCCAAAACCATTTTTTCTCTCTCTGTCATGTGCATGACAATCTTATTCATTATGCGCAAAATATTGCTATCTAGAATATAAATATTTTTTTTATTTTAGAACAATGAATCTAAATCCCATTCTTCCTAGCAACATTTTAAAACAGATAAACAGATAAAACCATTCCATCCAAATCAGATCAAGAGGAAAGTCCAAGTCATTCCACCTCGTCGTTTTAAAGATAGCGCATCCATATCCGTGTGGCCACTCCTGTGGCCGGGGCTGGGGGCCCACTGGGAGCCGGACACGTGTGACGCGGCGGGAAGGAAGGAACGAACGAACGTGCACACGGCACGCGAGGTATAATTCCCATGGCGGGAACCGAATATTCCTTGGGATACCCTCCTCCTTCCTTCTTGGCCGACTGGTTTTCATTTGATTTTTGGCCGCAAACAGGACGCTACTCTCTCGCTTCCCGATTCTGCCCCTGACTTGACTGGCGTATTTACGGCCCTGCCACTTGTCTGTCTCCACCCAGTATACCTTAAGACTTACTCCCTCGGTAAAAAAAAAAAAAATCTAAAGGGGATGTGATCCCTTTTCTAGACATAGAGTTATCCAAAAAGTAACCTAGGTTGCTTTTTTTTGAAGGGAGTAACAATTTGCTACACAACACTATACAAGAATATTTGGCATGGTAGCAAAACAAACAGCACCCATTTACTTCTACACTACTAGGTGAATGTAGTTTAACTGGTTAGAATTTTTTCTTTGGAACCATCCTATCCGGATTCAAGTTGTAGACTTAAAAATAGGTGCTCGCATTTACGACTAATTATTTTCTCAGTGATCGATAGCGAGACGATCGTACGGTGACTTCATCAATCTCAAAATATGCCGGATCAATGTTTCAATTCGAATGTGCTTAGGCGAGTGCCTGCGTGCTATGAGCATCTGTCTCTCTAACGTGTTTCTTAAAAAAAAGTTTTGGCATTATTGAACTTTGCTAAAATTTAGTGTTGCTAAAATTTGGGTGGGTTAATTTTGGTATGAAAGGGAACAAACTCTAGTACAACATGTACTAGAAAGCAACGGCCAACGGTGCACCTGCTACACAAGTTGGCAGTGTAATTTTCAGCGTGTGCATCACATGGTCCGTATCTTTAATACTAGTCAATTCATTTTTAATGTAAATATAAGTACTATGCATATGGACTAGTAGTACTTTATTTAAGGTCAAAGATACCATGGAAGCAAATAAAAGACGCATGAAAAATTGAAATACCAACTTATGCAATAATATGCCAATGCATGTTGTTCTCTCCCTATCTATCTCTCAGCGTCTCTATGTCTTAGGTTAACTAATTAATGTAAAGCATGTGTAGTAATCATGGTGATATACCGTTGTCCAGATTTACTTTGAATGTGTCACATCCACCTGAAATTTCTTATATTATGGGACAGAAAAAATATTATACTACTAACTTATAAAAACTATCACTTTATAAAAAATTATGGTCGGCATTTTTCTTAAAAAAAATGCGACAAAGCAAACTTTTCCATCAGAAAATAATACCATATATGATAAGTTAATCCTTGTTAAACTTTGGTTTCAAAACAATTTCCCACTTATTTCACCAAAAAATATATTTCTCATTTGTTTTTACAAAGGGACAAATATACCATTATCCACATGCTAATTTGTGGTGTCAGATACCTGAATACTCCAAAGTAAACAAAAATCCAAAGCCTTTGTTGATGTCAAGATCAATTTAGTAGTTTACCTTTGCAAAGAGAGAGAAGCAAAGAAGGGGCAATATGGTCCAAGGGCAGGGTCGTAAATACCTACAAAAAAAGGCCAACATGGCGTCTAAATAAATTGCCCTCCTTCCCCCCTCTCGAAGCCTTCGAACCACCCAAACACCCAAAAAAAAGAAGGCAAAAAAAGAAAAAAACTCACCACGAGCAGCACAAGAACTCCTCTCCTCTCTTCTCTTCTCCCCTACTCCTTGATTGAAAACCCACGCATCCTCCTTCCCATTGCGCATTCCGGCTAGTCGCCTCGCCGATCCCTCTCCCGCCCGGCGCGGATCGTCGTCCCCTTCGCGGAGGAGGTGCCAATCCCTGTTCTTGATTTTTTTTTTAAAAAAGGAAAATTGTTCTTTGTACTGTGTGGAGCGGATTTTGGGGGTAATCTGGTGCTTTGTGGTGTTCGTTGTTAGGGAAAGTTTGGTTATTTTTGGGTGGATTTTTGTATGTCGTGCTAAATGGGTTTAGCTTTAGGGGGAGTTTATGGATTTGGTCAATGTTTTGAGACAGGAGAGTCCAGAGTTCAGAGTTCAGAGACGAGATGTTCTTATTATGCGTTTTGTTCGTTGATTTGGGAAGTTTATTAGGTGGATTCAACGACAATATTCAGTAGTAACGATTATATTGGGTTGAAACTGGAATTGTTTGGGAGTTAAAGGTTTGCGTTTGTGGAGCTTGTGAAAAAAATAATTAATTGGTCATGAGATTGAGGTCAATTCGCCTTTTTACTTGTCCTGGTTAATAGTTAAAAAGATGGTGTTAGAGTCAAGGAAAAGTCGGTTGCCTGCTAAGTGACGCATTTGCACCAAGATGGAAGCTGGAAAGGCAGCTTTTACCTACTTTTTGAGAAAAAAAAAAGAGGGCAATCTTGTAGTGGTTTGTGCATCAGCAAGGTCTCAGATAGCACGCATGATCTTGGTTTGCTCTAGAGAAGTAAGAGTACAGAATATTTCCTTTTTTTTTCCCACTCTGGCCCACTGGTTGTATTGCCAAGTAAATAGATGGGCCAATTTGGTTGTTTCCTGAAATACTAAATTTGAGATGTTCTTAGATCATCAAATTTGCCCATGTTTACATGATAACTTTTTAGACAGTGATTTATAAATGATGGATAACTTGATTGGTGGTACTGTGTAAGGCTGAATTTTGGATTAGTAGCTTCTTGTCTTTTGAACAGCATGATCGCTTTCTTGATGCAGTAGTGGTTCATAAATGTGTAGCTAAGATCGTCTATCTAAACACAAATTAATGCACTCAATGTCTCAATTAGTCCATTGTCTTACTTACATCCTCCTCTGATGGTTTCAGGTGTTAATCATTCTTGGACCAAGAAGTCTGTCTCTGCTTTGTCAGTAACTAGCAACCTTGGTGTTCTCATGGCTCATTCTCATGAAATGACGAGTAGGAAACCTCCTGGTATTCGATTATTCGGAGGCATTACGGCGCTACGGACGTACCAGACACTTGTTTTGGTGCTTACGTTTGTCGCGTATACTTGCTTTCATATGACTAGGAAGATACCGAGTATTGTTAAGAGCGTGCTTGATCCACAGACAAAGTTGGGGTCCTCTCCATGGGGACGACTGCACACAAAAAACACTCTTAACATCGGTTGGTTGCCGTTTAACACCATTGATGGCTCAGCATTGCTTGGTGAGATAGATGTGGCGTTTCTTGCGGTTTATTCTGTTGGGATGTTCTTTGCTGGACATCTTGGTGACCGCATGGATTTAAGGATCTTCCTGACAATTGGCATGTTTGGAACTGCTGTGTTCACTGCCCTCTTTGGTGCTGGATATTGGCTAAATATCCACAATTTCTACTATTTCCTGGTCATTCAGATGATTGCCGGTTTATTCCAAGCAATTGGATGGCCTTCAGTTGTCGCGATTGTTGGAAACTGGTTTGGAAAAAGCAAGAGGGGATTGATTATGGGCATTTGGAATGCACACACTTCTGTCGGCAACATATCTGGTTCACTGCTGGCTGCATTTCTGCTGAAGTTTGGGTGGGGCTGGTCATTTGCCATCCCCAGCTTAATCATGGTTGCTGTCGGGTTGTTGGTGTTTGTCTTCTTACCGGTTAGCCCAGAGGTGATGGAGATAGACATTGATGATGGGGAGATAAGCTCTGTTAAGGATACTACCAAGGAGCCCCTCTTGGAACCAGGACAAGAAGTGAAACACAATGCAGTAGGTTTCTTAGAGGCTTGGAAGATACCTGGAGTTGCGCCCTTTGCTCTGTGCCTCTTCTTCTCCAAATTGGTTGCTTACACCTTCTTGTATTGGCTACCGTTCTACATCAGTCATACACGTAAGCGCTCTTTTTCCAACTTCCTTCAACTTGTGTGCAAAACTGTTTTTAGTGTGCTTTTCTAACAGAACTTCACTTGTTTCAGCTATTGGCGGTGAGTACCTCTCAGATGCTTTGGCTGGCAGCCTATCAACGATCTTTGATGTTGGAGGCGTGTTGGGTGGAGTCCTTGCTGGTCACATCTCGGATCGCTTAAATGCACGAGCGGTTACAGCTGCCAGCTTCATGTACTGCGCGATACCTGCCCTCTTCCTATACCGCACATACGGCAGCATGTCGATAATGTGGAACATTTGCCTCATGTTCATCACCGGGATGTTCGTCAATGGTCCTTATGCCCTAATCACAACTGCAGTGTCAGCTGACCTTGGCACTCACAGCTCATTGAATGGAAATTCCCGGGCATTGGCTACTGTGACAGCCATCATTGACGGGACCGGGTCTGTTGGCGCCGCCATTGGGCCATTGCTGACAGGCTACATCTCGTCGAGTAGTTGGAGCGCTGTGTTCACGATGCTTATGGCAGCAGCTCTCCTTGCTGGGCTCCTCTTGACACAACTTGTGTGCAGTGAACTAAAAGGAAAGGCGACCTCCAATGCGAGCAAGGATGTCGCCGATGCTCAAGGTACCTACTCAGATGAGGTGTAAGACTGTAAGTAAGATCTAGTCGCACCCCAAGACACGATACATGGATTAGATTCTCGTAGCTCCAAAGCACTGCTTGGCAAGAAGTTGCATTTTATTGCTTCCTGCACATGTCTTGATCACCTCTGGTTTGAGGCTGAAATAACCAAAGAGATGTGGTTACCAAGTGGTTTGCTTAATGCAACTCCAGAAAGAGGTGCATGAAATAGATAGATTAGTTTAGTTTCAGGTTCAGAGAATACAGGGGTGAAAACGCCTCAACCAAAGTTTCTGAGCCCAAATATAGGCTCAGGCCGCCTTGTACATATACTGGGCAATAAGGTTATCATTGTGTTGTGTGTAGCAAGTATAAATTCAAGCTTGTATCCTATTGTTGTAGTTTAGGGCAGACAAAGGGAACCTCTCTTGTTCAAAGGTTACCCAAAGTCTCTGTTTGCTGGCCATCTTGGCCTCGTTTTGTATATGTAAAGTTGAGAAGATTGAGAAAATTTTGAATTGAGGTTTCAAGAAAGTGAATTGTTCTCATTCAAGAAACATTGTTAATTGTTGCATGTCTAGCTTCACATTTTTGGCCTTTTTGGTTGAAAGATAATAAATTATCTTCGTTTATGGGACTTATTATGCACCAAAACGAGATGTATTACTGCAAATTTAACGTTGGGGTTGATGTGGGGGACTGATGCAAGAAAGAACTGCAACAATTCTTCTGGTTTTGCCTGTATTTACCATCTGATGCCTCCAGAATTGTGTTACAAATTGCAATGCACGGCATCAGGAACATTTTCACTCCTTCCCCTGATTATATAACACGGTATGTTTTCGAGACCAGAGCAGTAACACCGGCAGGAAGAATTGACACCGTGTTTAGTTTTAAACTTCTTTTTTTCAAACTTCCAACTTTTCTATCACATCAAAACTTTTCTACACACGTAAACTTCCAACTTTCCCGTCACATCGTTCCAATTTCAATCAAACTACCAATTTTAGCGTGAACTAAACACACTCTCAGAATCAATTGTACGAAACCGATAGCCAGAAAGTTGGTACTAATATATTTTGCTTCAATTAATCCCACCGAAATTCAGCAATACCAGTCATCATACGGCAGCACAGGGATGGAAAATTTCAGATGGGCAAGATAAACTGTCAACAGAAGCGATTAATGCATTTCCAAGTTACAGTGTCAGAAGTGCACAACTCACCCAATACAACAAACAACAAACTGCAAAAGAAAACAAGCTTAATCTGGTTGAAGATTTTCCCACGTACGCAACACTCCTATATTGACAAAACAGAAAGGAGAACTTCATGACGGTCTCTTTGCCTCCCAAGAATAACTTGGCATGAATGTGGGGTCCAGTTCCCTTCGATGTCGACTCAAAGAATTATGACTTCATCATATAGCCCAAGAAGATCCCGATCAAGGCGACAATTATGACGATTATGAAGGAGAACCCTCCGCGCTTCTTGCTTATCTCCCGTCTCATCATATCCTGCGATATGGAGAAATGGCAACAGTGAATCATAATTTCTCGATAAAAACATGAAAGTTAACTATACGGATTGTTCTTTTACACAGTTCGGAAATTATTTATAAGCCTAAATCTAGAATAACACATCAAGTGTTCTTTGAGACAGGTGAGGATATACAGCATCAGCGCAGGAGCTTATGCGAGTTTTAAGGAGACTTGGTATATTATCATCAGTTTGTCAATTAGCTTCATCCAAACCACCATCTCTTAAGTTATCATGGTGATTTTCTTAAAACAAATGTTCCAATTAGCATGAAGGCATCCAAGAAATTATTAATAGACAACTAGTTCAATGGAATGTTCCTTAGCTGAAGCTAAAAGACTTGTTCTGCAACAGAGAGAATACAAACCATGGGATCAGAATGTCGTTTTATTCAGAAGAGCCTTGGAAGGTCGAAACTCTTACATCTCTATCTTTCTTAGGTATGTATGTTCATATGTATGTTTCATTTAGCTCACTTAAGCTTTTCCAAGAAGGGTCTCAGCAGTTCATGACATAAAGTCATATAGAATGGATTTTATACATTGAGAGCAAGATATGACTTATGAGAAGAACTAGTGAGACATTCTTGAGGCTCCAGAAGTGTGCAACTCGGACAAGTTGTTCTAGGGGTGGTTCAGTGTAAGTTTTTCATACAATAATTATTTCAATCAAAATACCAAATATGAAATCTGTATTAAGGTTGAAATGGGAAACCAGTTGATTACTCAAAGATAGAGAAAGAATCCAAACACATCAATTGAGTTACAAATTGAGATTGTCCAAGAAATTTGTTTAATTGAATACTGCTATGATATTGAAAATACATCAATTGAAGAGAGTAGTGATCTGAGAACAGTATATATTGGAGGACTTGAATGCTAGTCAGGATAACTTGTATAGAGCTGAGGTAGCAAAAGTAAAACAGGATAAAAACTGTTATCTAGATTGCTCAATGAGTGTAAAACTATTTGTTTTGCATCTTTTCAAAGATGATCTCATGTTAGCAGATGGTAAAAGCCCTGCAATATACATAGGAAAGCCGAGTTTAAAAGGTTTTGTGTTGAATAGGCCTTGTCAGTCTGTCTCAGAGATGGGCAGATTGCCACAGCTAACCTGTCAGAACTTAAGGTCTGTGCCCATATGATGTACTGCAGTACTTGAGCACATTTTGATTTTTGTTTCATTTTGTTCACGGTGAAGATATTTTGTAGCCATCTATTTGAATCATAATGCTACATATGTTTCTTAACGCTGAAGCCTGAAAGCATATGTGGTGTGCTTTGTGAGGCTTCAACTTTTTAATGATGTTGCCAACATATGTAGTGTGCTTTGTGAGGCTTCAACCTTTTAGGCTCTGGGTGTGTTTAGTTCACGCCAAAATTGGAAGTTTGGTTGAAATTGGAACGATGTGACGGAAAAGTTAGAAGTTTGTGTGTGTAGGTAAGTTTTGATGGGATGGAAAAGTTGAAAGTTTGAAGAAAAAGTTTGGAACTAAACTCGGCCTCTGTTCGTAAGTCGTAGTTCCCAACTCCCTCCGCCTCGTTTTCTGCACGCACGCTTCCCAAATTGCTAAACGGTGTGTTTTTTGTAAAAAGTTTCTATACGAAAGTTGCTTAAAAAAATCATATTGATCCATTTTTGAAAAAAAAAACTAATACTTAATTAATCACGTGTTAATGGACCGCTCCATTTTCCGTGCGCAGGAGATGGGTTCCCAACTCATTCCAGCGAACACAGCCTTAATGATGTTGCCAAGTTGTAAGTTTGTTATAATAACTACGTTAGTTCAACCTCAAATCAAGATGAATAAGGATACAATTTTAAACTGAATAGGTTACAACGAAACTTGGGGGGGGGGGGGGGGTGAATTTCTGCAACAGCAAAAAAATTTTATATGATGGTAGTTTACTTTGGTTTCCTGTAGATTATTTTTCTAATCTTTTCATGTATTAGTTGGATGTCCCAAAAGTAAGTATATCCCTTTCCTTCTTTTTCTATATGGTGTATTTTGAACTAACCAATGCCATATAAAAAAGAATGGAGGGAGCACCTAGTGGTAGTGGTTTGTGTTAGATCTAAATATGTAATACCTATTTTTAAACATATAATCCGGAAGCCAAAATAGAGTCCACTCGAAAGTTAAAATGCAATAGTGTACTCACCAGTTCCTGTCTAATTTTATGGTTCTGTTGAATTGCAGAGTTCTTCTCTTCATTCAATTTGTTAATCAAAGCTCCAGCCTGCCATACAAATACTCAGAACATAAGGTATTTTATAGCGCAAGGCACCAGACCATAGTGTAATTATGACAATTATTCGATAAGTCGATGCTACCAGAATGTAATTGAGACAATATCAAAATTTGCAAAATGGACACGGTCCAGTCTTAATTAGAGAAATAACAGACCTCTAATGAATTTTCTTGAGGCTCAATGCGTTCTCTCAGTGCCTGCAATGATTTCAAAAACATGTAAATTCTCCTCTTTGCGAAAAATGATAAATGGATGGCATAAGTTCAACAGTCATGGTAACTCACTCTAGTGAAACCCCCACCAAGACTGTCTCCATTTTCTGACTCAGAAACCCTTGATGGGGAACCTTCTTCTGATTCCTCAGGAACAGGAGATGGTGGCTGTGGAGGAGCAATATAGGTCACTCGCAATTTTACCTCTTCAACCTTATTTCCGGACTCCTTCGTAAACTGTCAAACCACAAACATGAGACTACTAATCAAACACCGGACTTATAAGCAAAATTTTCACTTCATAGGGGTTGCCAATATACTACAGAGACAACAGAGTTTTAGAACTCCAAAACGACCCACCCACCCCCCTATATATGCTCTTATTTGGTTATTAAGAAGCATAATTGAGAAGCATTACCATTTCTCCCGTGATATCCTTCACAGTTACACCGGAAGGTGCAATGACGCTCTGGACTAGGAACTTATCTTTGCACTGCATGTCAGGCGGGGCTTCCCGCTGTGCTTGCATTGTCACTGCACAGTACAGATGCACAAAAAAGTCATAAAACGGAGCATTGGTTGACTGCATAAAAATCACCAGGGAAAATTTGCAGAAATCACATACCAACAACATCGCAGGTAGACCGTGGCAAGACAACCCCTGTGTTAGGCCGCACCGAATACTTCTTTGGGCTTGTAGTTTTCACCTGAAACAGAGAAGAAAACAGGAAATATGAACAAACAAAACAAAGCCTCATTGAATCAATGTTTGCTACAAGATTGTCACTTCATTAAAATAGTTTAAACAATTCCAATGACCTTAGTAGATAAACACTAGAAGGTTTCATCACAGACTTATCAAGGCAAGGAAAACGAAGAAATCCCATTATAAAATGCAATCAAGAGACATATATTAGCCCCACAAGACACAAGAAAGGTTTTATGTATACGCTGATTTAATAATCTATAAAACCAACATACGAATAGGAGGTAACAGTTGATACCATTTGCGAATAATAATAATATAATCCCTCCAAGGTTCAAAACTTCAATTCTAGAGTTTACACGAGCAAAATATTAGAAAAGGGGAACTTGTACAGCAGGTAAGCCTTCAATTGTATATTTTATGGCACGAAACTTGAAGAACAGACCAAATGAGATGCAAAACAAATAAAAACTTAAATCAACTTTCAAGTGTTTATTCAATGCAAGCAGCCAGCAGCAACAAATTTCAATCTCCAAAATACATATAGAACATTAAAAACTGTAGGCCCCTATCACACAACAACCTAAAAGACCAACACTTTTCAATCATTATGGGGGTCAAATCCAATGAAGCCATTCATCCAAAAATACAAACTTAAAGGAACGCCTCCTCCAAATCAACAACATAACACACCAACCATACCAACAGGGCGTTCGATTAATCTAGTATTACTGCAGCTCTAGGGTTCCAAGATAATTATCATTAGGGGAAAAAAAAGAATCCCCCAAAGATTTCTGAGAAAAGAGCGATGCGGGACCTTGAAGGCGATGTAGTCGTCGCTGAGATTCGATAGCTGCATCGAGCACGAGATCTGCTTCTTCAACTCGACTGCCCACCACAAACACGAAACGAAATCACCAACCAATCGATCCAATCCGGCAAAACAAAAGAAAGAACACAAAAAAACATCCTTTCTTGAACGGAAAAGATGGGGGGGGAGGGGGGGGGGGAACCCGTACAGGGGAAGCGGAGCTCGACGGGGTCGATGCGGAGGAGCTCGCCGGCGGTGGCCGGTCCGGGGGAAGCCATTGCCGGATCGAGGCGGGGGCGGAGGGGGTGGAAAGGTGAGATCTTGGGAGAGGAGGTGGGTGCAACGACGAGAGGAGAGGAGAGGCCAGGAGAGAAGCCAAAGAGGGGAAGGAAAGAAGAAAAGGGAAAATGAGGAATGAAAAAAAAAAGAGAGGCCAAAGTTATTAAAAAGAAAAAAAATACAAATTACCCCGTGAACTATTACGGTCGACTGAATTACACCCCTAAACTACAAAACCATACATTTTTCACCCTTAACTATGCAATCCGGACAAATAACCCCCTTAGCTCAATACGCGGTGGTTTTGTCCTACGTGGCAGTCTAGTCAGCATTTTTTAAAAAAAAAATCAGTGGGCCCACTTTCTACCCCCTCTCTCCATATCCTCTCTCTATACCTCTTGCCGCCGCCGGCCATCGCATTAGCAGGAGAGGGCGATGCCCATGGCCCCTGCTGCCACGCCGCCTCACTGTCCTCCCTGCTTGTGCGGCCTTCCTCGCCAGAGTCGTCATCGCTGGTGCCGGAATTTGCGCCGCGGTTGCTTGTATATCGGCGAGGAGGCAAACGACGCGGACACGTGGATGTGCAGCGCCTCGAGCGCCGGCGCCGCCTCAAGGAGGAGGCGCAGCCACGAGACGTCCCTGGTGGGTGGCACGTAGGCGACGAGGAGCTCTTTCAGGCCGAGTATCGTGGCGCAAGAGGATTCACCTCTTCGGTGCGGTGAAGCGGACGGCCAGCCTCATCGACGCCGGTGCGCCTTCGACGAGGGAGTCGAGGACGCGGTGGGGCATCACCGGGGATGGTGCCGAAGCCGAGCTCCACCACCGGCGCATGGTCGTTGCCGAGGCACGTGAAGTGGCGGAGCTCGGGGAGGCCATGCAGTTCAATGGCCCTGAACGAGCTCCTCCACGCCGGAGCATGGCGCGTCGATTTGCAGGACATCGCTTGCGCTGCGGTAGCATAGGAGGTGCACCACCCGCAGCGGTGCGCCGCAACAGCCGTCGAACACCGCGTCGTACGCGGACATCGGAGTGGACGTTGGCGTCGCCTCTTCGCCACGCCCGGCTCGCTGACGCTTCCGCCTCTCCGCGCATGGCCACCGCCGTGCTCGCCGACCTTCCCTTCCACCTTCATTTCCTCCCCTTTCCCATCCCCTCCACCTTCCCATGCGTCGTCGTGCGCGGTGACCGCCAGCCCGCCTCCTCGCGCCGCTGCCAAGCCTTCGCCTCTGCTGACTCCGCCTCCGTTGCCGGCCGCACGAGCGTGCCACCGGCGCTCGAGCGAGCCCTGCCTCCCCCGCTAGCCGCTCGCGCTACCTCCTCCTCCGCTCTGCGCGACGGCGTCTGTGCTGGTGAGCTGGTGAGGGGAGGGAGAAGAGATAGAGGGTGAGAGATTGGGATAGAGGGGTGGGGAATTGATAGGTGGGACCCACCGATTTTTTTAATTAAAAGAATTCCTGACTGGACTGCCACGTAAGACCAAAACCACCGCGAATTGAGTCGGAGGTTAGTTGTCCGATTTACATAGTTTGGGTGAAGAATGTCCGGTTTTGTGGTTCAGGGGGGTAATTCGGTCGACCGCGATAGTTTGGGGGGGGGGTAATTTGTACTTTTTCCTTATTTTGTTTTGGTTTTCTCCTTCCAACTTTGGTCTTTGGTAATGGTAGTTACAGGTTGCCAACCCAGCTCTCTAAGCATTCTTCCATGGTTTATTTTAAGTAAATCTGATATATATATATATATATATATATATATATATATATATATATATATATATATATTACTACACATGTTCAAAGGTTTTGTTACGAACGGGTAAAAGATTATAGGAACAGTTGTGTGTGTGATTTATGTTAAAAGTGCACGGTATTGTTTTCCTTTCGAAAATGTTGTTAATATAAAAATTCCTATATCCAAATAAATCTTTTTTTAATTAATCATGGTACCCTGTTCGATCGGAAATATCTTACGTTATTTAAGACGTGTGTGAGAGCGGAAGGTTAGTTGATGGTAAGTTAGAAAAAAAAATCAAATAAGAGGTAGTAATCCTATATACTTATATAGTTTTTTTACACGTATATACTTATATAGTTCATCCCCACTAAGTGTAGTTAATGTTATTTTTCTCTTTTCTCATTAAGCCACATCACCCTAATTATTTTTAAACCTTGGGTGATAGATGTATGGTTCAAATTGTTGACTCAAAATTCATAAGTATAAATTTGTTTTAGTTTTAATAATCATGTTGCATATTATTTGTATCTATTATACAATTTAATTTCCGGTAGCAACGCCGACGGGGTGTTCATTTAGTTGCTAAGACGAGTAGTTCTTTAGGATTCCTTACATTTTTTACTAATAAATTTTCAAGCGTGCCGAATGTTTATTTTGTGGCTAGAGGATTGGCTTCATACATATACTGCTACACAAGAAATACTTCATATACAAATCAATTATTTTTCATGCATATTATACACGCAGTTAAAGAGGGGGGGATTTATGTGAAAATCGAATAGATTCTTATGAAAATTCTATTTAAAATATTCATGCGTTCCAAGTTCCAATCGAGCCCTTCATAGCTCAAGGATCTAATTAACAATATATGCTTTTCTATATAAAAACTATTTTTCAAAACATAATATATTATCACTTTATACTAAGGTACCTACATATGGAAGAATTTAAGACGAGAGCATACAAAGCCAAATCATTTTACTCGTTTTCTTAAAAAGTATAGAAATATAGTTGGACAAAAGAAGGCAAAATAACTCCTAAAAAATCCTAAAATAAAAAAAATGAATTTTGTGCGGGAAACTTTAAATCGATTTCAGCCTCAAACTAGTTGAATTCAGGCAAAACTAAGCACCACTAATATGAAAATTTATAACATTCTTATTTGTATGACTATATAAACATTGCTGCATATATACTTTTTTAATAAGAAATTCACTAGTCAGCTATAAAAACATTGTGATTCAACACATAGCTATCAAACATAATATCTCTGGAGAGAAAAATATCAAACATTATCTAATAACATTCAATCCTCACGTCAAAACATACATATACACATGGTACATAGATTTTATTTTTTTTACGAATTTCACTATTTTACTAAGAAAACATTGCAATTCAAACATGCCTATCAAACATATTTTTTTTTGAAGAGAAGAATATATCAAATCAAACATAATCTAATTTCATTTTATCCTAAGGTCAAAACACACATTAACCCCACCAATCCGACCGTAGGCGGTAGCCAAAGCGTCCTCCACCGTCGGATCTAGGTCACCCCCCACCCCCACCTCCCTATATAACCTCCCCTCCATCGCGAACCCTAGCTTCCCCTTCGCCGCCGCCGCCGCCTCCTCGAGAGAGAGAGAGATTGAGAGAGAGCTCCGCGGGAGAGCGCGTCGAAGATGGTGCAGCGGCTGACCTACCGGAAGCGGCACAGCTACGCCACGAAATCCAACCAGACCCGCGTCGTCAAGACCCCCGGTGAGCGAGAAATTCGCCTCTTAGTTTCTTGTTCTTGGTGGTTAATCTTTTGTTTTCTTGTAAAATGTTTGATTGATGCTTAGCGACTGCGTTGAAATGTTGGAGAGTAGTTTTAGCTGTACTGGGTGATGGTGGTGTTAGTGTGTTTTCACTTTCACCAGAAATCGTTACCTTCTGGTTTTTTGTTTTTGTTTGAGTATGTATATTGGGGTTTTTTTGTTCACCTGGATCTTGACTTATGGCGATTGTTCTTGATTTTTTTTTGTGTTTGATGGATTAGGTGGGAGGCTTGTGTACCAGTACACCAAGAAGCGGGCGAGCGGGCCGAAATGCCCAGTCACCGGGAAGAAGATCCAAGGAGTATGTGCTGCCAACCCTACTGTTTCTTTTCACCAATTCTCGCCTTAGTTTCGCTATAGTTCATGAGCATGTGTAGGTTTTATGCATCGTAAACAGCACTACCTGATTGATGCAATTAATCTGCTGTTCGATGACAATTTAGGATGCCAACTGTTTGCTCTGGAAATCGTTGTGAACAGGTTGCATTTAGTAGTATCATGTGGTATTTTTTTGTTCATGTGAAATGGTTGCAAAAGAGGGAGTGATGCTGATTGTCCCTGATTCGTGCTCATTGTGCTGTTTTTACTTAATTTTTCTGTTGTGAATCTCGTCGCATTTCCCCTTTCTAGTTTAGCTCAAATCACTTGTCTTCGAACTGCAATTTCCCCCTTTTTTATGGCCAAAGGTATATGCATGTTGATGATTTGGTTATACACTTTGTTTTTCTATGTTAGCACAGACAGTTTGCATGCAATGTTATATGCTTGTCCATGCTTCTGCATACGTTTTTTTTTTCTGATAGTGGCATGTGGTGTCATGCATAGTTTCCTTGTGTCATGAAAACTGAAATAACTGGACTATGGGATCCTTACCCAATGATTATAGAGAAACATGACAATACCTGATTTCTATGTGGACACTTAACCTTCTCTGTGAGGCCTACTTTGTAGCACATTCTTCTCTTTTTGTCTTTATTTACAAGAATTTTGTAAACAGTTCCTTTTTTTGTTCTTTTGTGTGGAGTTTTTTTGCCATCCCTTCACTGTCTTGCATTGGCTCCAGAGCAATGCTGCACCAGAATTTCTAATCACATTAAGGGGTGTGTATCGACTACTTTTTGCCGAGTCATATAGTGACATTGCTTGATTTGTCACCTGTTTGGTTCATTCAGAATGTTGTATCATCTTGGTTTTTCCTGTATACTTTAATTTTCTTATCTGAGAAGTTACTTGGGCCAATGATTATATAGAAACATGACAAGCATATGTCTGAACTTTCCATGTGGATTAAGCCTAATCTTCTCTATGAGGCCCTTTCTAAGTTAATCATATATTTTTGTGATAATGGAAAATTAATCTGTCAAGCTATCACATTTATTTGCCCATATGTATTAGTTTTATGTGGAATGCTTGTTTGTTCCGTGTTATGTGCATTAACTCACCTTCATAAAGTGCGCCCCCAGATAGTGAGCTCAGATGATGAGCAATTGCATAGTTCAAATGATTACATTTGTAACTACTATGATTACATCTAGAGTCTTTCGCTCCTAACTGACGACTTTATGTGTTCACTGTCTATCTGGAAAATCTGAAGGGCTCTTTTTTTGCAAAAAAAAACTGATTTGCATTTTCTTTTGGCTTCTGATTGCCATTTACTTTTAATTGGCAGCATCTGTTTACAACCTTGATTTGCTTCAGTCTCCTTCATGGGTAATATTTGATTATGTTAAGCTTGCCGATCATCCGCATGCGAGTCATACTAATTAGAATTGGCAATATTGTTGTGCCATTCAGCATAAGAACTATGAAATTATACTCAAAGTACATCTGCGCTGATGTTGGATGGATTTTTATTTTTATTTTCCGTATAGCAGTAGGATATGTAGGAGTAGGTGTTTTCTAGTATTAGCGGAAATTGGTTGAAATAAGTTTTCTTTGAACCGGTATCTTAAGCTTCATTGTTAACATTGCAATATCCTTGGTTCTTACAAAGTTGCTTGTGCTAAACTGCAGATTCCACATCTGAGACCTGCTGAGTACAAGAGGTCCAGATTGTCAAGGAATCGCAGGACCGTGAACCGTCCTTACGGTGGTGTCCTGTCTGGTACTGCAGTCAGAGAGAGGTAAACCATCCAAACACATTACATGCTCCTTTCTTGCGATCTGTTGGTGAACCAATCTATCTGCACCTTGCAGGATCATTCGGGCTTTTTTGGTCGAGGAGCAGAAGATTGTGAAGAAGGTGTTGAAGATCCAGAAGACCAAGGACAAGTCAGCTAAATGATTGCAAGATAGAGACATTGCCGCGATGTTTAAGCCTCTCCAAATTTGTTTTTAAGCAATCAAGAGAATTTTTCTTCTGGATTTGGGGGAAATCCCGTTTCCTAGTGCTGCTAGTATGTGAGATCAAATCGACATGATTGTTTAAATTTTGAGCGCTAGTTCTCTAGAGTACTACAACCTTGTGGATCCTTTGATGCAAGTTTTGAAACTCCCAAGTCCCAAGTTTGCGCAAATGTTGTTTTGGCAGAAACTCCGTGTTGATGCTTTATCTTACTAGGTTCCTGCGATTAGCATGAACTGCGAATGGTTCTATTTTGGATATTTCACCAGTTGTGTACCGATCAGAAAACCATGGAAACCAGTAGAAGTGATGTTCTCAAACAAGAACTACCTAATCACTGAATTTAAGAGCTAGTATTAATCATTCTTCCATGGACAAGGATATGACGAAATCATGGTGATAGTTGCAGTCGTACTCAAAAAAAAAAAAATCAATGGATACTATCATCTCCAAACCAGGAGCAGTGATGTTCAAAAGAAAATGTATCTAATCGGTGAATTATGCAATAAGGTGAAAGCATAATTAAACAACCTTTAGACCTAGATTTTATCGGATGTCGAATGGGCTTTTAAGATACGAATAAAATAAACTAAAGTGTCCTCCAAGTTTTAGCTGAGACTCAGTTTAATACTTAATGTTTCAATCTGTCCATACTAGTCCTTTAAGTTTACATTTTAGTTTAAACTTATCCTGGAACTCACTTGAAAACCACATGGCTAAACATAACCAACAAATGTCTTGATAAATGACAGTTATACCCCCCTCATTCACATATATAAGAGAAAAAATTACGTACACTGAATTTTTTTTTATAGATAATGCATAGTTATTTATGTAAAACGAAAATAAATGATGTACTTGCAAGTTTGTACCATAGCTATTAGGCTTAAAATTTATGTGCACATATTGAAATAATGGAAAGTATATATGCAATAATGTTATTTATTCATCTTGGTTTTATCTTTTCTAGTGTAGAGTTATATACAAATTAAGGATAAAAGAGACATTTTCTAGCATAAATGTTGACTAGAAATAGCCATATGGTATATTAAGTGGGCCTAAGAATGATTTCAAGCAAAAACAAATATTTAGAGGATCTATATGGACAAAATAAAACATAAAAGGCCAAATTGAGCCTTTGGTGAAACTTGATGGGCTAAATTAGCTGTTCACTAAAAAAACTAATTTCATAAATTGCTTGGAAACTGCGAGACGAATTTATTAAGCATAATTAATCAGTCATTAGTCCATATGAGTTACTGTAGCACTTTTGGCTAATCATAGATTAATTAGGCTCAAAAGATTCGTCTCGCGATTTCCATGCAAACTGTGTAATTAGTTTTTTTTATCTATATTTAATGCTCTATGCATGTGTCCAAAGATTCGATGTAATGTTTTTGGGAAAAAAATTTTGGGGACTAAACAAGGCCTAAACTAACACCACTGGTAAGTGTTGATTAAGATATAAGATGAAGATGAAGTTAGGACACGTAAACGAGAATGTCATTAGCACATGATTAATTCATTTTTAATTATTATAAACTTTAAAAAATAAGTTTATTTCATATAAAGCAACTTTATACAGAAATATGAAAATCGTTTATCAGTTTGAAAAGACGTGGTAACAAAATCGAGGAAAAATCTGTCTGACGAAAAGAAAAAAACACCAAGATGCCCTGATTAATTTCTCCAGGCATTGGCTTGCATAGGGTGGCGTTGAACCTAGACGCCTCCAGGCTCCAGCTTCCTTTTTTTGGATATGGTATAGTTCGATCACTGGACATTCTCAAGCTTATATTCTTGGCGTTGACATCTCTTGAGTACTTTCTCGGTTTTTCCTCTTTATTAATATACATTGAACCTGGACATGTTTTCAGCCATAAGTAAACCTATGGCTATGGGTTTAATTTCAAAAGGAACACGTGAAAAAACTGAATTTAAATTTCACGAGGAACACACGAAATGATAAAAACAAGTTGCTGCTCAAGTTTTAGCACAGCATGGACTGTATGCTCCGTTTTCTAGGACTCCCTTTGTCCTAAATTATAAGATACTTAGGTATTTTAAAATTAAGCTCTTATAGTTTGATGAACTATTACTCTAATATGAATTATATTTTATTATGTGAAATAATATAATTAGATTGATATTTAAATGTACACTTTCCTATTGTCATGATTTTGTTGCTACTAGCATAATAGTATGTGAGAAAACAAAAGGTTAAATGATAATTTTGGAGACCGTGTTAGTTTTGATCACACCTTATATCTTATGACGGATGGAGTAGACTTGGCAATCGTTCCTATTCTGTAAATAATCTTATAAATACTAAAAAATACATATCAAGTACGTTAGTGGTAGATGTGAACATATAAATCTCGTTTATCATAGTCAGACGATTTAAATTAATGATATCAGTGGTCAAACTCAAGCAAGTCCTTTTCAAAATTGCCAAATACTCGCTTTGTATTTTTAATAGATGATGCCGTTGACTTTTGGACATATTTGATCATTCGTCTTATTCAAAAAAAAAATTTGTGCAAATACATAAGATATAAATCTGCGAAAGGACCTGTAGCCTAGTGATTACAAGAGCCTCAGTAGCACTTGAGATCCTGGGTTCAACTCCCTATGAGAACGAATTTTCCAGGATTTAACGGCGTTGTGCTTTCAGTGGTAGATGACGTACCCGTCGACAGCGAAACGCCTGTGGTGACTTCGTCAATCTCGAGGATTTGCCAGTCCAGTCTTCGAAGATGCTCATAGGGGTAGGTGGTGACTTCGTCAATCTCGAGGATTTGTCGGCCCAATCTTCGAAGATGCTCATATGGATAGGGTTTGCGTGCGTGCGTTCATAGGGGTGAGTGCGCGTGCGTAAATTTTTTGAATAAGACGAATGATCAAACGTGTGTCCAAAATATAACAATATCATCTATGAAAAAACGGAGGTAGTATTATGAAACGAATGGAGTATTAAATATATATTTTTGGTAGCTATATGTTTTCCATGATGTGTATGCACTCCCTTTTGTGGATCACTCCATTTTGTTCACAATTTTTGAAACAACATTTAAGTTTGTTAGGCAGTATTTTCTCCCTAGCACATGTGCATACAGCATACTGAGACTGGGATGCTTTGGCACCATGTAATCATCTAGATCCCATTGCATTTTGGTATGAAAGGAATGTGCATGGCTGCAACATGAGCAGGTCATCCTCTTCAAGTTTCCTCCATGAATAATTGAACGAAGCATTCACCTTTCTTCGATTCCATGGACCTCACTACCCCCGGTAGAGATAGATTCCCGATTATCCGGCCGCAATCACGGCCAGGTTCATTCAGCTAGAGAAATCTCTTGTGCATGTCTGCAAGAGAGAAGACTAGAAGAGTACGAGGAGGAAGAAGGGAGCTGAGCTGAGAATTAGCTACTCCTAGTGTCTAGCTACCTTATAAATAACAGCCAGCACTAGCTACCTCGGTGTTCATCAGCAAAGACGACAAAGGAAGAACTAGTAGTAGTGTACAAGTAAGGTGGTTACTGGTTAGTGTCTAAAGGTCTTGGTTGGTTGTTACCTGGAGTTTCCTCAACACACTTCACATCTGCTAGGCCCTATTACAATTGCGCAATGTGGGGTCTGCAATTGGTAGTGAAGTGTTTGGGGGAACTCTAGGTGGCACCTAGCATTCGTTCTCTTGGAGAAAAGGGGTTATAGAAGTCGTAATCGGGAGAATCATACTTTGGTTTTACCGGGAGTTCCCTTCAAGCACTTCATGTAGAGCTTTCTATTGACATGGAGCTTTAGAACAATGTGAAGTGTATGGGGGAACTCTTGGTACCAAGGTGTTATCGTGCTAGCAATGGTACTCCTACACGCATAACTATCGTTGCGGATCTCGCTTGGTGTTCCCAAGAGTTCCTTGCAAGCACTTCACATAGAACTTCGGTTACTCTCATGTAACATTGGGAACTTGAGAAGCTACTGTGAAGTGTTTGGGGGAACTCTAGGTGGCACCTAGCATTCATTCTCTTGGTGAAAGGGGCGATGGAAGTCGTAATCAGGAGAATCACACTTGGTTTTATCGGGAGTTTCCTTCAAGCACTTCACGTAGAGCTTTCTATTGATATGGAGCTTTGGAACAATGTGAAGTGTTTGGGGGAACTCTTGATACCAAGGTGTTATCGTGCTAGCAACGGTATTCCCACAAGCATCACTATCATTACAGATCTCTCGGTTGGTGGCCCCAGGAGTTCCTTGCAAACACTTCACATAGAACTTCAGTTACTCTCATACAACATTGTGATTTTGAGAAGCTATTGTGAAGTGTTTGGGGGAACTCTCGGTGCCAACAAGCATTTACAAGGCATCAACAATGATTGCGGATACAATGGTCATCATATGCCACGTTTGATGTCCCTAAGCGTTCCTTCCAAGCACTTCACACAGAGCTTTTATTTCTCTCACCTCGATTGAGAACTTAATTAGAAGCTTTTGTGAAGTGTTTGGGGGAACTCTTGGTGCCACCAAACATTTCAACAGCAGTAGTATATCTGTATTCTACCCTGATTTATATTTTTTTATCACATTTTGTGTCTAAAATTTTCCTTCTAAAATTCAGCCTCACAGCGCAGAGTAGATTACATGAAATATACTTCATTGAAGATGATAAAAGTTTAAGTTTCCTTGTTTATATTAAATTAAGTAGAAGTTAAAGTTTATGGCATACAAAAGAGAAGTGAAACATACTCTTACAATGAAATATAGTAGTCTAAAACATATAGAACTGTAAGATCATAGAATGAACACTAAAGCATATAGATATTGTGCGACAACAAAGCATGTGACAATGACATTTTGATATTCATACTTAGATATTTTGTATGCTCTAATGCACATACATCTTCTTTGTAATAATAATGGTGATTTACCCCTCTTTTTTTTTCATGATCCTTTTAGCACCACAAGCATGGCCATTCCTTTTTAACTCATTAGGCCATTATTTTCACATATAACTAACTCTTATCGTTCCAAGCATGGTAATAGTAATGCTCTTACTTAATTAGTACTCCAGCTTCTAATTCTAGCATCGCTCAAAAATAGCTCATGTTTGGTTTTTTTTTTGTAACATGTTAGCAAAGGGATACATGTTGGGTATTGTACAGTTATTGCACTAACTAATTAAAGGAGCAACATATACCTTATTGTATACCAGGAACAAGAAGTACTTAAGGGCCTATTTGGTTAGCATACTCACATTGCTAAAGCTTGCCGTACTTTTTATTAGCTAACATGCCTAACACGTGGCTAACAAAATTGAAGCCATGCTTTAGCCATAAGAGAGGAGCCTTGCCACACTTTTAAATTCTAATGACATGTGAGACCCACGTGATGATGAAGGAATCTTGACAAAAGTGGCGCATGAACCAAACGGAAGCCTTACTTGATCAAACTTGCCTAATGTATTGTGGAAGTGAATCAAACAGCACCTTAGAACTGCAGTAAATCCGACAATATTCCATGTGTTAACACACTAAAGACCGTTTGATCTTTGTTTAATAAAGGAGGTAAAAAGGAGGAGATATATGCAACTGCTAGACTACAATTTACATCCAGTAGTCCACAGCTGAGCAGTTTACTACTGACATTCTGGGGATGTATAGCAGTATCCTTTTGTGTATGTCAAGATTCAGATTTCTCCTTCACCTTCAGATGGTGTAATAATTTCAAGTATTCTGCATACAGCATACTCACGCAGGGGACGTGCAGTAACAACAGCAACATTCTTCAAAGATACAAGTCATTTTTGAAGAAAACTGGACAGGGCCAGGGCTCATGGAATCAGCTCAAAATTTCAGTTTTCAGTAAAACCAGAGAAACCATGAGGCAGGCAGCAATGCACTGTCAAATGTAATCACCCTGTACAATCTTCCTTGCAACATATTTCCCCAGGAAATCAAACCCATGTGAGTAGAGAGCTTCGATCTCGGCACGCTTGCCTGTCTCCAACATCAGTGTCAGCTCAGCTCTGTGCTTGTCCTGCAGCCAACACAACATCATCATTATAATATTGCATGTTTCCAATTCAGAAGGCAACATGATCAGAAACTAAGGACTCCCATCGTTCCTGTAATGACAAGAACAGTACATTTTTTCACCCACTGGGGTAAACACTGCCTATAAGAAGGCCAGACAGTATTGGCATGTAACAAGATCTCAGAATGGCTAGATAATTCCATTGCAGCAGTCCTCAAGGACATTTTGCTGAAACATGATCTCAATTTCTCATGTGACCAAACCTTTTGATGCATATTGAAACTTGACCAAAGAAGTTTGGTGCTACTTGATGCATGGACAGAACATATATACTAGGTATCAGGTTGCATTGTGATTGAACCATTTTGCACAGTTGTATCCATGTTTTAATTCTATGTTCCAGATACTTCTACATAGTCCAAAAGTTGAGGGTTAGCAGACTCACCTGCAGAAACTTAGATGACAGCAAGCTTTTGGCAATCTGCAGATCACGTGGCTTCAGTTCTTGATATGCGCTCTGAGGTATAAGCTGCAGATCATCTCCTCTTAGGCCAAGCCATTTTACATTGCAAGCTGTAAAAAGCAACATTAATTTTTGTCAAAAATTTGGCATGATCAAACATCGATCACTCAAAGGAAGTACCATATCTGTATGATTCCAAACCCATTGAAATGCTTCCATACTTGTAAGTGCATAGTATAGCAAGCCCTGCTGGGTTCCTGAAAAATGATCAAAAAAAGAAAACTAACTTCACCTGAAATATAAAGAGAAAGTCAGCTATACATCAGCACTTGGAAGGACCTAACCAGTCTACTAATGCGAAAATCGGCATGTTCGGATAAGTCTGGCTCAGTCGATGCAAGATAAACCTGTTCCAGAACATTGAATAGCAAATAGTATAAGTATACAAGATAACCTAATAATGTTGACAATATCATGGTCACATTGAGTTTATTCTCTATCACATAAGCTGGACAAATTTAGATAAGAAAAGAGTAATGCACATTTAAGGCACAGAACCTTGTGGCAAGATCAGGATATCCTTTTGCAGTAATCAGGATGCATGGAAGTTGACTATATATGCGATCTTCAGCCAGCCTCTGAAATATGGCATCCTATATCAAACCAGCGAGCGATCAGCTGGAAGTAACTAAGAGGGGGCAATACAGTACCACTAGATTGCACAAGCAAAGAGAGTACCTTCTCCACTACAATGATATACCGCGCATCTGAAGAAAAGATTAATTTGCTCAATACATTGAGATCTCCAGTGATCGCATGCCCAGAAGGTCCAAGAATGGAGCAGTCAACATGTTCTTCCTCCGGCCCCTAGGACAATTTAAACACAGGTTCAGGCTGCTGCTGCAAGATAAACAAGAGATGCAATCAATATGCAACACATGTTCCACTCATCATAGCATGGGATGAGGCACACCTGCAACACAAGCCGCCCAATCAGTGCCCCTCTACTCGACGCCATGATCCCCAGGCTCTGCCTCGTACACCGGAGCAACGAGACGACATCTGCGCAAGAACACGGCACAAACATTATGAGACACCAAGTTAGAGCAACTGACAAAAAAAAATGGAGTCAGAATTCAGAAATGCGTGGACCTTGAACAGTCTGGTTGACATGCCGCTGGCAGGTGAAGTAGGTGGGCGATTCAGAGAGGAGCGTGTAGAACAGCTCCCTCAGGGTGACCAGCTTCCCCTCCCCCAAAATCTTGTAGCACATCTCCATCACCTTCCACACTGTCTCAAGAGCAAATGAGAACGAATCAAACACACTTTTTTTGGCTGAAGTTGAAGATGGAAAATATCATCGTTTCAAAAAACAGAGTAAATTTCACAAAACCACACCTATTATAGTCCAAGTTGTACAAAACCACAGAGATTTTGACACGTTGCAAATAACCCCGGGTATTATGCTCTTAAAAGCTTCACAAAACCACGTCGTTAACCAATTTAACACTCCCACGTCAAAATTTACATGGATGTCACATTCATATGAACTCATAAATTTGAGATTTAATTGCACAGAACTTAAAAGTACGGTAGATTAAAGTCAAAATGATCGATAGCGTGGTTTTGTCAAAATCCTCGTGGATTTGTGTAACTGAGACTATGGTTATATGAAATTTACTTTTTAAAAATAAGATGGAAGAGATCATCAAGAGGCAACCTCTAACGAATGCCTTGGCGTCGTTGGCCCTCGTGAGGGATCTCTTGCAGGAGGCGTAGGAGAGGTACACCGACGAGACGTCGTCGCGCAGCAGCGCGCGCCGCAGGCCGCGGTTGGCGGCGCCCCGGCTGATCAGCGGGAGGGCGGAGATGGCCGGTGCGGCCGGGTCGGTGAGCGCCGCGAGGAAGTTGAGCACCGCCACCTCGATCCTCGCCCGCACCTGCCGGGATTCGACCGCGTGACGTCAGCTTTGCCGCGGCTCGGTCGAAGCGGAGGGGAGGGGGGGAGAAGAGGAGGAGGAGCGGCTGACCTCGGCGGGAGGGAGGATATCGGCGGAGCAGAGGCGGCGGTCGGCGCCGAAGAGCGAGGCGGCCGCCACTCCCGCCTCCGCCATCCCGTACTGCCGCGGCGGCCGTGCGCGAGCTCGCCGGCGGCGGCGCCAACGGACAACTCGCCCAGGTTTCCGCTTTCCCGTTGGGGAGGCGGAAAAGAGGAGAGACGCCACCTCGTTGTAGACTTGTAGCGGGCGGGGCCTAGAAATGATGGGCCGTAATATACATGGGCTTTGTAGGTAGATGGTGGGCCGGACCAGTATAAAGAAGGATAAAGACAAAATGGTTTAGCTTTGGTCCTCATATTTTGTAATCGGCTATTTTACCCCCAGCAGATTTGGTTATTTTTAACCCTCAACTTTAATGACTTGTACCAGTGTGTACTCATTGTGCAGTGCAAACTAGAGGATCCAAACAAGTCCCCATATGAAATTATGGTGATTTCCTCTTATAAGAAAAAGGAAATTGTGGTGACCTTTTAAAAGGAACTAATAATGTAAGCTTCTGGGAAGGACTGAAGGTTTAGTTATAAGTATTTGTATAAAAAGTGTAATAGCATTAATATTTTAATAGTAATATTTCATCCATTGAAAATATTTATAGAAGCATAGTGCAACAACCATAATCTAACCAAAAGAATGGAAGTTAGTGATCAAGGCCGAGGGTAGCGAGTAAAGGACTTGCCATACATAGTTTTTTTTCCCCTCCGTTTTTAAATAATGCCAACACTGGCTATAACTATTTTTAAATAATTGCTAAAAAGTTATATTACAAATAACGGGGATTTTATGGTTATATTTCAGACGCCATACACTTTAACAAATATGCCATCTATTTTAGTGTTTACAATTTGTTTTGAAAGAATGAGTAGTTAAAGTTTGAAAATGAATAATATTCTGTGTGAATTATTCGAAAGGGTAGCTGAGTATAAGAATTACCACTCAAAAGTTGTACTTTAAATAAATTCGAAACATATTATTGGGAAGTGATTTTTGATGTCATTGAGCTGACGAGGTCATTAAGGTTGTATTCTTCCCCCTTCTTCCCCAACTCACTCCTCTCATTTTCCGCACACACACTTTCTAAACTATTAAGCAGTGTGTTTTTTTTTGCAAAAAAAGATTATGTGAAAGTTACTTTAAAAATTCATATTAATTCATTTAAAAAACATTAGCTAATACTTAGTTAATCATACACTAATAAATCGCTCGTTTTGCTGGTCGGAGGGATTAGCTCCCTACCCAAGGTTGTGCTGGCCCGTTTCCTTGTGTCAGAAACTAATTACCTCCACACAGAAAACAATATCTTATTAGCATATAATTAATTATGGATTAGCTAAAAATCTTTAGAAAATGATTAATATGATTTCTTTCAAAAACAACTTTTCTATAAAAACCTTTGTTACAAAATTACAAATTATTTAATGATTTGGGAAGCGTGTATGAAGCTACAGGAAGAGGAGGAAGGAAAGAATATATTACTAGGAAAATGAAAAAGAAAATTCACATTGGAAAAAAAAATGAAGCAGAGGGTTGGAAATGGAATGGTCTAGATCGAGTGTTTGGCAAAAAAATAAAAAATAAAAAAGGTGGGAGAGAGAGAAGGGTAGTGAAGAGCAAACCGCAACCAACTAACTCTCCCGGGAGATCACGGGCATTTTCCCTCCAAAACCCCCTTTTCATCTTCTTCCCCCCTTTCCCCTTCTTCTCCCCCCCTCGCCTTATCTCCTCCCAACGCCATTGAATTCAATCCAATCCTCTAGGCTTTACCTCCTCCTTCTCCCTCCTTGAGGCGACCGGGTTCGTTTCTTGGCTGGTTTTCTTGGGCGGCGATCGATCGATGCGCATGGAGGGCGGCGGCGGCGGCGGCCATGGCCATCACGGCGGCGGCGGCGGTGGCCATGGCCATCACGGTGGCATCGGAGGAGGGGAGGCGCAGATCAAGGGGACGCTGACGCACGGCGGGAGGTACGTGCAGTACAACGTGTATGGTAACCTGTTCGAGGTTTCGTCCAAGTACGTCCCTCCCATCCGCCCCGTCGGCCGCGGCGCCTGCGGCATCATCTGGTCAGTTTCAGACTTTCACTTCAGTTCATCTCCATCTAATTCTGATTCTTCCTCCTCTGGATTGTTAATTGCTTTGTCAACCTCGTGTGATCGTGAATTCGTGATGAACTGATCGATGATCATCATGTTCTGAATTTGTTGATTTTGTGGCTGGTTGATCATCATCATCTTGTTTCTTGTTTCATCTGCAGTGCGGCTGTGAATGCGCAGACTCGTCAGGAGGTGGCAATCAAGAAGATCGGCAACGCGTTCGACAACCAGATCGACGCCAAGCGCACCCTGCGAGAGATCAAGCTGCTTCGGCACATGGATCATGATAATGTGAGTAGCTGTTGCAATCTCTGCTTGCTTTTTTTACTGCAGGCTCTTGTTGTAAGTTCATGTGGTTGGCTCATTGGCTGGCATACCCCGTTCTTTTCGCGTATGAATTTTGTTTTGCCACTCTATGTTTTTTTTTGCCACTCTATGTTGATTGACCATGGTTAAACTCTGTAGTTTCATTGCAAAAGGTAAGCCGTCCTGAGGGGATCTTCACAAAATTTCTGGTGATTTTTTCTCTCGAGCAGGGCCAAATTCTTTTATTTCATCCCAGCAAAGAATTGCCATAGATATTTTTAGCTTCAGATGATCTTTTTAATGTGTTTTAGATTTTCTCTTTTGACTCATTGTCCAACTTGAGTGTGAATTCAGTTTGTGTTATTAATATTCACTGATGATATGGAACATATATATGTAGTGTCTTTATCTTGGCAATACTAGGGATTGTTAGATGATTAGATAGTAACAAGAAACAATTTTTTTTGTGACTTGTGACAAAATCTAGCCATTTTTCACAGGTCATCTCAATAAAGGACATCATACGGCCACCAAGGAGGGAGAACTTCAATGATGTCTACATTGTCTATGAGCTCATGGACACTGATCTTCACCACCTTCTTCGATCAAACCAGCCACTAACAGATGATCACTGTCAGGTCTCACTCTATTCTTGTTTGTTTCTGTATTAAACCATCTCTTCGTTATTCATCAATTCAATTCAAGCACTAAATAATTGTAAGTTTTCTCTCCATTCTAACACCTCCCTTTTTTTTTGCAGTATTTTCTCTATCAGGTACTACGAGGATTGAAGTATGTGCATTCAGCAAATGTCTTGCACAGAGACCTCAGGCCAAGTAATTTGCTGCTGAATGCGAAATGCGATCTTAAGATCGGAGACTTTGGATTAGCAAGGACCACAAATGAAACTGACTTCATGATGGAGTATGTTGTTACTCGATGGTACAGGGCACCTGAACTCCTGCTAAACTGCTCAGAGTACACTGCAGCTATTGATATCTGGTCGGTAGGCTGCATCCTTGGTGAGATCGTTACAAGGGAGCCTTTGTTTCCTGGAAAGGATTATGTCCATCAGCTGAGGCTAATAACTGAGGTATGATCACTAATTCATAATTCAAGATACTGTCTTCTTTGCTATCAGTCAATCATCTGTTCATGGGAATGTTGTTTTTTTGTTTGTTCTTTTGTTAGCAACTTCAATAAGCTATTTATGATAATATGTTGAATATCCAATCACAATTCATAGGTTGAAGCTTTGGATTATGTTTTTCTTTAGTATCACATGGTATTATTCAGATCAGCATTTGGTGATACTTCTTGGTTTCTGAAACTGACTTGCACTCCTTTTCTACTGAATGGGTTATCTCCTACAGTTTTGATCTATTCTGTCTATAACTTTATTTTTCACTCTTTGATCCAAAAAGTTAATAGGCTCACCTGATGACTCGAGCCTTGGGTTTCTTCGAAGCGACAACGCCCGCAGATATGTGAGGTCGCTTCCTCAATACCCCAAGCAACAATTCCGTGCACGGTTCCCCACTATGTCTAGTGGTGCCATGGATTTGCTTGAGAGGATGCTTGTGTTTGATCCCAGCAAAAGGATTACTGGTAATTTTGCAGCCTTGCATAATCTTGCTAGATTGCAAAATGACATATTCTGCTACCTGATACATAAGCTGAAATGCTTCTTGTCATTATAACTAAGTTTAAATGACATTCATGTACACACTAATTAATCTCAGATCCTGACAATAACATGAGATACTAACCATGACTTCTGTGACATTGCAGTTGATGAAGCTCTGTGCCATCCATACTTGGCATCCCTTCATGAGATATATGATGAACCAGTCTGCCCAGCGCCTTTCAGCTTCGATTTCGAGCAGCCGTCGCTCACCGAAGAAGATATCAAGGAGATCATATGGAGGGAGGCACTTAAGTTCAACCCTGAACCAATTCACTAGATGAATTCCCAATGAAGAACGGAAGCACATCACACTGGCAGATGATCATCCATCCACTCCTTGGGGAAGACATGAGCCAACAGCATGATGTATAGTTGATCACCCTCTCAGCATCTCATCTTGTGGCTTGTCGGCGACACCCTGACATCGCAAATTCGGACATTTATGAAAACAAGAAAAGCTTGATCAAATAATTTGTAGTACGAAAAAAATCAGGAGCTTAACTGTATCTTCTTGTTAGATTTGTATCTATCCCATTTGGTTGTACGCTTAAGAAACCTGGGAGCTTGTCACTAGTTATGAAGGTACAGCAATCTCCAGATACTCTTCAGTCATCAGTTCAGTTCACCAGCTGCAAAGATGCTCTAGACTCTAAGTGAACTTAAAATTATTTCGATATAATGTGCACTTACTCATTGGACTCGTCATCCTTGTGATTGCCAAATGCCATCTGCATCATCTTGAAGTCCATAGGGTGAACAGTCTGAATATTGATTCTTCTGAACATCACCCTCCTGGAGTTCCTCTGGAACACACAAATGAATGATCAAGTCTCCAAAAGAAGTATGAATTTACTTCTGTGCAATTGAGCAACCGCAATCATCAGCCATTCTACACCCATTGTAAGCTTAACAACACAACAATCCACAATTACCGCACATGTTAAAAGCTACAGCGGTACAAATTAGCCTTTTTAACATAATCAGTAATGTGCCCACATAGAAACGAGTCAATGACCTTGCAAGCACAGAATTCTGAAGTCATTACATCATGCTTTTTAATATTTTGTGGGCACCAGTAATCATTCAATATGGAATAAACGAGACACGGTAATAGCAGGGCCTTCTATGTCCAGTCTTTTCCTGACAGAGCTAACAAGAATAATTTTTCAAACTTGATGTCCTATGGTCAAAAACTCTTATCATGGCATCGAAATTTGCATGTCCACATTGCAGGTTTGCAGCTCACAATGTCCCCCAGAACTCCCCACAATGAGCGTAAACCATGGACCATTTTGACGCAATGAGCTGCACAAATGGGAAAACAAGAAGATGGAGCAAAGTCATAATACTTGCAGAAATCATTGAATTTCATGCTACATAGTACACATTGAGGACAACATCGTTTGTATACACTTTACACATGATTTCTTGGGGGAACATAACAAATTAAACAACAAAACGGCCCGATTCTTTTTGAATCCTTGAAATACTACTGCTATTTATCCTTGGTTAAACCCCTGAACATTATCACACAGAGGTCTGATGCTGAAACAATGCACTGTATTATACATAATCCTATGATTCCTATCACAGATGCAACACGGTTTTCTTGAATAACAATGAGATGCTGATGCTCATGGGTTCCTGCACCCCCATGAAGGGAGGAAATTCCATGATGCATTGTTCCAAATATGTTGTAGTCAAAGTTATGTAAACTGGCAACATTTTTATCAAATTGCTGTGAAGTGCCAAAAAGAATAAAGAGTTTATCATGCACTAAAGCATATACACTAGCAGCATAGTGTCCATTATCTTTGGATTATTAAATTTTGTGCTTGAAAATTCCGTGTACCACATACAAGAATATTTTTTTTTAACAATTAACCCACATGCCCTTTTTTAGTAACTGTAGATGGGGAATGGAAACCCCTGGGAACCAACAAATATCCCTTTTACCGTAAGGCAAGATGACAATTTTATGCAGAACATTAAACTTTAAATGGAATACAAGCATTCAAGTTGTACCAACATACAACGATATATCAGTTAGTATCCAATCAATTTAATCATGTCAGTGCTAAAAAAATGCTAAAAAAAAGAAGCATCTACAATGTGCATGTCATCTCAAACTGAACTTACTGCGATTACCTAAGAAACTGGTAATCCTAAGATGATTTTTGAAACTGTTGAACCTAAGGTTTGGACTGATGCAAAGTATTTTTGAATCTACAATTTTACAAACCATTCAAGTTTAAACTAAGAGGCAGTGTACAGAGAATTAACAAGATGCCACCTATCTTTTAACAGAATGTGTAGCAGATAGATTGGAAGATCAGGCAATTAAAAATTATAGAAGATATCTTGAAGAAATTCTTGTATTACTAATTACTCAAGACAAATTTACGGCATAAGATTGCACTACAATTTTGGATTGGCAGTTTCAGATCAAATCACCAAATAATGAATTTGCCTTGCCAACATCAAACAATAACAACAGATACAAGATGTTTTAGAATTAAAGGACAACAGTGTGTGAAAAATCCACAGTACCTCATTATATTCGGAGAGAACCCCAATAGATATACATCAAATTCTGTCTGAACAACAGAAATATGTCAGATTACAATATTACAAAAGCTGTATGATAATACTAGATGATAAATGAGATAATACCTGTTTATTACCATGTGGCTGAGATTGCATCAGCATATACACAAGTTGATGATGAACAAGAAACTGTTCTGGGAACAGCATCACCTGAGGTACTGCTGTTATCACTATAAGTAACACATTTCAACAGCTAAGAACATAGTCACAAAAATAATTGACATTTTGTTATGAAGTATTTGGCACTAAACACAACTGTGGCTTCAACCTTCCTTAAATCAGTAAGATGTCTCTCTCAGTTATGTACATTTCTGTTGTTTTAGGTAAGCACTTCCATCTACCTCATAATGCTTTCATAATTTTAGGCTAAAAAGGAATATTACAACTAAAACCATTGCATATTGGAAAATAATGCCTTACATCATACAAGGTCATTGCAGTCAGTTCTCTTTCTTTTTCTTTTTTACTTCAATGAAAAAAGATACACCAAAATAAATTTGACAATTGACACAGTGACACCACAATTTCCATTTGCAAAACCACAATTTACTCTGCCTGTAACACTGCTCTTGATCTTCAACAGATGCTCATTAGCACTCCTAGTACATAAATACATCGCCCTCCAACGAGGATCATCCTGTCGACTGGAGGAGAAATGTCTAGCAAAAACAAGCTGCCCAGTGTCCTAACTTTAATAAATTGTTGTACTTACACAATCAAATTGAGAGAAACGAAAAACACATGCAAAATGGTGGTCTATATCATCAAAACAAATAGTTGAGAATGACCCCAAGACTTCTTTACAATGATGGTGAGATCTCCACCGTCACTACTGAGACCAAAGTCTTTAGGTCCAGTTACACTGCCTTGTTTTGCATACTCTGCACTTCAAAATTTAGTTCTTGCCCAGAAGCACCAAGGCATGTTTTCTCGTCCACCCTGCACCCTATAACCACTTATAAAGGCACCACAGCACATAAATATGAGATCTTTGAGATTCATGTGTGCTGATTAAATTTGTTGGTGCAGGATGATGGTCATCTATATCTATTGATCAGTCAGAATATTCGTCTCCACTATACTGATCCATATCTTCTACTCGAGAATGCTTAGGATGGTCATAGAGATCATCATCAACCGAAGATCTTTGTCTCTTCAAATTCTCCTGCAAGGAAGAAAATATTAATATCTTGAACTTTAGTTAGAAGGTAGCAAATTTTGCACAAAAATGTGAACATACTAAGAGCAGCAGTGTTATTTCATAGCTACAATATGAACCAATTGCAGAAAATACTTATAAGATTATTTTGAGTTGGCATGTGGATTAAGGTGGATAAGAAACCTATAAAGAGAATACATATGACAGTGAAATCTTAATTGAATACCTTAGAAACTGGGAAGAGAATATTAATTAAGGCATTACTTATAATAGAGAGAATACGATAGGTGAGCACAAACAGGAAAATTTCACGTCTTATGTTTTTTAACTAGTCTGAGAAAATCCTGTGTTACAAAAAAAGGCAGTAATAAAACAAAGATTGTAGAATAAACAAGTTAGCTAGCAGCAGTATGTTGTCTAGTATAGAACTAGTGAACAACTAAATAATTTGCTGAATACCGAGATGTCAAGCCAACAATCATAAAGGGAGAACAAGTCGTACATGCATGCTAGAAGATTCTCCATGTTCCATCATACCACCATGAGCTGTTCTGCTCACAGTAATCCTGGAGGGCACTGGGAAATGCTCAATTTCATCCCCAGATCTGCCTTCTTTTGCTTTTTTCTTCTGCAATACTAGCTTAGTAGGAAGAGGCTGCAAAAAGAACATAAAAATGCCATATGTTCACAAACGTGCAATAAATCATTCTCACATATCAAAATTAATATAATATGCATAGAGCAAGTTACCAAATATTTTGCACCATCGTCATCAAATGTGACAAGATATGTCGTGGGATCATCTTTGTCATCCCCCCTTACCTGGACCATGAAACAAGAAAAGATAAGTAAAACGGAAGAGCACTTCTACACCAGCTAACATTTTTTTTCTTTTTTTAAAGAAGATAGCAGAAACAGTAGAAAATATCCACATACTTCCCAGTGGTACTCCCTAAGCCAGGAATACTGAATATCTTCAGTTTCATCATCCAAGTCCTTGCTAAGCTGAAGGAAACCACGATAATCACCATGAGATTGATGCACCATTGGTAAAAACTAAAACTAAACATGCTACATGATATTTCAAATACATATGTATTAGAAAAGGATGGATACCTCATGGGGGGATGGAACCATGTATGCTAAAAATTTCTCTTGTTTTGCAGGGTCCGAACCATTGACAAGAAAACTTTTCATCACAGCCTGTCATGGAAGCATCAAAATGTCTCGATGATACTCAAGGGTATTACTAGGTGGAGTATTAGGCATATCCAAAAATATATGGATCTAAAATTCATATTGCTTTCTGAGAAACATCACTACGCCTCTAAAAAGTAGATGCACCCATATCAGCTCAAACATATTAAATACATGTTGCAATGGAACTAGAGTTATGAGAACACCAGAAAAAAAAATAGCCAAAAAGAAAAAAACAACTCACCCGGGATTCGCATTCATCACGCTCAGATCTCTCTAGCTTGTTGTACTGCTCTGAATCGGCAGTAGGATCTCCATCAAAATTCACCATAACAAACTGATCATCATACCTAAAGATCAACAAAATTGTGAACCCAATATCAATTAAAATGTAACACTTTTATCGATCCAAGGCAAACATTTTGTTCAGTGATACCTTAGAAACGAAAACCAAAAGAAATAACAAAAACTACTATCATATAACTTTTTACAGCAACAATAGATTTTGCAGTAGACTATCTTGACATTACAGTAGGTGGGAAATCAAATAGCTTTTTTCTCTATTTAGATATGAAGAACACGCTGAAAAAACAAAGTATCAAGCCCAACCTATCAAAATCAGGAAGCAAAGGCAGAACCCATTCTGCTTCCATCCCACGTTTAGTCTGGTGAACAGGGCGTGATTTAGCTGCTCTGAAGGAGTCCTCAATGGCTTTAATTTGCTTCTCTCTGGTATACAAATGCATAGAGAAGTAGTGTCACCGGCTAGACCAGGTTTGCAAAACAGGGTGAGTGAGCTAGGTAAAAGGAAGCCATACCTGTCATTAATATTTTCCAAGAAAGTATTTCGGCCCTCCCTTGATTCTCGCCTTTCCTTCGCTTGCTTTTCAGTAATGGACTGGAATAGCCAACCAAGCTTATATAATATGTATAAAGTAATCCAGCAGAACCTCTGTAACTAAATCTACAGAAGGATGGTTGGCATTACCATTTTTGCTGCATCGGTGCTAAGTGGCGAAATATATTGTGTTTTGACCAGCCAAGACATACCCTTGTCGGTGGGCCTCTCTTTTTTCCTTATACCATCTTTTTTAACAGGGGTGAGAACCTCATCATCACGCAATAGCTCTTCATCTTCTGGAGCCATGGGTGGCTGAACAGGAGGAGTACTAAAAATAGTTTGTGCATAAGTTAGGTATCCTAAAAAGAATCTTCATATAAGGATAGCAGCTAAGAATACATATATCTGGCTCAATTCATACTTATATACGCTCATATCAAGTAGGTCAAGAGGTATTCCGAGATCCTCGGGGACAATCATTTTGGGTATGTAGTTCTTCTCCAATGAAGTGATTCTGTATTTGGTATATCTGCAAAGAGGTAGCGGATAGCAAAACAAAGAGTGAACACAGACATCCTAAAATAATATTAAGAGCACCATGCACGGCGAAGAACAGTAGAGAGAAACAGAAAAGTTCAACACAGACTAATGTTCTGGATAGCGGAATAAAAGTGAAAAGCAGAGGAGGCTATGCAAATTGAAAAAAAAAATCAAAAGCAAATGGCACAGGACCTCTGTGTAGGTGTAACAAAGGTGCACTGGCAAGCTCTCATACACAATGAAGTAGCTAGTGATAATGACTGTTTTTCTAAGAAACAGTGTGCTTCAGGAACCATACATAAACCAGAATGTGGCAATCATTTCCTGTCAAGAGAATTACACAACAACCAGAAATATTCTAACTTAAGTTATCCTTCAAGCCATGAAAAACATGGCTGCTGCATAACGCTCCAATACCACCACTTGACCTACTTCATCAAGAATCATGAAGTGATTTTTTGTGAAGATAAATTCTTCACAAAGATCTAATCGTCAGCACTCACAAAATGACATGGTAAATTAAAGGAACATGGAATAATTCAATTTTCTGCTCGGTCTACTACACCTAAATTCAAGCTGCCCAAATGACCGAAAATTTGGGAGAGTACTCTCTAACAACAAATGAGGGGCACTTAGTGGCAACACACAAAGAAAGGACTTACGCTCTATGATCAGTAAATGACCAACCTCAGTTGTCTTGACACAAAGTTATCTTCAAATCGGAAGATGATAAAGCTAGATAAACAACATTGAAATGGCTTGTACTGTAACAGGTGCATTGCTAATCACCAGTACAACAAGCAACAATAGAAATCAATCCGAGAAAAAGGAGAGTAGACAAGTAGTTCTTTATACCGGTCCTTATCCTTGTTCAGTGGCAACCATTTTAGCTGAGAGCTTGGATCTGGCAGCTCATTCCTAAACCTGCACCAATCCATAACAAAAGATTCATCAAAGAGTTCCATTCTGAAATAGAGACATAATCGCAATATTACATTCCATGCACATCAGTTGCTCTGGAAAGTATCTAAATTTGGGAAAATGCCAATCACATCACTACAGCAATACTTTCACCTATATTTTTTTCACAGCGCAAAAGGGCTCATCTTTTAATTTTATAAAAAGAAATAACTAAGGACAAGCATAACCCATCAACCTCTTAAGAACTATGAACTGTATTCTAAGTGACTATCTCGAATTAAGCATAAAGAACTAAAAGTAAAAAATAAAAATACAATAAAATGGTTGATTTGCATCTTAATGCCACTACACCATATGTTGCCTTGGAACATCTAATAGGCAGCTGCGGCTTGTCACTAGTCCAGCATCACAGCATTTAGCAACCGCGCAGGTTGCTCTTAAGGCATAAACCAACCAAAATACTACCAAACTGTATCTAAGAATAACTTTAAGTTTGATCAAAACACACACTTCACTTGTAAGACCAAAAGTGTTAGCTAAGAATTACTACAGTTTTGCCGAAAACATAAACTTCTACGACCTAATACACTCTCTTTTCTCCAATAGTTACTCTGATAATCACAGAATACAAAACTTTGTGCCACTCACTTGTGTTTGCAGAGGAAGGTCGTCGGCTTCTTTAGGCGATTCTCAAATCTCTCGGCATTGGGAGCTGCGGCGGGGCGAGTCGCGGTCACCGCTGGCCGGGACCCGCCCGATGGCTGCTGATGGTGGCGGCTCTGCGGCTGCTGGGCGGCGCGCACCTGCTGCGTCTTCTGCAGAACCGTGGCCTGTGACTGCCGCATCATCTGCTGGTTCTTCCGATCCTCGGCCCGCTGCTTCTCGTACTCTCGCTTCTTCCGAGCACGCCGCTCCTCCTCCGTCTCCGCCCTTGGCAGCGCCGACTTGCTCTGCTGCTCCCTCGGTGGAGGCGGAGCAAGCTGGGCCTCCCTAGGAGGCGGCTGCGTGGGAGGAGGTGGAGGCGGGGGTGGCGCCGAAGGTGGAGGAGACGGCGGCGGCGGGGGCGGAGGAGGCGGCTGGCTGCTGTTCACGCCGTACGGCGGCGGCGGCGGCGGCGGCTGGTAGTACATCTGCGGCGGCGGAGGCGGCTGCTGTTGCTGCGGGGGACCAGGGCCGAAGTTGAACTGCGGCTGGTGCGGCGGTGGCGGGCCCGGTGGCGGCGGCGGCGGCGGGGCCAGGAACGGCGGCGGCGCCCCCTGCGGCGGAGGCATGTGGCCGTACCCCGGCTGCTGCGGCGGCGGCGGCCCGTACGGGTTCATCGGCGGCGGCTGCGGCGGGAACCCACCCTGCGGCGGCGGCGGGTGCGGCGCGTACGGCCGGTACGACGCCATCCTAGGGTTTCCCCAAACCCTAACCCCAGCGCCGCAGCAGCAGCAACCCCGCGCCCGCGGCGGCTACCTCTCCCACCACCTCGTCGTCGTCGGAAGCTTCTAGAAGGGTCCAGAAGCAGCAGGGACCCACCAGATCTACGCGAGGGGGGATCGCGATGCAGAGGAGGAGAGGAAGCTCGCGAGGTGTTCGATGAATCGACGACGCGAAAGGGGGGCGGAGAAATTCGGCGCAGGTGCGCGACGCGAGAGCAAGCCACGCCACGGGGGGATTTCGAACACGGGGTGTTTTCCCTTTTTTTCGGTTTGAATTCGGCGCAATTTTGGTTGGATTTGGAATTTGACTTGCATTTAAACTTTAGTTTTGCACTTCAGCCCCTTTCACCGTTAGATGAAGAGACTATTAAAGGGATGTAAATAATGTTAGTGGCACACGCGCGGTATATTCTCAGTTGCGATTGGTTAATGGTTATACCACGTGTTACTTCTAAATATAAACATGATAATAAACAATATGGTCACTTTTTCTTTAATGGAATCTAATTAATCGGAATTAATACTCTCACCTTCAATGAATGCTTGTCGGTTTTAACCGGAAGTGGATGGGTTTTGACTTTCGACAATCAATTTTTAAGTAACATCAAAGCAAATTGATCCGATTAAAACACTAGAAATATGCCTTTGATTATAGTTCTTATTGCACAACTTTGGCACTAGATAACTATCTTATCAAAAATATGTTTGGTGAAGAAAAGCGTATTTGGTTGTCGTGTGTCTATTTAATCAACGCGTAGCCATACAGGTATATGTGGGCTCCTACTATCATCTAGGAGTTCTGAGGTATGTATACGTTGATTATCACCTATTCTCTCTATACCGTGAACTTTATATAACAACAAGCAATACAAATTGATTTGGTGCATACCAAGAATCACAAAATATTAACGAGCTTAAGGCGCCACTGATGCACATACTCGAGCAAGTAGCGAACAAAATAGGCGAGGGGAGCTATGATTTTTGTAATTGTTTTCTTTCATCATGCGATACATTTTTTTTGTTGCTTACCCTTATTTTTTTAGTATGTGTGCACCTATTACGGTAAACACATGTATTTCTTCCAATCTTAGCATATCATCTTGGACAACATTTTTTCTTTATTAGTATCTGCAAACAAACCATGTATTGTACCTCTTGGGTATGAGTTAATTGTGAGAGAAGTCACCTACAAGGTGGGGCAATAACAATGACGACATATATGACCCGTCATTTAGATAATGCAGGTTATCAAGTTGTTGTTGAAGCTTGCCTTTCTACTCCTACACCAAGTTCAGACGTAGCAGTTGTGAGTGCGACATCCGTTATCAGTAATGCATTACTTGGCGAACAAGAAGATGCAATAGGTAGGTTAGTCAAGATGCTTAGGGTCGTGAGGAATCAACTCGTTCCTAGAAAAGAAGTAAAAAAACACTTAATAAAGTGAGATTTCGAACATGGGGTGTTTTCCCTTTTTCGGTTTGAATTCGGCGGAATTTTGGTTGGATTTGGAACTGATTTGCATTTAAACTTCAGTTTTGCACTTCAGTCTCTTTCATCGTTTGATGATGAGACTACTGAAAGGATGTAAATAATGTTAGTGGCACACGCGTGGTATATTCAGTAGCGATTGGTTAATAGTTATGCCACGTGTTACTTCTAGATATAAACATGATAATAAAAGGTCACCTTTTCTTAATAGAATCTAATTAATCGGATTAATGTTTTCTCTTTCAATGAATTTTTGTCGGTTTTAACCGGAAGTGGATGGATTTTGACTTTGGACAATCAACTTTTAAGCAACACATCAAAGCAAATTGATCAGATTAAGACATTACAAATATGCCTTTGATTATAAATCTTATTGCACAACTTTGGCACTAAATAGTTATCTTATCAAAAGATATTGTTAGCGAATGCTTGACAACTCAAAAATCAAAACCGATAATTATTTTGAAAGGAAAGAGTATTTGATTGTCGTGTGTTTATTGAATCAACACGTAGCTATAAACAGGTATATGTGGGCTCCTACTGTTATATAGGAGTCTGAGGTATGTACACGCCGATTATCACCTATTCTTTGTATACTATGAACTCTACATAATCACAAGCAATACAAATTGATTTGGTGCATACCGAGAATCACAAAGTATTTTTTTTAACTAGCTTAAGGCGCAACTCATGCACACACTAGAGAGTAAGTGACAAATAAGATAAGTGAGGGGAGCTATCCTAGCATAGAGAATGTGGATGATGCAAACATGAGCTCTCATGATCGTCATAAATTTTTTAGTTGTCTTCTTGGATCATGCGATTCATTTTTTTGTTGCTTATTTTTTTAGCATGTGTGCACCTATTAAGGTAAACACGTGTATTTCTTCCAATCTTAGCATATCATTTTGGACAATATTTTCTCTTTATTAGTATCTGCAAACAAACCATGTATTGTACCTCCTAGTATGAGTTCATTGTGAGAGAGGTCACCTATAAAGTGGGGCGATAAACAACGACGAAATATATGACCCATCACTTCGAGAATGCGGGCTATCAAGTTGTTGTTCAAGTTTGTCTTTCTACTCCTACACCAAGTTCACATGTACCAGTTATGAGTGCGACGTCCATTATCAATAACTCATTGTTTGGGGAACAAGAAGATGCAACGGGTAGGTTTATTCAAAATTATTAGGGTCGTGAGGAATCAGATTGTTGCTACAAAGCAAGTAAAAAAAACACTTGATAAAGTTTAGATCGTGGGAAGAGTGCTACAACAAATAAGCTCAGAAATCAACGATCTGGTCAATAGAAAAACCATTTTATTAGTATAATTATATGAATTTTGATCCACTAGCTACCCCTTCCGTAAGAAAATATATGAATACTTTGAAGATGGTTTTGGTTTTGCACGTAGACATCGTTTGGGTTTTAGGAAGAACTTGGAGAGGGGCTGACACCCTTAACCAAATGTGGCCCTAATATTACCATATTGCTACCCCTAGTTTCGTGGCAGGGCTTCCGGTGGTTGGCCTAGCCCGACAATTTACTATGGCCCATCCAGATTTCCTGGAAAAGCCCATGTACAAATCTTCGGCCCATTATGAGTTGGCCTAGCCCAAATAAGCCCAGTAGCCTTCATCTATAAAAAGAAAAGATTCATGATCACAGCTAGAAAATGGTCAGAATAATAGAATGTTCTACGTATAAGAGAATAAATGCTTTCTTTACTTAAGCAGGTACAAAGATAAAATCTAATATAAGCTCTCCATACTAACTAATATCACTAGAGACTATCTTTTTACAATAGTAAAGACAATAAAATTTCTAAACCAGTAATGCACTAAATAATTTTCTATTATACTTCTTTCCTTTCCTTCATCATCATGTAACAAATTTTCCGTTAATAAATGCTAAGAGTCGACTCTGAGCCGTTGTCATGCGTAGCAATGATATTTCTCATTCCTTCCATCTCTTTTTTTCATGTCACCAAATTTACTTGCATGACAACGAAGAAATCATTCCTTCCATCTCTTTTTTCCATGTCACCAAATTTACTTGCATGACAACGAAGAAAGCCCGTGATTAGACACCATTGTACATGCCCTTATGTCACACTCCTTACAAAAAAAAATATACTATTACATATAGAAAATACACTCACACGCTGCTACATATCCACACCCACGAGTTTGTCTTATTAAAAAATATATAAATATTATTTATTTTATTGTGACTTATTCTATCATCAAACAAACTTTCACCTTAATTTATATTTTTACACTAATTTTTTTTAATAAAATTTATGTTCAAATGTTACGTGAAAGTTAACGGCGTCGTATATAAAAAAAACACAGAGGTAGTACTATTACATTTTCTTTATTCAATAATGTTGTCAACTACTGCAATATAGATACTCAGTGCTTGTTTAAGCTGTACTTCCTCCGTTTTATATTATAAGACTTTCTAGCATTGTCCACATTCATATATATGTTAATAAATCTATACATATATGTATCTAGATTCATTAACATATGGACAATGCTAGAAAGTCTTATAAGCTACAACGGAGGAAGTAGTATTTTGTTATGTTACAAGTGTCTTGTTTAATTTATTCTTCAGTTAACAATCACAAAACACAACCACACATTCAAATCACTGCTACGTGCGCTACTGTGTGGTTGATCGCGAAACAGAGTAAAGCAGATCGCGAAATGGAGTGAGAATTCCACGGATGGAACAGCAAGCTAACAGCTAGAACAGGTCTCTGACAAAAGAAAAAGAAGAAAAGCTTGCAAGCTGGATTAGTAGTAGTAGAACAAGAATAGGTTCACGGTATGTTTGGGGAGCTTCTAACTACTGCAGTTTATTCTAGAATCGGAAGGTCCCCAAACAATCTAGCTTTTGATTCATATTCTGAGAATGTAGTTGTAGAATCAAAAAATTAAACTAGAAGCTAGAAGCTAAAAAACCCAACTTTTTAAGATTCTCAGAAGCTGGCTACTAACCAACTACTTCTCAAAATCTTAATCTTCCCGGACATAGTCCCAAGCAGTCAGTCTCGCCCGACAAATGAAGACACCCTGCTTAATTGCCTCCTCTGCGTCGTCTTCATCCACCAGTCATCAGTGCTCAGTGGTCAGCACTACCATACACACAGACAGATCAGAGACAAACCAAAACAAATTTTGTTGATATTTATTATTTTTTCCTTGATTAATTTCAACTATAGATTACAACATGAGTATAGATCAACTAATTAGTTTCCTATGCAGAGACTTGTCCACCTAATTTAAGTCCTATACTTGATATATGCGCTTATATAGTTATATTTACGCTTAATTATTCTTTCAAAGATAGACCACTTTTCCATCAACGATGCTATCCTAGTTATCGGATGTGCTCATATGGGTAAGATCACACACGTACTTTGTCTTGAAAAAAATTAACTACATGTTACGATAGTAATATTTTTCATTTCAACAAAAAGAAGTTTTCAGTCATGCCTACATATGCAATAATAAAACGTTAAATCTACCCAATTGGTTTCCACCAGAGTTTTTCAGACATTTTGCTCGGCTTCAAAAGTGCAAAAAAAAAAGTATTACGAAAATGCATCCAAATTTACCATTTCACCGTGTAATTGTTTTTTCTAATTTTACCACAATAAATTCTACTAGCACCCCATACATTTAGCTAGGTACAGTGTAATGGGGTCCTAAGCTAGGTGCTTAACGAAACCTTAGCTCTGACGAAAAAAAAAAAGCAATGGTACAGCCAGAGAGCATGCTCCAGATTTTAATTGCAACAAGGACCCCACTGCAAAGAAATTGATGGCGCTGAACAAATTTAGGTGACGCACATTATGCCCTCGTGAACCCGATTCATCTGGTCCCAACCATAACAGCAAGGGCACTAAAAAATTGCAACACATTATGTTTTCTTTCAGAAGAAAAAACGAATAAAGGTTGTCATTTACTATATTCCATTTTTTTTCTAAACTAGCATCCATAAGCTACAACCAAACAATTTTGCCTTCAGCGAGAGAAATAATATTCAAAGATAGATGTTTTACAAGTATTTTTTTTCTTCATTCATGGTACCTGCATCCCTTCAATATGATTTCACCTATGCTGTGGGGGTACAATATATTGTTTTCTTGTAAAAAGATAAACGTTGGAGTTTCAGTCCTAACTAAGTCTGATTGGAATTTCTTTTGTGGAGTAAAAATACATTCAGGAGGATTCGGAATCACGAGATTTCACTATCTAGGACGAAATTTCACCGAGATTTATTCCATTTCCAAAACGAACTCAAGTGGATCCTAAAATTTTGTCTTTCTTTGCTGAAATGTTCCCAAAATTCCTAAAATAAAAGGAAAAATATTTTCCCATTGCCTTAACATAGAACCTTCTAGTTTTCTTTGCACACCATATCCTTTATCATTGAGCGGTCATTTAGAAGCCTTATCTGGTAGTTCAGGATGCTTCAATTCCCTCGGTTGGTATGGAAATTCTCACAAAGTTTCAAGATAGCATGAACCTTATCTAGATTTCAGATTGCGGCGATATTAGATCCGAGGGCTTGAAAATACCTTGTAGAAAGAAAGAAAAAAGCTTAAATGGAGATAAAAAAAACATCGTCATGTCTAATTTTCTAAATATTAAGGGAAGTATTAATCCTAGTTTGCAAGGGGTGATGATTAATTAAGCCTTAATTAGCACGTTGCTTTAAGCGAGCTTATCCTAATTGTCCCCCCTAAAGAGTGACGTGATGCCTAACACCTAAACAAGAGAGCAACATATCTATTGGAATCCCCAATGGGAAATCCCCATCCCCCCTACACATACAATCACACTAGTACTTTGCATTACATACATTACAACATCACTCAAAGCACATAGATATATGTGAGGCACAAGCGCACACACACACATCTAGTGGTGATGTGAGAGGCAGGCAAACTACTAATAGTACTATATTATCATCATCATCATCATTATAAATTATTATTCCAATATTTGTCAAAGTGGAGGCAGGTATGTACACATCTCTCTCTCTTAATCCCCCCTTACAAATTAAGTTAATGACAAGGGGAGAGGAAACCCTCAAAAAAAAAGAAGGAAAAAGAGGGAGAAAAATTAAAGAGAAAGAAAGCAAAATTACAAAAAGGAGGTGAAGGCAACAAAAGAAGAAAGTAAAGTAGAAAAAAGAAAAGCAAAGAAAAAGTTGATGTGAAGTGAAGTGAAGAGAAGAGAAGGGAAGAGAGGAGATGTTGGATCTATAGCTAGCTAGGGCTGAAATTCACCAGATCCAATGCAGTGCAGGTAGCCATCCTTGTCCTCCTCATAATTAGTGCCTCACCTACCAATAATACTCCTCCACCACACACACCCCCTCTCTCTCCTCTCATCTTCTTCCTCCATTGATTTCTCTCTCTATCTCTCTTCTCTTGTGTTGTGTGTTCTTCCATTTTGATTGGATTTGATCCATTGGTGGAGAAAGGAGGAGGGAGCCCTTGTTGCTCTTGGGGTGGAAGGGGGTGTTGGGTGCTAAGCAAGATGGGTTCTTGGCGACATGGATCAGAAGGAGGGGAGGTGGTGCCTGGTGGTGGCGGCGATGGCGGCGGCGGCGTCGTCGTCGGCGGCGGCGGCGGCGGAGGGGAGGAGGGCGGCGCGGCAGAGCGGGCAGGTGGCCTGGCCCTTGTCGACCCACTTGTCGATGCACGCCTTGTGGAACGCGTGCGCGCAGTTGCCGAGCTCGCGCACCCGGTGACGCGCCTCGAGCGCGCCGAGGCACACGGCGCACGACGCCGCGGCCGCCGCGGCGGCGCGGCGGCACCTGACGAAGTCGGCGTAGCGGACGGCGGGGAGGCGCGCCTTGATGGCGGCCGGCTCCGGCGCGGGCTGGAACGCCCAGACGAGGTCGGCGGGGAGGGCCGCCATCGACGCCGGCGGCGGCGGAGGCGGCGCGTAGGCGGGGTGTTCGTCCGGGGGCGGCGGCGCGGCGAGGCCGAGCGCGGAGAGGCAGAGCAGGAAGGCGTGGCGCAGCAGGTCGAGCAGCTGCAGCACCAGCACCAGCGGCTGCGGCAGTATCACGCAGTAGCACACCGACGGGAACCCCATCGCCGCCGGCGACCTCCTTCCTTCCTTCTAGAGAGAGAAACGAAATCAAAGATGGAATCTTTAGAGAGAGAGAGAGAGAGGTTGTGTGTGCGTGTGATGAGGAAGAGGATGGGGTGGGTGGGGGAGTATATATATAAGAGAGAAGGAGGAGGGCCTCATTGCTTAATTGCAACAGGGAGGCTAACCTTAGAGCAAATACAAGTAAGCATATCACAAGCCAGCTATAAACACATGTGAAAAATATAAAAAAGAAAAAAAAGTGACCTTCAAATATATAGTAAGCTAATGGTGTGTATAAGAGATGAGATCATGTGTTAATGGTGTGGTATATATATTTATAGATAAATGTTGTGTAAATCAGCGCTATTAGATTGATATTACAGATGATTTAGAATTAGTAAGTGGACTATGCTATTAAACTTGCTCCTACCCAACCCAAGCCAAAGCTAAGCTAAGCTAATGAGACTACTACTAGTACTAACTAATAATAAGAGGATGGATGGATGGATGAATAATAGTAATTAATCACATGAGACGCCCTATGTGCACGGTTGCATGATTTGTAGACCTTGTCTACCCGTGACAATGAGTGCTGAGTGCTGATGATGCGTGTACCCTGTCGGCTACATCACATATAATCAGTATATACGTGTGTTGTTATATGTACATGAAAAAAATATTGACTTTAAATCGCTCGCGAGTATATATACGTGTTCTCTATGTAATTTGAAAAATGTTGACTTCAAATCACTCCTAAATGTGTATCATAAGTGTGTTTTTCTATGTACTAGAAAAATAATGACTTTGTGTGTGTGCATTTTTGAGCATTTTTGTGGTACTAGAATTTTGTTTCGATATTTTGGTTGTTGTAACACGAAATTTTAGTTATGAATATAAGATTATTGTATTACGTGATATCATACTTCAACGATTTATGACTATTTTACGTACTCTTCAAACAAAATCTAAACAAAACTTTTATTTATTTATTGCGTGCACTAGGACTAGAGTGTGGAGTGTTCCAAATATCTAATCCTCACGATCCTAATACTTTTGAGAAAAAAAAATTCTATGACTAGAAATATAAATGAAAGTTAACATTGGACTAATATCGTCCAACCAAACACATGGGTTGCACAGAAAGCTCTCGGCGTGCTCACAAGGGGGCTTCTGCCGGGGTGCGTGTAGCATTATAGCATTTTGTTATAGATGGGCGCACGTACACAAACACATGTGCTGTCTCGAGCTAGCTAAAGCTGAGGCTAAGCTAACCTCGATCTTGGCTTGACTGCTGCTGCTTCTGCTGATGATGATGGTGCTGTCACATGATTAGCCAGCTGCATTATGCATGCTGCTTCAAATTGATATCAAACCGATCGATATGATCTGGCCATCCATCTAGCTAGCTAATTGGCATGCACAGATGCACTGCACCGATTCGATGAGTCAGGTCTGAAGCCGTTTTAGATGAACACAGAGTTGGTTTTCAAAAAAGATGAATTACACAGAGTTGAGGACGACTTTCTCTATCTCTTTTATTTTTAGCTTGCAAATGGTGAAATGAAATCCATGGCGGTTTCGGAGATGGGAGAAATGTTTATGAACAGCCAGTCAAGCGAGATGTGCTTGCTGGTGTAGTGGTAGGGGTATGCGGTTTTGGCTTCGTTGATCCATGGTTGACTCGCCGACACGCTCATACTCTTTTCTTAATTATTTGAGAAATTTTCCTTGGTAGTTCTTTCTTTTTTTTGAGGTAGCCAGTGAAGTAGTGAAGTGAGCAGGGAGGGAATGGTTGGGTTGGGTGATAACTGATAAGATGGTGGGCAAGCCATGTGTGCGGTAGGGCCCCCTCTCACCTCAAAAGGGCCTGTGCATATGCATCTCATGCATTTGCTTGCATGCATGCAGTGTGTGTGTGTATGGGGATGGCCCACAATTAGTGGGAGAGAGAGAGATATATATATAGAGAGGACATGAGATGGATGGCTAAAATTTGGATGTTGAACAAGGGCTTTGGGTGGGAGGGTTGCTTTGAGAGGGCATTGGCTTCAAATAGGTGACAGGGCATGTGCACTTTTCTTTGTGTGATGCATGGGCAACTTACAGTTTTTGCTGGGTTGGGAAATAATTAGGAGTGGTGGCTCTCCAATAAAGAGATCTGGTCTTGACCAGTCTGGTATGGTCGGCGTTGGACGATTTATTCACATTGTACCCGGTTTGGACTAAATGGTGATGACTTTTTTTAGGTGAATTATTGCCTGGCATTTGCCGAACAGTAGATGATGATGACTTTTGGTTTATCATGTGCTGATTTTGATTTTTAGAGAAGACTTGGTTATTTTGGTTTTTCGATACATAAGTTTTACCTTAGTTCAATTCAAAGCATGTTGTAAAATGTTACACTATAGATATCATCCCTCGTTATAACGTTTTACTAAGGTTGTCCTTTTAGAATATTCATGTAGTTCATTGGGTGTCTGTGAAAAATCTAGGGCTTGTTTACTTTGATGCCATTTTCAACCCTACCAAATTTTGGTAAAGTTGCCAAAATGTGGTTATATTTAGTTTGCTGCCAAATTTTGGTAACTATATAAGAAATCCTACCAAAATTTTGGCGAGTTGCTAAAATTTGGTAAGGTTTTTTTTTTGGCATCAAAGTGAATAGGCCCCTATTTTATAGTAGTGCCTCAGACACAACATATATTACTAAAAGAAAAGTACCCATTTTCTTTAAAAGAGAAAGAGAAGAGAAGTGTTCTCAAAAAAGAAAAAGAAGTTAGAAGAAGCGGCACCAAACCTCAACTAATCAGAAACAAACCACCACACAATCCTAACCAAAACCAGCATCTAAACCAGGCCAAAGATCCAAATAATTGAGCTACTTGCATATGTTTATGCAAGAAATGCTAACAAAATTAACTAATTAAGCTAGTGCCCTGCTCGTCCTCATTCAACCGATCCTTAAGTGCGGCCATTAATCATGATCATGCCCTCCATGTCCTGTGTGTGCGTGCGAGATACGATGAACACCGGCCCAAAGACTGCCAAAATCCTCCTTCACTTAAACAAATCGGTGGTGATGATGCTGATGATATGCCCAATTGCCCATCAACCAGAGATATAGCTAGCTACCTGCCTTCTTGCCTGCCACAAGAGAGAAAACAATGTACTTTAATTCATTACATAAGTGTCATGTGTGTGTGGATGGCAAGCCATGCGTTTCAGCAGGGATCATGTCTGTTAGGATATATTTAGAATTATTTTAATTGTGTATGTTCTCTATTTTCTTCGCGGTTTCGTGATTCCTATACGTTGGATCGAGCATCGGGCGGCTAGGTTGAGTGGACAAATATCATTAACCGGATGGTCAAAATACTGGTCACTGCTTTTGGTCCCTTTGGCAAGCAAATGCCGCCAGCATGTTATTCTCTGTGTCACCAATGTAGTGTCGTTGGTTTATTATGTTTTATGATAAATAGTTGTATTCTAAACCCCTGCCACAACACATATAAAACATGTTAAAATTCATAGTTGGGGTTATTTTTGTGCCCTCTCATTCGATGCTCGCTAATTTAATACTCATTTGATACTAGTATAACTCTAACTAGACGAAGATAGTATATATCGTGCGATATATCATACAGTCCCTCGCATAGAAATTTCGTGGCTCCGCCTCTGCACGTCCAGTTGTCTACTACTCCAACACAAACAAAAAAACATGCATATCATCATCACCACCTATCTCCATTACTCTCTCTTCATAATTGGTGTGAGTTCTATGTGTAGCCACTTTGACACATATATAGTGTTTTTTTCACCTTGTCCTGAGGCAGAATCAGTGGAGTGTCCTGTTTAACCTTGTGTACCCTTGCCTCACAAAAGCAGAGCAGAAAGCACTTCACACACTGAGCAAGCATCACTACCCTACTCACCCTACTTACTTGATTATTAGTTACTTAAATTATTCTTCGGTTAATTAAACACGGTTTTATAAGGACAAAAAGGGGGAGAGAGAGATGCTTAATTCTTCTACCGGTTGAAATAATGCCAATGCAAATAATAAAAATAATAACAGCATTTTGTCAATCTTGTGGGCCCACATTACACCGGCAGACCCTCATGGATGGGACCCACCAAAGGCTAGGAGATCATCCTCCACCATCCTCCTCACCAGTCTTTGGGTTGCGATTTATCAAGTCAGTTTATTAAAAGAAATTAATAATCCTTCTGATTCATGAAAACATGTACAACAACAATAAACTAATTCATAAAGTAGTCCATAATTTTGTTTTAACTCTTTTTTTAAGTTCCCCCCTTGTGCTCTTAGTCATTTTATGCATTATAAGGCAATCTTCAAGTAATATCTAATTTTGACATGCCTAACCGGTAACAACAGAGACAATAACACCGTCGAATTTGAATGATTAGTAGTTTTTTTTCCTAGTGATCGACTAATTTTTATATACATCGACGGTTCTTGGTAGTAGAGGCGGAAGCGACGGAGCCCGGACGGTTGTACCAGAACAAGAAGTCTTTTCATTTTCTGCCTCGCCATTGGCTTTCTTTACAATGTTTGGTGGATGTGTAGGCCAGAATTTAGACATGTTTAAAACTTTTTCACCAAAATTTGAGGTGCATCCTCTGGCTAGAACTTGCAGAGAAGCAAATGATACCGATTTGCTTGTGCATCCAAAAGAACAAAATGATGGGTTGGGTTTGCGTGGACCGAACATTATTCTGTAGTATTGCAGTCTTTCTTTTTCTAATCGCCTTTCCCTGGTGGAGACGTAAAGCATGCCTGAATGGTCCCAGCAACCAAAGGAAGAGAATATTTAGGTATAGTAGCACATTATAGCATGCTAATCAATGCCTGGTCTGATTAGCTAGGCTAAGCTCAGTCTCTTGCTTCTTCCTGTCAAAATAAAAATTACTACTCCATCAGTCTAGTTTTAGAGCTAGTCGTAGACAAATTAAGCGAGAAGTTTAGTTTAACTAGTCAAAGACAAATTATTTGTTTAATGGCTAAAACGAGAAGAAAAAGATAAAATGGTATTAAAAAGCTACACTTATCTAGAGATAAATCTTTATGTTCAAATTACAGTTATTTAGGGACGAAGAGAGGATTGTTCTGGACATTAATACAACCTTTATCCACTATATTAAAAATAATAATACGATCTTCAAAATATAATAAAAATTTCATCGCAAAAGCTCTTTGAGGCATATATATTCATATAATTTTCATACGCCTAATAATTATATAAATATTGAAAACATATAATGTTAAAAGTAAGAAAGAAAAACAATCAGTTTACAACTTGTCTAATAACATAAGAACATGCTTTCATGTCCAGAAGTTCAGAAGGAATAACAGAGTATGGTTGGGGATTAGGTTTAATGCGGTGATTGGCACGTTGCGATTTTTGTCGGACTAGCTTTACCCGGGCATCGCAATCATCCTGTCCTAGCTGCCGGTCCAATGCAGCAAGGAAGATTAGGACTTAAATAAACCACAATTATTAGTGCTAATTTTGGCTGCAATGCTAGTATAGTAGTGCTACTAGTATTGTTGTTGGCAGTGGCAAGTCTGCGCGATAAACAAATCTTGGGGATTACCAACCATCAAACCAAAGTGTGGCCTTTTGTATGTTCCATGGATTAGGGGATCTGCCAAATGCTCTGCCTTTCAGGGTTTAGGGGCCATGAATACCACATGCTAATTCTCAACCATCATCCAATTTTAAGGTCGTTCAAATTTGGCATTACAATTTATGAGCGAAAAATCGCGAAGAGGCTGTGTATATGACAAGATGTCGGAGAAGTATAACGCGCCACGGATAAATCATTATAGATAATGATAAATAACTGAAAATATTTCTGTAGCTATGTTATGTCAAACTGTGGCTCGCAACCAATTCTAGAAAAATTCTCAATTGATGTGGGTTCCTGAACATGTTTTTTCTGGAATTCCTGCAAGATTCCCATATAATTCATGTACTATTCAAACACGGTCTGACTGTTCACTTTGTTAAAAAAAAACAATTGGCAGTTTTGACTTTGAGTTAGCGAACTTTGACCAACAATATATTTTAAAGTAATATAATAATTTAGCATCAAAGTTGTACCATTGGATTTATTATAACCAGATGTATTTTACTAATATCAAACTTTTAAAGTTACTCGTTTTGATGTTGTCTAATAAATTTAGCTGGACGTGGTTCAACTAGTTTTTTCTTTTTTGTGGAACCAACTCACATGGTTAATTTTCTTGGGGCACATGTACTCGTATTTACAACTAATTATTCTTGCAGTGGTAAACAATATACCGGTCGATATCGGGAAGCCCGTGGTGATTTTGTTATTTTCAAGATATGTCGGACCAATCTTTAGTAGATGTTCATAAAGAAATGGTATATGTATATGTGTTCATAGGGGGTAAGTGTGCATGCATTGTGAGTGTCAGCATTTGTATTGTGTTTCTTAAAAATATATCTTATCTCCAAAATGGATAAGTATTCGTGAACGGTAAACACAGTCAAATACCAAACGGTATGAGTAAGCCGTAACACTTATTAGAGATAAAATGTAATAATTTTTACGGAAAACTTCTATATATGGGTTATTAGCGACTAAAAGCCTATATTGAAAACAAACTACGATAAAAAAATCAAAATCAACTCTAATTTAACTTTGAAAATTTAATATTTATTTGCTTAATAGCAAATGATGTAGTTGACAGTTCCATAGTAGAAACGCTGAGTTAGCACGTGTGCGGGAGCGTTTTGGGGGTGTTCATAGGGGGTGAGCGAGCGCATTTTGATTTTTTCACAATGACACAATGTGAACCATACAAAACAACTGTGAAGCAGCATATAGCAGTATAGCACAGTAACTTGCAAGGGAGGAGAAAAAAAAAGAAAGAAAACACTGTTGGGAGGTCGAAATGAGAGGAACAACCGGTGTGCTGTACGGGGGTGTGTGCATGGGGGAGAAAAGGCAGAGTAAGGACCCCCTAAAACCAAAACCTAGGTATGCTTTTGTACCATCTTTCGTCTGGGTTGATTGATGCTTGTTGTTGCTGCATTGGCATTGCCATTGCCATTGCAGGGGTGGGCAGAAAAAGACCAAACCGAAAAACCGAACCGAACTAACCGAGACTGAAAATTTCGGTCCTCAGTTGTAACTAACCGAATTTTACGCGGTCTTTTCGGTCATCTCGTTCGGTTAACCGAAATAACTAAACTGACCGAATTACCGTAAAAGCCCAAGACAGCCCAATAGCCCATTAGAGAAAACCCTCACTTTCCCTACCCCGTCCCCATCTCTCATTCCCACTCCACCGATCCTCCTCCCCACCTGCGCCGCACAATCCGCACTTCCTCGTGCTCGCGCTTGCGTCTCCGCTTTCTCCTCCTCCGCTCCTCGCACCGCGCCTCTCCGCTTCTCACGCATGCACCGCCGCCGCTGCCTTCTCCTCCTCGCGCCGTGTCGCCGCCCTCTCCCCCACGGCGCAGCGCCCTCTCCAACCACAGAACCACTTCACCTAGCTTCCCTCTCCTGCTCACCTCCCTGTCCTCCCAAGCGACCTGAGGGCCTCAAATCCTCGATGACGGAGGAGGCTGATGGGAGATGCGGCCTGCGGGAGCAGCGACGAGGAAGAGATGGATGGATCTGGACCTTCTGGCCGGATCGATTTGCTTGATTTGATTTTTTTTCCATGAATATGCTTTACTTGATGCTTGTTGCATCATCATATTTTAGTCCATCCGATTTGCTTTTTCATCAATTTTGTACTGCGATTATTTTTTTTTTGAGTTCGGTCTATGACCGAGACCGAACCGAACTAACCGAAGACCGAAGTGCTCGGTCTTAAGATTTCTCGAAGACCGATCGGTCTTGCAATCCTGAAGACCGAATTTTAAAAAAACCGAAGAACCGAACAGAATTTTTCGGTTAGACCGAATGCCCACCCTTAGCCATTGGCATTGGCTTCTATCACTGCTGCGTGTGTGTGCACGCGCGAGCGTGTGCGTGCAAATGTTAGCTTCCAGGCTGGTCTGACTGTTGGGTGGGGCCAATCATCCTTAGAGGGCCCCAATGGATGGATGGGACCATCCTCGCGTGCCAACAAATCTGTGTACTCCCTCCGTCCAAAAAAAAAAAAAAGGCAAACCGTGGGTTTCCATACCAATGTTTAATTGTCCGTCTTATATGTAATTTTTTTATAATTAGTATTTTCATTGTTGTTAGATGATAAAACATGATAAATACTTTATGCGTGACTTACCTTTTTAATTTTTTTCAATTAAGACGGACGGTCAAACGTTGAACACGAAAACTATGGTTTGTCTTTTTTTTTTTTGGGACGGAGGGAGTACTCGTTAAACACTGACTGGACACTTTATGGGGTTTCCATCCGGTGGCTGCCATTGGTAGTGTGCTCGAATCTCGAAGCTCGCATGTGGGTCCAAATGTTAGGGCCCGATTAGTTTGCGAAAAGAAAAATTTTGGGTGTCACATCGGGTGTTTAACCGGACGTTGGAATGGGTTTTCGGACACGAATGAAAAAACTAATTTCATAACTCGCCTGGAAATCGCTAGAAGAATGTTTTGAGTCATAGACCGAACTCAACAAAAAAATAATTGCAGTACAAAATTGATGAAAAAGCAAATCGGATGGACTAAAATATGATGATGCAACAAGCATCAAGTAAAGCATATTCATTGGAAAAAAAATCAAATCAATCAAATCGATCCGGCCAGAAGGTCCAGATCCATCCATCTCTTCCTCGTCGTTGCTCCCGCAGGCCGCATCTCCCATCAGCCTCCTCCGTCATCGAGGATTCGAGGCCCTCAGGTCGCTTGGGAGGACAGGGAGGTGAGCAGGAGAGGGAAGCTAGGCGAAGTGGTTCTGTGGTTGGAGAGGGCGCTGCGCCGTGGGGAAGAGGGCGGCGACACGGCGCGAGGAGGAGAAGGCAGCGGCAGCGGTGCGTGCGTGAGAAGCGGAGAGGCGCGGTGCGAGGAGCGGAGGAGGAGAAAGCGGAGACGCAAGCGCGAGCACGAGGAAGTGCGGATTGTGCGGCGCAGGTGGGGAAGAGGATCGGTGGAATGAGAAGGAGAGGTGGGGACGGGGTAGGGAAAGTGAGGGTTTTCTCTAATGGGCTATTGGGCTGTCTTGGGCTTTTACAGTAATTCGGTTAGTTCGGTTATTTCGGTTAACCGAACGAGATGACTGAAAAGACCGCGTAAAATTCGGTTAGTTACAACTGAGGACCGAATTTGTGACCGAAATTTTCGGTCTCGGTTAGTTCGGTCTCGGTCTCGGTTAGTTTGGTTCGGTTTTTCGGTTCGGTCTTTTTCTGCCCACCCCTCGGAAAGGGGGGAGAAAAAGCTGCGAGTCCAACTCACACAGTCAACACCACAGAGAGAAGGCATGCAGCATCAGGCCGTGTACATCCATGGCCCATGAAACGGAAGAGAGAGAGAGAGAGAGAGAGAAGGACTGAATTTCTTCGTTTGGGCTGCACCGTGGAAGCAATGGGCTATTGTATCGTCTTGGGCCTCACCAGGGAGCCCAAACTAAAATGGGCCTAATTTCTCCCGCCCTTTTTTTCTTCCCACTGTGCAGGATTCAACAGAGCAGCAGCAATACAAGATTCCATTTCCTCTCCGAAACTCTGAACACACAGACACATTACTGAATATGTAGAACAACAGATCGAAACCATATCATTTACACACATGATTTCAGTAATCCGATCTGTTGTTCTAGAAGATATGATTTCGATCTATTGTTCTAGAGATTCAGTAACGTGTCTGCATGTTCAGAGTTTCAGAGAGAATGGAACCATGCATTGCTGTTGTTGCTTCTGCTGCTGTTACATATTGATTTCGATCATGAGCATTGTTAATAATTGTCTTCATGCCCAACAGATCGAAATCTTTATAACCTTGTGAATTATTAACAAGTCGATAGTAAATTTATCCTAGAATTGTGCACGATTCAACACGTAGCAGCAGCAATACAAAGATTCCGTTTCCTCTCTGAAACTCTGAACACGCAGACACATTACTCTGAATCTCTAGAACAACATATCAAAATCATACCATCATATCATGTAGTATTTTTACTACTACTACTACTACTACATACTACAATGGTAACAAGGTAGAGTCTCTCTACCTTTTGCGTCAAAAAAAAATATCATGTAGTATAATATAAGGAGCTGTTGTTTTACTCATAATGTGATGCTATGATTTCGATCTGTTGTTCTAGATATTCACTACTATCTCTGTCATAGAATATAAGAAAATTTAGTTTTGGACAAAATCATTAAGAAATTAGGTAGAATTAAATAGATAGAGGCTGTGATTGATTGAGAAGAAATTATATAACCTTGTGAATCATTGACAAGTCGGTAGTAAATATATCATATATTCGATTATATATATATAATAGCAGACAGGTTACATCCATTAGAACTCAGAATCACCGGAATTGAACATCAAAAGTACAACACAAGCAGCAGCAGCATCAGCCAGCAGCAAACGACATGATTACCCACGCTTTTGGATGAAGAACAAGAAGTACGAGAAGAAGAAGACGATGGTCGAACACCTTGATCGAGCTCAACAATGGCGATCGATCACCAATCACCTACTTGGTGAACTCGATGGCCCAGGCGTTGGCGTAGATGTAGGTGGCCTTGAAGCCGGTGAATCCGGCGGCGCGGGCGAGCTCCCTGAACTCCCTCTCGTACCTCTCCTTGCCGCCGGGGTTGTGGGCGAGCATGATCATGTCGACGTGGAACACCCCCTGCTCCCTCGCCGTCGCGTCGGAGCTCTCCGGCAGCACGCACTCCACCACCACCACCTTCCCGTGCTCCGGCAGCGCGTCGTAGCAGTTCTTGAGCAGACGCGCGCAGTGCTCGTCGCTCCAGTCGTGGAGGATCCACTTCATCAGGATGGCGTCGCCGCCGCGGGGCACGGAGGCGAACATGTCGCCGCCGACGTGCTCCACCCCGGGGAACGGCGGCGCCTCGGAGATGACGTGGGGGAGGTCGTAGTTGATCCCCCGGATGTGCGGGTGGCGGGAGACGACGGCGGCCACAGTGGCGCCCACGCCGCCGCCGACGTCGATGACGGTGGAGGCGGCGTCGAAGCCGGTGTAGAGGTCGAGCAGCTTCTTGGTGATGATGACGGAGTGGTTCTTCATGCCCTCGTTGAAGACGCGGTTGAAGCGGGCGTCCGTGCCGTGGTACTCGAACGCCGTCATCCCGTACGCCTTGTTGAACGGGATGCCGCCGTCCAGGACTGCGTCCTTAAGGTAGTACCTGCATCGATATAGATATAGATCGAGTTTAGTTTCAAACTTTTTATTCAAACTTTCAACTTTTCTATCATATCAAAACTTTTTCTACACACACAAACTTTCAACTTTTCCATCACATCATTCCAATTTCAACCAAACTTTCAATTTTAGCGTGAACTAAACACAGCCATATTCAGGCATATGCAACTTCTTCATTTTTATTGTCCATGTACTTTTCTCATTCTAGATTATGGATTTTCATTTGCATGCTTACCAATGTTCTAATGGTATGTTTTGTAAAAAAAATCATATATTTTAGAAAATATGTTTTTTCAACTTTGTTATAGTTACACTTCATTTGTTTATACCTGAAATAGATATAGAAAAATTCCATCAATTTCAACTTAAAAAATGGGGCCTTATTTTTCCTAAAATAAAATATCTTTTTATGCGCAAAAATAATAATTTGGAGTTGAACGGTCTTCATAATGCAACTTTAACCAATAATTTCTAGAGTAATAATGTTGTAGGCGGTCCGATAAATTTGTAAAAAGTCGTGAAAACGATTTTGGAGTACAATCCATATTCAGTAAGATATAAGCATATAAAGATTCAGCGGGATAACTATGAGATCATGAGAAAATGAGAAAGAGGTCGGCTGTTCAACGGGTTCAAATCCTAAAATTGACACCACGCATCCATTGAATGCCTGTGAGGCTGAGTGGATTGTTATGGTAGGAAATTGATGGATGTTCCTCCTCCAGCTGCTGCTGTTGCTACTGATGTGTCTTTGTCTAGACGCACTACCTACTAACCAACCTACATGCCATTGCAATCTTGCCACTAAAAGGGTACAGCTTGCTTGGGCTTTGCACAGGATGTTCTGAATAATAACTACTGTACTCTTTTTTCTACTTTCTACCTGAATTTCTGAACCCCAAAATCTTAGAAGAATAATCAAAGGCATGCAGGAAAAGTCACACAAGCTTATTTGATTTCTAGTATTCTGTCCACATCAAACAAACTGGCTATATATACACAACACTACCGAATTTTCTACAGGTAGGTGGAGAATCAGTTTGTGACACCAAGCCAGCTGATCAGATCAGCCAAGATTTCTCCATCATGCATTTTGAGCATGACATGTTAGGATGATTGGGAAGGGATCTCTATGCGCCGTCGATTCGGCGATCGACGGCTGTGGTTGCTTCTCTAGAAGGAAGATGAGCTCAACCTTTTCCCCCCTCTTTTCATATTCCTCAGCTGTTTGGTGACCAAGTTTAGTGCTTGCTAGCATCACCCCCCACTACTAGAGGAGGGTCACCAACACCCTTTTCTAAGTGCACATAATTATGCCGTAGCGGCTATCAGTCGGTGCTATGCGTACGTGAGAACGAATTTTCGTCAGAATTAATTTCTTTTCTAGCATATGTATTGAAAATCGATTACGTGCCTGTCGGTGCTATTTATACGTGTAAGAACGATTTTTCGTCATGGAATTAGTTTCTTTAGAAAATCGATTACGTGCATCATATGATTCAGAGGCCGGGGATATTCCTTTATCCTATCATCTAAAAAACATGTTGTCTCAAGGTTCTAAAAGGAAACTAAAAAAAACAATGAAATTCAAGGTTTGATATGCTTGTTGCAACTAACTCCTTTTGAAAATGGAAGTTGGCATAGTGGGTTTTATTTGTGAAGGTTTATGTAGGGGTGGGTCCACATGTCAGCGAGAGAGGAGGAGACAAAATGAACTGACCAGCTCTCCATGAGGACCTTGTCCTGGTTCATGAGGGCGAGGGCGGCCATGGAGACGCCGTCCTCGTTGGGCGTCAGCCACTTGCACACCGGCGCGGCGGCGTAGCGGCGGGAGAGCTTGCCGTCGGCGCCCTCCTCCATCTCGCACCTGACGACGTTGTAGGAGGCGAGCAGGCGGAGCATGCGGTCCACCATGTCGGCCGCCGCCGGGTTCGCGTTGGACGGCAGCTTCTCGGCCACCTCCGCCGGCGTCAGCAGCGCCGCCTTCCCCCCTCCTCCGGCGACGGCGGCGGACTGCAGCGTCTCGAGCAGGCCCAGCTCGATGGCGTTCTTGAGCGTCATCGGCAGGATCGACGACGACGCCAGCTGCAGCGCGTACATGCACGCCTCCTCGTCGGCCGCCGCGGCCATGTCGGCGGCTGTAGAACCCATCCTAGCTAGCTAACTCTCTCGCCGGCGATGGAGAAGAAGGAGGAGGTGGCTGATCACCGGCGGCGAGTGAGGTGCAGGCAATGGAGAGGGAGGAGGGGGTTTATATGGGAGCTCAAGCCTTCACCAACCACCACACACTATATATGACACCACCAACTCACCTTTTTCTTTTTCTTTTCTTTTCTTTAATTAATTTGTTTTGCTTTCTTTTCCTTCTTCTTCTCTTCACCTTCAATTTTTTAGGGGAATTAATTAGGAGAAGGAAGGAAGAAAGATAGTGTATGTGCTAGTAGTAGATATGATGCTCCATCATCATGATTATCATTGATAATTTTGTGTGTGCGTACTTTGTCTGGTGCGTGGTTGTATTCGTCCGATGGGAAATGGAGTAGCTTAGATGTACCATCAGGAGTAGTCGTGACCACGTTGTATGGGTTTAGTAGGTTTAATTAATTTAATTACTACAATTCATCATCTGATGTATATATATGTAATATTTACGGCTAATTATTTTCAACGATTAGGTATGTTAAGTCGTGCATGGGGTTTGTTTTTAGTGTTAACGGTCAAACTCGACAACTATTCCTTGCATGCATATTGTGCTGGGATGAAAGTGAAAGCTTATTTTGGAGTGTGTGGAGTTGGTGGCCAAAAGATGGAGAGATCGAGTAGACCAATTAGTTGCTCACTAATTAAGTAGCTTGGAGCCCTGTAATTTGAGTGGTACTCCCTCCGTTTGACAATGTAAATCATTCTAGTATTTTCCACATTCATATTGATGCTAATAAATTTAAATAGATATATTCATATTGATGCTAATGAATTTAAATAGATATATATGTCTAGATTCATTAGCATCAATATGAATATGAAAAATGCTAGAATAACTTACATTGTGAAACGGAGGAAGTATATATATATGAGTGTGATGAAGCAAGAACATTAATTAGGAGTTACTGTACTGCTGTGATGGGTAACTGGATAGATATTAAAATCTGATACTAATATTCTTCATTATATTATGGACTGAATTGTTTTCTACGAAATCCATATATATGGTCCACATAGAACTTAATTAGTAATTTAGCAATTAATTAAGCCGGATAAATTGACATTTCTCCTATTTTATGTCTGCCTAAAATATTCAACATGATTGATCATATATGGGTGAGAGTTAAACTGGTTAACTGACGATTACTGTCCCTTTTGGAACAAAAGTGTACTTGACAGAAAATTGCTAACCCTTTAATTTGTTGAAATATCCTGTATAGCTAGCTAGGTAAGTGGGCACCATCATTTTCTTCTCCAACTAATTATGTCCATGCTTGAGTTCAAAGTGAACGTTATGTGCTGTCATATTCCTACCTATCTTCACTAAATTTAATTTTGGTTGTTTCTCCCACCAACAAAACCAGCGGTGTGGTATATGAATAACGATGGCTTAACTAACTACTCGGAATCTATTCAGTCCAAATTTTAATACATTATCAATTATTTGATTACCTCATGCCGGATAAACAATTTTTTGGAGAATTTTAGTCAAACAATGTACTCCAACAGTCCAACACTAACACAATCACAATTGCCACATATTATAATATACTACACAATCAATTAGGAATTAATAATTTACCATATGTTGAGAGAATCTTTAGAGTGCACACCAATTTTAAATTAAAAAAACCGTGAGAAAAAAATACCGGACAAAATGTTCATAAGGTAGAGATATGTGGGACCTATCGCCCATGCATTTTTTTTACATTGCCCATGCATTGTTGTTGGTTTGGTGATCTACTCGTGTGTGTATATTTTTTTGTGATATTTATTTTTTTTCACCTCCGTTCCAGAAAGACCACAGTTTTACACTCTTTATATCCAACGTTTGATCGTCCGTCTTATTTAAAAATAATTATGATTAATATTTTTATTGTTATTAGAATGATAAAACACGAATAATACTTTATGTGTGACTATTTTTTTAATTTTTTATAAATTATTTAAATAAAACGGATGGTCGAAAGTTAGAGAAAAAATTCACGACTATTTAAAATAAGATGGAGTATCTCTCACCCAATCAAGGGCCCACATTTGACACAGCTAGTGGAGAAAATGATTGGAACGCCCAACAATTTGGCTCGGCGTGCCGTCGCCATATCTCTACACGTCAATTTTTTTTACCAACCACACTTCACAACACTCGCTTGCTCACCTACCACTGGTACATTTAATCTCACTTATTCCTGACTGTTCATATAAACTGTACAAATTAGGGGTGAAAAATACTTGAATTCTCTCTGGTTTTACAAACACACAAAACGTTTTGGATCCAAGTCTTTTTAATTCAACTTCATTGTGTATGATTTCTCCCTTGCATATGCTAAGCTGGAGTGTGATTTGTGTGAAGATTCCTTTTCTAGGGAATCTGCCTAAAGTAGTATAAGACACATGCAGTACTGTCAAATTACCAACGTGTTTTCGAAGATTTTTCACTTAGGGCCAGTTTAGTTCCCAAATAAAATTTTTCGCGCTGTCACATCGAATATTTAGACACATGCATGGAGTATTAAATATAGAAAAAAACCAATTACACAGTTCACCAGGAAATTGCAAGGCGAATCTTTTAAACTTAATTGCGTCATGATTGGACAATGCTACAGTAACCATTTGCTAATGGCAGATTAATTAGGCTTAATAAATTTGTCTCGCAGTTTATTGGCGAAATCTGTAATTTGTTTTATTATTAGACTACATTTAATACTTTAAAGTATGTGTCCGTATATCCGATGTGACATGCAATGGCAAAATTTTTTTTTTGCCAACTAAACGAGCCTTACTTAAGCTTTGAGTGCATGCATGCATGAATATAGCATAAATAAGTACATGCATGGCCCACTCATTTTACCATATATATAAAGTATTTTTATTTCGTGTTTCGCATAATATCATTTTCATTTGTTCCTTTAATTCAACTTTACTGTTTCGATGATCCGAACATTCGGCTCTCAAAGTGTGTGGAATGCCGATCCTATTGTTTGTCCTTTTGTTTCCTTATTGTGGACAATCCGACCCTTTTTTTTTCTCGCTTAGAAAACGATTACATCCTTTCCTTTTCCCACAAAAATAAAAGATGCTGATATCACCTAGCATGCATGTCAAGTTGCCAACTAATATACAAAAGCTCCAAAAAAAGTTTAATTTCCAGTCACAGATCACAGAAAATATTTCAGATAATGTAAGTAACTTCGAGCGAATGAAAGAACATAAAAGCTTGAGATAAAAAAAAAAGTTTCTCAGGTTTTTTTTTTCATCCCCAACCATTTTTTTTTCTGAAACACACATTCCCAATCATATATGTGCATAAATATATTCTAGAGGGTGTGCTAGTATCACCTAAACTAGTACTAACTTTGTTTAGAACTTATCACGAAGATAATAAACAGTTGGGATAGGTTAGGTTGTATGACATGATTGATCCTACGGATATGATGGGCATATATAGTATCATAAACCTAACCCACACTGTTGACACTTTTTCGTGAAATCACCTAATGATTTACAATGTAATCAACAGAGTCGTCAAAATCGATAAATCAAAACCGACCAATTAAACCAATTTCGAGATTAATTCACTTTCGTAAAATCACACAACTAATTTATGAGCAAATTTACCAAAAAGATAAATATCGTATTTACGTGACGACGAACGACTAGTTTCCAAGAAAATTAGCAAATTGTTATGGAAAAGTACAACCGTTTTTCAGCGCAAAAGGGTAAAGATTAACCAAATACAGTTGTTAGAACTCAGCTATAAAAAGCAAATAGAAAATAAAGAACATAAAATAGTAGATTGACAATTTGTTTGGATTCTAAAACTGACCTATAACACCCTAATATTTATATTTATAAGGTCACCTAAAGACCGTTACAAATGTATGCACCCGATAACTCCCAACAAATTAACTCACCGGATATGATTCCATCCAAACAAAACAACTGCCCAAAAATATGTTTATTCCCCATCCATATGCAGGCAGTGGCGGTCCCAGCTTTTTAAACTTGGGTATTCGAAATGGGAAGGGGTAAAAAAATGTTCATACACCAAAAAGCCAAAAAATGGGCTTGTATATTATGATACACTAATAATTATAATTTAGAGCGTATAGAACATAAAATTGATCATTAGTTCACACAGTGATAGAATTGATCATCACTAGAAATTGTTTAACTTATAGAAATACTAATACCAAACATATCAAAGTGTCAAAATATGGAATACAAAAATGATAGAAAATAATAAGTTAGGAAGAAAACTTACAATTTAGATATTAACTTTTCGACGCTTGATATTTTGGAAATAATCGATGATGTCCTTGTCCTTAGCTTGCAAAAAGAATTCTCTTTCAATGAATGTAACCAAACAATCATTCAAATATTTTTGCCCCATCTTGTTTCTCAACTTGTTTTTGATGTAGTTCATTGAAGAAAAGACCCTCTCAACACCAGCAGTTGCAACAGGGAGAACTAGAACCAATTTGAGAAGTCTATAAACAAGTTCATACCGACAAACCCTCTCTGTTTTGACAAGCATCATAGATAGTTCTGCTAGACCTTTCAAATTAGTGAATTTCTCATCTTTGGTCACATCACTAATATAGCGGTTGAGTTGAAAAGGAAGCCGGTTCATTTCTTCGAAATCAAAATCATGAGGATAAAACCCAGCAAGCTTAACTAAGCTCTCAACATTAAAAGCTGAAAATTCTTTTGATGGATTGAATGATGCCATACATCTAAGGAGTTCTGTGTTTACCTCATCAAACCTGTTATTCAGCTCTTGAAGTTGCCTATCAATGACACCCAAAAACATATCAGCATGAAACCGATGGTAATTAATGGCATCTTTATAAAACTTCCTTGATCTTTGTATAGGCTTATACTTCCCATCCATGTCAACAACTTTAACTTTGTGCTTCACACAAAAAGAAGTAACCTTCCCAAGGAATTCCCGCCATCCATCATCTTCTCTCAAAACATCAAGTTCTACCTTTGTAAAGGCAAGAAGATCCATCGCATTCACGACATCTTGCTCCCTCTTTTGCAAAGCTTGGCAAAAGTCAGTGGTGTATCCAAACATATCATTCATCAAGTGGAGCAAGAAAACAAACTCAAAAGATTGAAATACTTCTAGCATAGTTTGAGCTCCTATAGCCTCAGCCCCTGTACACTCTTTGCCAATCTTGAAGAGAACTTTCTTGATTGATGGATATAGAGACATAACATGCATTACAGTTCTGTAGTGAGACCCCCATCGTGTATCACCTGCCACCATATGTTCAAGTAGAAGTAGTAAGTACAAAATATAACATTATTGAGTACCTAATATAACATGTTAAATGAAACATGATTCTCACCTGGCCTTGCTAAGCCCATCTCTTGATTCAAACCCTGGCCAGTTTCAATTTCACCCAATTTCAATGCCTCAATCATATACTCAGCTTGAGCTACGCGAAGCATGCAAATCTTTTTACATGACATCCCGAGGACATTCAACAAGTATGCAAGTTGCGCAAAAAACCATGCACAATCAGTGTTCTCCTTAGCAACCGCTACAAGGGTTAGTTGAAGCTGATGGGCAAAACAGTGAACGTAATAAGCAGAAGGAGAATCATCCATAATTAGTTTCTTCAACCCATTAACATGACCCTTCATGTTACTAGCACCATCATATCCTTGTCCACGTATCTTGGACAATGGCAACTGATAGTCCATAAGCAAGGACTTGATTGCTTCTTTAAGAGTCAAGGATGTGGTATCTTCAACATGGACAAGGCCAAGAAACCGCTCAACCGGTTGTCCTGCTTTATTAACAAACCGCAAGCAAAGAGCCAATTGCTCTTGTTGGTAGGCATCACTAGATTCATCAGCAAGGATTGCAAAACACTCATCACCAAGTTCCTCTATGATAAATTTAGTTGTTTCATGAGCACATGAGCCAATGAGTTGTTTCTGAATCTTGTGGTCTATCATCTGACATTTGCTAGGAGCATTTCCTAGAACCACCTTATTAACCTCTTCAAAGTTCCCTGCCAGCCATTGCAAAAGTTCCCTGAAATTCCCTTTATTCTCTGAATTCCTTGACTCATCGTGACCACGAAAAGCCAACCCCTGCCTCAATAAATATCTTATGCACTTAAGCGACCATAACAAGCGAGCTTCATAGTCGGCCTTAACTTGTGCACTATTTGATGCAAAGGACTCATGAATTGATGATTTAGGTTTCATGAACAAATTGTATTTCTCTTCAGCTTCACAATGAGCACTATTAACAGCACCACAATGCTTATGGAATCTACCTTTCATATTCCAACTTCTAAACCCTCCATTGACAAAAGCATCTCCACCATGAATGCTTTCTTTGAACAAATAGCAAAAAAAACAATATGCGGCATCTCGATGCACACTATACTCAAGCCACTTGAACTCATCAAACCATTTTGGTAGGAAGCGGCGCATACCTCCACAGCTATGTTGCGGGAAATCAGTGTTCTTCATCTTTGGTCGGCATGGCCCCAATGCAATGTAAGACCTTCTAACTGAATCTTGGTCATTGACATCATACTTTGAGATAGGAGTCCTCAGTCCAGGATCATGCTCTATGTCATACATGCCACCATCGTTGTCTTCATCACTAGATTGAGATTCATCATTTGCTCCTGGAATTTCACCCATCTCTGGATCAATTGGTATTGTGCTACTGCTTGCTGGACTACCACTCTCATTCTCATGATGATGACCTTCATAAATGACCAATTGCATTTGACTCTCATTGCAAGAAGGATTTAAATTAGTCTCAACTGGAGTCAAATTAGTCTCAACCGGATTCAAATTGCCCTCACCCGGATCCAAATTGCCCTCACCCGGAGTTTGTCTTTGATTTGCCTTCTTTGCAGCAGCTTTCACCAAAAAAGACTTTAAATCAACAGCAGGGCCCTTCTTCCTCTTCATGTTTCAGTTCTGAAAATTAAACAAATTTGCTAATATGGTATGAACTATGAACTACTGTCCAGTGTCCAATATACTCAAATACTCAAATAGGCAACTAGTCAACTACAATCCTACAAACTAAATGTCTAAATCAAGCAAGTAAGCAAGCAAGCAACTACACTAAAATACTAAATGTCTAAATCAATGAATTTTTGTGATTGTCCCATTGTCCGGAGATTAGTCACTCACTGTGCTAATGTGCTTGTCCGGAATTTGCAGCCTTGCAGGGCAGGCAGTCGCCGGCGAGCAGGATGCCGCACGGCCGTAGCGGCAGCGCGCAGCCGCCGGCTGCCTCGGGCCTCGGCGCGGAACGGCGGACGCCGACGGCCAACCTGCAGGCTGCAGCTGTGCAGCGCCTGCTCCTGCTCGGCTGACGGCTAGGAGCAGCCTCCTGCCTGGCTGCCTCCTGGGCCCCTGCCGTCTGGCGGCTGCCGCGCGCCCGCGCCGGCTGCCGCACGCGGCACGCCGTCGCCCGTCGGTCACGGTGCGCCCGCCGGTCACGGGCTTGGCGCCTTGGCCTTGGCGGCTCACCGCCTCACCGGTCGCCGTCGCCGCCGCCGCGCCGCCGCCGCACGCCCGCACACCGCTGCACGCCGTGGCCGAGCCGCACGCCGCTGCACGCCGCGGCCGCGCTCCACGCCTCCACAGCTCCCGCCGCCGACCGCCGCACGCTGCACGCAGCCCCCGCCGGCCGCCGCACGTCGCGCCGCCACACGCCTCCTCCCAACTGTGGTCTAGGGTTTGCAGGTTTGGATGGCCAGGGCGCCAGGCAGGTGGGAATTGGGGGAAAATTGCAAATGGGCTGAGATGTGGCCCAATTAGACCACAGGTTGAGAGGAAAGAGGGAGGGGAGTGGAAAATTTAGGCCCAATAGAGAAGAAATAGGGAAACAAGGCCCAATATAAACAGTTTAAGCTTTCTTTTTATTTTTTTAATACCTATATGAACTATATAGTATATATACCTATTTTTTTTCCAAAAATCTTGGGTATACATCTGAATACCCATGAATACATAGTGGGCCCGCCCCTGTATGCAGGCATCATGGCCCATCGACACCTCAGCAGCATGCAGAGCCATCGTATCCTCCATGCACATATCCCAAGCAGGGTTTCCCAAACCACCGGACACTATTGGGAAAATAATTTTACTCCCGGTTAAAAACCCCCTATAATCCCGCTTTTCCAACCAGGACTAGCAATCCCAGTTATCTTTAGTCCCAGGTGAAATAACTGGGAGTAAAGTTGAATACCAACCGAGAATAAGAGAGGGTAGGGCAGTCCCGGTTGGTCCCCTTTTCTTTTTTTTTCATTGTTTCTTTGCTAATTGACAGAGTTAATCCCTGCATTTTCTCCCAAATCGAGTGGGATGCATATCCTCAAATCAAACCCTAAATCACCAAATCAAAGTAACATCCCAAATCATTCATATCACAAATCCTAAGTTACTTATATACACAAATCAAATACATCATAAATCCTAAAAAAATGCACACAATTAAATCAAATACATCTCAGATCCATGCAAGTTATACATCTAAGTACATGAATCACAAATTATCCAAAAAAAAAGAGGACGCTGCCGCCTGCCGCCACTCGCCACGGCAGCCGCCTGCGGCCCCGTCGGCCGCCGTCGCCGACCGCCGGAAGGGAGGGGAGGAGGGGGAGGAGAGGGGAGGAGGAGGAAGGGGAAGAGGGGAAGAAGGAGATGGGATGGGAGGAGGAGGAAGGGGATCTGAGGGGTTAGGAGGAGAGGAGATGAGATCGATCTAATCTTATCTAAATATCTCGATGAGGAGGAAAGTCTCGTTTGGGACTTAACCAATCAGAGATAGGAGAGCAATATTTACTCCCGATTGGTAACTCTAATTGGGACTAAAGATAGATTTTTAGTCCCGGTTGGTAGTACCAATCGGAACTAAAGTGATAATCTTTAGTTCAACCGGGACTAAAGATCCTCGACCCTCTGACAGGGGATGATCTTTAGTTTCGGGATTAAAGATCAATTTTTTTTAACCGGGACTAAAAACAATCTTTAGTCCCAGTTCTTATTAGAACCGGGACTATTGTGGAAATCAGCCAACCCAGCAAAGATCATTTCTCCAGTAGTGGGACCGGGGTTACTGCGCCCCGGAGGTAAGCACGGTTACCACACGGTAACCAAGAAAAACCATACGAAACCGTGCAAAATTTATCAAAAGTTTAAATTATTTTTTAAATTTATTTAAATTTAAGGAGGTTACCGTGGTTTTCCTATTACCGTACCCCCGTGGTAAGACCGATAACCATACGGTTACCGACGGTAATGTAAACCCTGATACCACGTCAGCTCATCACATACAGCAGCCTCCAAAAACACCAAACACAGCAACTCCACCATGCAGCCATCGTTGCCCCCATCACTGCACCTTGGAGCTAGCATTTGCCAACAGCACTGACACATAGAAATCAATTTGCATCCATCCAAGCTCAGCTGATCCATGTCCCAATGCCAGATCGTTTGGCCAACATATTTGTAAAAAAAAACAATTTATGAATAAAACTCTTATATGCGTGTTCTTAATGATGTAAAAACAAACACTAAAAAATATGCTTTAAAGAAAAAAAATTAAAATCACTTTAAATTTAAAATTAAAAATTCAAATTTTAGATGATAAGCGTAACCCATAAGCGAAAAGATGAGTCCGTGAATGCTATGGCCACCCAATGAGTTTCACATTTGATCTTCTCCATGCACCATTAATTCCTGCACACACCAATTTAACTGATCTTTCCAGCAAACCACTCAACATTTTTCTAAGTAATTTGACTTGCATAAATAAACTAACTATAATCTAAATTATACCACTAACACACACAATTTTTAATTGCCAGTTGCTAGTTTATGATGATTTTTTTTCCAGCGATAAGATCGTTCTATACCTAGATCTCTATTAGTTCTAAATGGGCATCAACCCTGTACTTACCAACTTGTCAACTTGAGAGATTAATTTATTTAAGCCCGCTACTTAACGCATGCAAGTTCGTCCTAATTAACATAAGGGAAGGAATCAATGGTTGACATATGAGCAGCCCAAGAAAGTGGCCTTATTACCATGAAGAAGACAAAAGATATTGATGAAAAATATGTATAGCTCGATATTCGAATGATTTAATTTAGTTGCTCAGTCTTTTGGAGCTAGGTGCTCATAGGGGTAGGTTATGTGTGCGCGTTTATAGGGATGAGTGCACGTGTTTGGAGCGCACGCGTTTGTACCGTGTTTTATAAAATGGATAAATGTTCTTGCATGCTTTTGTATGATTAAAAGAGAATTCGTCATAGTATTTTCTAAAAATAATTAAATATTTTCTGCATGAATGTTATTTACCTGTTTGCTATATATGGGGAGTGTTCTCCTTGATTATGTATCAATCCAATTAGAGAGATATGCTCGTAAAGATTACGTGTATGCGTTCACGAGTGAGTGAGTGTATAAGACTGTTGAGTCCGTACAGTTTATTGAGAAAAACTTCATTGAAACTGCCATGATTAGCATGCACCAACCAGCTAGTTTAATTTGTAGAAGAGATTATTAATTTGTATCCACCAATCCATTTAATTAAAAATAATAATTAAATCGATAAGTAGACAAACAATTCGCTTTTATTCCAACAAAGATTATTGTAGTGTGTGTGTAGATAACTGATGTAAAAGTCCTTTTGACTAAAAGCTTTTCACCGTACACAAATTAAAACACTGTTAAGATATTCTACAGTGATCGAATCACGGTTTAATTTATCGGACATCTATGCGGGCTAAAGATAATCTTTAGTCCCGGTTCAAAAAAGGTAGGTGATGTCAGACGACTAAAGATTAAAAGGTAGCTCTAACCGGAACTATTGTAGAATTTGGTCGATCGAACAAAGATGGTTTCTTCACCAGTGAGCTGATCAACATCTATCCACCGACGAACTAGAATGCAGAAACATAATTTCTCGCTTTTTCTATAGCTTAAACATGTGAGATGTTTTACGGTGTTTGCGAGATACCTAGAGGTACTTGGAGGTGAAACAACGTGCACCATTGATCAAGAGAGGGTCAAGGTACGGAACAAATTTATTGTAACCTGATGGCAATGGTGTAATTAACTTGTAAAACATGGGCATTATACTTTAATTGAATACTAACATCCATCGATCGGTATGCCATCAGAAAAAGAGTAAATCTAATATCCATCGATCGGTATGCCATTAAAAAAAAGAGTATATCACGGATATCCAATCGATCTATAACAGATCGCATCGTCTTCTTTCCCAGATCGCATCGTCTTCTTTCCCTGCTTTGTTCTTGTTCTAGGGTTTGAATGTTTCACCGGAAAGAGACAGAGGGAAAAGTGTAGGCATGGTTGAGGGTTAATTAGGAGACTAGATTGTCTGGTCGACGATATAGATCTCTTGTTGGAAATAAAATATAATTTTCAACAGAATTAAGGTAGGAGTTTTTACGTATTCGTTGGAATAAAATGTAAATGTAGAAAAAAAATCACATAATTAGGCCAATAATGTGTTATAAGAACACTGTAAATCTAGACTCCAATACAACGTAAATCTACAAGAAACTACGCAAAACAGAAAATTAAACCCTAGTGCTGCGGTAAACGACTTAACTCCAATATAACATAAATCTACAATAAACCACGCAAAACAAGAAATTAAACCGTGCAGAGAGGTTTTACGGTGTTAATACTTACCATTATACCTATGCGGTACCTTTTATAATTTGGGAGACAAATCTACCATTTTCTCTCTACTAGCAAAATTATGTTTTTACCCTTAGTACCTAAGTACCTATATCAATACTTAAATACTTTTAACATGGTACCTGTAATTGAGGAGCGTTGGATCTTTACCCTTTTCGGAATACAAACACCGTAAAACCTCTCTAAACATGTACTTTCTAGTGTATTAGGATGTCGCATTCCATGCAGTCGAGTCTTGCTTTTAAGGGCCTGAATAACTAGCACAAATCTTAATTACACCAAGATATTAATTAATTGATATGATCTGATGATGATGTGGTCCATCACCAAGAGACAGGCTTCTAGAAGAAGCATTACCAAATCCCAGGGAAGCACGACGTGTGTCAGATAGGAGTATGGAGTAGCAGCAAGAGCAGGTGCAGACTATAAGTCAATTATATATATATTTTAAAGAGATAAAAAAAATATAGAAGAGCAGCGGGCTACAAATCTAGAGCCAGCTGCATCACTGGCTTTAAGATGTAATGTAGATATAACGGGTGGGATCAAATATTAATAGTGTAGTAAACATCTATTATATGAATTGGCTATAAATAATTTAAAACTAGTAGTTAACTATACTATTAAACTTGCTCTAACAAACATCTGACAATCATCAGCAATCAGAGAGGGCCCAGAAAAGCTCACCGTCGTGTCGACAAATCGATCGTGGCCGTACAATCGCTCATCGATGGCAGGCAGGCACGAGCACTGATCGTCATGGATGGATGGCTTAACTAATCTACTACTCACTCCCTATTTTAATGTATGATGCGTTTATTTTTTAACCAACGTTTGACCATTCGTCTTATTTAAATCTTTTATACAAATAAAAAATATCTATGTCATGCTTAAAGAACATTTGATGATAAATCAAGTCACAATAAAATAAATGATAATTACATAAATTTTTTAAATATGACGAAATGTCAAATGTTTGTTAAAAAATCAACGGCGTCATACATTAAAATACGGAGGGAATACTTTATTTGATTAATCTTTTTTCCCTAACTTTTGCCGTTGCTTAAATCCAAAGTGTTAGCTAATTACAACTAGTTGATGCGGTTATTAGTGCGGTGGATGCAACAACACGTATGATTCTGATGGGGGCTCTCTTCTTGTGTTGTGTCACTGTCGATCTTCCTAGTTTTCAGCTAGCTAGATTGTCTGACTATTTGTCGACAATGACCGTATGTTATGGCTGATTAAATAGCCGTTTATATGGTGGCGGTAGCAAAACCGTTCTGTCATTTGTAAATGTCAAAACTCCGTTTTTAACGATTAATTGATTGTTTTCCATAATCGTCTGTAAGTACAACGACGATATAGGCGATATAAAGCATTGTTTATGTTTTGTACGTAGTTCTTTTTTACTTATTTAATATTTAACCAAACCAGTCATTATTTTGTGTGTATAAATGTGAGTTGAAAGCTATACTTTATATTTTAAAAGTTAATGTTAAAACTACATCAACATATTTAAGTTTTATAGTTGTGCCCATTAATTTAAATCTCCAAAGAACTACATAATACTATTAATAATACTATAAAATACGCACATATATATGTGGACATCAAATTCCGCATAATTCTGGTTGATCATCCATATCCGATTAGGTAAACGATACTCTTTTCATCCGACAACCGTGTGATATGTCTTCCACAAACACTCTGATTCAAAATGAATGCGACGCTGTGCTCAATGAAATTGATGTTGAAGGTTACGTTCCACATGCTTCAGAAAAATGTTTGGTGTGCCGAAACCAGGATGAAAATAGATATGGGCCCCTGCATTCATGCTGTTTCCTTTTTAGGTTTGTATTGCAATTCAAGTGTTATTTTAGTGGTAGTATGTTGTTGTTTTTAATTATTATCGGTTGTATGTATCATAGCTATACAGAGGCCAAAAGTGATATTAAAGTAATTGCATCATTATCTTTGATATGTAATTGTTTAAGATCAATAAAGCTTTTTTTAATTAAAAAATAAAAATAAAGAATTAATAGAAAAGATTAAACTTGATCCGTGGCAATTAAATTCAACTGGTAGGTAGGAGTTTTTAAACAGGTGTACAGCTCGCCCATGCCTCTCACTCAGGTAAGTAACTTCCCACATGTGGATACTATAAGAGTTTGTTCCTTTAATTATATAAAGGACGTATTCACGCACACACCACTATACGTGCACGTACATATGTATACATGTACACACTATTATATATACATACACACGTCACGTATATAAATATATAATATTTGCGGAAACTAATATTTAAAACCGGCCCCCTTTCACCACATCGCCGGGGCTTAATGGATATGAGCTTGTATTAAAAATGCAATGTTTAATTAAAGCATTTCCTTTTCAGATTAGCTGATATATTTAGGACTATTTATATATTATGCAGTTGACTGTTTGACGGAATGGCACCTCCATGACGAATTACGCGTGCAAGATGTGTTTACTTTTGGGGTTGTTTTGTAGCCTGATCCGATCCGTTATTTTGGCTTTTGACGACAGAGGCGACCAACTTCAGGACACTTGCTGCATTACTACTTGCTCTTGTTAATTACCTCATGCATGTAGATTTCGGTATTGAGCTGGTGGGAGTATAGCAGGCGAGCGATTAATTTGTATTTTCTCCGTCCCAAAATAAATAGATGAGATACTACCTACTACAACGGATTCGGATAGAGCTATTCCAGGTAGTACCCCATCCACTCTAGATTGGTTCTTTCTAGGATAGGAGTAGTTGTGCTATATGTTATTCCCAATGCTATAGTCTAATCTTTTTTTTCTCTTGCATGTTGTGGCTACTGCTCTCAATTAGAAATCCATGTTACGATTTTTTAAAAAATGAAAGCTAGTTCTGAAAAATGTGTAAAGATGTATAAGCAGTCTATTATTATTATTATTATTATTATTATTATTATTATTATTATTATTATTATTATTTTGGGGTGGGTGGGGGGAGGGCGGGGCGGGGGGGGGGGGGGGGGGGGGCTTCACTAACTGTTTAGCATAGGCTATATAGGGTGACGGGGTCATTTTTAGAGCCAACAGCCGAGGGTACTTACTAGCCTTGCTCTAAGTAAGATTTACTGATTAATTACTACTCGCAAGGATTTCATTTGATACTCTGCTACAAAATTTATATCATGGACTAGCATAGCTAAACCATTTCAGGATAATTTCTTGAAATTTTCTCAAGGTAAAAAACAGAGTCATTCAGGAGCAAGTGCAGATAACTTGGGGTTGGCACTCGGAGAAGCTGAAGTTATAAATAAGATAACCTGAAAAATGTAAAGGGTAGGATTAGTTATAATTAGAGAAAACATTGTTTGTTTTCTGTACAGGAGAAACTTGTGCGGATTTTTTTCTGAAATATTTGGAGGGGAGGTTTCCATGACCATGAATTGAAAACCCCAAGTACATTATTCCTGCACATTGAGAGTTCAGACCTCAACTGAAAAAATTCAGTCAACCTTTTGGGGAAGAAAAAGAAAAGAAAATATGGAAGATAAAAGATTATTGGTTTTTAATATCCAAGGCCCAACTAAACGGCTATACTTTTCTTGATTCGAATTTTCCATCCAAAGAAGTTGACATTTGTCATAATCTTGCACGTCAGCAAGTGAATGAATTGGTCGGAGCAACGTCACCTTCAGGGTTTGGTGGAGTGTAGTAGGTGAACCTAATAGATACTACTACAAGATAGGATAGTGTCTCAACTACAAGTACTCACTAAACAAAACAGAGAAAAATGAAATTAAAGTTGCTATGGCCAGTGCGATCAATAGAAAAATTGTACTTGTTGTCCTTGGGCATCTACATGAGACAAGGATAATTCAACTTAATTTAACATTTTTGCCTTGACTTAGAGTGCACAAAACAACACGGTGAATCCACCCACTATAAACCTTTCTCACCGCCCTATGTCTATATATAAGTCGTCGAGTTTTCATTTGCCACACCACCTACAATATGTCACTAAAGATCAGGTACTGATGTGAACTTGATCAGAATATGGTTTGGAGACCAAATTCAGGCCCAAACCATAGAGGTTTCTTGGTTTCTTTTATCATTATTATTATTAGAAGAAGATGAAATAATCGAGGGCTCGAGGCTAGCTTTCTTTTCATTCTCCTATTTGCATCCTTTGTTTCGAAATTGAAGATTAGGGTAGAATTAGATGCAGCAATGAGGTGTGATCAAAATCCAATTGAGCCAAGCAAAATACTGCTACGTTGGTCCTCAAAATTTTTACTGAACTCACCCGTCTTCCAATTCGCGCGCACTCTCTCTCTCTCACACACACATTAAAAGAGAGAGAAACAAAGAAAGCAACTTCTAATAACAGGAATAGTAGGGATAGCAAAGCAGTTTCAGAATTTTGGCTGGTTCAAACTTCTAATCTGACGGCTTTGTTCTCGGCAACAACTAGCTGCTGCTCCAATTCGCTTGACTTTAGGTAGAACCTTTGAACTTTCTTCATCTTGGCTTGTTGGGTTCAAGGCAACCTTTCCTGTCTTCCTCTGTTAACCTTAATTACAGTAGTGCATTAAGTATGAACGACTGATGAACTATGGGTGTGTTTAGTTCACGCTAAAATTAGAGGTTTTGTTGAAATTGGAACGATGTGATGAAAAAGTTGAAAATTTATGTGTGTAGGAAAGTTTTGATGAGATGAAAAAGTTGAAAGTTTGAAGAAAAAGTTGAGAACTAAACAAGGGCTATATGAGCTTCTCAATTAGAGTCCGATCACGTGGAATAATGGGACACGCCCATAGTTGGTTTTAGGGCAGACAACCTCGACCGTGATTAGCATACGATCAATTAAATTTTAATTGTTAAGAATTTAAAAGATGAATTTATTTGATTTTTAAGCAAGTTCTGTATATAAAATTTTTGTACAAAATATATATTTTAGTAGTTTAAAAAACCTGCTAACAAAAATTGAGAAAGTAACCGGGTGCTGATCCCCCACTTTAGAGCGTGCCTTTAGAGCATCTTTAATACAAGGTGCTATATATTAGACCATAAAAAACATAGGTTATGTCCAAGTTTATAGTAGAAGGTAATTTTTTTTTAAGTCAGAGGAAGTATATCTTTTTTGGGTTGCGATTTTTACTTGTCTCTTGTCTGCGTGTGCTACGCATTGCCATGTCAGTTGCAGCCACAAAAATAACTGCCGAAAAAGCCCCATATAGGTGATCCAATACAAGCATCCTAAATCTGAGCTTACACACGAGAAGGCTACATTGTGCTTCTCAAATAAGCTACAGAGAATCGGGCTATGCCCGATTTACACTTGGACTGTTGCACACAGTGATATACTCTCTTTATCTTCTGTTAGTGTCTATTAGTTTGTATATACTTTTAGATTGTTTCTGCTATCATAAACTTTTTATGTAAGTTTTATTATGTGTGAGTTCTGTAATAATTGACTGAAGCATTTCGAGTAGGGATGTTTCATTCCATTATCTAAAAAGAAAATCCCAGTAAAGAGCCCAGAATCTGGGGTATACCATTTTCTGGAGTTATCTGGGCCTTTAGGTATTTGGGCTAAAAAAGCAACGCTTTAGGCCTTGTTTGTATGTGGGTCAGAAAGTTTTTGTAGATGGGCCCGAGTTGAGGGCTTGTGGCCCATCAAAGTGAGGCCTTAGATGGAAATCAAAACTTGCAGGCCAGAGAATCTATCTAGGCCCAAATCTAGCAAGAATTTGTTTTGCTGGCCCATTGGACCATCGGCTAATTTTAGTTCCATCAAATAAGGGTTGAATTTCATCCATCTTTTAACCGTAAAACTAGATATAAAAGAGGACGCTCCTACCGATCGATCATCCGATCGAATTTGAGAAAAATCGGGCGCTGATGTCAGCATGACGTCAGCGCCCGATTTACGTGAAAAACTACTTTAAACTGATTTTTCTCTTAAATTACTTATCCAAATCATGATACGATTGCACCATTAAATTCGTTGCAATTAAATCTTCAAAACAAGACCACACATGGATATATTCCGATGAAAAAAATTATCTTATTATTGAATTATTTTTAAATGTTGCACGATGTTCCACCAGGTATATCGGAATTGTTTCACTAATTAGATCGAAAATGTTTCACTCGTTTAAATCGGGTGTTGTTTCACCTTATATAAAAACAATGTTTCAGCAAATAGCGAAAGAATGTTTCAGTTCACTGCAACATTAGATCTATACATAGTGAAACATTATGAGTACACTAGGTGAAATATTTTTGATAGAACAAAAAATAAACTAAATTCACTTAATAGAGAGTTTCTAAAATATGTGGGTTTTTTTGTTGCAAAAGAATATTTTAATTCACTGTAACATTAGATCTACTCATAGTGAAACATTGTGAGTACACTAGGTGAAACATCTTTTATGAAAAAATGGGAGGGAGAAGTGGGTGGGCCCACCAGGTGGTCACGTGGGGGGAGGGCGCGGGCGGGGGGAGCGCCCGATCCGGCTCCCCCCGCGCCGGTCGCCCAGGGTGAATCATTTTCGTATAAAAGAGCACATAACTTCTTAAAACTAGTATAAATCAAGTTTCTCGATAGTTTAGGCGACGGTTGTGTCCTGCGTGGCATGTTAACTCGGTCATCATCTGACGTGTTACATAATTATGATTGGGCCTTGCACTCTATCACAGTTTATAGGACCTTACACTCAGCACTTTCTTTTTCTCGAGCTAATTATAATAGGGCTTTACACTCTTATCACAATTTATATGGGCCATTGGACCAAGCCGGCTAATTTCTCAGGGCTGAATCGAGAAGATCATTTCTATTTGCTACACCACTGGTGTAGTGTGTATATATATCCCTACTATTATGAAAATTGAATATATTTTTACTGATATTTTGGTACATCATCCGTATTTGAGTCGATTTTTAAGTTCATTCGCTTTTAGAAATACAGATCTGTGTTTGAGTTGGATATTAAATTTGTTTGCTTTTGGAAATAAGCAAAAAGAGTCGTATAAGAAATCTCTTTAAAATAACTCGCATGCTAACTTAAGATGAAAGTCGGACTCCTAATTGCAGCTCATGATTTTCTTAAAAAAAATATCCAAGCGAATTCCCACAGTGAATTTCACCCTAACTAAACTGTATAACAATTATAAGATTAAAATAATATTCACCCGTTGCAACGCACATGTATTTTTCTAGTATAAGAATATACTCTCTCTCTCGGTTTTTTAAATAGATGACGCTGTTGACTTTTGAACAAACATTTCATTATTTGTCTTATTAATTTTTTTTACAAGTACATAAAATTAGTGATAAAATAATTGATAACAAAACAAATAATGATTACGTAAATTTTTTAATAAGACAAATGTTTATACATGTGTCCTAATGTTATCAGTGCCATCTATTAAAAAACTGAGCTAAGCTGCAGTCGAGAAAAGTCAAGGCGAGCTGAACCACAAGTGAAAAAAAGGTTCCATCTGCAGTAATGCACTTTTGCACGTGGCTCCCGCATACGAGGCTACCACCACTTGGAGGATCACACGCCACACAAATCAGCACCCTCCCTACTAACCACATGTTTACACATCAAACAGAAAAATAAAATAAATGTATTCGCAAAAGAAATTTAATCAGGATGTACACCTGTCTACTCCCTCCGTTTCACGATATAAGTCATTCTAATATTTTTCACATTCATATTATTGGTAATGAATCTAGACATATATGTCTATCTATATTCATTAACATCAATATAAATGTAAGAAATGCTAGAATGACTTACACCGTGAAACGGATGAAGTAACTAATTAAATTTGCCATAGCCAAATACTACTCGTAACAATAAGCAAATGATTTTTTTAATGACATATTTTTGAATGGCAAGGTAGCTTTGTCCCTCTCAGGAAGATCCCTTTCTACACCCTGTGTTAGCTGCACATGGACAAATGAACCTCGTTGTGGAAGGTTTGGCTGCGCAACCGTTTTCAGGTGAGCCAGGTGAAGTTAGGCTGTGTTCTTTCCAGTGGTGGTATGTAAACCTGCAACTACTAGTAGGGTGTGTTTGAGAATAAGGAGATTGAGGAGATTGAGAAGATACGCAAAACGAGGTGAGCCATTAGCTCATGATTAATTGAGTATTAATTATTTTAAATTTTAAAAATGGATTAATATGATTTTTTAAAGCAACTTTCCTATAGAAAATTTTTGCAAAAAAACGTACCGTTTAGTAGTTTGGGAAGCGTTCGTGCGGAAAACGAGGTGCTTTCTCCCTCAATGTCCTCCAAACGAACGCTGCCGTAGTGTACAATCGAAGTGGTGGTGGGGTTTTCAGAGGGGGGCACTAGCTGCTGGATAGGATTGGCAACCGAAGATTAGGCATGGCTTAGTGAACAATTAGCACATATTAATTGTGCCTGGTTATGAAGAGACACCTCTTCATAAGGGTGTTAACAGTGAAATTTGGTAAGCCTTGAAGACGTCATCGGTCTAAAAACAATATCAGTGTCAGAGTTCTGGAATCGGCCGATGGGAGTTATCAAGTCGCTACCAGTTGGGTTCTTAGAGGATTCGGTTAAGGAAATTAATCTATTCAAGAAAGCTTATCCAGAAGAGACCGAGTTCAAGGAGGATGCGGCATGGCAAGTTATATATTAATTAGGAAGAGTCTATTTGTTTCCTTTTATCTTTTGGAAAGTCTTTTATCTTTTGGAAAGTGTGTTTAGTGTCCCATAAGAACTTTATGTTTCCCTTTTATCTCTAGTAACGTTTCTTTCTTATCCTACAAGGATTAGTATCTACCCATGGGTATAAATATGTACACTTATGATCATTGTAAACTATATCTCAATCAATACTACTCTCGGCGCATCGTCACCCTCTTTTCTGAGGTTTTACTTATCAACCGGCGGAATTTGGCACCTGACACGGGGCTGCATCGGTTCAGTTCGATCTTCGGCGAAGGGGTAAGTCCTACGTTCCGTCAGCCCTGGTGAATCTATTGGCTACATTGGTGTTGTTCAAGGCTGCATCGCTTCGATCTCTTGGTATCTCAATTCTATCTCTAATTGCATTGTGTTTAGAAACGCGTCGGTTTAGTTGGGACTGTCTTGGTTAGGTCTAATCTTCTGTCTTAGCCGATATATCTCTACAATCACAATACTGTTATAAATAGATTTTTTATATCCATCACATTAGACAGATCTATCGGCTCATCGAATATTAGATTATCATATATAATCTTGTACTGCATCGGTTAGATCCAACCTACTAGATTGTTGTTTGATAATATAAATCTTGTTAAGCCGATAAATTCATGCTAGTGTTTTATCCGGGTGCTAGCCGATAAGTTATCTGGACATTGCATCGGCTTACAAAGATTACATACAAATTGGATTTCAAAGGTTTCACTGTTTATCTAAATCGATTAAATTTTATGACATCGGATCAGTACTTATCCTATTATATTATTATTAGCCGATTGGTTTCTATTGGATTATATTATTGTTATATTTTATTATGATCAGCCGATTGTCTTTAAATCATTATCTACATTAGACATATAGCCGATTGCTCAAAACCCTATCGACATCGGCTATCGGCTGGAATTACTCCATCGGCTTGTCATCCGATCCGCTGTTTTATTTGTTTTATCTGTTGTTTACATATCTTGTCAGTTGCAGGATCAAACTGACTGGCACACCCGCATCTCATCAACATCTTGGATCTGCACTAGAGCTAAGCAGATCTCCTAGGCTAATGTGTATTTTTTCATCAACAAAGGGATACGTATTATGTTCACATCCCCTTCTAGTCTATAAATACTTGTAATCATCCATGTACAAAACTACAAGTGAATAGAAGATACTCCTTTGCTCAATCTCTCTCGTTTATTCTCGACACTTTCATTGCTTTTGCACCCAACAAGAGATACGGAGCATATGTGAATTCAACTTGCACTTACGCTGATCAATATATGCAAATCATTTCTAGTACTACATATGTAGATAAACTCTTAAAACTATTTCACACCCGGAATCCCCTACCGAAATCATGGATTTTTATTTTTAAAAAACTTTTTTAAAAAGCCCAAAACAAAACAAATTAACTAACAAAGAAAAATATTGCTATGTTGGTGGTAAAGTACGTGCCTGAGCTACTTGATGCTAGGTTTACACAATCTCTTTAGATATATGAAAAAAAATATAGGGGTGAAAAAGGTCACGGAAATTCTTGATTGACCGAGCGACATTTTCGTATGAGGGGTACCGTCTCCGATCGTATCCTTTTTGGCTATTTTTAAATTTTATTTTTTCTAATTTCTTTCTACATCGTATTAATATCAACACTGAATAATTTAAATGATAAATATGGTCAATTACTAGCCGATCGAACGTGGTTTCCGAAAAGATGCTACATATACGCATGCGAAAGTTTGTGGCTGTGAATGCTGTGTGTGTTTGTTGTAGACGACTAGTAGTTGTGCTCGCAAGAAAACAAAATTATTTGGTCGTCCAATGGCCGATATTTTTTTTAAAAAGTAAAGTAAGCAACTAGAAATAACTTATGAGCTTATAACTTCTATATTTACGTATTTACCGATTAAAAGGCTAACTAACGATGAAAAAAATAACCTTAACATAATCAACCCTAAATTTAAAATTTAATTTTGAGGCAAAAGCGTTTTTCTCTTGTCGAAGAAAAAGGAAATTTACTGCTGCTCTAATCAGCGACCAACACTTGGCAATCCTTCTCCCGCCTCATCCTCGTCCGCTCGTGTCGCCGTAGAAAAAAGGAAAAAAAAAAACCCGCGCCACGTCACGGCCTACACGGCGCCATTAAAGATAAGACCCTTCCTTGGTGGGGCCCACCTCCCACCACGTCACCACCGCCCCCCGTTTCCTCGCCACGTGGGCTCCCTCCTCCTCCTCCTCCTCCTCCTCCCCCCAAGCGGGTAGGCCCCACCCACCCCCTCCGCTGTGGGCCCCACCTCCCCCCCAGACGATGCGCTTTTCCACCACAGCCTCACGTCTCCCGCGCCCCATCTCCGCCGCACGTCTCCGCCCCCGCGGGGCGCATCCTGGCCGTCCGATGCGCGCGGGGCAACGACGTCCACGAGTTCGGGGCGAGGGGGATCGGACGGCTGGCTGCGGGGAGGGTCGGGATGGACGGTGTGGATCGCGTGCACGTGGCGCGGAGCGAGGGCGGCCACAAGCTGTGTGGGGGTGGGAGGGGGAGCCCTGGAAAAAGCGCAAGGGGGTAGGCCACTAAATAGCCGCCAGCTGGCCGCCATGTGGGGCCCGCGTAGGCTCGGGGGGAAAAGACGCGGCCTTTCCTGACCGCAAATTATTCATTATTGCCTGCGCCCTTTTCCATGTTTCTTTTTGGTCCCTAGACTTTATTTCATTTGTGGAAGTTTCCTTCCAAGGACCTTTTTCTCAAGTCTTCTTTCTGCTGTGTGTGTAGGCGTGTAGCAGGAGTTTTTCTTAATGAAGGATGTGTTTAGTTTACACCAAAATTGAAAATTTGGTTAAAATTGGACCGATGTGACGGAAAAGTTGAAGGTTTATGTGTGTAGGAAAGTTTTCATGTGATGGAAAAGTTGAAAGTTTAAAGATAAATTTTGGAACTAAACTCAGCAGAAGTAGACTAAACAGTGTCTGATAGGAGATGCTAAAGAGGAAAAGTCCATTGTTTTCGTACGCATGTTTCTTAAGTTTATTTAAAAAATATTAAAAAGTTGCTTAACAACATATTAATCATTTTTAAGTTTAAAATAATTAATACTTGATTAATCATATGTTAATATGTTAATAGTCACCTCGTTTTGCGTATCTTATTCTTTCTCTTCCTCTCAAATGCAACAAAACTTACATCATTATAAGAAAGTAGAATATGATAATGTCATTTCTAAAGCAAGGAAATGAATGAATCGATTGACACAATGGGAGAAAGACGGTGATTTTGTACAGAAGTTTTTATGAACTCTACCATCAATTACAAGTTCCCACGATGCTACTTTAGTTGTTGTTATGTTCTGAACCAATTATGCATATTTTTTATATCATTTTCACTTAATGACGATGATATGATGGCACTGTCAACCAACCACCATTTCACCAAGTGTTTGCGTCCTTTAACTGTCCATCCATTAGTTTTTTTTTCTACTTTTTATCCCATGGAGTGGTATAATGTGTGGCTACCAATGCACAATTTCTCTCTGTTTTTTTTTTCCCTTGAGAATCATGCGTGTGATAGATGTTGTACAAGAACTCAACCCCACCACACTTGATTGAACGATGATGCCTACACTATAGCAAGCAAAAACCACAGTGACTTTCCCTGAGATATCAAAACAATCATGTGGCGAACTCATTAACGCGATATCAAGTAAAATCAAATCGATCATTCACGCGAAACAAATACTACCTCCGTCCTAAAATAAGTGCAGCTGTGGGTATCAATGTCCAACGTTTGACTGTCTGTCTTATTTGAAAAAAATTTAATATGACCGTGTCCAATGTTTGACGTTTATCCATCTTTCTTTTTGGGACTGAGGAAAGTAATAGCTAGAGTTTTTCAAGAATTTAATATGAGCAAGAAAAAAAAGAGTACTATATTTTTTTTCCACAGAATAAGATGAACCTCTAGATTGCACCCCCTTTAATTTAATTACACATGGACCACAAATAAAATCCAAATGGTCACACACACCATTACTTCCTTTCCAGAAAAAGGAAAAGTATGGGGAGCAAAATTTCCCCTCAAAGGAGAGCATATACTCCCTCATTCCCTAAATGTTTGACGCCGTTGACTTTTTAAACATGTTTGACCGTTCGTCTTATTCAAAAACTTTTGTGAAATGTGTAAAACTATATGTATACATAGAAGTATATTTAACAATAAATCAAATGATAGAAAAAAATTAATAATTACTTAAATTTTTTTGAATATGACGAATGGTCAAACATTTTTAAAAAAATCAACGGCATCAAACATTTTGGGATGGAGAGAGTATTATGCACAAGGCAGTCTTAAACAAATGATAGTACGATCCCATCTGATTGGGTGGGGGGGGGGGGGGGTGGGTTGTAAAAACGAGGATGAAAAGCGAATTCCAGAATTGGTGGAGGGGGTGGAGGCAAGAATCCGTCGTGGGAGGCCGAGAAATCCACAAGAAAAGATAGTGGCTGAGATTTCTCCCCGGCGCTCGCCGCGAGAGAGCGACCCCCACCTCTCTCTCCTCTCTCCTCTTCCCCCTCGCGGTCGCGCAGCAGCAGCAGCAGCAGCGGAAGCATACAGGTAGCAGCAGCCGCGAGCGAGCAGCGAACCGAGCCCCCCACATCCATCCATCTCGCTTGGTTTGGTTTGGTTTGCAGTGTTAGTGGCAGCGAGATCCCTTTGCTGTTGTTGTAGCTTCGGGAGGAGGAGGAGGAGGAGTTGTGACGGCGGCGGAGGAGAGAGAAGGAGGAGGGGCTTGTGGTGGTGGTGGTGGTGGTGATCGATGCAGCTGCTGAGCCGGCGGCGGCGAGGCCGGTGACGCCCGCCGTGGCGGTCGCCTGAGGTAGGGTGGTTCCGGTTTCTTCGGCTCGCCGTTGGTTCGTCATCTGGTTGGTTTGATTCGCTTCGCTTGTGGGTGGGGGCGCAACGCAGGCCGCCGTGTGGAGGGCTGGGGCTTGCAGGCGGAGCGAGGCGGCGAGCTTGGTTGGGATTGCTTTGCTTGCTCTCGAGGTAATCTGAATTTTTCTACCGGTTTTTACGAGCAATATCGCGATGCTCTGCTCTAGTTAGGATTATTATTTTGTTCTATACTGTTTGTTTTTTCTTCCCGTTTGATTTTGGAGCGGTGTAGTTTTTACCACTGGAATTGCTGTTCTGCTTTGTAATTTTGTACTATGGAATTTATCGCTGTTCTGCTCGGAATGGATCACGGATATGCAGTAGCCGATGCTATTTGGGGATAACTGATTTCTGCTGCTTTTGTCGCGGTGTTCTCTGCAGGGCGACGGCGCGGTTGGGCATTCGTTCGGTGGTGGTGGTGCTCGGTTGCTTCGCTGAGGCGAGTTCTCTCTTTCTTCTCCGTGTGCGAGTTGAGAGAGCGGTGTGCTCAATTTTTTAGCACTCGTGCGAAACTATTGCTTTGTTGCGTTTAGTTCGTGGGCACTCGATGCGAATGAGCTCTCTTCTCGCTGATTTCGATCTCCGTACTGGTTTCCATGTGGCTCGGATTAATCAGATTTGTGGGGACCTCCTCAGGGTAGTGGAGTTTTTTGGTAGAGTAGATTGGTTGCAGGTCTAATACTAACTTTCTTTCTTCTCTTGTTCTGGTGGTTATGTGTGGCGATTTTTTTTTTTTTTTTGGCCTCAGTTTGGATGATTATGGGAGTGACTAAGGTTGCATCTTCTCCGCTTAGCATGGCTGTTAAGGAAACTTTTTCCTGGGATTGGTTTGTTCAAGCAGAGCTAGTATATCTAGTTGTGTTTCTTGTGGTTACTTGTTTGGGTTTGCTGTTCTAGTTGATTGCTGTAACTGTAAGTACCTTTTTTGGTCTGGGGGCATATGCTCTTTCCGTGCTGTTGTCAGAAGTCAGTACGAAGTGGTGCATAAAAGGCTTCAAAACTCTTATGTACTTTTTTGTTGTGGTTATAGAAAGACAATATGACTATTGTTAACTTGGTACCCTGATTTGCAGGTAGAAAATTGTTGGTACACGAGTTAATTCAGGTGCAGGCTTTTTGTGACTTCTTGGGTTTCAGCTACTCTTTAGTAAAAATCGCCGAATCTAATGTGGTACCATGAATGCTCTAAATTTGTTTTTCAGAGGAAAAAAGAGTGTAATTTGTGTTCCTCAATTTGCTATGCAGGGAGAGAGCAACTTGATATAGTCGTTTAAGGAGGTGAGTTAAAGATAGTTTAACTCAGTTGCTGCTCCCCTCGATCTTTGATTATTTTGTTGTTATTGACTTTTCAAGGTTTATGGGATGTGAATTTGATAGTTATTTTTTTTATAACTTCATATTAACATCTACTAATAAAACCATTCCTCCGTTCCCTTTTACTTGACACAGTTGACCAGTGTGACTTTATCTTTGACTGGTAAAAACTTCTAAATTATGACGTTTTCGTGAACACAAGTAGTATAGTTATATTTAGCATGCAAGATACTTTGATAATATGGCATCTTTTTAAATATTTGTAATTTTTTCAAAAAGGACGAGCGGTCAGATTTGTATATGAATAGTATCCGGTGTCAAGTAAAGGAACAGATGGAGTATAGTATTATGCATAACGAATTCCATAAAACGGCATTTATGGTCATCATGAGTCCATGTTTACGCAAACTAGGAAGCCACTGGTTCCTATGCATCCTACTCTACCCTGTGGCCTCCATTGCAATTATTTGGTCATCACAGCTGAAGTTGCTGTCTTCAGCTGCCAGCAGAATTTCATTTCAAATACTGCTATAAATTGCCGCAACAATCCTACAAGCCTTGTAGCTTGATATTAATCAATGGAATTCTGAGGGAAATCTTTTGCCAATGTAAAGCTTAATGATATTAATGAATGGTTGCGTTTGTCTTCTAGGAGTTTCATTTGAAGCTAGTGCAAAATACAGGCCTATGGTGTCTTCTAGGAATGGTTGCATTTACCATGGTGGAAATTTTTAAGTGCTTCAAGCACTGATGTTTCATGAGCAATATACATCTTATTTTTGATTTGTACTTTTTTTCTAGAGTCAAGTTTATAAAAAATTGAAATAGTTCTATGAGAATACAAACTCCTGTAAGCTATCTCAACATGTTATGCATTGGCTTGTACTGTACCAATAACCTAGCCTCCTAGGTCTCCAGACCTGTATCTGAACCAATCCACAACAAACAGTTTTACTTATGATCCATTGATATTGTGCTACTCAATGCAATGGTAGATCTTGGTTACCTTGTTCGTGCATATTTCTTGTGGACCCCAGTTTTGGAGTTGGTATTTTTTTTAGATAATGTTAAATGTTTTGGACTGTTTTTATTTTTTCCAATAATGAAAGTAACTTCCGAAGTGTTCAAACTAGTTACAATAAAACACTGTATATTTCATTTCCATTTCAGTATTGATTATTGAACCATGATTTTTTAGTCGAAAATTAGTTAAGGGCCAAAGGCATGTATTATAGGAAGTGGCACTGTTCAGATAAACCATTACAAATTCCTTTCCCACTGCTGCCTTGCAATCCATCTTTTTTTTTTCGAGGAACCGACGGCAGGAGTTTCTCCTGCCGGAATATATAGAAGAAGAGGAATTGGCCCAGTTAATAAGGGAAACCGGGCCCAAAAACCGAACCTTGCAATCCATCTTTATTGTGGCCTTACAATTTGTTGTCCATTTCATTGATGAATTTCTTCTGTGCCAAGACCAACCTAGAAGCAAAGTGGCAATCTTGTACCATTGTATTCTTTTTCATCGTGGAACTCACCCATATTACAGTGAGATGGTGCAGTTTATTTTTCCACTACCCAAAAAAAAAAACTGCTTCACCCATGCACAACTAGGAAAGGTACCATACATATCCAGAGTGATCTAAGGGTTAGTGCTAACAAGACTTTGAGAATATTGGAATTAATAACGAGATGCACTATTGCAAATGCTGAACGCCCACCTAGTTTTGACAAAATACACCTCACAGTCCACATGCTATGTTGGCAAAGGTGGAGAGTTGAAGTTTCTTGGATGGTGATAGTGATACACTGGTGTTTGTAGCTGCTACATCAAACTGAATGAAACTGAATTTGAAGTAACAATTCAAATAGGAATGTGATTCCTTACGACTCTTCAGCTGTATAAGATAATTCATTGTTGAAACCCTATTAAGTGTTATTGCCTTTTAGCGACCTCACCTCACTTCAATTTGTTTGATTGTGAACTTCAAATATTTGCCTAATCTAGAATAATCTTTTCACTTCATCCTGAGTAGTGAATTCCAACTATTTTAGGTCCTTAGCTTAAAGTGGAACTGTTGTTGGTGGGGAATGCGTTGACATGATGTTAAAGTTACACAGAGAAATTCAAATGGTTGAGATATTTAGTTTCGCGCCACTAGAGATTTGGTCATTTTGACTTTAGCATGTTAGGTTGTTGCCACCACTAAGAAAGTGGATGTGAGAATGCCATTATTGCTTCACATATATATTTTAAAAATCTAATTCAATCACTAGGTCTTACTCCCAGTAACAACAATTACGTTGAGACTATCACTGTTTGCACAAGCATATGGATGTTGGCCTTGCTTGCAACTAATACAGCTTACAACCAAGCTCATGGCCAACTGAACACGATTTCTCGCCAGTATTGAATCTTATATCAGCATATGCAAAATTTGGAACCAGGGCGTACCGTTGAACCTCATAACAGTAGAATTTTGTCCTGAGTGATTGTGCTCGCTACGATTTGACTGGGTATAGATTGAGAATCACATACTCAATATTTAAGTTAGAAAAAAAAGGGCTGTACAGCCAGAGAGGCCAAATATGTAGTCAGCCAATAAAAGACGGTCATGCACCAGAATGGTGCCCCACACATGAGTGTGTTAGCTACTCCCTCTATTCCATAATATAAGGCACAACTACTTTTTTTAGATGTTTCATAATATAAGACATGCATGAATGCATGCCATTAACTAGCACTTCTTTCCCACTAAATTATTATGTTTTTTGAGTTTTCCATCCTCAATATCTTTAATTCTATTGGGTGCATGCATTATATTTATTAGGGTGATTCAAACTATGAGGTGATAATAATTATTTCTTGGTCTTTGGGTTGAGGGTGGTTGAGCCTTATATTTTGGAATAGAGGGAGTACATCTTAGGAGTCGGAGACAATTTTAAAATTAGACTTAATTAATCCACGCATTATTAAACTGCCAAACCCTTGGAGTTAACCCCAAAATTCAGATATCACCTTGATGTTCTTTCCATGAATCTGTTGGCTGATTTTGGTCAGCAGCTTTGTTAAATTTGCCATTTCTTTTGTAAAGCAATCAATTTGGCTTTTCTGGTGATGAATGTGGTTAGAAGCTGTAAACTAATATAACTATGTACTGATTGTGTATTTTGTTGTTCTGGCAGGATCAAGGAAGTGTTTGGCCTTCGTAGGTGAGCCTGATTACTGTTTGCATTGCTGCTTCATATATTTTTCATACTTCTAATTGGTTTTATGTTTCTAATTAATTCTTCTTTTTTTAATGGTTGCATAATTTGAGAACTGCGAGTTTTAATCTGATTCTAGAGTTGAAGATAACGAAAGGAGCAAGGGTGAACTCTGCTGACTTGGTTTTTGTGTGCACAGACCAACTGCAGCTGAGGATTTAGTAGGTGAGTGGAGTGGTGCTGTACTGCGCTGTCCCTGGATTTTTGTCTCGAGTAATTGTTGTAGTTGTGGAACCCTTTAGTTTTATCAAATTAAGTGATGCCTTCTTTTGGGGAAATAAATGTTTTTTTCTTGGTGGAGTTCAGTTTGACCATTTGGAGATGCTTATGAATTTAAAATGATGTGGCCCCTTATTGCATTTTTTTTTTCAGATTGACTGCAATTGGATCAATTCAAGTAGGTGAGTGGAATTGATCCTCTTGAAGATTTTGACCCAAGTCCAATTCACAAGTAGAATTGTGAATTCTTTAGGTTCTACCTTGGGTTTGTAACACTAATTTGGCTGCTCTTTTGTGGTTGGCCGCACAAATTTGAAATACTGGGAGTGTTGGCGTGATATAGAGGTCTAGGAGGAGGTATGAGGTACTACTTGCGTCAGGTCCAGCGTTTGGTTGGAGATATGGAAGGAGGAGTGCTTTTGTTTGTGGAAGACCTCAACTCTAACTGACAAAGCGACCAATTGCCAACACTTCTGTTATATTTCTTCTTTTTCTTGAATTGGGAATGGAGATTAATTCCTCTGGTGAGGAAGCGGTGGTAAAGGTGAGTTGTTCTTTGATGTGCATGTTGATTCGTGTTAAAAGGGAGCAGCATTTTATTAGGGGTTATTTGTAGGTGAGGAAGCCATACACAATCACAAAGCAGAGGGAGCGTTGGACTGAGGCAGAGCACAACAGGTTCCTTGAAGCCTTGAAACTGTATGGGAGAGCCTGGCAGCGCATAGAAGGTGAATTCTCCACATATATATGTCATATCACAAATAGTTCTATGCTATTACTTTCTGAATTTACTTTTTGTACTCACTGTGATTATTAGCTGGTTAATAAATACGGCTTTAATTGAGTTATTGATATGGATCTTGCATCTTTTTTTTTTTTCGTTTTCTTGTTTGCCGTCTGATTTATTCTATAGAGCATGTTGGGACAAAGACAGCTGTGCAGATCAGAAGTCATGCTCAAAAGTTCTTCACCAAGGTTCTTCCTCTATCTTATTGGCCAGTGCTCCTTTTTTTGGTTTAGCGCTATCTCCTTAGCTTTCTGGTTTCCTTGTCTTTACCTTTGGGATAAAAACGGCTGGCTTTTATGCTTACTTTCTTATTATTTTTTCTTACTTTCTGCAGTATTATTTCTTTCTTTCCTTCTTTTATTTTACATATGAGTACTGCAATTATGTACATAGAGTCTGAACTGTGTGTGATCAGTTCCTTTCGATTATTATGAGAACTACACTTATGGCTTTTGTGCTCTGTTAGTTGGATGAAACGTTAACTAAACAGTGCTGAGATGGAAAAGAAGCACTAGGAAGTGTTTGTCTCGTAGTAAAAAAAAATAATGTTGCAAAATTGATGCTATTAAACATTCTGTTTGCATGTTCCTTTATTTACATATCCATCCTATCACTGAGATTTTGAGCATGCACAGATGCACTTATGACAAAAAAAAAAAGCATTTTGGTACTGTTATATTTACATACTAAGTCAAGTCAAATTGTATATCTGGACTATCATCAAGATTAGTAATAAAGATTTAGTTAAACATGTTCCAGTGCCTACGTGGTGTTCATAACTAATAAGGATTCTTAAAAAAAAAAAGAACTAGGGCAGCCATTTGAGACAATTTATTAAAATAAGAAAAATGTAAAATGATTTGCAAGTTGACCAAGGTATCACCTTCCATTAGAAATAGCCACTCAATCGCGCATTTGCGCGACTTTGACCGACAGCATATAATATGTAGGAGTAGTTATAACAGTCACGAGTGGATTAAGTTTCTTTTATTTATACATTAGGCTTATTTTTTAATGAAATTCTAATTTATGCGGTAGAATTGTATCTTTATTTTTGAAAAGGGTTGTCTATTATTAATGATTTTTTTAATCAAGGTGTAATATTGGAATTCACAGTTATTTGTTCGGCAAACATTGTAATAATTGTCTGTAGATTCACTAAAGTAAAGGTCGGAATAATTTTTGCCATGCTGGCTTTTTCTTTAGAAAAAAAAAAGAAGAAAACTGTTGTCCAGTTTCCTCCAATTTCTTTTCTACGTGGGCTGCCTGCAGGTTCTGGAGGTTTCTCTTTGGAACTCTCCTTGTTTGATTAGGGCTAATCCAACGGTTGTTGTTGCTTATTTCTTTGCATTGGACGGTCCTACATTTCTTTCTTATGTGGCTCAACCAGATTGTGTGAAAGTAGTTCTTTCACTACTTTATATTGTGTGAAAGGTCGTAAAACATCAAAAATAATACTGTACACCTATTGTTTATCAGTCAAAACAGAAGGACCTATTCCATTCCCTTCTTTTAAAAAATTTACTCCCAATCTAAGTCTTGTTTTTTTTTCCTGTTGCGCAACCTACCCAAACTGTGCCTTTTAGGGGCTTTACACTGCCACCTGATGGAGGTCACGTTGCCATCACTGTGCAACAGCCACTGGACTGTTGCATTGTTGATTGCATCATCATCCTCTCAAAGGTCTCATTGCAAGATCTATGAATGGGGAGGAACACAAGGTTAGTAATTTAAGAAACATGATGGCTTTCTGGTTTCTCAACTCTATATCCAGCCAACATCCATGAGCATCTGACCTTCCATTGTTGTGGTGGGTTGGATTTTTGGTTGTTGATTAAAGAGGTGAATAGGTCTGCCCTAATCTCCATAAAATATGTAATACAGCTAATAGGTTTTCGTCGCTGCAAGTACTTGCCAGTAACTGTTCTCCATGTCTAGGCTCATAAAAAATATAGAGTGACAAGTAACAACGTTTAACCTGACCAATACTTATACTGCTTAAATACCTTCTGTTTTCTAACAAGTATGCAGTAAATGTAATCAGTGCTACAATAACTGCTTGAGCATTAACAATGCCTAGAACTTGGGACCATACGCTCATAACATTGGTTTGAGAAGGGTAGTGGACTGGGAGGATATACTCTAGTCACGTATTTCCTAGTAACCCCTTGGTTTTGCCAAAAAAAAGGCAACCAAGGCAAATTACCACTGTTCATTGAACCCTGATAGTCAATAGTTCGAAAAGTGGTAACTAATAACTGTGAAATGTCCATTGTGGTTGATGTCAATTAAATTAGTCTTTACTTTGATAAGATGTCCAAGAGCTTTTTGGAGCCCCGAAGGGTTATGAGTGATGGCCATTCCAGGCTTCAGATGCACAGTCGCTTTTCTTTTGCAAAGACATGCAACAATGTTTGGTTCTACATCAGCACTATACCAGTAATTGCAGTAGTATAGTTTTGGCTTGTCGTTACTGGTTTCTGGGCTGAAGTCCAACATGACTAGGCTCCATTTGTGGTCTTATCTAGTGACTAGGCTCCATTTGGTTCTTTTCATAATTATCCACAGAGATCTGGTTCATTGATCACTTTTTCTACTGTATCAGCGAAAAGTTTGATGATATTACCGCCTATACAAACGTTATAGCATGCTGCTAATCATACCCACCAATGCATGCTCTCCCCTGTTTGGTCAATGATGATTGATGCCATGGTTGATGTTCAAACTAAACCTCGGCATGTCATTCTGAGATCAGAAGGATAATATAGGCATAAAACTAAATCTATGACAACCTGTAATGTGGAAATGGCCTTTTTCTTTTATGCAGGTGGAAAAAAATAAATGCGTACTAAATTAATAATAACCCAAGGGGAGAGACATCCCAAAGGCATTGCATATAAGGTTGAGCAAAGGCCCCAAAGCCAGCTCATACCCGTATGGGTACTTTAGGGGAACATATAGCGAGGGGTCTTTTTTTTTGTGAGAACTAGGAAGCCTCATGACTGGAGGACTTACCAGTTACCACCGTGCTACAAGCACGTTCTCTCTACTAAATTTATAATAGCAAAGTACTTGGCTTCAATGTGACTTTTTAGGTCCAGGAAAAATGCTTTCAAATTTCTTATCAACTTATCATCACAATAGCTAGACGATGATTTTGATCAATAAAAGAGCAGGGGAATGTATAGTTGACTGAAAGTAGAAGAGGAACAATTTTCTTTCTGCAAATTTGGCTTCAAAATAATCTGTTGAAATATTCATCATTACATGTTTTCTTTTGGACAAAGGAAGTGTAACTTCCAGCCTCTGCACCAACTAAGGATGCAAACAAATTTGTGGATACCAGGATTTGAACCCTGGTGGCTGGAGTCATTACATGTTTTCTATATTCCAATTTCCATGTCAAACCATGTTCCTGAAGTATAATGCTCATTAATTATCTAATATGGCAGCAAGGCAGACATAATCCGGTAAGTAAAGGGTAGGGCTGACCGCCCTCTGGTCAAGCAGGCTCTCCCTGCATAGCAGGAGGCTCTGCTTGGTGAAATACAAAATCCTTCTCTGATATTATTGCTTATTTTTCCTTAATACACATACTAGTCCACCTTTATAGCACAAGTGCTGAGATATGTACTTGGAAGTACTAAATAAACTAGGAAGCTCTAGCTAGAAAGTACCGGTTCCCGAACCGATGGCTTCATGAAACTTTTTGCCAAAGGTTTTTAGTAACCTTCTACATGACACTCCCTCTACTCCACAATATTTGTCCAAGACTACCATCTGCATAGACCAAGGAGGTGCAAGATATAAGAAATAGTTAATGATAATGGACTATATATACCATCTGCATAACTTTTATACCTCTTTTAAGCATTATATAAAGTTTAGTAGAGAGTTGGGAGCAATAAGTCCAAACTCCTAATTTTCTCGACAAACAGACATTGTCAAAGGGGACAGCCCCGAGAAAATGAACAAATCTTGTGGAGCAGACGGAGTAGCATTATGTAAAATATCAATATCATGTAGTATGGCACTTTCATATGTCAAAATTACTGTTAGATATGCCTGATTTGTTTTCTGTTTCTTTATGTAATTTAACTGTATCTAACTAATTGAAATATTACAGTTGGAAAAGGAAGCTATCAACAATGGCACTTCTCCAGGACAAGCTCATGACATCGACATACCTCCACCACGACCAAAAAGAAAACCTAACAGTCCATATCCTCGAAAAAGTTGTCTCAGCTCTGAGACATCCACCAGGGAAGTTCAAAATGATAAGGCAACAATATCAAATATGACGAACAATAGCACTGCACAAATGGCAGGTGATGCAGCTCTTGAGGTACATACCTTTGTAGTATTCCATTTTAGTTAGGTTTCTATTTTTGATTTATCCTTTTCTTTAATGTGCTATCCTGTTTCTTTAACAAGAAACTCACTTACATTCAGAAACTTCAAAGAAAGGAGATATCTGAAAAAGGAAGTTGCTCCGAAGTTCTTAATCTCTTTCGAGAAGTCCCATCGGCATCATTTTCTTCAGTTAACAAAAGCTCTTCAAATCATGGTGCATCCAGGGGGCTGGAACCGACTAAAACAGAAGTCAAAGATGTGGTCATCTTGGAAAGGGATTCTATTTCCAATGGTGCAGGGAAGGATGCAAAAGATATCAATGATCAAGAAATGGAAAGGCTCAATGGGATACACATCAGCTCGAAGCCTGATCATTCTCATGAAAACTGTTTGGATACCTCAAGCCAACAATTTAAGCCAAAATCAAACTCTGTGGAGATAACATATGTGGATTGGTCTGCTGCAAAAGCTTCACACTACCAAATGGACAGAAATGGGGTTACTGGCTTTCAAGCCACTGGAACTGAAGGAAGCGGAGGAGCCAGCGGAACTATGAATCAATGCATCCATCCAACACTTCCTGTGGATCCAAAATTCGACGGCAATGCCGCAGCACAGCCCTTTCCTCACAACTATGCAGCCTTTGCACCAATGATGCAATGCCACTGCAACCAAGATGCCTACAGATCTTTTGCCAATATGTCATCCACCTTCTCCAGCATGCTTGTCTCCACATTGTTGTCAAACCCTGCAATCCATGCAGCTGCCAGGCTTGCAGCATCGTACTGGCCTACAGTAGACGGCAATACTCCTGATCCAAATCAAGAAAATCTTTCTGAGAGTGCTCAAGGAAGCCACGCTGGCTCTCCTCCCAACATGGCATCTATTGTCGCAGCTACAGTTGCTGCAGCATCAGCATGGTGGGCAACACAAGGTCTTCTCCCTCTTTTTCCTCCACCTATAGCTTTTCCATTTGTTCCAGCTCCTAGTGCTCCCTTTTCCACAGCAGATGTTCAGCGAGCTCAAGAGAAAGATATAGACTGCCCAATGGATAATGCACAGAAGGAATTGCAAGAAACTCGGAAACAAGATAATTCTGAAGCTATGAAGGTCATAGTGTCTTCAGAGACTGATGAGAGTGGAAAAGGAGAAGTGTCGCTCCACACTGAGTTAAAGATATCTCCAGCAGATAAGGCCGACACCAAACCTGCCGCAGGAGCTGAAACAAGTGACGTTTTTGGAAATAAGAAAAAGCAGGATCGCTCTTCATGTGGTTCCAACACACCGTCAAGTAGTGATATAGAAGCAGATAATGCTCCTGAGAATCAAGAAAAGGCTAACGACAAGGCAAAGCAAGCATCTTGCAGTAACTCTTCAGCCGGTGACAATAACCACCGTAGATTTAGGAGCAGTGCAAGCACAAGTGATTCATGGAAGGAAGTTTCTGAAGAGGTGGTCGTCTACCAGCATTCCGCATATTCACATTTATCTTACTCGCTGAACATCCATCACTGCTTTTCTAATTCACATTTCTGCTGTCAGGGTCGTCTGGCTTTTGATGCACTGTTCAGTAGAGAAAGGCTTCCCCAAAGCTTTTCTCCTCCGCAAGTAGAAGGATCAAAGGAGATTAGCAAGGAGGAAGAAGATGAAGTAACCACGGTGACGGTTGACCTCAACAAGAATGCCGCTATTATTGATCAAGAACTCGACACAGCGGATGAGCCAAGAGCTTCCTTTCCTAATGAATTGTCAAACCTGAAGCTGAAATCTCGCAGGACCGGTTTCAAACCATACAAGAGGTGCTCAGTGGAAGCGAAGGAGAACAGGGTACCGGCTAGTGATGAGGTTGGTACCAAGAGGATTCGTCTTGAGAGCGAAGCATCGACATGATTTGCTTTCCACCTGGTTGCTGGCCTCTACCAAGTCAGAAGTTAAATTTACATCTGAGCTACCATAGGACTTCAGACCTTCCAATGCATTACCTCACAAACTCAATTTATTGTGTGTTGTATCTTAATGCTTGCCAAGCAGCTCCTATAGACTGCTTTTAAACCGTATCTCATAGACTTTTGATTAGCATTTAAGCGACTGCTAAACTTTCTTCATAAAAGGGTATTATCCTTATTATGCATTATAGTCTGGGGAAGGTAATAAGTGGAATTTTGGTTCATTTTTCTGGGTCATATTTTACCAACTGCATTTTTATCCATATAACTTTAGTTCAGTCCATAGGGGTCCATGAGGGATCTGAACCACTAATCTAGTTCAAATTATTTTTGAAAATTTTCATTTGTTTGCCACAAACTAATTATCTCGAATGTTTCTCAACCATAAGCTTTCTGCTTTTGTCATTTTTGTTGACTTCTATACGGTATAGTTTCAACACGGATTGTTGGATTTCAATTGCATCTCCTAATGAAATAATGAGAACTTCCATCCTTATCTGTACAGACTTGTGTGCATCCTCCTTCCAATTTGTTTTAGACAAAGATTGCCAGATTGGACTACTTGACATATACTCTTGTTAATTGTGACACAAGTGGAGACCAAAAGGATATGCTTTTGGCTTACCCTGACTTCATCATGCAAGTGCATGTTCCCAGTTCCAACATGTGACCTTGAAAAATGATGAATTGGGAGAACAAAATCGCCTTGTATCTGTCACCATATATATATCTGAGATTTGAAGATTCTCTGGATGGACCTTGTCTGGAATCCATGTGTTCCTTTTTCTCAAACAGGAGCACCAGCTACTGATCTGCCTCTATATTTGGAATTAATCTGATCTCCAACTACTCTTCATTTCACTTTCATGTCTGAATATAAAAATGTTTGCAAAGGACTTGCAGATCAGTGCATGATCACCACTTGCTGAATGAAGGGGGAAACAGGGTGCCAGAGTGGGAAGAACGTGTTCAACGTGCCCACTTGCAAGCATGGACAGGGTTACTGAACTCTAAAAAGTTCAGATAATTCATAATCATTGTGCCTGTTGCATTACAACTTGCAAAAACTTATGGTAAAATGAGCAGCTGGTGCTGTGTACAACTTCTTCTCTGCTACCCAACAGGGGAAAATGCGTGACTATGAAAGGTAACCTAGCACCTTTTGAAGTCGCCAAGAGCACATTTGATTTTTCTCAAGAAAAGAAGAACAGTTACGAATTCTTGGGGTTGGTTTTTCTGGATGACTCTCTTATATTGACTTGGCGGAATTTCTAATGTTTGGCAGTTTTTGGTCGGGGTTTAATTTGCTTGCATTACATACAAATTGCAAATAAGTTTAACCAAGCTTATTAGATGATAGGACTTTTACCATCCTTGAGCAGCTCTGACTAAACTTAAAGTCTCCTCTAGAATTGAAAAAAAAAAAAGTGTATATCTGACGAGGCTAGCCGTGGATTCTTCTGATCTGATGACCGATTCTTCCCCTTGACCAACTAGCTTAATTAGCTAACCTTATTTAGCATTGTTTGTTGAGAAAGTTTCACGGCAAACCATGGCTAACGATTCCGTGTTATATATATATAAGCAAGACAACGATCGATGTCACCGGAATTAATTGCAAGTTGCCTCTTAACACTTTGTACTACAATCTGGTACTTCCTGTACACAGTTGTACTACTCCAATAACCATGTTTACATGATACAGCTATTAATCTGTTCTTAGTTAATTAATTAGGTTGGTTATTTACCATCCTAATAATTCCAAGACTGCAATATGTCTGTGTTTAGTTCAGCGCAAAGTTTGAATTTTGATTGAAATTGGAGATGATGTGACTGAAAAGTTATGTGTGTATGACAGGTTGATGTGATAGAAAAGGACTGAAGTTTAGATCTAAACTTTGGATCTAAACACAGCCTATGTATATGTGCATCAGGCAAACTTTCTTTTTAGGAATCATTACGCTAGCAAACAGATTAGTACTTAATTAATTTCCAAGCATGCGTTGAAGTTTTTTTTTCAGCTATAGTAAAACAGTAAAATGACAGTACTAATTAACACAGGATGAGCTGTGACTGCTAAAATATGTCGTGGACAGTTCTCAGAAAATTCTGCCGGGCAATCTGTTTGTCGCTGAAGGCTTTAATTTGTTGGTGGTGTTAATTTATAAGAAATGTCTGATCTGGGGGGATTTGCTTAAACAAATTTAATATTATATTTGAATCACCCCAGCACATGGAAGATGACGCCACAAGCAACAAGAGCGATGACGTCTTCGTCGCTTGATGAACTGATCGACTGCATAAATATAGATTTAACTATCCGTTGTTTTCTCGTCTGTTTATTTTATGTACAGCTGTTGAGTTTCGAAAAAAAAAGGGCACTTAATTCACGAATAAAACATAGTAAAACCCGAAGCAAGATCAAAGAGCAGCCAAAAGTGTCGATGATAAGAGGGGGATAATTTTCCAATTTTTTTAAAATTTTCAGCCATAACTAAAAAAAATCAACCATCAATGCAACTTGGAAACATTTAATGTTACAACCATGACCTGTTAACAGTTTACGGTTCACTTTTTCTTTCTAAGCCAGAACTTAGAGAGGCTTTAGGTGAGGTGTCGCTAATATGTCTACATTATGGGTGAAATAGTCATCGAACTTTAAAAATTAGCTAATGACTAGATACTAAAATCTTACTTGCACAGTTGCACTAACGGAAATTTTGAAATTAAGATCAATTTGGTACAGGAAAATAAAATACAAATACAATATGACCCTGTATAAAATTAAATGAAGCCGTTTTGATGAGTCTATTGAACATTATTATTTCACTCGTCAGGCTGAATTAGTTAATAAGGTCTTAATAGTCCAATTCATGTGAAATATTAGTCATTGAATAATTTAAAATTAATAATTGTATAAAAATTCCCCATTTTTAAATTTAAATCATAGGACCTGCGTTTTGAAATTTAAAAAAATAAAATTTTCAAAACCATCTAAAAATTACTTTTTTATATAAAATGCTGTCTTTCATGTTAAATTAATTATTGGCCGTTCTATTGTCTCTCCTCATGTAACTCCTAAGTATAAGTTCAGGTGCTCTGCTTGTGCTGGATTTTCTTTTCCTTTCTCTTCCACCTCCAATGAAATCCATTGATCTAGCTAGGAATGCAAAATCTTTATCTAAACAAAAGGAATAGGATGCAAAACACCATCGATTTCTTTTTACGAAACACCATTGATTCTAATCAACATGTATTTAGTCCTAATTTTACTATTACCAATTATTAGCATAATACCGAAATTTCAGGCTGCTGGCCACTGGCACTATATATAAAAATTAACATGCAAATAAAAATTCCAAACCGGTAGTCTAGAGGCAACCTGGTTGCAGTTATATATTTTCACTCCGAGTTGTTCATAATCTACTATCTTACTCAGCTCAGTACCGATTGACCACTTCACACCAATTTTTTTTTTAAAAAAAGATTAAGCACATGAAAGACAGGTTAAGTAAATTACTAATAGTAGACACCAACTCAAGCAAACTGCATCCACTTTAATTTGAAGCCATAAGGAGAGAAGAATCCTTAAGTACGGCATGGCATATGACCTAACCCTGAATCAAGTTGCTGCAAATGTGTAACTACCACAAACATGCATGCATGTAGTAGCATATTAATCCAGGTAGCAATAAGTGGCGTTGAAAAGGTTAGTTAATTAATTAATTGATTGGTAGTAATTTATAGTTAATTAAATATGCTATTAGCCACATCCCTGCATCCTCCTAGCAAGCTCATTAGTCTCCTAACCCTGCTAATCTCAGAAAGGACAAACCCACTTGCTGCCTAGGTATACATTTTACTTATATCAGGTGGGCCCCACTCCCCCTAATTGCAAAGAAGCTTCTCCCTTAATCTCTCTCTCTAATAAGCTTCTCTCTCTCACATCAACCCCATTCCCCATCATCTCTTCTCTCCCATTCCTAGCTAACTAAGCTATCCCTCTAATCCTCATCAAGATCATTTCAAAAAGCCCATTTTTGATGATGATTAGCTAGCTATCTATAGAGATAAGCCCCCTTTTCCATTCTTAGTTAGTTCTTCCATTACATGCACTAATCACTTTCTTGATGAAGTCATAACCTCAGATAGATTGGAAGGATTCTATTTCTCCCCCTCAGATCCAAGAAAGATCCACCCAAAGAATCCAAGCAAAAAACAAAGGAGATATCAGATCTTTGCCCTAGCTTGCTTGATTGATAGAGAGAGAGAGAGAAAGCTAGCAATCCATCATCCATGTACATGGACTTAACCCTAGGAGGAGCACTGCTGCAGGTAGAAGAAGCCACTGAGGAAGAAGAAGAAGAAGAAGAGGAGGAGCAAGTTCTAGGTCAAGAACCTGCACCGGCTGCGGCGGCGGCGGCGCTGGTGCTAGGTCGTCGCCACGGCGTCGTCGTCGGCGGCGGCGGTGGTGGAGTGGTGGTGGCGGCGGAGCGGGAGCACATGTTCGACAAGGTGGTGACGCCGAGCGACGTGGGCAAGCTGAACCGGCTGGTGGTGCCGAAGCAGCACGCGGAGAGGTTCTTCCCGGCGGCGGCCGCCGGCACGCAGCTGTGCTTCGAGGACCGCGCCGGGACGCCATGGCGGTTCCGCTACTCCTACTGGGGGAGCAGCCAGAGCTACGTGATGACCAAGGGGTGGAGCCGCTTCGTCCGCGCCGCCCGCCTCTCCGCCGGCGACACCGTCTCCTTCTCCCGCGCCGCCGACGGCCGCTACTTCATCGACTACCGCCACTGCCACCGCCACGGCGGCCGCGACATCAGCTTCGCCTCCGCCGCCACCGCCATGCCGGCGGCGGCGGCGGCGGCGTGGCCGCTCTTCGGCCGGGTGCAAACGGCGGCGCCGGTCAGCTACGGCGGCGGCCATGGGAGTGCGGCCACAGCAACGATGTTCTTGGACACGGTGGCGCCCGTCGCCGCCGCCGGCGGCCACCGCGGCGAGGTGGGGCCCTCCGGACAGAGGAGCTTCAGGCTCTTCGGCGTCAATGTCGAGTGCGGCGGCGACGTCGACGCGGCGGCGGAAGAGGAGGATGCCGACGACGACGTCGACGACGGTGATCATCGCCGAGGTGAGGAAATGGAGCTTGTGATGTGGACGAACCATAGGTAGAGTTAATTTGCAAAAATCTAGCTATAATCACACAGCTGATTAATTACTTGCTTTCATGAGTATACTTTAGATCTGATTAATTCCAATTTGTTATGATCGATAATGATGATTCTAATTGCACCAATTAATTGATGATTAGTTCCTTGTTCTTGTTTTTTTGGTTCTTAAACTTGTCTCTCTTGGGTTGAGCTAATATCCAGGTAGTGTGATCATTTGAATATGACCCAAGAGTTTTGTTTATTTGTTTGGTAGAATAACAGTAGATCTGGCTTTGAGATTCGATGAAGTGGTCATGTGTGTTCCAAATCACGGTCAATTGCAGTAGTTTTTTGGGTGATGCTTGATTCTTCTTAATTTTATGCTCATTTGTTCACTCTCAATTTAATTTTATGCAAATTAATTATATGTTTATAGCCACCAATATTAAGCATGCATGTGAATTGTGAATTGAGAATGATCAGTTTCTTCATGACTTTTATGCATATGCCATGCTGTGCTCCATGCATGTTGCATATATATCAAAGGTAAGTCTACAACTTGCTGCGTGTGTTTTTAGACTTTCCACTCCATTTCGTCGTCGTGTCTGTCCTTTATAAGTTAAATTTGCTTTTTTCTTCCGATTCTGTGAGATTTATATGTACGATAGTTTAATTATCCCCTATATGTAGATTATATATTGTGTGTGTGTGTGTGTGTGTGTGTGTGTGTGTGTGTATTGTTTGGATGTAGAGGTTGATCATCTTATCCTATTTTCTAAAAAAATCTCCAGATTATTACATGCATATGCACAAAATTTGTATATGAAAATACCCCATGGACTACTTATATATACGTGTGGTATACAATGTATATACATATAGCTAATTAATTAACGTATATATAATTGTATACTTGGATATATATATCCATCTAGCTAATTAAGAATACGTACGTGTGGTAGCTCGATATATATGTATGCTCTTATAAGCTGTATATACAGGAGGAGCTGGATTTGATCACTATATATATATGCTTTCGATCAGGCTGCTTTAATTCAGTAATGAGTTAATTCAATTCACGTACTTATAAATTAAATGAGAAACGATGGAGTTAACATAGTAACAATATAATGCATTAGAAGCAAACTTAATTAGTTCTTTGGAATGAAACAATGGTCTATATGCATCTGACCGAATAAGCAAGGAAAACGAAATATGCATGCATGCATGGTTCCATTATTTGAATGAAAGAAACATTTTTTTTATTTCTACCGGGGCTAAAACCACGTACGGTTTCTATCTGTAATCTGTTTAATTTCTAGTATATATCTGTCTCTTTTATTAATTTTATGCTAGTATTATTTATCTTGTTAACTTGGGCTCTTGATCTATAAGTTTCTCCTTCAACGTACATTTATCCAAATTAGTATATGACCAGATCGAAAAAATCTCTTATTATCTTTCATTTTGCTGGTATATATATGCATGGTGGCCTACAGTTCGATCGAGCCATATATATATATGGAGAAACGGGTAATTAATTAACCTGATCTTATGATGGTTTTTTTGCTTATGTAAAATGCACTGTGATTAATTTGGGTTATATATAGATTGGTCATCCTTACAATGTGCCTGAAAGTTGCACCCTTCTTGCCTTTACGCGATCCCGATTACTATGATGGAGTAAAAAAAGTAACAATAATATAATGCATTAGAAGCAAACTTAATTAGTTCTTTGGAATGCAAATAGACAAATATATGTGCAAACCATGGTCAAAATTAAGCTATAGGTCTTATATATACCGATAACTGTTCATTTCTGTATAGCCGGAGCTGGTTAGAGCTAGCATGCACCCCGATTGTGCAACTTAATCTCGACTAGCTAGCTAGGACTAATTAGCGATGAATCATTTGAAAACATCGCGATTATATATTTAGATGGTTTAGTTCTACGCGATATGATCGAAGACATGTGCTTGATTAGTAAAAGACGCGTATACATATATCGATCCCTAGCTAATATTTATGCTAGTACCTGTGGCACATGATTTCATCGTACATAACATGCACAGTAATTAATAAATATTTTAAAAAATTATACATGTACTTCTAATAGGTTATACCTATTTATAAAATCTTAACCCTAAATTTATTATATATTTTAGCTGTGACAAAAAAAAAGAAAATTTGATGAACATATATATACAATACAACTACATGTAGAACCTAAACCACAAAAGTTGTACATGTAGTTGTATTGTATATATATGTGTGAAATCTCATATTAAAATTCATCATATAGAGAGCAATATAAACAATATTAAAATTCATCATATAGAGAGCAATATAAGACAATTGTCTTATATTGCTCTCTTTATGATGAATTTTAATATGAGATTTCACACATATATATACAATACAACTACATGTACAACTTTTTTTAAAAAAAAAAGTTCGGTGACATTTGTTAGCTAGTTTGCACGGTGTGTACGTTCATCGGAAACTTGTGTGCAGGATATGTTCCCCTGTAATACACGTCTAACACAACAGTACAACACGCCTACTTAATTATCTCTAAGGGTGTTGGGGGAATTGTTAGGAGATAATTTGCAAATCTACTGTATATCAAACAAGCGACGGAAAGTAAAAGATTAAACTCTAAACTTCCACCTCTAAACTTCCAATCCTATTTCTCAAAGTTGCCAAACAGACGAAAGGTATTACTGTAATGTTGGGCGTGCATGTGCATTGTGTTGAATTGGCGAAAAAAAAACATGACGCATGTATAACATGAAATAAAATATATGAAGAGAGAATAATTCTAACACTCCAAAATTATTAGTAACAGTACAAAGTTCATTCCTGCACGCATCATCTCAGACAAGTTAAAGTAGAAAGATGTAATTAATAATTGATTAAAGGTCTTTGATAAAGTGGAGAGGGTACTAATATGAACACGCACCTCAAAATGACTGATTCAATACACATCGATCTCACAGGGTTTGCACTCTTGGAGCAGCATGCATTTGACTAGGATGAATGGGACACATGCATAATCAACTTGCACAAACAAATCAGCACAAGGCTACAAATTACAGATTGGTTTAAGAATTAAGTATGTTCCAAGTTGATAGAGGACCATGCATCCCCTTGCTAAATTTATGTTATCACTTGTCTGCCTTCCAAACAAATTGATGATCAGTTTTACCTACTGTACATAACTACGTACATATGGTTGCTCTAAAAGAAGATTAATTATCAATTTCAATCTGATGGATTTCAACTTGATTTTCAAAATACAGATTTGATGTACTCATCGTGCATGCGCCCATGTGTGCATGTGCATGATGGAAGAGACTTATTCCATAATTATCAAAACCAATTTTTATACAATGATGATATGTCTTGATTATCTCAAATTGCATTAACGGGAGTAAGCAACATTTTTTTAGCTCTCTCACTTCCATGCAAGTGGAAACAATAATATTCAGAAAATTAACTACATATTTGGATTTCTCCACTGAACCCCACTAACCTCTTTAGACTACTACTGGAAGTACTACCATAATTTTTTCAGCCATGTAAATTGTAGAAGTGCAGAACTAATTTCCAATCCTTGCATGATTGATCTCCAAAGAATTTCACTCTTTGCACGAAAGCCTGTGTTAAAAGAATGTTTTTCAGATGAATCACACGTGTTCTATGTAGTGAAGCTTGTCAATAATATTGATGCCAACATTACCATATTAATTATTAAAAAAACTGATATTTTAATGGGAGATCCTTTTGTTCTGATCTAGAGAAGTACTTAATTGGATTTCTCACAAAGTGATCTTTCGTAGATTTGCCATAGAAATGATTAGCACATAATTTTATTTCCGTAGATAACTATTTTTAATCACACATACTAAGTTATGTATTTCAGGCTTGTTGACATCGAGTGGTAAGTAAAAGAGCACACAAATATATATTATGTTGACTCTCTGCTATATTAGTATGTAGTATCAACCAAGAACCTCAGCAACTCTTGAAGGAGTTAGGGAACACAAAGTACTCTTGGAGATCACAAGGCAAATCCCCGGGAAGTAGTTGGCACAGGATCCCATTAGTTACAGAGAATTTAAGAATTTTTAAGTTGTTCGGTTGGATAGTGTGTCGAAAGTTCATCGGTACCTAACGTGTTCTCCATTTTGTGATCTTGTTAACATCATCACACTTTCAGGTATGTGCATATTCTTATCATGTGGATCTAATTGCTTGCTTAATTTAGTTGCAAGAGAACAATTCACATAGTGACAATTTGGCACTGCCATGGCCAAAATGTGCAGCTAGGTTAGGACTTAGGAGTTCTTATACAATTGTTCATAAGAAGCTAATTAGACATGCATACATAAAAGTGGTGCTGTTTTTTCAGAGGCTGGAAAGCACCATTTTGCCAAGCAGTGCCTGCTATCCTCAGCCTTATCAGACAAAAAAACTCAAAAAAAAACCCATGAGCAGAATTCCTGCATCTCTAATTACTCAAGCATATATATATGTACAAATTAAGTAGCAATCTGGCTGGCAGATCCCTTTAGCTCCAGCCGATTTCTTCCTTAAGAACATGCTCCCAATCTGATGACAAGCCATATTCAGAATTGCCACTCAAAATGCCGTCTGCTCCGGTGAAGCATGAGTGGCCTGACGCTTCATCCATAGTGCTTATTCTCGGTTCCCTGTGAACTCTGCTCGGTGCGAGTTGCGGTACTGGCTGAGCATGATGATGCAAGCCAGTTTCCTCCAAGCCTGTTAAAAGGTCACCCTGAAAATTATTCGGTCGAGTAGGATGGCTGATGGTGCTTGCAGAGCAGCTAGGCACACTGTTATCTCCTAACCGGATGCAATCACCAGTGTAAAGGAGGTCAGTGTTCCTTGCTCTTGATGTCTCTTCAGTAGAATCACCCTTAGGAAAACTCAGAGTTGGTGGGTAAGATATGGCAGCTCCATAAGAATTACTTGGACCTGCACCTAAATTACATGCCTGGAAAGAAGGATTTCTTGGACCACCAATATGAGCCATACTGGATTCTTGGACAATTTTGATACGGTTCTGTTTCAGTAGATACTTCAACTCACAATTTGTACGCTCAGCATCAATCCACAGATTCTTATAAATGAGAATCTGTGAGTGGTCTTCTTCACAGGATATCATCCTTGGAATATTGTTGAATGAAGGCTGGCCAAACATTAATAATAGCTTGTAAGAAAGTGTACTAGACTAAATGAGAGTAAATTGCACATTGTACCAGCCTACCGGGTAGAGTATACCTTGTTTCACTTTACACTAGTTTTAGTTCATACTTTCACTTTAAACTAGGGTATATTGAAATAAGCTTCACATGGCACTAGGTAGCATCATATAATTGAAGAGAAATCTCGAAAAATATGAGTACAACCTGTGAAACTCTTTGAATTTAGACCATGTTTTACGAGATTTTATGAAATGCCATGACATTTCTATAGATTGAATGATGCATCCAGGTGTTAAGTGAAATCAATAAGCGCAAATTGAAAGTATGTGCTAAATCTGGTGCAAAGCAAAACAAGGTACACTTTACCCATTGCAAAGTGCAACTTACTCAACTAATAAGAAGGTTATAGACAAAGGAAAGGGGGTAAATTCCTAACAAAATGTTGCAGGCTCAAACTCTGTCATATACTGTATCTTGTAAAAATTACTACTGACCTTTTTGTGCTTATAAAGATTTTAAAGAACATTTTGGAAAACCCTCTGCACATTTTTCACAAACAGCACGAGCTACTATGTGTACAAAAGAATACCTGGGACCATGTCAAGCTGTTCTTCCCAAAATCACTGAGCACACGAGTAGGACCCACAGATTTATTTACAGTTATGCCATTTCCACCATTGGTTGTACAACTACCTCTGTAGTCCCCTGCATAAGATTTTAAAACAGCGGACTGAGAATGAGGAGCCCTTAGTCCTGCCTTGTTAGAGCCATCATCATTAATGGGACCCTAGAAAGAATTGAAAAAAATATTATGGGATCACTGATTTAGAAAGTCACAAATGGAAATGCATCATGTGGGTATATGTACTGTCCTACCCATCCAAAGTGTTTGTGTGTAAGGACATCATAATGAAGAGAAGGTGGGATTGTTTGTTCCAGTTTTGGACTTTGCTACTCAAGGTACATTTGATGGTGGTGATTGTGCATGTGCATTTGGGAAGCATTCTCCAGCAATAATCATAAACTTTGTTATCCTACACATGTGAGGACTAACAATAATAAACTAACAGTTAAACTAATCCTTTACTAATAACAAAATGGATGAGCTGATGAAATCTTCTGAAAGAGTTGTATGAAGGAAGATGCCAATAAAATACAAGTTGCAGGTTGTGCACATGCTCAAAGTAACGCATTTTACAGAAAGCTTAATCTAGTAAGAACTAAAAGAAAGACCACAAACAATGCACCTTTTTTTTCCTATCAATACATGTCTGAAGATTCTCAATTACTGATTGGAGGAGAGTGTGCTCATGCTCATCGAGCTCATTTTCATCCAACAAACAGCTATCGCGAAGCATTTCTGACAAATTCCCCATTGCCTTGAGAATTCCAGAAGTGTTCCTTCCTGTCGTGGAACAGGACCCTGAATGTGACAAATATTTAAACATGGTTGTGAATATGAAGTAAAATAAAGGATATAATAACTTGAAATACAAATCATGAGACAGGCACGATCATATAAAGCACTTTTATGGAGTTAGACTGACCTTTGACAATTTTTGATTTCCCAACTGATGAAGGGATAAAATCAGGAGCAGCAAAGTTTAGACCAGATCGCTTCACGCTATTATCTCTCAGCTCCAAACTGTGTTTCTGCTCTGCGGTGCATTTTGCTGCACATTGTTTTGCACTCTCAATCTCCTTATTGTGGGAAACTTCTTCCTCTTTTTTACCAATGTCTCCAGATTTCATAGACACAGACAATTCAACATGAGATTGGGATTGGTTTTGCTTATTCTCGATAGTGTCCAAATTTTGAGATGCGGTCAGAACCTCACAATGCTGAACAGTGCTAGTGCTCTTCTTTTGGCCAGAATCAAAAGCCTCTGATTCTTGATTTATTAACTGTATCACTGACGTTTGATGAGAAAGTGAAGTTCCTCTTCCTCTCCAACATGGTGAATCCACATAGCATTCTGATGGTTCTGTTTTCACACCATCAGCCATAGAATCGCATGGATCAGAGCCAGCAGTTGAAATATGAAGAGGCCTCGTATGGGAGACAGGGCTTGCCTCTTTGGAGCAGATCTCCGTACCAACTTCCAAAATTTGTGGAAAGGGGGCATTTTTCACAGCATCTTCGTTGGATTTACTAACATCTTTTGTCATAGATGACTTGCTTGTTAAACCACAACTGATTTTATTGGCTTCAGATATTTTATTTGGTGGGCTTTCTATCTTGACTGTTGAACATCTGCTTCCATTACTTCCCATCCCAGGGTACAAGGGATTTTTCTGGTTATGATTGGAGGCCATCATGACTGAAGGATATGAAAATACCACAGAAGTAGAACAAATCGAGGATGGATAAGCTGCATCGCTGCCAATTTCTGGCCATTCCCTCGGCTGACTTGCGTTCGCTCCACATGTGGAGGCTGGTAAAACTGTGTCAAATGATTGTGTTTGAAAGCAAGATGTTGCTGACGACGATGATGGATGAGCATCTCCTAAAATTTTATTATCTAATCCATGCACCACAATGCTACCATCCATCGACCTAGAAACATCACCTAAGCATCCAAGAACAAACGTGAAATCAATGCCATGATGCATACTCCCTCCCGTTCCATAATTCTTGACGTTTTGGACAATGACACAATCTCCAAAATATATCTTTGATTTTATTTTTCTATTATAATATATACAATAAATAAATGCATGTTTACTTTTCTTATAGTACTTTGAAAGATAAATCTATAAATGTTGTTCCTTTAAACTAAATACTTTTAAAGTTATTAACAACCAAAGTTACAAAAGTTTAACTTTAAACTTGTCTAAAACGTCAAGAATTATGGAACTGGAGGGAGCAAGTAATACTAACTGAAAATAAGATAGGATAATCGCATGAAATCAGACTGCGGCGCAAATAGCCCCAAATAAACATCCACATTATTGCGCCAATGATTTGATACTCAATGAACAAACTCATCTCTCAGATGAAACCGAGAGAGTAAGTAAATTCAAAAGTGCAGAACAATAACACAAATTTTGATGATCGCCGATCGGTTTCAGGTACTACTTAATCTCAACTAAATTCTACCAACTGAAAATCGAAAAACCTCACTCCTCACACACTTGACGCGAATGAACCACACACAAAGACCGGATCCTTCGGAAAGCCCCCCCCCCCCCCCCCCCCCCGCGCACCAAATCGACGGTGCCGATCATCAGGGAGCGGAAGAACACGCCGTACCAGCCGAAGAACGCGCGGTGGCGGGGCATGAGAGACAATCAAGAAGAGGGTAGAGGAGGAGGAGGAGGAGGAGGGCAGGTTGTTACCATCTTGGAGAGGGGCGCGGGCCGGGCGGACGGGGAGGGCGAAGGGAGCCGCGTGCGGGGAGAGGGTGGAGGACGAGGCGGATTGAATGGCGGCGGCGGCGGTGGAGGAGGAGGTCATCTCCGGTGAGGTCGCTGGTGGGGTTTGGTGGGGCGGCGGAGAGTGGCAAGAGTCGTAAATAACGAGGAAGTTGGAGGGGCAGCTATGACCATTTTTATATGAGATTATCGTTCGCTTTGAGCCTTTAAATCTCTCCGTTTTCCAATGCAAAGCTTCTGAGAGAAGGATTTGGTTTGGGAAATCTGGAAAGGATTTTGTTTTTTTTTTCCAAATGTTTGGAGAAAGACATTCTCCTTTTTTTTTTGAAAAAAAGGAATTGTTTGGACAAAGAAATTCTTGTGGCAATGTGCAGAGATGCGTCAAGCAATTGTTTAAAAAGTTGTTTTTTTTTTGTTGGTGTTCTGTTTTTTCATGAGACTTGTTTTGAAAGAACTGTTCAAAGTCAACGGGACCGAGTTCTGCTTCCGAATATATAAATAGGGTGTGTTCAGTTCACGATAAAATTAAAAGTTTGGTTGAAATTGGAACGATGTGACGGAAAAGTTAGAAGTTTGTGTGTGTAAAAAAGTTTTGATGTGATGAAAAAGTTGAAAGTTTGAAGAAAAATTTTGCAGCTAAACAAGGCCCTAGTATGGTGTTATCTGTCTAAAATTCTGATGTTGCCATGTTGGACAATGAATATTTGATTACCGTCTCTTTTTAGAAACTTTCCGTATAAAAGTTCTTTAAAAAGATAATAAATTAATTAATTTTTAAGTTTATGGTAGTAATTCATCTCAATTAACGTGCATCCTTAATGAAAAGTTAAAACACCATAGCTGTATCTATGATCCAGAGCTGAATAAAGAAAAAAGATATGGCAGTTAATACACATGGCCGAGTTTAGTTCTAAACTATTTCTTTAAACTTCTAACTTTTTCATCACATCAAAACTTTCCTACATACACAAACTTCTAACTTTTTCGTCACATCGTTCTAATTTCAATCAAACTTTTAATTTTGGTGTGAAACACTGAGATTTGTCGCGTGTTGACTACGACTAATTTGGGCAACAAAACAATAAATTTTTCTAGGGAGTTAAAGAAATGATCAGTATCAGGCCGTGGTAGGCCCGATACTGATTGGTGGCCCAGATGAGTGGACGCACGGCACGATAGGAAGGTGGGCTCTGCTTCATGGGCCGGAGTGTTCAAGGGGCTGCACCCTCTGTTTGGCGACAAGACCTTACTCTACCGCAGATTTGAGTATAATCCAAACGATTTTAAATTTTGAAGTTTGATTTTAAGAGTACTTTTCGTGTCCCTTTAACCTACTCCCCCGTTTCAAATTATAAGTTGTTTTGGTTAAGCTTGACCAAGTTTATAAAAAAAATTAGTAACATTTGCAACCCAAGATAAATGTATTCAATTATTGATTTAATAAAATTAATTTGGTGTTACAAATATTACTATATTTGACTACAAATTTAATTAAACTTAAAGCAGTTTAACTTTGTCCAAAATCAAAACGACTTGTAATCTGAAACAGAGGGAGTATCATCTTTATAATCATGAGAGCGGAGCTGTACGATAAGAGTGAAGGAGAAAAACTACTCTTAGGGCCGGTTTGGTTTGAGGCCTAAATTGGCCTTATCAATATTTGGCAATTTTAACACTGTTTAGTATCTATTTGGTTTGAAGCCAAATTTTGGCATGCCTAAGAAAATAGGCCATTTCAATAGTTAACTTAGACTATTTTGGCTTTAATCCAAACACAACTTTGCCTTGCCAAAATTAGCCATGCCAAAACTTGCCAAAATTTGGCATCGACAAAAATTGGTAAGGCCAATTTAGATCACAACCCAAACCAGCCCTTAAAATCATTTTCTAAAAGATCAAAATCAGCTTTGGCCCATAATCCACTAGGCAGCAGGTGACCATCCTCACGTTTGCATGAAGCTTTTTTCAACTTTCGCTCAACTTTCTCTTTCAAAGTATCCTGCTACAGTAAAACAAGAACATGCAGGAAACTTCGGCAGCTGCAGCAATTAAAAGTTGTAGGGAAGGAAACTTCAGCCCCCTACGGCAATTGCTCAGCAGATCCTCACCACATGTGAAGATAAAGCAGCAGCAGCAACAATCAATCCCAATCACATTCTCATGTGCCCCCCTCATAGGATGTTGCACCTCACCAGTCTATTCATGCCTCCTCATTTCATCATCAATAGTATATTAGTACTAGAAGTATTAACACTTCACACATCAAAATTTACACAGGAACTACAGTTTGCAGCACAGAGATTTACTGAAAGGAAAACGAAATTGCATCCGATAAAGCAGGTTCAGATAATGCTACAGAACATTACATAGACAAAAGTAACCATATCCCTAACCTGACTTACAACTGCTGAACAACTAGGGTATGTGGCTACTAACATCTGCAATAACAGCAGGAAGGAATACTACCATGCACCTAAGTCACAGAACATCTACAACAACTTTCCTCATTCACTACCTCTTCTTTTTTCTTCGTTTTCGCCCCTCTTTTTTTTGTTTTTGGATTTTTCTTCTGCCGCAGCACGCTGGAAGGGGAACAAACACTCCAGGGTGTCTAGCAGCCGCCGTCTAAACACAAGGGCGTAAGACGCAATATGTACAACAGGTCACTCAGCACAGCAGGTCAATGTTGGGAGCCTGTGCCAGTAAGCATGGTCATCTTGAAGACCATCAGGGGAGCAGCTGTTTATACCCATCCATAAATCCCAAGGGAGATAAGCAGGACCAGAGCCACAGAGAGAACCAGCCAAATGATGTACGATGGGAATCCCCTCTTATTCCCTGGAGCTCTCACATGTGAATCAAGAACACCCTCCTCTTCCTCCTGCTTGTTCTCCTTGTCGCTTCCCTCTGCTGTCTTCCGCAGCCTCACAACAGATTTAGCATTTGCTGCTGAAGCATCTACATGTCAATATATCAGATTAGCTTACGAGAGAAGGAACGGTAAATCACAAATTTTCTGGATGAAATATTTCAAAAGTGGTATTACCATGCTCCTTCTGGTCATCCTCATGGCAAGTCCCACCTTCAGCCAAGGTACTTCCTGCATTCTCTTCAATCTGGCAAGAACAACGTAAGAGAAAATTAGCGTTTCTAAAGCAACAGAACTTTCAAAGCATGCAGTACATAATCAGCCTAGAGTTCTTTTATTTATTTTTTACAAGAAATTAACCAGGATCCATTAGTAGTTCATGACAAAGGAATTACCTGCATTCTGGTACAATTAATAACAAACTGGCTATGGAATATAAAGGATTTAACTTATTCCCATGGAACAAGAGTGCATTAGTTTAAGGGTAATATAACCCACCTCAGGTTTCTCCATGGTGCGTTCACTTTCACCTTCATTTATGATGCAACTTGATGAACCATCAACGCTAGAACACGGTGCTGCATCAAGGTTTGATTGTAGCCGCACCCTTTGCACTGCAGCACCCTGTTGAGTAAATGAACTAGCTGAGCTAGCAGTTGGAGCTTGGCGTCGTCTTAGGATAGTGATACCCGTTGACTCAGCATCATCTCCATCAGAAAGCAAGCTTGCATTTGGAGCTTGGTGCTGTCTTAGGATGGTAATACCCGTTGACTCAGCATCATCTCCATCAGAAAACGAACTTGCAGTGCGTCGCCTCAGGATAGTAATACCCGTTGGCTCAGCATCATCTCCATCAGAAGGCATATCCTTTTCTGCAGTTGACTCCTCAGGAGCTTCATTCACATACTTCGAAGTTACAACAATACCTGGTTCCTCATCTTCACACTCATCTCTAGTCATGCTCGCATCAAAATCAGGAGATAATGATTCTGATAGTTGTAGCATGAGCCTCCTATTTGCAGTGCCCTGGTTTGGAAATGCGGAGTTCGGCTGTAACGGCCAAGACATGGGAAATCCAGTCCCCTGGAGGAATGGTTCGTTGCCCCATACATTATTCCTCGCGTTTGAATCGTCCATGCTGTTGAATAGATCTTGCAAGGATTCAGCACCAGAGTCCATGGAGAGCACATCCTGGTCGGTGCTATCATAAGGCAGCAATGGTGTGTCCTCATACAGTGCACTCAACTGGGGATTTCGGTCATCTGGCCAGAAATCTAAATTTTCCAACCCACTCAGATCATCCATGAATTCACCCTGCAAAGGTTCCATGGATAATAAGAATTAAAAACAATAACTATAACCTAAACAGCAGGTGCAGATTAGGGAGAACAACATTACCTGCATCACCCCATGGTTCTCAAACTCAGTTGGTATGATTCCAGTGTCCGAATCATACTGAGCCTTTGATGTTGTTGATGAATGCTCATCTGGATCAGCAATGGTTTGATTCAAGAACTCCTCCACTGGATCTCGAGGATTCATATTGCCATCAAAATTACCAATGGCTCCTAGAGGGAAATTATTGAAGTCTTCATGTGGTAGCATGGGTGCAGAAACTGTGGCTAATTCATTATTATCATGGATATTCTGTTGTGAACCAATCAGCTGAGGGAAAGCACCAGTTGAAGGGCTAGCCTGCTTATATCAAAAGAATCACGCAAACAATTAGAAGGAATTCACACCTTGGAAGTTAACTGGCTAGAGAAATAAATCAATTATAAAATGATCATACAAGTTTAATAGACCTACAAGCAACTTTACTGACCTTAGCTCCTCCATCAAGCCCATGATGAGGCATGTGAGAGATGTTTACTTCATTTGTTGTCGCGTTATCAGTTCTGTCTGCAAGCCACCTTGTAATTGGCGCAGCTTGAGCCTCAGTTAGAGCAGGCAAATCAATTGGGCTTTCATGCAGAGCAGATTCTGGAGATTCCCTGTTTAATGGTGTATTTCCGTCTTCAATTGGTTCCATGTTATCAGGAGTTGAACGAGAAGGAGTGGGTGAGTATCCACTTCTATCCACTTCATCCGGACTGGGTCGCTCAATTTTCTCCTCTTGCTTTCGGAACAGCCGGTAGAGAACGTAACCTCCCTGAAAATACAAATACGAATACTAAGATACCAGAACAGAAACATCAGATGATTATGTCTCTTTTTTTCCCAAAAGATATTTGCAGTGTTCATTTGACATTCTCATTTGCTGTAAACTCACAACCGAGCTGTGAACTGTGAGCATACCTATATATAACAACATCGTCGCTAAAAATCTTGACATACTGATCATGAACTTGCTGAGAAAATAAACCTACAAAGGAAAGCTACAAAACAAGGTACTAGCACTATCGCATACCTGCTCACCGGACTCAAACTCCGGCTCGGTGGTGCGGTACTCATGCATGATCCACCCAGTCCGCTCACCCTTCGGCGCACGCCCCCGGTGGAACACGAGCGTCTTCTTCATGCCAATTACTTGCTGCTTCTTCTTGTCACCCTTGGACCTGATCACCCTGTCCTTCCCGGTGGCCTTCCAGTACCCGGCCTCCGTCGCCCTGTTCGACCTGCTCCCATTGGGATACTTCCTATCCTTCGGAGCGAAGAAGAACCACTCCGGATCATCGGAGCGGATCAGAGACTTATCTGAACGCACCCGCCACAAAATCAAGAGGAACACGCGTCAGAAATGGAATCTTTCTCAGAGTTTGACAGGTCGATTAGTAAAATTTGCATCCACGAAGTCAAAGATTTGAACCGCATCACACCAAACAGCATCTCGGGTATATTTTAATAAAGGATTAAGGCATTTTTAGCGGAGTTCGAGGGAATCGCATCAAACTAGCATCCCCATGGGGAGAAAAAATTCCTCACGGAGAAAGATGCAAACCACAGCAAGCAGCAGTAATCTGCTCATCAGAATCCCGCCCAGAAACCACCGAGATCCAGCAATAAAGCAGCATAAACAAAAACAAAAGAATCACTGAAAGAATGGCCAAAAATGGGGGAAACCCCAGTAGTGATCAAACCAAAAAAAAATCCCCAAAACCACACGGCTACAGTTATAAAACCAAAAATCAAAAAAAGCAAGAAACAAAACCCAAACAAGAAAGAGCAAACCAGAGTGATTTCTTCAAAACGAATAAAACCAAAAACGAAAACACGCAAACGAGCACAACCCCCAAGCTCTCCATACCTGGAATCAGCCGCAAACCACACCCGATCGAGACAAAAAAAAAACAGCACAAATAACCCCAAGCAACGAAATTCAAACCAACCCTGCAGCAAAAGGAGGACTAAAGCAGAGAGGAAGGAGAAGAAAACTCACCAGGGAGATCCCACGGCTCGCACTTGCAGACATCGATCTCGGGGATGACCTCGGCCTCGCTCCTGATCTGCCCCGTGATCTTCCCCTTGAGGTAGTGCCTGACGAGCTCCTCGTCGGTGGGGTGGAACCTGAACCCGAGCGGCAGCTTCTTGAGCTCCATCACCGTCATCTCCGCCCTCTCATCCACCTCCCCCAACCTCTCTCTCACTCTCAAGATCCGATTCGCGGTCGCCGGGAGGGATATACTTAGCGGCGAAGGAAGCGTGGGGTGGTGGAGTGAGGCGATTTGGGGGGAGCTAGGGTTTGGTCGGAATTGGGGATTTTTTAGGGGAGGAGAAGAGGAGGAGACGTGGTGGGGAAGAAAGCGAGTGGCTTTACCGCGTCGACGACTCGAGGGGGGATTTGCTTTGCATATTCCTCTCTCCTCTCCAATCCCCCACTCCCGCGTACGAGCCTGACCCCACGCTCCGTCGTAATTTACGGGAATTGCCACTGCCGGTCTGTGGGGCCCGTCCTGTCAGTGGCAGACGGGTGGGGGGCTGGGAGCTCGTTGTCTCGTCTCACCGGAGTACCGGACGCCTTTGGAGTTTGGAGTGAGTTTGGACTTGTTTGGCGAATTTTTGGTGACCATTTTTTGGATTCGTATGGCTGGATTTAAAATGACTAGTACACATTTGAACCACTGGCTGAGTTCATTTCCTTCCATTTTCCAGCGCACCTCTCTCGTTTTTCACGCACACATTTTTTAAACTGCTAAATGATATTTTTATTAAAAAAATAGATATATACATAAATTGCTTTAAAAATATATTAATTATTTTTTAAAACAAATAGTTAATTATTTAATTAATCATACACTAATGAGCCGCTCGTTTTGTGTGTAAGAGAGATTAGCTAATTATTTAATTAATCATACACTAAGTCGTGTTGAGCTCTCTATGACAAAATGAAATACTCCCTCCGTTCTATAATATAAGTCACGACTACTTTTTTTTATGTTTCATAATATAAGGCATGTATGCATACATACAATTAATTAGGACATCATCTCCATTAAATTATTACTTTTTTAAATCCTCCACCCTCAAGATCTCTAATTCTATTGGATGCATGCATTATATTTATTAGGGTGATCCAAACTAGGAGATAATAATAATTGTTTCTTGGTCTTTGGATTAAGGGTGATTGTGCCTTATATTTTGGAACGGAGGGAGTACTGGGAAGTGCCTACTTCACATGAGAAAACAAAGTTCTAGAAGCTTTGACGAATACTATGCCAGAGCAGCAGCCCTAAGCTTAATATTCTAAGATTAAGACATTAATTTCAAGGCTAGGTCCTTGCTAATATCAGACAAATATCTACAATTACATGAGTTGGATAGTTCAGTTAGGTTAGCTAGTTGACAAGTATTGCCAAGCGTTTCAGACACTCCTTTCTCGGATTCAACAGTGAACCAAAAACAGATGAGCAGAAAAACAGTGTGTGCAAGTGGCGGAGTGCAAAAGTCTTTGGATTGTTCTTCTAATCCTAGTGTGTTTTTGACTTCCACGGTCTAGATTTGCAGCAAATTTGGAAATCGTTTTGACATCGAACTGCCCTGAATTAGACGCGCACTAAGCTACTGCTACTACTACGGTCGTTCACAGTTACCATCAGTCAAGAGACGAAATAATGACTTTGATTTGCACGCGACAATTCGACATTGTGTCATGATACACGTTTGCTGTTTAAACTTCAAACATGAAACATTTTTACCAAAGTCTGTATATATGAAAAAAAAGCGTGGAATAATTTCCCAGCTTTTTCTCGAGCCGTTGAAAGCTGTTGAAAGCTCATTGTCTCAAAGCTCAAACCGACAGGCACAACCAAACAATGTCGGCTCATCCTCTTTAAACATCAAGCTAATTATTATACTAACAAAGAATCGATCACTTTTATTTAGACAACACTTTCATAGTAACATTCTGCTCTCGTTCTTTAAAAAAAACATGAGCATCTTATAGCTAATATTCTCGATCACTGAAGACAATTGAGAGAGAGAGAGAGCAAGAGAGAGGAAAACATCATCTTAAGTTGGGCTTCTTAAAGCAGGTGGCGATCGATCGAATTTCGTCCAAATTTGTGAAAGTTGGAGGTGATCGACACGATGACGAAACATAACAAACAAAGCAAATCCTGAACATGATATGGCAGATACTAGTCCTAGAGTAGAATTAGAGCAGGTACAATAGCAGGCTACTATTAGCCAGCTATAAACATATTTTAATGAGATAAACGATGAGAGAAAAGAGCAGCGGGCTACAGATCTATAGCCAGCTGTAGCACGGACTCCAAAACACACGGTGTGTATGATAGGTGGAATCATATATTAATAGTATAGTAAGCAGCTATTGTATAAATTGACTATTAGATTGGCTATAGATGAATTGGAGCTAGCAGTGTGCTGTACTATTAGCCTTCTCTTAGGACAAGTTAAGATGGGAGGTTGATGGTGACAAATGATTAATTAGTGGGCTTCAATTCCCTCCATGCTTTTAAGAAGGCTTTTCTTTTTCATCCGGGCCTTTTTGCTTTTGATTTGACCCAATTAATTATGAGCTCCAAAAAGGGCCATGACAATATGACATTATTCCCTCCCAAGGATCTGTAGTGTGATCGTTGTGCAACAACCCTCGTAATTCCGCAAAGTTTTTGCAGGTGATATTCTGATCAGATTCGCATTTCTCGTGCCGTTGCATATTGGACTATTGGAGTATTATTTATCAAGGAAAATGGGTGGTAACTTTGTACCCAAAAAAAAAACTCCGTAAAAAATTTAACTGAAGAGAGTAATTAACGGTGTAGCGATTATTGTATGCATTATGTGAACATTAGACAACCATTCAAAACTCGTATTCCTTCGTTTTATTTGCATATAAGTATATTTAGGATCTAAAATTAGTTGCGCTAAAACTAATATTTAATGTATTTTGATAGTACATTTGTTATGTGTTAAATATTTTGTTATAGTTTTTACTCCCTTCATCCCAAAGTAAGTATAGTTTTACACTATTCACGTTCAACGTTTGACCGTTCGTCTTATTTGAAATTTTTTTATGATTAGTATTTTTATTACTAATAGATGATAAAACATGGATAGTACTTTATGTGTGACTAAATATTTTTAAATTTTTCACAAATTTTTCAAATAAGACGGACGGTCAAATGTTGGGCACGGATATCCACGGCTGCACTTATTTTGGGACGGAGGTAGTATATAAATTTGATTTATAATACTTCCTCTGTTTTTTAATAAATGAATTTTTGTGACATGTTTAATCAGTGACAGACAGCCTAAGGCGTGGCAATCGAGGACGTGGCGAACCTGGGTTGGGAAGAGAAGCAGCCGCCGGCGACGAGGACGCGACGAGAGGACACGAAGCACAAAAATAATAAAAAAGAAAAGCGGAGCGATGATTGGTGGGGAGCGGGCAGTGCGCGTGGGGACCCACTCCTCTTGATCTTGTGTGGGACCATACGTGTCGTCCCCGCCGTCCGTTTCCCATCGGGCGCCGCTTTGCCTTTTTTGGCGCCGTACTAGCAACGTAGAGGTACCCCATTTGGTAGTAGTAGACTAGTATACGACTATACGTATACGGCGTCGGCGTACGAGAGGAATGGTGGTGTGCTCGATGCCTTTTTTTTTTTTTTACTGTGGCTGCTTTTGGCATTTGGCATTGCCAATTTCTTCTCTTCTCTCTCATCTTCATGTTCATGTTCATCTTGTTCGCAGGCAGAGTCACGTGATGGCAAAGCAAAGCAAAGCAGGGGCAAAACCAAACAAGCGCATCACCAATTCACAAAGCGATGGATGGATGGATCAAAAGCAGGGAGGAAGGAAAAGGAGAAAGGGACGGGTGAAACACAGACAAGCCTGCCTCAGGCAAAGCTTCTTCCACAAGCTGCCTTCTCTTCTCTTCCTTTCTCATCTCTCTCTCTTTTTTATCTCTCTCTAGTCAATCTTTTCAGGCTGTTCAGAGTTATCATTTCAAATCATGCTAATTTTAATAAAATTATCAAATATGTGCATATATACATCTAATTTCTTCTCAAACTTTGATAAATACGTAAGAGTAAGAAATTCTGCCAATAGTACCAACTTACCAGAATGTGGTACTTCCTCTGTTTTATATTATAAGACTTTCTAGCATTGTCCACATTCACATATATGTTAATGAATTTAGATATATATGTTTAGATTTATTAACATATATATAAATATGGGTAATACTAGTAAGTCTTATAACATAAAATGAAGGGAGTAAGGTTTATTTTGGTCACAATCTAAACAACCCCTTCGTCTCTCACTGACAATCTTATCCCTTCGCTTATGCTTACGTTTGTAAGCTAGAATTTAAATTTTTAATTTTGAAGTTGATTTTTTTTAAATCATAGTTTATTTTTCAGTATTTATTTTTAAACGTTAAAAACACACATATATATATATATATATATATATAAAAGTTTTATTTGTAAATTAATTCTCGTTTACAAATATATACATTTTAACTTATTCCACCATAAAGACATGGGTACTGATGTAGGGATTGGGCCGATGAGATGAGCCGTGGTGGCGCCATAAATAAATAATTGTGTCCCACTCCGGCTGAAGTACTATTTATTGACTGCGTGCACTGTAGTACTGTGCTGTGGGCGTGCAAGCGTGGAGTGGGAGTGTCGTTTTCGTGTCTGGGCTGGGCATTCATTCGTCATGATTTTCAGGCTGCACACGGACTAGTGTACTGCGTGTCACGGATGGATGGATCATGCATTGTGATTGCGGGGCGCTCCAATTATTGCTTACCGTGCCGTGCCGTCTCACCATTGCTCCGTCCGTGCCGCCTCCATCGGAGCAGCGCACCACCAAACGTGAGCTTTCAACGTGATGCTTTAATTATGTGTTGATCTGTGAATGTGTGCGTAAAAAATGAGGAAGTACAAGTTAAAAAAGAGAGAGTATAATATCGAACACAGCTTAAAACCAGTAGAAAACAACTCCCTCGAATGTTTGTTAGGATGACTTCAGCTAACATCCACGTTGTAGCCTAGGCATACATATTTTTTTTTCTTTTAAAAAAAAATAGAGCGAGGCCCTTGTATCATCCTCTCCCTCTCCTTACTTCTCTACCTCCACCGTCTTCCCCTCCCTATATCTTCTCGGTAGCATCTAGGCGGCGGCGGTCGGCGGGAGGTTGAGGACAGATTGTAGTAGCCAACAGCGCAGCGACAGATAAAACAGGACGCGCGACGGTGTGGTGGAGCAGGCGGCGTGGTGGTTCACCACCTTCGTTGCGCGGATCGAGAAGAGAGATAGGCCACTTTGTCGGGCAGCCGATGCATGGTGATGTTTCCGAGCAACTCTCCCTCATCGCGGCCACATCGTTCGTCATCTCTCTCACACCGCTGTGACCATGTATCTGTCAGAGAAGAGGACACATGACGATGGGGATGAGGTGGATGAGTATGTGCGTAAGGCGTCAAGCCTGTCCTTGCCTTTATCCGACTACAAGCCATTAGTCAACCAGCTCGAAGAGGTAGCATTAGGTCATCATCACCTTACTAACTTATCCCCTCTGCTTAGGGATGAAAACGGAGCAGATAGTTTCCATCCGCTTCAAAGAAGAACGAATACGGATACATTTCGGATAGGATAATTTCTGTATAGTTCGGATACGGATACGAATATGGATATTTTCTCCTGGATATGAATACGAATATGGTATCGAGATTTCTGTCTTATACGGATAATAATTCGGATATCTGGTGAATAGTGCTATTTGGATATCCGTAGAAGCCATGAGACATACTCCATTTCTTTATAACTCTATGACTTTCAATATACCTTTTTAGATTTTAATAGTAGTTTATCTCTTAACACTAGTCCACACTATTAATATTATTTAAATTTTTAAAAATATTTATAAATTATACTATATTTTATATAAAATGAGCTAATTATATATGTTGATATTTGTTTCTATTAAAAACTGAGTTGGTTTTCATGTTCCGAGAAAAAATTGTTTCCATATTCGTGTCCGATCATATTCGATTCTTATTCATATTCGAGATAATCCGTATTTTTTTCGTATTCGAGCTATCCATATCCAGCAAAAAATATAAAAACGAATATGGCATGAGCATTATTCGTCCGTATCCGTTCCGTTTTCATCCCTACCTCTGCTTCTTCCAAAGGGGTGCACTTGCCTTCTAAAAGGCCACGTGAATGGCACGTAAATAAAAACCACTAATCAATACTATTGAGAAAATCATTTTGCATGGTTTTAAGAGTTGGAGAAGTCGATATACTGGTTTTAAGAGTTGGAGAAGTCGATATACCAGGTTTTATGGTTGAGGGATACGGATCAAATTCACCCAATAGCTGAGGGAGTCACCATGGACTTTTTCCTTGATATGTACTACTACTAGAATGATCCTCCCACGAATGAGCCCAACACTTGCCTCTTTTTTTTTCTTGTTTAATATCACAGAGCTTTTCTGCTATGCGTAGCTCACTTCTTTTAATTTTGGACCGGAATTTCTCGCCGGCTTGGCCTCGACCAAAAATACACAGATGTACTCCCAAATTTTTTTTAAATTTTTCTTTAAGATAGTAGAAATGTTCTGTATCCCTGGCCTCAGTTATAAGACACACAAGTACACAACTATGCAAGCGAAATACACAGACGTACTCACAACTTGTTTCTTGTCAAATACAGAAATTAAAAACCAATTCCACCATGATTTCTTAACTAAAAACTATTTGCGGCCCTGCCTGAACTGTCATTTAGAGAGTTGCAAAGAGTCATTTGAGGTAGGCATTGTTACAATTAAATTATTAGGATTGATCACTATGACTTTTATCCTACTGTTATTTTTTTGAATTTTTATCCTACTCTTTTAAGGGTAAACCACACATCCTAATATTCTATAGTAGAGCAGTTTGGAAAATTAACTTGTTCAACGAAGAGTCGTTAGCATAGTACAGCATACTATGCTTGAATTTAAGATGAACAAGCCAAAGGCTTCAAAGACTCTGAAAGCTACAGCCAATGCATGTGCCCATGTCAAGCCATCTTAGCGTTCAAAGCCTGACGAAATGAGCGAAAATTACAGTAATACTATATATAAATGGCTCCAAGCCAAACGGCACTAGCTACAACCACCCCTGATTATTTTTTTGAGGACTACCACTCCTTGATTATCTGATGGATTAAGTCGCCATCAGGGTCGCAACAACAACGGGAGATTCCATTTTGGTCAGATCCGATGCTTCGTGTGTAAGATTCCACTGTTCACCTGCGCCTATCACCACCATACACCTACCACTGTTGTGCTACAGTAGAAGCAAACATCAGCCAGCCACAACATTGGACTGAAGTATTTCTCTTCGTGTTGGGACCAGAAGAAGTGAAAGATACTGCATATTCTCAAAAGTAATTTTGCAGTTGGAAAAGATACTCAGAACGAGATAAACCATTAGTGTATAATTAATTAAATATTAATTATTTAAAACTTAAAAAACAGTTTAATATAATTTTTAAAGCAACTTTCTTATAAAAAACTTTTGTAAAAAAAACATAGTAGTTATTCTCCCAATCCATTGCTGCCGAACACAGCCAGTTTCATTTCTGTTCTATATTTTCACTAGAACTAATACAAAGGGGGAATGCTTTGAGCGTTATTGAATACATTGCTTGGATCAATTGTCGTCTTGGCGCTGACCAACCGATTGAAATTGTTCCTAAAATATGCCGCACCCCAAGAAGATCTCGCACGCGCCATTGCTTCCATAGATGATCCACCCATGGGGTGCGTCCAGTTGTTGGCGCCCAAGTCTAGATCTAGATAATTGACATACGCACCACGGGGATCCTTTGACACATGGGGGGTCATATACGTGTACAATGATCGGAGCCATATGATGTACTCATTAGCCCTAGCTTGATCCGATTGGCCCCAATATACAGTATACTGAATACTGTAGAGGATGCCAGCTCGATGTGGGAATGGTGTCGCATTGCTCTTGATTCGAGCCATGGCACCTCCATAAGGGTCAAGTATGATGGACCCCGACGGTCCAGCTGATAGGTATCGGACGATCTCAACCATGTCATGTCTCGAGATTGGTGCCCTCACATAATCAGACTTACTCTTGGTGTACGAGTTTGTTCCAGGCGACCGATTTGATAGGTCAGAGACCGTGCCAACATTGGCGAACTTGGCCGTTGACTCGACCCAACTCATCTCACTTAGGTCAGACTCAGTGACACCTAACATTGGAAAGCTTTGGCTCAACACTGATAGGGTTTGTTGTTTTGTTCCTAAAACTTGGCCCTCAAATGAGATAGAGACATTACCATCTGATGATCCAGTAGGAAAATACACTGAGAGATAGAACTCGTCAGGTAGATTGGGCCCTACATGCTGCCACCAATGAACCAACCCAGCTATGTACTCGACCGGTCCAGTACGATCAATAATGAACATGGTGATGTTGTGAGGAACCGGCACGAGCCGGAGCTTCCAAGCATACACCACACCCCAGCTCCCGCCACCGCCACCACGAATTGCCCAAAAGACGTCTTCACCCATCGAACTCCGGTCAAGGACTCTCCCATTCGGGTCGACGAGCACCGCATCCAGTACGTTATCAGCGGCGAGCCCAAATTTCCGTGATAGCAACCCAAAGCCACCACCGGAGATGACACCACCTAAGCCGATGGTGGAACACGACCCGCCCGAGAAGGCCAAGGACCGGCTCGACTGTCCCACGGCGTAGTAGAGCTCACCTAGAGTTGCACCGGCCTCGGCCCATGTTGTGGCCGAGACCGAGTCAACCCGGACACGGTTCAGGTTCATGAGGTCGATCACAACGAAGGGGACATGGTTCTCTGTGGTGTATGACAAGCCCTCATAGCTGTGCCCGCCGCTACGCACACGGATCGCCAGTGAACTATTGCGCGCACATAGTATGGCTCGCTGGAGATCCTCCTTTGACCCGGGAAGGACGATGGCTGCCGGCCTGGTGACATCGGGGAGCGTGAACCGGAGATTTCTGATGGAGAAGTTGAGGGTGGTGTTGTAGCTTGGTGATGCAGGGAGGGAGAAGTTGCTGACACCATGGATGGCAAGGCATGAGGAGAAGCTGCTTGCACTTGCAGCATCATGAGCACTGGAGCAAATGCTCTGATGAAGTGATAGGAGGAGGAAAACCAGGACAGGTGAAATGGTGGGACTCATGAGAGATGGGGTGAGATTTGTTTTGGTAGTGAGCACACAGATATATAGCTGTGTTTTGTACAGTTTGCAGATTGCTTTCAGGGAAGACTTTGACTAAACCACCACTACAGAATTGAATGGTCCAACTTTTGTGGCTCTGGAAATTGCTCTCATGGGAGTGGGCTCAGTGGTGGCAGTTTTGTAAGCATTTGTGTGGAGAGAGGAGGGTTAAAGAAGTTCTGAAAATCCTGATGTGCTTATGCATCATACTAGTGCGTGTTAAAGAAAAACTCTCTCTAAAATCTGTTTCATTGTCTAATGAGCTTGCTGTAACAAATCAAGGAATATTTGTCAAATATGAGAGAACATTTCTGTCAAATATGGTGAATAATTAGCTGAAACTAAAGCATACGCAGCCTGCTCACAAGCTCTGAAGATGGCATACACTTGCAGTATGGGAATTATTAGCACTGGAACCTGGAGAGAACAGGACAATTTTCAGAGAAGCAAAGTTCGTGTTAACTTGCAACTCTGAAATTTTCATGTCATGTGTTCACAAGTCATTGAATTAAAAGTTTGAGAAGTGATTAAACGATTGATATGGTGGCGATGCACCATGCCTAGTACTATACATCTGAACATAACACCTCACATGAGTTTGTTTTGATCATCTGTCATCTCAGCAAGTTATGTTATTCCCACCATTTCTGCCAAAAGGAAATGGTTGTTGGTTGAGCACTAGAGGTTGTGGCATGCAGTAGGAAGAAGCAGAGTTCAAGGGTTGCTGCTGTGGACTGCATCATGGCAGGGAGGACCAACAAGTGGAGGATACAAAGAAAGCGAGAGATATGTGAAAGCTTAGTAGACACATCTGAAGGTCTTCTATAGATGCTGCAGGTGTTGAAAATTAAAATCAAATCATAGTAAGTCCAATGCATTAATTTTGTCAAGCGGTTGAATTTTCGCTGCTAGCAAGGGAAGAATCTTGACAAAACCCACCACATATATATATATAGTTGTTAATTTCCGATCCTGGAAGTTCCAGATAAATTTGATGTGTGGTAACGTAAGAGGATTTTGAACCTTGTACAAAACCATCTTAAACATTAAAATGAGAGGAGTTCAACTGGTTAGGTTTATAGAATCATAGTGATGAAAACTGCCCTCCTAGACTACCAGTTAATTACCTTACTATAATTCATTAGGATGATAATTGATTTCTGTTAAGATGAAGCTAGCTACAAGCAGAGAGGAGGAGATTGTTTTCCTTTTTAAAACAAAAAGAAAAAGATAAGTGTTTTTTTTTTGTTATACTTCGCTGCTGTTAACTTTTGATCATTTGTCTTATTAAAAAATTAGTATAAATATGAAAAAAAAAATACAAGTCACGCTTAAAATATTTTTACTAATAAAACAAATCACAACAAAATGAATGATATTAACATAAATATCTTGAATAAGACGAATGCTCATGCTTTGATCATGATCAAATCAACTAAGTTAGGCCGTGTTTAGTTCACTACTAACTACCCCAAACTTCCAACTTTTCATCACATCACATCACATCTAAAACTTTCCTACACACGTAAACTTTCAACTTTTTTTTTCAAACTTCCAACTTTCCCCAAACTTCCAACTTTTTTCTGGAACTAAACACACCCTTAGATATTTATGACCAGAGAGTAGGTTTTGTTTCAATGGGACTTTTTTTTTCAAAAATTATCAATATATTAGTTTTATAGATTTTTTTTAAACACAGACAACTCGTTTAACTTAGTTAATTTATTCGTTTTGATCCTCAATATATTACAGGCAAAATTACAGTGTATCAATCCATAATTGAAGAAAATGTTTTTGATCATCTCTAAGTCTAAATAAATGTAGACTTAGGTCTTCCTTTGAAAGCCCTCAATCAGCTGGAAACTGTAGTCTCAACACGAGACTACGTGCTCTCCTAATCTCCTTTCGCTATTCTTGTTGCTGCAAGACATTTTCACCCTTATATTTTTCAAAAGAAGAAAAGGAAGAGCTCGTAAACTCGCTTAATTATGCGAAATGCATAAAAGTGTTGAAGCATTTACTTCCCAGTTTGCAATATTGCAGCCTATTCGAAAACAATTTAGTTTATTGAGCATGTGTGTGAAGAGACCGGGTTACTTGAAAAGGTTCAGAAAAAAAAAATCCTAATGTGCATGTGTATTGTACACGATTCATTTGAGATGTTATGATCAGACTACTAGCAACGTGTGCTTCTGAGGATTTCATTCTGTATGATCATACATCTACGCTGTACTATAAGTATGATATTTCAATGGATTATATGTAAGTATCTAGTATATTTAGCGTTGGTTACGAATTACGACCCGGATAACATCCAGAGAGTTTCAGAGTAACATGCACTGACATTGCATATTCATGTTATTAATTGATCAGAAATTCACCTATCAGTAATTCATAATACATTGCCTGTTCCCTCTAATACTGTAGAGGAGGAATGCTCTGTGCATTGTTGAACACATTTTCAGGATCAATCATTGTCTTTGCACGAACCAACCGATCAAAATTCTTCGAGAAGTACCTTATACCCCATGATTTTGCATGAATCACCGAGTTATTAGAAGTTCCATCTGTAGCATTCCTCCAGTTGTTCGTGCCCAGATCGAGGTCCAGGTAGTTCACATACGCAGCCCGAGGGTTTTTAGACACGTGGGGAGCCATATACGCATAGAATGATCTCAACCATCGAATGTACTCATCTGCTCCATCATTATCCGACGCCTTCCAGGACACACTGTATTCAATGCTATACAAGTATCCAGCCCGGTATGGAAATGGTAACTTAGAGCTCCCTATTCGAGCCATTGCGCCGCCATAAGGGTTAAGCTGGATGAACCCTTGTGGACCGTTCGATAGATATTCGATGATCTTGATTGTGTCTTGCATTGAGATTGGTGAATGGACATAGTCCGACTTGCTCTTGGAGTAGTGCTTTACTCCAAGTTTTCTATCAGTAAGATCAGCGGTTGAGTTGAGCCTAGCAAACTTGGCTGTCGATTCGATCCAACTCATCTCAGATAGGTCTGGCTCGACAATGCCTAACTCTGGAAAAGTGTGATGTAGCACTAACATGGCATATTGTTTTGGTCCTAGGACTTGGCCGATGAAGGACATGGCGAAATTACCATTTGATGTCCCTGTTGGGATGTGAACCGAGAGGTAAAATTCATCGGGCAGATGTGGCCCAACAAATTGCCACTTATGCATCAACTTGGCAGTTTGTTCTAGTGGTCCAGTTCTATTCAAGCTGAACACAGTGATGTTGTGTGGAACATGGACGAGTTGGAGCTTCCATGCATACACTACACCCCAGCTCCCTCCACCACCGCCTCGAATGGCCCAAAACACATCATCACCCATCGATCCACGGTTCAAGGCATTCCCATTTGGGTCCATCAAAATTGCATCCAACACGTTATCAGCAGCAAGCGCAAACTTGCGTGATATTAGACAAAAACCTCCACCGGATACAAACCCTCCCATGCCGACCGTTGAGCACGATCCAGCCGAAAATGCTAAGGACCTATTCGACTGCCCTATTGCATAGTATAACTCACCTAGGGTAGCACCCGACTCGACCCAAGCAGTGCCTGAGACCGAGTCAACATGGACTCGGTTGAGGTTCATAAGGTCTATGACAACAAAAGGGACATGATTTTTCGCGGTGTATGACAAACCCTCATAGCTGTGTCCGCCGCTACGCACACGGATCGCCAATGAACTATTCCGTGCACATAGAATCGCTCGCTGGAGATCTAACTTGGAGGTCGGGATGATAAGCGCAGCTGGCTTGCTAACATCAGAGAGCGCAAAGCGGAGGTTTTGGATGGAGGAGTCAAGGAGTGTGGTGTAGCTGGGAGACAGGGGAAGGGAGAAGTTCCTGACTCCATTGTAGAGTAGACAGGAGGAGATGTTTGATGGTGGTTGAGCACTAGAGGTTGTGGGATGCAGTAGACAAAAGCAGAGCACAAGGGTTGCAGCTATGGCATGCATGATGGCAAGAGTAGCTAAGGAGAAAGTGATAGATATGTGAAAGCTAGACATATGTTAAGGTGTTTATATAGATGAAGAGGTGTGTTGGGATGGATCGGTCTGTTAAGCCATCAAAAACATAATTAATGTTGATGCTGTACAGTCTAATGAGACTGCTTCCGGAAGTACGCAAATTTCAAGAGTTTAACGCATTTTGTCAAAACTGCCAGTTGAATTTTTGCTCCTAGTACAGGGGAAGACTATTGACTAAGTCTACTGCTTACCTTGTTAACTTTCGGTTAGAATGTTTTAGATGCAAATTTTATATGTGTTACATGTTTTTTTTCCTTTTTGTCCTTAACCTCGAATTTTAATAAAGTGTTTTATACACAACTCTAAATAATTCACCAAAACTGAACTGCACATTTGACCTTTTGCTAAAAATTAAAGCTCTTATTTGACGACGTTGAGTCATCGACTAACACCAGGGCGTGATTTCAACCAGACATGATGGCGTTGACGTACACCCTAGTTAATGTCTGAGGAATTTTTTTTTCTGGGAAACTCAATTTTGCTAAAAAAAATCAATTGGATTGACCATTCATAGTTGCTGGCAGGGGCGAAGCCAGGATAGATGGTCACCGGGGTCACTATTAATTAACGATCCTAACAATTGGCTATAGCTTCTAATAATTTTAAGGCTATTGTTGTAGTAGTGGTTACCTTTTACATATCAGGAGGTGTTTAGATCTAGGGGTGTAAAGTTTTGGCGTGTCACATCGGATATTATATAGGGTATCACATGGGATGATCGGGCAATAATAAAAAAAACTAATTACATAATCCGTCAGTAAACAGCGAGACGAATTTATTAAGCCTAATTAATCTGTCATTAGAAAGTGTCTACCATAGCACAACATTATCAAATCATGGAGCAATTATGCTTAAAAGATTCGTCTCACAAATTAGTCGCAATATGTGCAATTAGTTAATTTTTTAGCCTATATTTAATACTTCATGCAGGTGTTAAACGTTCGATGTGATATGGTGTAAATTTTTTGTGTAGGAACTAAACAGGGCCTTAATACAACCACATCATTATTGTACTATATTACTATATTTGGGAAAAGAATATAACAACCTCTTATATGGTGAAAATCACCTTTGTTATATTCCCCCAGGCCCATGCCTCATGATCATGTAACTGAACTTGAAAAATCAAACGTTTATATTTCAAAACTCTAATTTCCTCAAATTCAGACTTGAGAGACTAGGTTCAACCAAATTGTGATGATAATCAAGAAATAATAATAGGATTAGTTGGCTACTGGAGCAATTAATCCTAAATAAGGGCCACTTTATGAGCGCCAGTCTAAAACATATATGTATATCTATGTAGACTGACATATAATCACAATTGCTAACTAATTTTCTATTTGCTAGCTGATAATAGTATCGTTCCTTGCCACCAGTTGAGCTTTAACGAAACAATCACCAGGGTCTAGTGTTTTCTTTGACCGGGGTCATAGCTGTAAAATAGAAAGGAGTATAAGGGACTCAGAAGGAATCATCGGGGTCTACTGACCCCAATAACTTGCTATAGCTTCGTCCCTGGTTGCTGGGGATAGAAATGAAAAGGCTACAATATGTATGCTGAGAGACCAAGACTGTAGTAATTTTAGGCCAAAACTTACAAATCAGGAATGCAAATTTAACGGATTCAGAGTTACACTTCAAATTAGACTTAAGAAAATATGAAAAATCGTATGATGAAAGTTTTTGCAATGACCTTTTAACTTTTATACCTACCCGAACCCTAAAAAAAAATAAACGCTGGATGTGTTTGTTTCAACGACAAAGGATATAAAGTTATCATTTTCCGAGCTCATGTTTCCCAGATCGTTAAATGTTGTGTTTTTTGAAAAAAAATTATAGGAAAGTTGCTTTAAAAAATTATATTAATCTATTTTCTAAGTTTAAAATAATTGAGTGGGCCAGAATAGCTCTGCGGCTTGTATGCGGGCCGGGCCGTTTGAGTGGGGCTGGATCTGTGTAAGCAACATTTCTGATGGACTCGATGGGCCAAGAGTGCTTTCGTTCGTAAAAAAGGGCCGGCCCATCATGTGGGGGAGTATCATCAACTCTGCCTTGTGTTTATTCAGAAAAGGCAGAACGATCACAATTTACAAATGACAAGAACCAGATTGAGCCTGGACATCATGAAAAGAAAAAAAATTTGAAGAGATGATAAAACTTGTTGAATTGTTGCGAATTTGAAGAGATGATAAAACTTGTGCGAATTGGCATATAGTTTCACAGCACTTTCCTTCTGTTTTGCAATTTGCATGGCATCAAAGCGAATGAAAAAGAATATACGACAGAATATACGGTCCAGTACGTTCTTCTAGTTAATCCACAAGCTTATCATTGTTTCAATTTTTTTACATATTTGATATGACATTGATCATTTCACAAATGGAGGCAAAACCTAACAATCCAACCTCTCATTTTCTGCCGTATCTACCAATCCAAATCACAATTCTCCCCAAAAGGAACACGACTCATCCTTATGGGCAGCACCACATGAAAGCAACATGCCCAAAATCAAATCAAAACACACGCCCACATTAGCAATTTTGTTTGTATGTTCAAACCTAGCTATCATAAGTTTTGTCCTTGGATGCAACCTTGGGTGAGATGCCACGTGGAATCCTACGCATCCTCCGACTCCCAAGTGGAGGGATACTCTGCGCGTTGCGAAATATGTTGTCTGGGTCGATGATAGTCTTGGCACGTACCAAACGATCGTAGTTTCCCAAGAAGTACCTCTCGCCCCAAACACGTGCCGCCTCAACTTCTGGGTTAGGGCTTCCATCACCTCCATACATTCGAAGATTAGACCAATTGTTCATGCCTAGATCAAGATCCATGTAGTTTATGTATGCAGTACGTGGGCTATTCGGTACATATGATCCCATAAACTCATAAAATCGGCGTATCCAGTCCATATACTCCTCTCTATGATCATCATCATTTGCCGTCCATTCGATCAAGTATTGGATACCATGAATATTACCTCTTCTATGTGGGAATGGTAGACTTGCAGACTCGATCCGATCCATCGCCCCGCCATACGGGTCCAGGATAACATATGCTTTTGGCTCCGTTGATAAGAGATCAATGGCTCTGATTAGTTCACCGATGCGCATCGGACGGCGCACATAATCCGACTTGGCCTTGAAGTACTTCTTCTTGTGGAGCACCCTGTCCGTCAGATCGGACACGGAGCTCCCTTGAGGTAGGCCCGAGAAGAAGACAACGGATTCGATCCAACTCATCTCTATCGGGTTCAGATCCGATAACCCGATTTCGGGCAACCTCGCCGTCAGTATGTCGACCGCTTCGTGTGCCGACCCAAGGTACAAGCCTTTGAACGTGACCGAGATGCCGGTCCGGTTCATCTCCGGCAAGCCGGCTCCGACGAACGCCGAGAGGTAGAACTCGTCGGGCAGCCATGGCGCGACGTGCTGCCACGCCGCGACGAGCTCGGCGACGGACTCAGCGGTGCCGGGCCGGTTGACGACGAACGCCGTGACGCGCTCCGGCACCGGGACGAGCTGGATGCGCCACGCGTAGACGGCGCCCCACGTGCCGCCGCCGCCGCCGCGGATCGCCCAGAACACGTCCTCGCCCATGCCGGCGCGGTCGAGCACCCGGCCGTCGGCGGCGATCAGCACAGCGTCGACGACATTGTCGCCGGCGAGGCCGTACTTGCGCGAGAGGAGGCCGAACCCTCCCCCGGCGATGTGGCCGCCGGAGCCGACGGTGGGGCACGACCCCGCCGAGAACGCCAGGGCCGGGCTCGCCGCGGCGACGGCGTGGTACACCTGGCCCAGCGTCGCGCCGGACTCCACCCACGCCGTGCGCGACGCGGCGTCGACGCGGACGCCGTCGAGCGCCAGGAGGTCGACGACGACGAACCCGCCGTCGTCCTCCCCGGTGTAGGACACCCCCTCGTAGCTGTGTCCGCCGCTCCGGAGCCGCACGGCGCCGAGCCCGGCCTCCCGCGCGCACCGCACGGCGTCGCGCAGCTCGCCCCTCGTCGCCGGCACGACCACCGCCGCCGGCTTCGCCACGCCGTCGCCCGCGAACCGGAGGTTCTGCGCCGACGCCCGCAGCGCCGCGTCGTACGCGTCGCGCTCCCGGCGCGCCGTCACGTTCCGCACGCCGGCCGCCGCGAGGCAGGGCTCCATGATCGCGCCGCCACCATCGTCGACATCGCCGCCGGCGCGTAGCACGGCGAGGAGAGAGAGCAAGACGGCCGTCGCGATCGCCATCGCCATGGACGATGGAGGTGGAATGGCTAGCTAAGCTGATGAGCTAGAGAAAGTGTGGAAGGAGAGTGATGAGGTGTGTGGGGTTTTATGTGTACGTGAGCATTGAGCTACTACGTCTTTGTCGCGACGTGGAGGTGATTAGCTGATTAATCAGTGAGAAAACGATGGGTAATTAAATAGGATTAGTCCGTAACTTTGTATTGACCGTCCTCGTTTGATTACGATTAGTGGCCGGCAAGGGGTGGTTATTAATTAGTTGCTATATAATTGTACGTACGTATCTTACATACATGTAAGATATTGAGATGGATTATGGCCGTGTTTAGATTCAAATTTTTTTATACTAAAAACGTCACATCGAATGTTTGACACGTGCATGAAGCATTAAACGTGGACGAAAAAAAACCAATTGCACAGTTTGTATATAAATTATGAGATGAATCTTTTGAGCCTAATTACGCCACGATTTAACAATGTGATGCTACAGTAAACATTTGCTAATGACGGATTAATTATGCTTAATAAATTCGTCTCGCAGTTTATATGTGGAATCTGTAATTTATTTTGTTATTAGACTACATTTAATATTTTAAATATGTGTCCGTATTCTTAAAAAAATTTTGGCCAAGGAACTAAACATAGCCTATATGACAAATGTTTGGTTGATGCATTTAGCTTTAGGATTAAGACAGTTTGGTGTTCAATTAACTGATTTTTGAGTTGCAAACATTGTTGCGAAACCAGAAGTATATAATTGGGCGGGGTCGGTCTGATTATATATTGGTGGGTTTTCGAAGCGGTTTTTAGGACCAGCGGACGCCAAGAGCCAGATACACACTTCGGCCGGCCAAGCCAAGAGCTTAACTATATATCGAACTAAACTTAATCATAAGCGGTTTGTCTTATTACGTTGCTCTATTTAATTCATCTCAACAAGATCAATATTCAATACTTCATCCGTTTCACAATATAAGTCATTCTAGCATTTTCCATATTCATATTAAAACGGATAAAGTAGTAAGCAAAAGTTTTTTTTTTGGTTGAGGGCAATACAAACAAGGAGGATGCATGCGCGTGAGAGGAGTTTATAGCAACACAATTAATGGTAAATATCCGATTGGATGTAGAGACGGTAGAGGCCTGATTTATCTTTTTTTTTTAAAAAAAAAACTACTACCTCAACCCCTAAAAGAACGTTGTTTTAGTCTAAAGTTTTTATGGATAAAAAGTGTCTTTTAAAATTGGGGTCTACTCTAACTCCCTAATACTAAGTCATTATTTTTCTTATTGTTTTAAGCACCGAACCAATAGTAATCCTCTCTCCTCGTTTTTCCTCCTTATTTTTCCCTCTACACATTAATTAATAATATAATAGTCTTTGAATTTTCTTTTTAATCAGTATTTTATAGACGACGAGGAGATACTATAATATATAATTATGTATTTATGTGGAGTCCACACACATAGGGAGCTATTGATTGATCGAGTATATAATACGAAAATATATACTTTCAAGTGTTCTGTTTACACTTAATTTTCAGCTGATGGCCCTCCAAGGCTGCATGCCAACTGTACATATACTCCCTCCGTTTCAAATATTTGACACCGTTGACTTTTTAGCACATGTTTGACTGTTCGTCTTATTAAAAAAAATTGTGAAATATGTAAAACTATATGTGTACACGAAAGTGTATTTAACAATGAATCAAATGATATGAAAAGAATAAATAATTACTTAAATTTTTTAAATAAGACGAATGGTTAAACACGTACTTAAAAAGTTAATAGTGTCAAACATTTTGTATATTGTTTTATTCAGCATATAATCCTTTTTAATTATTTTTGCCGTTTGGCTTAGTAGTTTATAAAACTTGTGTGATATGACATATATATCCTGACGTAACAAATTAATCTTTAATTTGGTCATCGATCGTCGTCTCGACCTGCTTGTCTTAATCCGACGACGAGATCATGACATTGCAATTGCGCTCCAGTTGCTGTACTTGGTATCTTCTCTCTCGTCGCATTTATCTGTTCATTCTTCAAAATTGGGGCGACGCAATTTAATTAGTTGATTCAAAAATACTACTCCATAACAAATTAATAAACAGTATAGAAGTTGTACTAATTAAAATTTATTACACATGACGGCACACATAATATAATACCCACATAATTGCGGCATCAGCCATCTGCCCTGGTGAGGAGTTTGGGCTGCACAAAAGCTGCTCAGAGGCCCATAAGTCTTCTGGGCCGAAAGTCCAAACGGCCCAAACTTTGCGGCCCATATACTATTTCTCCAGTTAGCTCAGGGGTATCAAGTTACAGTGCACCTAGCATTTCCAAAGCTAATCTTGTGCTTGATCTCTTCCTTTCTGGAGCTAATTCTTGCAGCGTAAGTTGATCCAGTTAATTGCTACGTACGAAGGAACTAGCAACTCTACACATGCTCACCTTTTTTTCTTCTTCTTCGCACAAATCAAATGCATTTGATTCTCTTCCAGGAACTAAATACTAGTAGTATTGCAGTCCAAGATTGGAATTATTTTGTAAAACTCTGCCGAATATGAAATCGGGTAAAAAAAAAATCTTCTCCATCAATTGATAAAACGCTGTAATTATCTTCCGGTTCATTACATATTGCACTATGGATTTATTATCAAAGGACCCCCAAAACAAATACGCATAACGTAAAGTGAATAAGTCTTGCTTCCCTTATCTCTCGCTCTGATTGAATCGTCGTCCTCAATTGCAAAACCGAGTATAACACTTCACCCACCTTTGCAAACTGACGCAAATGAACTCTTTCGGTGGTGTTGAGAAGTGATTTCAGCTAACGTGGCAGGTTAATTGCGATTGACTCACTGAGTTAGTAGGTGAGACCCATATGTCATAGATTCATATATAAACCCCTTGAAGGAAAAAAAAATCAGTTACCCATATGTTATCCATCCTCTCTCTACTTCTCTTCCTTTTTTTTTTCTCCGTCTCTCTTACGGATGGGCGACAGAAAGGCTGAGAGAGGCGGGCGGCGACGAGGTTGAGGGAGGGAGGAAAGACCTATTCCTAAATCTAGGCCAGAAGTACATATGACTTCTCTGCACAGGCCCAGACCAACAGGTCCGGCCCACGTATCACTTCCGATCACGCGCACGGCGCAGCATGGAGCTCGATTTGGGTAAGAAGCCGTGGGGTGCAGCTAGCATTTCGAAACCCAAATTTCCCATTTGATCAGTCTCTATTTTCAAATCCATTCTTGCAATACAAGTTGGTCCGGCCAACTGCTACGCGGACACGAGGAAGTCCACACGACAACCCAGCCCTCCTCCTCCTCCGCCTCGTCTTATACCCACCACCGAGACCCATTTCCTTTTCATTTCCTCCTCCTCCCCCAAAACCCACTCCTCCTCCCCATCGCCGCCGCCGCCGACGAGGGAGATGGCGACGCTCCTCCGGCGATCCGTCGGCCCCGCGCGCCAGCTCCTCCTCCGCCCGCGCCCGCTCCCGCTCCCCCACGCCGCCTCCTCCACCCGCTCCTTCTCCCGCTACTACTCCCGCGACGACGTCTCGAGGTCAGCGCCCCAACTCCTCCTCCTCGTTTTGGTTTTGGTTTTGGTTTTGGTTTTGGAAGGGTGGTTGATGTGTGGTGGTGGTGGTTGCAGGTACGAGGCGCTGAGCACGCCGGTGAACTGGGGGGTGAGCATCGTGCCGGAGAAGAAGGCGTTCGTGGTGGAGCGGTTCGGCAAGTACGTCAAGACGCTCGGCTCCGGGATCCACGTGCTCGTCCCCCTCGTCGACCGCATCGCCTACGTCCACTCGCTCAAGGAGGAGGCCATCCCCATCCCCGACCAGTCCGCCATCACCAAGGACAACGTCTCCATCCAGATCGACGGCGTCCTCTACGTCAAGGTTATATATCTCTCGACCTCCTCGCCTTAACACTGTTTCTGCTCTGCTGCATTTCCGATTGCTGCTGCTAGTGGTGGATGCAACGAGTTGTGTTGTGCGCGATCGAGCTTGCAATTTTGGCTACTGTGGTGTTTGGGTTTCAGGATTTCTGAATTTTAGATGGTCGGGTTGGGTGCTCTAGGTGAGGGCTGATGGTTATGCTGCATTGTAAGGGTTTTTTGGTGCAGAGTCTCTTCTCTGTTGTAGGAGATTGTTCGCTTGCTGCATTGTTAGATGCAATTCGTTGTGGTGAGGATTTTGTATGGGGGATCAAGCTTGCAACAATTTGGCTAGTGTGGTGTGGGTTGAGCTATGCTAAGGATTTCTGAATTTGGATGGTCAGGTTTTGTGTTCTAGGTGAGAGTGGAGGATTGTGATGCACTGCAGGATTTTTTTTTCTTGTGATGCGGAGGCTCCCTTCCTTGTTCTAGAAGATGCTATGCTTGTGCTTATTCGGGATTGGCAAAATGTGTGGACAATCTGAGTTTAGATGGGTGCGGTTCCACGGCAGATGCTATTCTGATGGTTTAGGGATATATAGGTGGGAAAAATTAAATTGATAGGAGTTTTGTGAGCATGGACATGTATGCTTATTTCCTTGCCATGTGATATGTGTGGGACGCTCCTGGTTGCTGTTGTTGTATTAAGACGCTGTTCTAATACTGCTAGGTTGGTGGTTTGGTTTATATCTGATTTTGTTTGGCTATACAAGCTAACAAGTTTTTTTTTTTCGCATCCATAACAACTCTGTAGCTTGGTTGATCATAAAGTTGTCTGTAGCTAGGTTATTTATATCCATGTTGATCATCCTGCCCTTAATGAATATGACTAGCATTGTTGGGCATGTAAATCTCACATTGGATAACTAACTTATTTATGCAAATGCTCCAAATGGTAAATGTCAAAACATTTAGCATTGTATCTAAGATATATATATCAAGTGACTGCTTTGTGATAATGCACCCAATCAAGGGATTTCCATAAATATAGAGTCAGCTTTCTAGAAGGTATATGCTGTTGCTTGCAAGTGCTAACTATTACTTCTCTTTGGTGATTGTGAACTTTGCAGATTGTTGATCCCTACCTTGCTTCCTATGGTGTGGAGAATCCAATTTTTGCAGTCATACAGCTTGCCCAAACAACTATGAGAAGTGAGCTTGGAAAGATTACGCTAGACAAGACTTTTGAGGAGAGGGATACACTAAATGAGCAAATTGTGGTATGGAATCTTGTTCGCACTATACATTGTTTGTTCTACTAGAATCTGGGTTTAGTACTTAAATATGCAATGAGCTCTGTCCATATGTTAAACTTCCATCTCTTATAACGATTCATTTTACTTTATAATTGCATTGTTTTGTGGATCATCATTGCCGAATGTAAGCAAAAAAACTGCAGTTCCTATGGTCGTCTCTCTCCATTATTGTTTTGTTAGGCTTTCCAATTTATGGCTCCCATTAAGCAACACCGCTGTCCGCCGTACAGATTTTTTATCAGTAATTTATAACAGTGACTGTTGTAGCATGATAATTTTGTATTGTCTGTACTCTATATCATGCTTTTCATCATTCTTGTCAGTGTTATGCATTGCTTTTGATGTATTTTTTCTGTATTTGTCTGGCAGAGGTCCATTAATGAGGCTGCAACTGATTGGGGACTGAAATGCCTCCGTTATGAGATCAGTATGCCTTTTTGCTTCTGAATTGTTGAGCTATAACTGTTTCCTGTAACATTTCTGATGTTTAATAATTGACTATGCAGGGGATATATCTCCGCCACGTGGTGTTAAGGTGGCTATGGAGATGCAAGCAGAAGCAGAAAGGAAAAAGCGTGCCCAAATCCTTGAATCAGAAGGTGATGAATGCACGGTCTCTTTTAAGTCTTTAACATGATTTGTCTTAGCCTGCTTGAAAGGGCATTATTGGATTGTAGTATGTAGAAAATGAAATTCTGATTGACATATTTCATTTGATCTTCCAGGTGCTATGTTGGATCAGGCAAATCGCGCAAAGGGTATGTTTTATATGTTCATTCTAAATCTTTCTGTTTTCCATGTTCTCCATGATAAGATGGCCTATAAATATGTTCAGCATGCTTCCTTCTGTTTGTTTCATTTATCATGCCATCATGTTTCCTAGCTTTTGAGCATCACACTGTCCATATTATCTGTCATAACCTGGTATGTATAGTTTTTTTGAGTGTCGTTCTGTATGTCCATTTTTTCTGCCATCATCTTTATTGCCTTTTAGCTTTCCCATTTTCCATGTTATCTCATTATACAAGGGGCCATGTGTATTTTTGTTCAGCATCCATTCATCTGTTTGTTCCATTTATTATACTATCATCCTTCTCGTTTTTTGAAATGCTTATGTTCAGCCTGTGTCTTTTGGTTGTTCCATTATTTTACTATCATCTTGGCCACTTATGGAGATTGGATCATTGCAATATACCATATTTTGGTTTGATTACCCTGAAACATTTTGTTTGTGTTTTTTTATCCTGATGAGAATTAATGGATTATCTACGCATTGATGCTAATACAATCTTATGTAATGATACCAGGTGAGGCTGAAGCAATTCTTGCAAAGTCTGAAGCAACTGCTCGAGGAATCAGATTGGTCTCTGAGGCCATGAGGACCAAGGGCAGCACTGAGGTATCATGATCTGTTGAGACAGTTTAATAGCGTCTACTTTTGTGCTAAGTTCTGTATCAAACCTGTGCTCATATTCATTCTCTCACTTGTTTTAGGCTGCGAACCTGAGAGTTGCTGAACAATACATGAAGGCATTTGCTAATCTGGCCAAAAAGGTGAGATTCCTGAAGCTATGTTTCCATATTCCACAGTTACTAATGTGATTTGCAAAGTATTCTATCTACAGTTCCTAATGTGATTTGCAAAGTACTGATGCATCGCTGATCTCTTTGAAACACAGAGCAACACGATTCTCCTTCCAAGTGACGCTGGCAACCCATCATCCCTCATCGCCCAGTCTCTCCAGATATACAAGCACATCTGCCAGACCAACAGCTTGAAGAGTGGGAAGTACCTCACAGATGCTCTAGAGGAGACGGAACCGGAGGAAGAAGAGTTGGACTCTACCGACCTACCTTCTCTGAGCAGCGGGATGCCGTCCCCCGACATGCCAGATGACCATGACAAGACTTTCTCCCTGCAGCGCCGCAACAAGGACAAGCACTGAGTGAGTCCCCCTGTTCGAGTACCTGAAGGAGAGGAGACCCTTTTTTTGGCCCACTGTTTTTCTACGAGCATGGAACTGTAATTGAAAGCACACTAGCTTAGTAGCGGTAGAGGTTTCTGAGTTTCGACACTGTTGATCTGGGAAACGTTTTGAGGATGGTAGGAAATTAACAAGACATTGGCTTCTGGTAGACGATTGGGAGTAAGTTTAGCGACCAGAAAGATTTTTGTCCCTGCTAAGGATGGTTTGGGATAGCTCTGATTTTCGTTCTTAATCTGTTTCAGCAGCAAGTCTGTTTCTGTAAATGCATGGATTATCAGTCGTTCATGAAACAAGTTCACCATGACGGCAATGGCTCATGGCCGCTTTGATTCCGAAGAGTTCTTTTTTCTGGTTTAGCTTTAATATGTTTACTTGTTAGTAGACTGAATTTGAATGTATGGATGGATGGTCCGATCCGTTGTCCTTGCAGATGCCGTGGGATCTTCCAGTCTGTAGGGTAGGGTAGACTGTGACTGTGATAATCATCAATCTGCTTTGTGCTGTTGTGCTGAGTACTCCCATTAGTTGGCAGTAATAGGAGAGATTAGAAGTGCTTCATGGGTTTGGTTCTACTTCTGTTCTTTTTTTTCCCCTTGTGGTAATAATTCTAAATGGCGTTGTTGATGGTGAAGCGGAAGCAGCATAAATGAGAAGTCATCAAGCCCAGTGAGCCATACTAGCATCGATCGTTTCATGAATTTGAGATCCCAGTTTCCGTTCTCTCTTCCTTTTCCGTTTACCACATAATTAGATCGTGCGTGCGTGCGTGCTGTTCGTGAATGTTCTTGTTGTAATGGGAAACGTGATTACAGATAGCGGGCCCAAACATTCCAAACACGAGTACTAGGAACAGGTATTATTGCCGACGCCGTGTTATAGTTGCAAAATTTTTCTTTAAACTTCTAATTTTTTTATCACATTAAAACTTTTCTACACACACAAATTCCAACTTTTCCGTCACATCGTTCTAATTTCAAACAAACTTTTAATTTTAGTGTGAACTAAACACACCCTATATTCGTCTATATCGAATATGCACAAGAAGTGTCCAAATCATTTATTATACGTTTCCAACAAACAAAAAGCAACCAAAAAAAAAAAAGAAAAAGAACACACAGCAACACACCAGCAGTTGAGGAGTACGGAGTACTAGTAGTTTGTGGTACTAGGAGGAGAACCATTCTGACCAAAGCAGAAAGGCGATACGGCTCGCTGGCCGCGGCGGCGGACACGGAGCGGATAACGAGCGCGAGGGCAGCGTTGAAGGCGAGGCACAGCGCCAGGCCGAAACATGGTCGGTCCCAAGACTCCACGGCTGCGGTGACGGCGGCAGAGGCGATGCACAGCCCCACCATGCTGGCAACGTAGTAGTAATCCATCCCTGCTTGCACAGAGAGAGGGGAGGGGAAAAGACGGGGCACGGGGGGTGGGGGGATCTGAGCGAGCAGTTTGATAGGAGTACTTTGATCAGCTGCTTGCTGTGGGTTTGCGTGGTGGGTGGGCGGGGCCGGGCCACTATATATAGGTCGCCCGGCGGGCATTAGACGAACATGTCACCGAACTTTCGCTCTAGAATCAAATTTAGTACGACATTCTGTATTATCTAAACAAGTCCCTGATGTCCATTGTATTATCTAAACAAGTCCTTGAACCCTCCACAAATACCATATACACATGCCACATCATCTATGTGGCAAATTTAATATTTAAATGTCCATTCTAACCTTACATTTTCATAGGAAATAAAGAAAAACTATTGAGAAAAACAAAAGGTTTTGGCCATTGGCAAAAAGATGTAGCATTGGTAACAAATTCTTTTTGGCATTTTCCTTTGTTTTATGATTGCTTCTTGTTTTTCCATTTGTTTTTTTAATAAAAATGTAAGGTTAAAATGGACATTTAAATGTTAACTTTATATGTATGAATGATGTGGTATGTCCACGTAACATTTAAAGTGGGTCCAAAGACAATATTAAATCGCATGATAATCTTTAGGGATTTATTTGGATACTATAAAACATCGAGAACTAATTCGATATACAAGAAAAATAAGAAAAATAGAAGGACTGAATTGGCTATTCAGCTTTTGACGACTTTCGGAGGCGCACACGGCACATCTGGATTGGTCGGCGTCTCTATTGCGCATCAGCCATCCCCGATGGAACGGGGACAGCAGTGTAACCATGACACATCAGCAGCCAAACTAACGCCTCCTTCCGACGGTGATCAAGAAGCTCCTCTGCTCTATAAGGCTATGCTCTTTTTCCTCGTCTTTCTCGTTTTCTACACGCACGTTTTTTAAACTGCTAAACGGATACATTTTACAAAAAGGAAAAGTTGCTTTAAAAAAATTATATTAATCTATTTTTCAAGTTTTCAATAAAAAAAATACTTAATTAATTATGCGTTAATCTATCGCTTCATTTAGTGTGCGGAGGGGAGGGGTTCCCAACCCCTCTGAAAGAACACAGCCTAAGAGTAGACCGTGGCCTCTCACTCAATGCATTTCATATCGCTGTCAGGAGAAGGTCTGAAGGTGGACGAGACGTTGCCAGCCGCATCTGGTTAGGGTGAGGGGAGAAGGGGGGAAGGAGGCATTGCCAGTCGCATCTGGCGGTGATGGTTGCAACGGAAGAGGTGAGGAACGTTTCTGTCGGCCTCTGTGGTCATCGGCGATGGTGACGGCGGGGAGGCAGCAGCGACGGTAGCCAGCCAGTGAGAGAGCTCGAGGAGGGAGGAGGGATGGTTGGGAGGGAGAGGGAAGAAGGAGGCGTCGATGTGCTGCCGACCATGGAGATAGAGAGGAGGGTGAGACCTACTGACATGTGGGTCTCTCTATTTTTTAATCTTTTGTCTAACTGATATGTGGACCCCATATTTTTAAAAATTTAATTTTTTTATATTTTGCTCCCAGTGCCGCGTTACCACCACGTAGGATGGGGACCAAATCAAACAAGCAATGTAGGTGCCATGTAAGCCGAAATTGTCATCCAAAACGCCTTGTAACCTTATTTGCATTGGTTTTAGGAGTTGAGAGACACGTCATATCTGGTATTGTGGTTCAGGGATGAATTTCAGACTCGAGGATAAATCGAGAGACGTGAAGTGAACTTATTCCAAATCAGCCATGCTGGGTCCACATGTCAGGCTGAGTCATCTATCTCCCTCTCTTCTCTTCCGCGGTTCCTCATCTCTCTCTCCCTCTGCCTGTAGGCCGATTGGTGGGTCAAGGCGGGAGAGGGCAGAGCCGCGACGGCGGCGGTGGCCGCAATTAGGAAGCACGGCGACAGCCCGCGCGGGCGTGCACTGGCTGTGCGCGGGTGTCGACGGGGAGGAGCAGGCGTGCAGCGGGAAGGCGCGGGTGTCGATGGGGAGGCGCAGGCGTGCGCGGGCAGCGGGAAGACGCGGGCGGGGGCTCGTGGAGGAGTTGGTGTTGAAACGTTGCCTTCCCTAGGTGCGTTGCCTTCTATCTTTCTTCTTCCCTGGGCCGACGACTCCTCTCCGCACAACGCCGCCGCCGCCACCGGCCAAGTGCTCGCCCGCCCACCCATCTCCATCTCTCTCCATCCTTTCCTTTTCCAGCTACTGCTAGCTCTCTGTCCAAGGAAAGAAAAACCAAAATCACCCATCACAGCTGCAGCGGCGACGCAAGGGGCAACCGGCATGAGGGACGTCGGCACACCGGCAGATCGTGACCGCAGCAGCTCAGGCTCAGGCTCAGCCTCAACCTCAGCTCAGGTGAAAAGTTTCCCCATCTTCCATTGCTCTCCCATATACAAGTACTGTTTCTCATTATTGATTGGGAATTTGGGATCTCAATTCTATATCATGGTTGTGTTTAGTTCCTTTCAAAGTTAAAAGTTTGAGTTAAAATTGATACGATTTGATTGAAAAGTTGTATATGTATGACAGGTTGATATGATGTAAAAAGTTGAAAGTTTAGATGTAAACATAGCCTATACATGAATGATTCTCTCACACCAAATCAAATACTGGCACATCATACCAACCAAATACAGCCGTCCCCGCCCTCGGGAGCAGTGGTGGCAGGCGAGTGCGATGGCGGCGGCTGCTGCTGCTGGTGCCCAACTCCTGCAGCGCCTGCCCCCTTGCTCTGCTTCGCGTGGAGAATCGCGCCGACCTACTCCGCTTCGGCCGCCGCCCCTGCCTACTTCGCCCACGTGCCCATCTCGTCCCCGTCGGCTACCCATTGAAGAAGACGAGAAGAGAAGAAACTAAAAGAGAAAAGAGAAGAAATAAGAAATGACGTGGCATCCTGACATGTGGGGTCCATGTGGGATAAAACCGGGGTCAAAACCACCGAAGAACATATGGTGGTTTAATAATTAGTTAAGAGACGCTGGATATCTGTTTTTGTGGTTGGGGGACGATTTTGTAACTCGATGACAAGTTGAGGGACCCTCGGTGTACTTTTTCCTTAGTAGGATGGTCTGTCATGCTTAGTGGGCTTACAAAGGCCCATGAGTAACGGCCCGTCAGATCGCAAACGATAGTAGCAATACGGACTTTGCACTTTGTTTCAAGACAAACTGTCGTCGTCGTATGAAACCATCAAACAAACGAGGAATGAATTCAAAGACAACGATAGGCAGGATCAACAGTAAATTTGGTGGTAAATTACTTAGAGCAATCGGATAAAAAAAATCACCCAGCTAGCATTAGGAAGAAAAATGAAAGATATTAATTACTACTCCTACTACAGGTACTAGACACATGTTCGACAACACTGTTACATGGAGAGAACTTCCAGAGTGGAATTCCTTTGCATTTTATTGTACTGACACCTGCATATCTATATCTCTGTCGGAGAGACAACAACATCCCTGCTAAAACGATGCAGAAAACGGGCCCGATGACCGCCGCGTCACGGGCCCGGGCGGGAGACGGAGACCGCGCGCATGACAAGCGCGATACCAGCGTGGAAGCCGGCGAGGCACACAGCGAGGCCCAACCATGGCTCCTCCGCGGCTGCGGCGGCGGCGGCGGCGGCGGTGACGGCGGCGGAGGCAATGCACAGCCCCACCATGCTCAGCTTGCCGTTCTCCATTAAATATTAATCCCCTTCTCCCCGTCCGCAGACTGCAGAGATCGATCGAAGAGAGAGAGGCTAATGGATCAAAAGCAAATTAACATCACAAATAAACATAAGTATATATAATCGATCGTGTAAATGTAATGGCTAATTAGGCAAAAAGGCAAAGGTGGTAATAAATCATGCAAACTTTTAACCTTCGATTATTTTCCCAGGCGCGCGCGGTCGGTCGAGCCGATCTTGTGGTGGCTAGTATTTGCGATGCGAGTGAGACCGTGTTTTTATATATATAGAGGCGGAGTCTAGAGTCGTTGCTCAAAGCCTCAAACGCGTCGCATATATATCTGACGGAAAATCTCAAAGCTAGCTAATGTGTAATGTGTTCCGATCCCTTGTGTCGTGTACTCGTGTCCGGCCTTTTTTATTGTGTGTCTTGCTGACGTTGGTGTTTTTGTAGAGTTGTGAAAATGGCGGCAATGAGATCGATCGAGTTATTTCAATAGAGTTTTCGTAGAGTTCTTATAGAGATCGATCGAGTTATTTAATAGGGCGTTTATGATATAGGTGCTGACCTATCTATTGGGCTTCTGCTTCGTCATGCATTCCCTGCGCATGCCTTTTCTTCGTCACTACTCACTACTTCTACTGCACAATTTAATTAATTAATCCTTAAGTCTGCTTTAACTTGCCTTGCAGCACCTAACATGCCAATTAATCTCACCATCGCATGGGGTTCGACTAGACCTGATCCTTTTCTTAATTAAGTTTTAACCCACAGTTCGCAGAAGTTGTCGAGGTCGCCTTCGCCCACGAACTGGACCTCCTGCAGCAGCAGGGGAAGCCGGACTGCACAAAATCAACATTGGCAGCACGCGCGCAAAGAGAAAGAGAGAGATTGCTGCTCCATCAATCGTCCCATGAAAATTAAAACAAGTTAGCCTCAAATGAATGAGTATATGTATATACTAAGGTAAAATTAAGGGACTGTTTGGGGAGCTTCTAGTTGCTGCAGCTTCTCCTAGAATTAGAAGCTCCATCAAACAGTCCAGATTCTTAGAAGCTAGTTACCAACCAATTACTTCTCAAAATCTTAAGCTCCCCAAACAGACCCTAAGCAAGACAAGGTGGCAAATTAGCCATACTTTTCACCTTCAGTTTCCCAGAGTTGGTTGGGTTGAGTTTTTAGGAGGGATGATGCTATTATTTATTCCATTTGGTTGGAAGACATGAAAGTTTCCGTGGGACGAGGATGAGAGATTGAGAGAGGAACTATCTCCTTTTTAACACCTGGATAGGGGTGATAAATGAAAGAGAATTCCTCGTTTACTTTGCCTAAATAAATCTGAACCATCCGTTTTTATTTAAGATCTCATCTCGAACTAAGCTCTATCAATTTCTACCATCTCTACCAAACAAAAGATTGAAACTAAAAATCATATTTCCATGTTAATCTCACCCTTAATTTCCTACTCTAAACTCCTAGTAATTCTTTTTTCTTCAGTTGTCAAACAAGCCGGCCGTCAAAGAATTACTGCAATTATTTTTCTGCTCAAGGCTTGGGTATAAATGGCCGCTCTTCTCGCTAGCTGCTCATTTTCACCTTACCCCTTTGTAGCTCCAAATTTCGATTTTGTCCTCTTCCATACAGGCACCTCGAGGCGATTGCCCAAACCAACAAGCAGCTATCTGCGCACGCGCTAAGGTAGAGAGTAGAGACGTCAACTGATCCGATCTAAAGTTTACTACTACCTCTATTTTATAACGTGTAAGGCTTTCTAACATGGTCTACATAAACATACATACATATACATATACATATATATGCATACATACACACACATACATATACATATACATATATATACATACACACACATATATCTATATTATATATATATATATATATATATATATATATATATATATATATATATTCATTAACATCTATATAAATATAGACAATGCTAGAAAGTCTTACATTATGAAACGGAAGAAGTACTATACTAATTAATCAACGTCCTGCTCTTGTACTGCTACACAACCGATCTTTGCTGCCGGTTGGCAACCATCTGTTGTCCCGGTTATGCAACCGGGACGGTAAATCCAAGATTAAAGATGGCTATCTTTAGTCCCGGTTGAAATAACGAGGACCAAAGATGCATTTTTAGTCCCGGTTATAGTCCGGTGGTTGTTATCAACCGGGATTAAAAAGTTTTTTTCCTTTTTTTCTTTTCCTTTCATCCGGCCTTTTTTACTGTTCTTTTGTTTTTGCATATCGCCCAAACCAATGAATAAAATCATCAACAAAGCCCAAATCATAGACCGAATGAATAAAATCAACAATAAAGCGTCCATATTCTTTACACTTATTCACATCTACAACATCTTCAGAAAAACAAGCATTCATCACACAATCGTCCACGATACATGCCCTTCCTCAATCCATAAATCATCCCCAAAATCTACACATCAATTCACAAAAAAAATAAAGCTACACAGGACCACACCCGCCACCAGCCTCCCGCCTTCAGCCACCGCCCGACCACCTCCCTTCCTGGATCCGGCAGAGGGGAGGACGCCGCCACCCTCGCGCCGCCCCAACGCCGCCGCCGCCCGGCCGCCGCGCGAGGCCCCCGTGCCTCCCCTACCGGATCTGGCGGAGGGGAGGTGAAGCATCTAGGCTCCCGGTGTTAATTTTGGTAATTAATGACAAGCGCTAGTTGTGGACTAACCGTTCTTTTGAGCTATATATTTTAAGTTATGTTCACATTATGTGTGCACATGGATGTCTACTGATGGATTAAAATTGAGGCGCAAAGCTAAAGGAAGAGAAGATGGTAAACTAGTGTTTTAATTTTAAATTGATCAAGGCGTTGGGCGATCAAAATTGTGCTAGTTTATTTATAGCTTTGCCATATTATTAAGAGGGGTAATGACCTAGCAAAGAGATGATCTTAATTGCCACATTAGATCATTTACATATTCACTTGTGCTCACATTTGACAACACACACACACAATCACTTTGCTATTCACTGAGTTCGGCCTGACCAGGGGCGGTCAGACCGGCACACAAGGTCGGTCTGACCGGCAGCACTTGTGTGGTCAGACTGGCCCCCTGGAGGCCGGGATGGTGTTGCTCGGGGTGGCCGATACAGAGCCGACGGAGCCGTATTCGGTCAGACCGAGCTGATGGCGGTCTGACCGAGCCGAGGCCGGTCTGATCGGCCACTCAACTGCAGTCTGACCGGCCACGCCGATGGGGCCCTCTGACAGGGCTACAACGGCTAGTTTTCTAGCCGTTGCAGAGTAGCACGGTCAGACCGGCCACATACCTCCGGTCAGACCGGCAATACACAGAGTTGGGGACTAGTTTTGGTTGGTGGGAGTATAAATACTCCCCTCCAGCAGCAAGGGGGTTCTCTTGGCACCCAATTCATTTGCATACACCCCTTGCATCTCTTACACACCCACTTGAGCTTTCTGTTTATCCATCTAGTGTGTTTGAGGGTTGATTAGCCAAGAGTCAAGTGCATTGCTTCATTGTAGAGATAGTGTGGCACTTGATCATCTCCGAACCGGGTCATCGCTTGTTACTCTTGAAGGTTGCCGCCTCCTAGACGGCTTGTGGAGAAGTTGCCCGGTGACCTCTCCGAAAAGATTGTGGAGGAGGCCTGGCGCCGGTTGTGAGTGGTTTGGAGTTCACCACCTTTGGAGTGAAGGAAGAACTACCCCGAGTGATCGAGGCTTGGGTAGTCCTCTCCGTGGGCCGGCTCCCACCTTGCCCACCCCTTGACGAAGGGGGTGTGCGGTGGCTTCGTGGTTGAGCGGTGGAGTTGGGCTCGCCTCAACGGGGAGTAGGAAACCGGCGAGTTTCCGAATCTCGGTGAAAAATCTCTTGTCTCCTTGTCTCATTTGATTGTCGCATTTACATTTGTGTAATTTACAATCCTAGAGACATACTTGAGATCATATCACCCTAGGATTGCAAAACTTTGACATAGGAGTGTGATTTACTTTCCTAGAGAATTAATTGAGCCATTATCACCCTAGATTTACAAAACATAACTTAGTTGCTTAGTTAGACTTAACCCTCACCGAGCCTAGCAACTTAGGTTAGTTTTGATTGGGTGTCATTTAGTTTTTAAATCTCCTATTCACCCCCCTCTAGTCGTCATCTCGATCCTACAGGAGGCCGCCGCCACTCTCGCGCCACCCCGGTGCCGCCGCCGCGCGAGGCCCCTGCGTCGCCGCCCGGCGCCTCCCCTACCGGATCCTGCTGCCTGCCGTGAGGCCGGCTTGCTCCGCCGGCCCGGCCCGTGACAAGGGATATATATAGGAGAAATCTAGGAGTTCTAATAGGAAACTAATCCTATAAAGTAGAGTCCTATTAGATAACTAATCCGAATATATTGTGGGCCCAAAATTCGGATCACATATTTAACATATAATCCCGAGCAAAAGAGAGCAGCATGAATATTGCATTTAGCCATAATATTCTCTTTTTTAAAAGAAAAAATAAAATTAGCCATAATACTTTTTCCTAATACTAAAAGTTAGCCATAATATGTATGTATACTTTTTTTTTGACAAAAAAAGATAGAGAGACTCCACTTTATATGCATTATATTAATTGCGAGGCAAAGTTACAGAACACGAGAAAAAAAAAGAGAAAAGTGAAGGAGGAGGGAAGAAAATGAAGAGAGGAAGAGAGTGAAAAAAAAAGAAGAGCAAAGTATAAGGAGTAAATGATAAAATGATAAAATAATTAATAAGCAAGATAATGTGTGGAATAATTAGGTATACTCGCCTTTAATTTCCGGGATCGGCTAGTTAGCTTGCTCCCCTTGATGATAATTTACTTGCGGCAGGCGAGTTGAACTGTTGGTTCGTGATTATTAGCTGCTTAATTACAACTTGGAAGCGTCGTTAGGGATAACACAGCTTATATAGGCTAGTTTAATATTGAGGATTGTCCATGTCAACCAACTTAAGGAGACCAGGGCCGCCACGAATTAGCCGATGCACGGTTCAGAACTAGTTGAGGCATTTTTGGAGTTGTTGCCTCCATTGATATTACCGTTCTCGCCTTCCCCAGTACCAATGCAGGGGGTCGAGTTGGTGTTGACGGTAGACATGGCGTTGAAGAGGAAGGAGAGCCTGACGAAGAGGATGTAGAATAGTGAAAGCAGGACAGGAGCAGTCGCGCCAAGACGCTCCCAAAAAGCTGATTGCCCGTCTACCTATGCAGGTTCTCAAGCGAACGGAGTTTCGGAGGCACCTGCTCATCCCGTTTACCCGTGCGTGTAGGAGAACAGGACAGGGGAATGCTCATCCCGTTTACCCGTGCGTGTAGGAGAACAGGACAGGGGAAGGCAGTGGCTAGTACAGGAATAGAACGGAGAGGAACCAACGAGGAAGAATAGAGCAGAGCTTGAGATGCGTTCTTCTGCCTGTCCCGTAGGTGGGATTTATAGTGCGTGAGGGAGTAACGTTCTGGATAAACTCCTACGGCCAGCTTAAACAATTAATGCTAGCTAGCTAGTACTATCATGATATCATCTATTCGTATCATGGTAGTTAAAAAATTGAGAGTAATTAAAGAAAAATCCGAGAATATATTTATTTCGTTTCCGCGCGAATCACCACGTCACAACCAATCTGCCAATGCCACACTACGTGCTTACAAGACTGCATTACGTGGTAGACTAAGTCAAAAGGTATATTGTAAACGAAAAATAAATTGCGAATAGAACTTTTATACACGTGTTCTTAATGATTTAAAAGCAAAAGATGGAAAATAAACTTCGATGAAAAAAACTTTAAAATCAACTCCAAGTTTAAGGTTGAAAATTTAAATTTTAGCTGATTAGAATAAGCATAAGTGAAAAGATAATATCGTAGATTCGCATGCTACAGTGGTCTAGCCGAATCTAACCTGTTTTTCTTTTGATCTAACGGTCACGCAAGAACTGCTGGAGGAGTGGTCATATCATTCCTGACTTCTTCGCCGATCTTCACCAAATGGAAAGCACATGCATGCAGTCAAAGAGCTACTCAGGCGATTTTGTCTCGATGATGTGTGCATGCTTATAGTAGTACAGTATATCCTAATAGAGAATTTAAACAGCTGGTTTCCGAAAAATACCACCCACAGCTTCTAACTAGAGGCCGCGTCCCTGGCCCTTCTTGCCACGTGTACATAAGAAAGTTCTGATCATTATGCCAGTCCCAACCCAAGACATTATATATAGTTTTTAAGAAACTAGTACTCCCTCCGTTCCATAATATAAGGGATTTTTAGTTTTTACTGGTACTGTTTGACCACTCATCTTATTTAAAAAATGTGTGCAAACAAAAACTTAAAATCCCTTATATTATGGGACGGAGGGAGTATTAGACATTACTCTTTCAATGCAAACACCACTTTTCCATACTTAAATTTAATGCTACTTATCTCACATGATTTCTTGTATGTTGTGTAGAAACCATGTCTTATGCAAGACCTGGTTTCCTTCTCTTTCCTTATTTATTCACTTGTCACATCATTTTTTATTTTAAGTGGCAGCTTATTTAATGTTATGGACCACATCCTAATCATTGGGTTGGGAATAGCCTTATCCCATTTAACCATTTTGCAGTTCCTTCAGTTAGCAACGGAAAATAGGACCAAAATGCCCCCATCTCCTCTGGAAGCAGCCGTGGCAAGACATGGCTTACGCACCCCCTCTTCTTAATTCAGCGTTCAGCAATTAATTCAACATTTTTTTTTTGCCACTGGAACGCTGTGATTGGATTGGATGGCACAACTCACACGTAGGAGCAAGTACCAAAACAACATGAACACGCGCCGCACTCGATCTGTGATTGTGGGCTCTAAAAGCGTCCGCAATTGACCGGTTGGTTGAGCCGGCCCACAATATGATATACGGAAAAGCGCCCACAATGTCAGCTTAACCTGTTGCTAGTAGAATGGAAAAGATAGAGGATTAGAATAAGACAAGACTCACAAGAGAGCCAAATCTTCACTAAAACTAAATTTGTTGTTTAATTAGCATCCACCTAAGCCTTAGTTCGTTTGGGCATTTGATTGTGGTAGCTTACTCGTTTTTCATTATTATATTTTTCAAACTGTATTTTGATGTGCGTGACCTCCCAACAATCATATTGTTGTTGGACTCTAGCTTTATATAATTTCATCCATAAACCATAATGCATTTGGTCAACGATATGTCACTGGCCGCGGGAAAAAAGCATGTGTATTTTTAAAAGACTTTTTATATAGAAACTTTTTTTAAGAAATCAAATAAACATATATTTTAAGTTTATAATAATTAATACTCAATTAATTATATGCTAATAGCTTCTTTTATTTTATGTGCCATGGAGTTATAACTGAACGTACTCAGCCTAAGGCCCTGTTTCTTTCAGTTTGGGATTATTATAATCCAGATTATTAGGAGTAAGTTGAAAGAAACAGACAACTTATTGAAGTAGCTTATTATAATCTGGAGCCTAGCTTATTATAATCTGATAAGCTCATTTAGGTTAGCTTTTTCCAGATTATTGGATGAAAAATTACCCACCATACCACCCCGCTCCCTCTTTAGACTTGTAAACCCAATAATCTAGGCTCTAATAATCTAGTAAAGAAACAACTACTCCCTCCGGTTTCATTTTAATTGACGTTTTGGACAATGACACGGACTACAAAATATATTTTTAACCTTATTTTTCTATTATAATATATATCAATAAATAAATGCATGTTTACTTTTGACCTTATTTTTCTATTATAATATATATCAATAAATAAATGCATGTTTACTTTTAGGAAAAAGTACGAATTACCCCCTGAACTATCGCGGTCGGCCGAATTACCCCCTGAACCCAAAAACCAGACATTATTCACCCTAAACTTTCAATACCAGACGAATTACCCCCCTCGATCCAATCCAGAGCTGTTTTGGCCTACGTGGCGTACACGTGACAATCTAATCAGCATTTTCTTTTTTTAATGGTAGGGCCCACTTGTCATATATACCCTCTCATCTCCACTCTCCCCCTTTCCCCACTTCCTCTCTCTCGGCGCACACGGCGGCGCATGGCGGCGGTCCGTCGGTGCGCACGGCGACGTGCTGGGGCAGGTGGTGGGCGGCGGCGCGCAGCCCACTGCGGCGGCACGCGACGCAGGTCAAGCGGCAGCGGGTGGTCGTGAGGGGACGCGGGAAGACGGCGCGGGCGCGGTCCTAGTGCGGAAGGGCGGCGCTCGGCCGTGCGGCGGTGGAAGGCGAGCGTCGCGTGGCGCGGCCGGGCGTTGGTGCAGTCGGGGGTGGCGATGCGTGGCAGATGGTGCGGTGGCTGGCGACGGACGACCTTGTGTCGGTCGACGCGGCAGACGGCGGGGCTCCTGTGGCGCTAAGCGCGGACGCACGGCGACGGGCACTGACTGCCTCCCCGCTTTTCCCCTTTTTATTCATATTCTTTTTCTGGTTCTTGTTCCTTTCCTCCCCCGGCTTGACGGTGGTGGTGCCGCCGGATGGCGCTTGGCACGGCCGCACGGCCGTGCATCGGCGAGGTGTGGTTGAGTGTCACGCCCAGAAATTCCCGAATAGAATTCCAAGCAGAATGTGCATTAAAATCCCCGTCCAGGACCGGCCGAGGTACACAAACGACAATGTTGACATTCAGATCCACGTCTTACAAACATTATAAAAGTCTTACATAAATGCAGCGGAAAAACGAAAGACAACAGGAGCTAAGCCTTGACTAGAACTGCAGCGGGAACACCACTCCACAGGCATCCTCGACGGCACGGACGAAGCCTACTCCTCGGAGAAACCACCATCTGACACATACTCGTACTCTGGGGTTGGGAAAAATAGAGCAAGACTGAGTACTACCCACTGTACTCAGCAAGTCATACCGGAATAGGGATATGATGCGAGGAATTATCAAAGGAGAGCTAGAGTGGTTCATTTACATAAAGCGAGCATTTATAAACAGAAGTTGAAAGATTTAAACAGTTGTAATAATTAATTAATATTGATCATCCACTGTGCAACGCTATCCCACGTTGCAACAGGCCCAACCATCCACCTATACTATCCAATTTCAAAAGACTAAACTAGGGTGAGACTAATCACGGTGAATTTGGTTGATCGCCCATAACCGCGGGCATGGCTATTCGAATAGTTTTACTCTGATCAGAGGTGTACAACTGTACCCACAAGACACAGCCCCACGACACGTTTCCGTGTGCCGACATGCCACCACGACATACCGGAAAGAGGCAGTGACAGGACCCTTCGCATAACCCCCTCTAGCCAAGCACACCACACCTCAGGTTTCACCCCCGTCCCCAGCGGGCAACGGGCAGTCCCCTCTCGTGCCTAGGTGAATCCGGAAGCGACAGAGGCCGTCGTAGGGCCCGCCCTGCTCCATCACGCCCACCCTTGCCTAGATGCGTCGACTAGAGGAAAGCTACACTACAAGCCCAGCCGTTGCCCACGCTGGCTTGTGGTAAGTACGATAAGTTCTTCCAGGGCATCCCGCAAACCGGTCCTTAACTGCCATGGGTGCGACTAGCAAAACCATGCACCCACAGCCCACCATGTGATTCATTTTAATTAACCAACACCAAAACGGTGGTACTAACCAACCTTACCAATTGAACCTAAAGTCTATATTTTAGTGAGCTTTCCCCATTGTGTGCTAGTGGAACTAAGCATGGCTAAGCAATTCCTAGTCCAAAATCTATTCATGTTATAACCCAAGCTAACGAAGGAGCATGGTATCAAAATGGAATGGCTGTAACAATAGGTAAACACCCCATAGTAACATTATAAAACAATGCAATATTTGAAGAAAAACAATAGAGAATTTGCAATATAGGATCAACATGTTCAAGTGACAAGCATGACCTGCCTTGCTCTGCTGCTGGAGAAACCTCGGCGACTATCTCGAAATACACCGGAGCGTCGGAAGAACCGGGATCTAGCGACATACAAGGCAAACATTGCAAACAGGCTATAAGACTACTGAAACAGAGAACAAAACTATTTTTAATGGATTCTACACATTTTTCTTGATTTACTGAGACTTGAATGGGCTTAAACGAAGCTCGGATGAATTAGTTATGAATTTTAGAAGATTCACTGTGTTTATTACTATAACAAAAAGTCCTTAAATCATTTATTGCGCAATAAATCCCAGGGCTGACGTCATCAGGGGGGGCGGCGCCGACATGCGGGGCCCACCGGTCAGCGGCTCGAGAGAGAGGGAAAAGGGGCGCCGGCACGCGGGCCCCACTCGGCAGCGGCTCAAAGGGGGGGGCGGTTCACCGTGGACCAGGACCACGCGGGTGGTCCACCGCCGGTCCACGGGACCGACGGCCCAGATCGCCCTCGGGGCTGATCGGACGGACGGCGGCGACCCGGCTCGGCTCGGCTCAAGGCCGGCCGATCGGCCACGGTGACGGCGACGGCGTGCGCGCGCGCACGCGTTGCCGGCGACGGCAACCGGCGGCGGAGGCGGCGACGCGAAGGCAGTGGCGCTAAGCGGCGGCTAGGAAGGAGAGGGAGGGGAATAGAGGGGAGAGGAAGCCTCACCGAGGGTGGCCGGCGCGGAGGAAGACGACGGCGAATGGCGACGACGAGCCACGGGAGGACGACGGCAACCGACGGACGGGATTCGGGGTGCCCTAAGGAAGGAGAAGAGAGAGATTAGAGGGAGAGAGATGAACCACGGCGATGGGAAACCATGGCCGAAGGCGGCGGACATGGCGGCTCTCACCGTCACACGGTGAGAACGGCGCTCCGGCGGCGAACCTCGACGAAGGAGGGGTGGACGGGGTGGATCTCGGCCACGCGAACCCGACGGCGCCGACGGCGCGGTGCGGCGGCTAGCGGCGGCCGGAGCGACGGGAAAGGCGGCGGCGGGTGGGGGCACGGCGCAGGAGCGATGGGGAGCACGAGGGGGTTCGGCGAAATGGGGAAAAAGAGAGAGGGGGCGGCGGCGAAGCTTAAATAGGGAGAGAGGGGAGGTGGACGTGGCCGGGAGAGGCGGGAATCGCCGGCCAACGTGGGGGAGTGGGAGAGGAGAGAGAGAGGCGGGATTCGAAAATCGAATCCCGGCCATCTCGGGCGCGGGCGCGGGCGGGAGAGAGAGGGGAGGTGGGCGCGGGAGGCGCGGTGCACGACCGGGGCGGCCGACGTGGCCCGGAGGGGGCGGGACGTGGGCGCGGTGGCGATTTCGGCGGTGGTGGCGACGTGGGAACGGGAGGCCGGAGGAAGGGGACGACCCCGACAAGTGGGGCCCACCTGTCGGCGTCCCGGGGAGAGAGGGGAGGCGGGCGGCCGGCCCGCGCGGCTTAGCTGGGCCTCGGCCTTCGGTCGGCCCAGCGGGAGGAGGGGGAGAAAAAAAGAGGAATGGGCCGGCGGCCCATTCAAAGGAAAAAGAGAAAAGAAAAGAAAGAAAAAGGAAAAAGAAGGAAAAAGGATTTTTCCTGGAATTAAAATTGCATGTGCTCAATTTTAATTGGTTAAAATTATTTCTAGGGCTCTGAAAATTCCACTAAAAATCCTGTTAGTGAGTTTTGACATGTAGAACTCAAGAAAAATTCCACATGCCAATTCCGATTATTATTTGCGTTAATTTATTAAGGTTTTCTCTTGATTTACACAAGTATTTTCTTGAGACCATTTACAACTTCAATTTAGGCTTGGGAAAGAACTTTGGGGTGTGACATTGAGCGACGGCGAGACGCAGTCAGGACGGCATGCGGTGCAGCAGCCGGATGGCATGCACAGCGGTCATGTCTATGCAGCGGACCAAAATAACGGCTTGTGCTGCTGCTCATTGGTTCTTTCGTTTTTTTTCCTCTTTTTCTTCTTTCTTCTACTCCTGCTCGTTTTCTTCGTTCTCTCTGGCTAGCGCTCCACGGTATGGTGGCGCGGCTGCTAGTGCCGTCGTCGTGCAGGCGCGCGGGCACACGGGGCCCGCCGTGGACGCAGCCTCCATGTCCAGCATTGCCGCGGCCTCCGCGTCCCTCGCCGCCGCTGGCTCTTCCCACGCCACCGCTGATGCCGCGGCCTCTGTGTCCAGCGCGACGACGACGACGCTGTAGCCGCCGCGCTGCGTCCTCGCCGAGAGAGGGGGAGAGAGAGCGAGAAGGGGAAGAGAAGAGAGAGTATATGACAGGTGGGCCCCAGCATGTTTTAAAAAAAAAGAAAATGCTGACTGGGTTGCCACGCGTACGTCACGTAGGATAAAACCGCTCTTGATTGGGTCGAGGGGGGTAATTCGTCCGGTATTGAAAGTTCAGGATGAGTTGTATCTGGTTTCCGGGTTCGGGGGGGAAATTCGGCTGACCACGATACTTCAGGGTGGTAATTCGTACTTTTTCCTTACTTTTATTATAGTGCTTTGAAAGACAAATCTATATATGATGTTCTAGTTTATTTAAACTAAATATTTTTAAAGTTATTAATGGTCAAAGTTATAAAAGTTTGACCTCAACCTTATCCAAAACGTCAATTATTATGGAACCGGAGGGAGTAACCGCTTATTCTACTACAGATTATAACAATCTAGCTTATAGTAATCTGACTCAATAATCTAGATTATAATTATCCGAAGCTGAAAGAAACAGGGCCTAAGTGTGCATTTGAACCTTCATTTTGGTTTTGGACTTTTCGTGATACACAAAACAAAATAAATCATTAACACACGATTTATTAAGTATTAATTACAAACTTAAAAGTTGATTTATTTGATTTTTTAAAGAAACCTGTATATAAAAAGTTTTTGCAGAAAAGACATGTTTGGAAAGCGTACTCGTGGTAAACAAGGAGTTAGAGTTAGTAGTTAAAGTTTAGAACACACCCAAATCAAATAACAAAGTTCCATCTAGAATCCATTTTGAAACTCCTCTTAATTCTAGTCCATCACAAACCTGTCTTTCTAAACTTCCAATCGAAAAGCATATCCTAAGGCCCCGTTTGGTGGGGCTCCAAACTCCAACTTCGACCTCCAAACTTCAACTCCAGTGAGAGCTAGCTCCTATTGGAGTTGAGGACTCGTTGAAAAGTGTTTGGCTACGTTTCAGGTGTAGATTTGGACAAAAAGAAAAAAATTGAAAAAAAAAAAGCCGCGGGCCATGTGCCGCCAGCCCACCGGCCGCGGGCCACCAACCCGCCTGCTCGTGGGCCGCCGTCCCCGCGCCGCCGCCACTGCCACTAAGCCCGCGTGCCGCCGCCCGCCCCGCAGTCGGCGGTTTGCTCGCTGGCCGCCGCCGCCGCCGCCGCCGCCGTCAGCCCGTCACCACCCCGCACCACCGCCCGCGCGCTGCCACCCGTGGCCCTCGCCGCGGCGCCACCCACCCGATGCCGACGCCGCCGCCACTGGGCTACCGAGGAAGACGGAGGAGGAGAGAGAACGGGAGGAGATGTTGTAGGAAGGGGTAATTCAGTGGCATTTTAGTGTAAATATACTAAAAAATTAAAGGGTAGTTAGTCTTTTGGGATGGAGTGGAGCTGTGGAGCAGTAAAAACTTAGCTCTATCACCGTAGTACAATTTTGTGGAGTAGCTCTACCAACTCCGCTCCTAAAAACAGAGAATCTGAACTGTTTGCCACAGCTCCAGCTCTAGGTAAGTTGGAGTTGGGAGCTAGAGCTGTGCCAAACGGGGCCTAAATCCCTGCTTTAGATTTCCAAATTTTGAATTTAGAAACTACCTTTGAATTCCCCTTTTCCATAGTCTACAAAAGTTCTAGTCATGAGACCCTTGTTTGAAATCCTCAGAATTTTTTGAACTCAATTGTTAAATTTGGGTTCAGATATCCCTTCGACTCTTTCAACAAATACCCTTCAAACAATTCCCTGAAAAAAAAAATCTTATTCTTCACTGTTTTCTCGGGCCGCTTCCTTTTCCTTTCTTCCTAGCCGGCCCAGCACGGCCTCCTCCTTTCTCCTTCCTACGTGGCCCGGTCTGCCTCACCTCCCGGCCTCTCTCTCTCGCCGCATGGCCCAACCTCAAGTTACTACTCGGATGTTGAACTTGACAACTGAACTACTGATGATATGATCATTTTCAGAACAAGTTGAATAGACAATAAAGTCTTGAACTGGTTTTAGACCATCCATTAATTTTAGGAGTGATTCACAACAACAGGCGTTAACTAGAGGCACACAGTATTAGCATACTACCATTGAGCCACTGCTAATTATTCTGCCTGTTTACTAGTACTATATTCAGAACATGATCTTAAAAATATCCACAGCATCCAGATAAAAAAGATAAATCCTATTGCCAAGATACACAGAATTAGTGCATATAATTTTCTGGTGATGCCTAACATGAAAATCTGTCAGATAAGTCCAGATATATTTCACTTCCTAACTCAAGCAGAAACAAAATTTTCCACTAACAAGCAAAAACGTAATGTACATAACTGAACACCGCAAATCTACAGTGCTGAACTACATAACACAAGATCTCTACTCAATAACAGAAAATTCGTAGTGAACCACTAGGTCGTTCCTTTCACAGCAAAATTCAGAACCACATAAACAACATTGTTCAGAAAATTGAGCATCATTCATATTCGAAGTAGGCCGTTTACCTGCGCTGTTGGACCTGAGGGAGGACGATCGATGTGCAGGGTCTCCCGGCCGCGAGGCAGGTTGATCGAGTAGCTACTCCTCGGCTTCTCGCTTCTCGGCGTGGCGTGGGGAGGAAGACGAGAGAGGCAACTAGCGCCATGGAAGAAGAGTTTGTTAACCGAGACGAGGCGGCGCCGGCGGTGGCATTTGAAGGCGTCTCGAGGAGAGGGACGGAGACACACGTCGCATTCTGACAGGTGGTCCCATTTATGGGTCAACCTCGTCAATGACGGGTGGCCCCGTGCAAAGTGCGTCGGCTTCCCCGCCGTTTTATAACTACTTGATCGACGGAAAGATGTGGAATTTGCTCGAACATTTTCAAGAAAGTATAAATATATATCACTTTTTAATAAATATTTTTTATAAAAATAAGAAATAAAGTTTTATTTTAGAGATCGTGTCGCTGTCGAGAATAACTTTGAGAGAGTATAGGATTAAGTGATTTCGCAGAAACCAGCATGGCATGCGTACAAATTAACCACGGCTCTCCTCGCAGCCTCGCTGCTCATATATATCCCTTTAATTTGGGCTTTGCGGCTCCAACTTTCTAATCACTCCTGGCCTCGATTTGTCTCCTTCCATCTCGCTCGCGTCGTGGAAGTCGTCGACGTGTGCGAGCCGCCGGCCGGCTCGGTCCCTCTCGCCAGCATCATGTCCTGTCCGGCCTCGCCATGGGCATGGAGCCGGATGGAGCTCCCGCTCCTCGCCGTGTCCGGCCGTCGCCCTCGCCTCCTCCGCCTGGGCGAACCTATAGCTCAACCTTACCCTCTTCCTCCTCGCCTTCGTCTACGCCTCCGGCGGCTTCTCGTTGCGACGCAGCCCGGCAGGCTGTTCGTTCAGGTCAACCTCGTGCTCGCGTTCTGGACTCGAAGGGGCTTTGGCTCGGCCTCCGTACGTACGCACTGAATGACGTACTGGGACATAGTACAAACCAAGCGATCAAGCTCCCAAAAAAAAAAAAAGGCTGCCAACGGCTCGGACGATTTTGAGAAAAATCGGACGCTAAGCACCTAATTTATGTGGCAAAACTATTTTAAACTGATTTTTCTCTTAAATTACTTATCCAAATCATGATCCGATTGCACTGTTAAATTTATTGTAATTAAATCTTCAAAACAAGACTACACATAGATATATTCTGACGACAATTTTTTTAACTTATTAATGAATTATTTTTAAATGTTGCACGATGTTCCACCAGGTATATCGGAGTTGTTTCACTGAGTAGATCGAAAATGTTTCACTCGTTTAAATTAGTTGTTGTTTCACCTTATACAAAAATAATGTTCCAGCAAATAGAGAAAGATTGTTTCAGTTCACTGCAACATTTGATCCATACATAGTGAAACATTATAAGTGCACTAGGTGAAACATTTTTTGGTGGAACAAAAAATAAAACGAATTCCCTTAATAGGGAGTTTCCAAAATATGTGTGTTTTTTTTTTGCAATGGAATATTTCAGTTCACTGCAACATTAGATCTATATATAGTGAAACATTGTGAATATATTAGGTGAAATATTTTTGATAGAAAAAAAAACCAATTTTCTTTAATAGAGGGTTTTAAAATATATTGTTGATTTGTTGCATGTGACGACCGATTTTTCCTCCCCTTTTTACTCACCCGCTCGGTCGTCCGACGGCCATCATTATCCCAAAAAAGATCCAAATTCGTTTCTAAATTCGATATCATTCGAACGGATACTATTCGTTTCCAAATAATCGCTACAAGTCACATCACATCTGTTTCTAGTGTCACCACTGTAACTTAAAACCATATTTAGGTGGGACTAATACTTGTATTAAGTCCTTATCGTATGAATGTTTTGAGACTAGTTATAAATATTAAACGTACACTATTAATAAAACTCATCTATAATCTTGGACTAATTCGCGAGACGAATCTATTGAGCCTAATTAATCCATGATTAGCCTATATGATGCTACAGTAAACATTATCTAATTATGGATTAGTTAGGCTTAAAAAATTTGTCTCGCAAATTAGCTTTTATTTATGTAATTAGTTTTGTAAGTAGTCTATATTTAATACTCTAAATTAGTGTCTAAATGAAGGGACTAAAGTTAAGCCCCTGATACAAACACCACCTTAATTACATACAACAAAACACTCGTCGTCTGAATTCTGAAACAATCGAACCAACACAGAATTACGGAATGGAGTAGTAGGTACAAGAATCAACTGTAAATTTGGTAGTAAATTACATTATTAGGATGACAATCGAAGTTGCACACAGCACACACTAGTAGTTTCATCGAGGACTCCCAGAATTAATGGTATTCCTTGCACGCATTTATTTTACTGACACGGACCGCTGCCGAAACAAAACATCCCAGACCAAATTAGAGAAAATACAATAGCAGGCTACAAACATATTTTAAAAAGATAAATGAGTATAGAGAAAGACAGCGGGCTACAGATTTATAGCCAGCTATAGCACGGACTCCAAGACATAGTGTGTGTATGACAGGCGGGACCATGTATTAATAGTGTAGTATGTAACTATTGTATGAATGAGCTATTAGATTAGCTATAGATAAATTGGAGCTAGTAGTTAGCTATACTATTGAACTTGCTCTTATAGCAGATGCTATACTATTGAACTTGCTCTTATAGCAGATACAATAGCATGCTAGATATAAGCCAGCTACAAACATATTTTAAGAAGATAAATAAGGAGAGAGAAAATGAGTAGGCTACATATTCGTAGCCAGTTGTAACACGGACTCCAAGACGTAGTGTGTGTATAAAAAGTGCGACCATGTTTTAATAGTGTAGTATGTAACTATTATATGAATTAACTATTAGATTGGCTATAGGTGAATTGAAGTTAGTAGTGGGGCTATACTATTAAACTTGCTTTTAAAGCGACTAAAATTAACCAAAACGATGCAGAAGCAAGCACAAATACAGAGCCGATCGAGAACCTGATCATCGATCGACGCGTCACGGGCGGCGGTGCGCGGAGGAGACCGCGCGCACGACAAGCGCAATGCCAGCGTGGAAGCCGAGGCACAGAGCCAGGCCCAAGCACGCCCGCCTCCATGTCTCCTCCGCCGCCGTCGTCGTCGCCGCGGCGGCGGCGGCGGCGACGGCCGCAGAAGCAATGCACAGGCCAACCATGCTCACCTTGCTGTTCTCCATTAAATCCTGCCGCGGATTGCAGAGAGCAGAGAATTAACAATAAGTATAATCGATCGTGTAAATGTAATGGCGAAATTAAGCAAGACAAAAAAAGGATGTAAATAAATACATATATACCTTTAAGCAACTTTTGATTTCCTAGGCACGCGGCCGAGCCGATAGATCTTGTGGTGGTGCAGTGCGATATACCATGCGAGACCGTCGACTTTATATAGGGACGGAGTGTCTACTGCGTGGATTGTTGATAAAACTTGTCCTCGTATGGATAATCTGACGAAAAATTACTCCCTCCATTCCAAAATATAAGGCATAATTACCCTTAATTCAAAAACCAAGAAATAATTATTATCATCTTACAGTTTGGATCATCCTAAGAGCACCCACAATGGTTATCTATAGGCTCCTACAAGAGATCCATGTCAGCATATTTTCCTACTTGGAAGAGATTAAATAAAGAGAGAGAGCAAAACATCTACTAATCTAGAGATAGTCTATAGAGAAAAACGAGACAATGTATTAGAGATCTATAGGTATCCATGTAGACGTACTATTGAGGTGGTTTACTATTAATCTAGTCTATTGCTGAGATGTACATGTTTTATAGATAGCACCTTACTTTACCATTGCGGGTGCTCTAACAAATACTAATGCATGCATCCAATAGGATTAGATAATATGAGAGTTGAGGATTTAAAAAAGTAATAATTTAATGGAGAAGATGTCATAGTTAATTGCATGCTTGCATGTATGCTTTATATTATGGAAATCTAAGAAAAGTGGTTGTGCCTTATATTATAAAATGGAGGGAGTAATCTCTTGTGTTCCTATCTCTTGTGACTCGTGGTGCCGCGCAATCAATTTAATAATAGCGTTTTTTTTTTGTAGAATAGTGAAAATCGCGTGCGAGTCATATCGGTTTATAAAATGCTCAACCTCTTGACCGTTCTACTAGTGGCTGTTAAACATATACTCCATCCGTTTTTAAATATTTGACACCGTTAACTTTTTAGCACATGTTTGACCATTTGTTTTATTCAAAAACTTTTGTGAAATATGTAAAACTATACGTATACATATAAATATATTTAACAATGAAACAAATGATAGGAAAAAAAATTAATAATTACTTAAATTTTTTTAATAAGACGAACGGTTAAACATATTTAAAAAAATTAACGGAGTTAAATATTTTAAAACTGAGGGAGTATATGTATAATTGTGATGTTTTTGGGTGATTAGCTGGATAGAGTTTGTTATCAAGATAGAGATAGAACCTATAGTTTGTCGTAAGCCCAGCGGTCCAGCCGAACACCCGAAACCATCGCTACTGCTTTGTATGCGCCAGGATGACGCTATGATGGCTATTGCCCTGAGAAAGGGTTGCACGCTTCCTAATCCTCTGTATCATTTTACAGTTGCTGTCTACTATGATTAAGAAAAAAAGAGTGGTGGCGACCGTTTATGGATGATGAATGCGTCTTTTCTCTTCTGCTCAATTTAGTTATATAGTACTCGTTAAGTAACTTTAACTTGCCTTTCAACAGTCAACACTACCTAACAAAATTCCAATTAATCTCACCATCGCATGGGGTTCGACTACTACCTCAAGGAAGAGCATCTTTTTTCTATGAGAACAGAAGAACTTCAGTTGCGCCAAGAGATTTCTAACTTTCTGAGTACGTGCGTATTCTTGGCTTGGGCAGGACTTGGATGTGGATGGAGTAGGAAATTAACAATACATTTGTTTCTGGGAGCCGAAGAATAGGAAATTAGAAAGGCATTTGACTGCACTGCTGCATCTTATGGGTAAATGCTCAATATTCAAGTGGGCTTACAAATTTGATCACGATCAATTGCTCTGTGGATTGTCTCGCGTCTCTTGATTAGTTGGTATTTATCCCCCTCAATATTGCAAGTTTCTTACGTCCAAACAAAGTAAATACTTGTTACTAATAAAAAATCAAAAAGTTTAGCCTACGTTCTTCCTTAGATCCCTTCTTTTACTCCGATAGTAATATTGCAGATCGTAATCGATGCAAAGAAAATGAATACATTTCCATACTATAATAAAAAGTAAGTGTAATAAATAGAGAATTGTATCATGTCAAATGACTTATTCCATTTCTACTCTATGGGATCTTACAGAGCCTCTTCATGGATGACAACAAAAGGAATCCAGCAGAATGGAATTAGGGTGTGTTTAGTTTGTGAAAAGAAAAAAACTTTTTGTGTCACATCGAATGTAAGACTGGATCGATGTCGGAAGGGGTTTTTAGACACGAATGAAAAAAACTAATTTTATAACTCGCCTGGAAACCACGAGACGAATTTATTAAGCTTAATTAATCCGTCATTAGCATGTGGGTTACTATAGTACTATGGCTAATCATGGCTCAAAAGATTCGTCAAGCGATTTCCATGCAAACTGTGCAATTAGTTTTTTAGCTATATTTAATATTCCATGCATGTGTCCAAATATTCGATGTGATGTTTTTCGGTAAAATTTTTGGGAACTAAACAAGGCCTTAGACACGCCGATCGCTGTCCGAAGCAACATGGCCTGTTTCCCATGTTCAGGCTCGGTGGGCTGATGCAGAGAAGAAAATTAACTGTTCTGACACTACCGTGTACTCCCTCCGTCCCAAAAAAGGCAATCTAGGAGGGGACGTGATATTGTTCAGATTTGTTGTACTAGGAGGGTCAAGTTGTCTTTTATTGGGACAGAGGAAGTATGCAAGATTGTATATATATAGTTATATTCTTCTCCTTTCTTCCTCCTTACTATAAATAATTTTTTATTAAATTACTAGCTCACGGCACTTTAGAATGAACACTGTAGGAATTGATCTGGACCATTGATAAAAAAATAAATGGCTAAAAATACTTGTAATTCTAAGGTTTAGTCGCAATTAGGACTGCACCGATCTCAATCCGAGATGACTGTAATTCCTCCGGACGTTCTTACTTCATTTATTTACTGGTGTCGTGCAGGTGGAGACGAGACGACCTTGGAGGCTTGGATTGGACGACGTTGCCAATTGCCAAGTTGCTATCTGAGTTCTGGACCACAATACAACCACATGCAAGTGGTTGTTGCATACACCATACAACTGCTGCGAATGCTCGTCACACATTACTATTGTCATGCATGTACCTTCCACACCCCCTCCTCTCTCTCTCTCTACCTTCTCTTACTTTTTGATTAACTTTAAATTTTTTCCTCCTAAACTATCTATGCAACCATAGGATTTGTTATAATTTAATTTTTATAACAAGATCCACATGACTATATTTGGATAATAAATAAACAATTGCTTCATCGTTTACGGAAAATTGTTTCATCACTTTGTCTAATGTTTCATCTTACTTTATATAATGTTTCAGAAAGGTGCAACAACTAAAATTATTGACTGCAATAATGACGACCACTATACAAAACATGTATTTCCTAACAAGTGAAAAACACCAAAAAAATATATGAAACATACAATATATTTGCAAATACTTAATTTTATTAAAATATTTTTATAGTAGGTACGATACATCGAGTTGTAAGTATTAAAATATCAAGAAAGATACTTGGTATAACATCCAATAGAACATCACATGTGTCAGGGTTACGGATAAGGTATACCATCTATCCTTGAATGCACGTTGTATACCGATACGGTATACCCGCGCGTATACGGATAGTTTCCGTATACGTTAAGGAAATCTATTACGTGATAGGGACGGTATCTACGGATTGAAGGAGTTCTACTCGGACAAGACCGGGTCTTTACCATATCGTGAGGGGTCCGACATCTCCGAGTCCTACTTGGAGATCAACTGACCCGCAGTATATAAGGGACCCCCTGGGCAGGACCTAAGACATCGAATATCACCGCCAACACACCCACCACAGCCTACGAAGTCGGAGCGTGCAGGAGCCAAGTCGCCGTGAGGTCTAGTCGGACCAACTCGACTACGTTTTCGTCGGTATCATCGAGTTCTGCTATTCCCTTTGCAATATGTGGTTTCCATCATATAATCCCATATCAACTGGATTAGAGCTATTACCTACCAAGGGGCCTGAACCAGTATAATCCTTGTTTTTTGTTTGCTTGATATCGTACTACGTCGATCCTCGTACCAACGGACCCCAATACCCTCTATATCCGATTTACGGATACCCCCGTCGACAACATGCAATATTTAGAAAAACGTGATGAAACATGAGAAAAGATTTGTTGAAACATTGACATAACACTACGTGCAACATTCATTACATATCCAATGCAATAAAAAAACTAAAAATCATAGAAAAATAAGCATGTGAGATCTTGCTACAAATATTTAATTACGATAAATCCAATAGTATAATTAGTTCATAAAACATATTAATAATTTTAGAGGAAAAAGTATTTGAAGTATAGATGAAAAAGTTATTACATGTATATCTATTGAGTAAGAGAGAGGAGAGAGAGAGTCATGCTCATCTATGCCTCTCACCGTCTCACGGTCTCACCTGCCCCAAGCATGGAGAGAGTAGTGAGCATAGAAAAAAGTGACGAGAAAGGATGGATGTGAGTGAACACAAATAAGAAGACCCTGTTTAAATTTCATCGTAAAATTTTTCATCCTGTTATATCGAAGGTTTGAACACGTACCTATATAAAATATTAAATATAAGGTAAAAAATAACTAATTGCACATATTGCGACTAATTTACGAGACAAATCTTTTAAGTCTAATTGCTCCATGATTTGACAATGTGGTTTTACAAAAAATATTTTCTAATGATAGATTAATTAGGCTTAATAAATTCATCTCACGGTTTACTGGTGGATTTCGTGATTATTTTTTATTAGTGCCCGAACACTCTATGCGACACCCTATATAATACCCGTTGTGACACGCTAAACTTTACACCTGGACTAAACACCCGAGGGGAAGGGCGTTCAATATTTTGGCCTCGAGATCGAGCGTCCGAACCAGAGCAATCAATGCCAATAACGTTGATGCCGCCCTATTTGTAAATATTTTTTTTACAAATATGTCTTTTTCTGCTATATATATATATATATTAAAAAATACAAATAGGTCCTCAGCACCGTTCCCATTCACATTAATGACTTAGTTTTCACAAGGAGGCGAGGGGGACACAATGCATGCCAACGTCATTAGCTCCGTCATGTTAGACTACGGCACCAATGGCGTTAGCATCGTAAAAAGGATTATTTGTAGTATATTTTTTTTCTATTTGTAGAATAAGTTTTCTAAAAATATCAAATTGTAAAAAAAATACAGTGGTCCAGAAGCTTGCTCGTGGTGTTTCTGTTTGGGTTGGTACGATGCGTCCTAATAAGAGGCTGGCTTAAGTTTTATCCTTCAAATATAACGAGAACCGGGTATTAGCTCATAATTAATTAAATATTGCAAATGTGAAAATTGATTTATTTGATATTTTAAGAAAAACTCATATAGAAAGTATTTATTAAACATGCACGTTTTAGTAACTTGAAAATGCGTTTATTAAAAGCAAACAGATCGAAAAGGTAGCTAAGGCGTTAATATGATTACTGGAACTCAGCCTGAGGTTGACATTTTTCTTAAAGGTTGAGAGACTTGAGAGCCTCATCGGTTGGCCTAATAGCTAAAACAAAAGCTAACAATTTAAATTTTTAAACTTGATTTTGAAGTTAAAATTGATTTTAACATATTTTCACGTAATTTTTCGCTGGTGAAGAAATGCTCTTTACTCCCGGTTCAGAACCCTTTGTAATCCGGGACTTCAGTCCCGGTTCAAATAACCGGGAAAAAAGATCGATCTTTAGTCCCGGTAGTAACACCAACCGAGACTAAAGATGGAATCTTTACTCCCGGTTGGTGTTACTAACCGGAGGTCCCTTTTCTTCTTTTTTTCCATTGTTGATTTGCTAATGGCTAAAGTTAATCCCTGTATTTTCTCCCAACCTCGAGGTCCCTTTTCTTTTTTTTTTCATTGTTGATTTGCTAATGGCTAATAGTTAATCCCTATATTTTCTCCCAAATCGAGTGGGATGCACATCCCCAAATCAACATCCTAAAATATTAAGTTACCTATACACACAGATCAAATACATCACAAATCCTAAAAAAATTACACACAAATTAAATACATCATAGATTATACAAGATTATACATCTCAGATCTATGCGATGCAATGAATCACAAATTCTAAAAAAAATATACGTCCAGTGAATCACAAATTTTATATATATATATATATATATATATATATATATATATATATAACCAAACAAGCCAGCCGCCGCCACCGCCTGCCTGCCGCCGCTGGCCGGCTGATGGGAGGGAGTAGAGGGGAGGAGGAGGAAGGGGAGGAGGGGGAGGAGGAGAAGGGAGGGGAGGAGGAAGGGGATTGGATCTGAGAAGAGGAAGAGGGGATGATACAATCTTATCTAAATATCTGTCTGGGACTTAACCGATCAGATGTGGGAGAGAAATATTTACTCCCAGTTGATAACTCCAACCGGGACTAGTAGATTTTTGTTCCCGGTTGACTAAAGATCTAAATGATCTTTACTTCCGGTTGGTAGTACCAACCGAACTAAAGTGTTAATCTTTAGTCCCGGTTAGTAGTATCAACCGGGACTAAAGATCCTCGGCCCCCTGACATGCCTCTGACAGGGGATGAAAGACCAACCGAGACTAAAGATCAAAAAAAATTTTAACCGGGACTAAAAATCGTTTTTAGTCCCGATTTTTAATGGAACCGGGACTATTGTGGAATTTGGTCGACCGACCAAAGATGGTTTCTCTACCAGTGTTTTTAGCGTTGGTTTTTAAGTTTATACGAACAAATATATAAAAGTTTTAGAGCCTCATCGGTTTGCCATATTTCCTAATAAGCCACATAAAATTAAATTATAGGTAAAACTTTTATATATTTGTTCGTAGTGACTTAAAAGCCAACGCTAAAATAAAATTACGTTAAAAATATCTTGAAATAAAGTTCAAAGTCAAGTTCAAAATTTTCCTTTTACGGGCATGTTTAGTTCGCAAAATGAAAATTTTTTGGTGTCACATCGGACGTTTGATCAGATATCGGAAATGATTTTTAGATACGAATGAATAAACTAATTTCATAACTCGCCTGGAAACCACGAGACAAATCTTTTGAGCCTAATTAATCCATCATTAGCACATGTGGGTTACTGTAGCACTTATGGTTAATTATGGACTAATTAGGCTCAAAAGATTTGTCTCGCAATCTCCCCCCTAAATGTGCAATTAGTTTTTCTTTTAATCTATATTTAATGCTTTATACATATGTCTAAATTAAGATTCAATGTGATGTTTTTGGAAAAACTTTTGGGGAACTAAACGGGACTATTAGACCAAAAGATCGGGCTTATGACTTACAACCGTGCGACCGTACCATTACGCCCCTTTATTTCATAGGCATTTACGATCATACCATCGGACCGTAACACACTAATGCCTCTTGACGTCATAGATATTTACAACTATGCCATTGGAGTGCTTTATGTGCTTATCTGCTTGGGTTTGGCCTTTGGTTTGTGTAAACCTTTCCGCTTCATTCACTAAAGAACACCACAAATTTCGCCTGTGATTAACCCAAATAGTTCCGTGATTACTAGAAAAAAAATCTAACGCCATTAAGCAATTTCACTGCTGTGGCTAGCATCTGGTACTTACTTGTATTATTCTGGAGAATATATGCGAATATTCCAGAAACAATTGGATTGTCCAGGGGGGATTAATTGGGACGGATTTTGGGTGATGAGTGCTAGCTATGAGCAATTCTCAATTACAAGTCAGATGAGTTCACTACCGGCCGCCGCCTTGATCGATCTCAATTTCTTTCAATTCCAATGCTACAATATAACAATCCCGATAGATCTGATAGGCCACCCAAAAATCTATTTAGTGTACGATAGATAGATTGAGGCCATAAACGTTTTATAATAATTGACTGGACAAGCATGTGCTGTTATTTGAAGCAGAGTGGCTCAGATGCAAGTCGGACGGAGATGGTTGCTTCATGCTTATGTTTTTCTCCTTTTCAACGCGAGATGGATGGAGACCCTCTCTTTTTCTTTTTTGCCCATGGTAGGAAATTAACAAGAAATTGATTTGTGGAAGCCGAATGGGAAAAAGCTATGGAAGTCTGTAAATAATAGTACGCGTGTGTTGGATGCGTATGTGTGTATGTAATTGTGAACCCAAAACGAAAATTACCGGAAATCCTTGCGTTCATCTAACCCATTCAATAGCCTTCCCAGATATCCAATATCATTTGATTGGATGTCTCACATGATATAAATACATGGATTATAACTGTAAATTCATTTTTACCTAACTAAACACTTCCCTGTGTAACGTGTATGCGTGGGTAGTGTGATCGTGTGCATCTTAGCTTGTACCCTCTAAACAAAAGTAAATACTGTTTTGGTCATCGTTCTGTACTTCTGTTCTAGCTTGTCACTTTCAGCCAGTATTTACTACTAATATTTGTCATTCATTAAACAAGTGAGGCTAATGCATGTTGACGCAGGCTTGGCCCACATAACCAAGTTTAGGCCATCTTTGTTACTTTTTCCCTTTTTATGCTATTATATTACTAGTTTACTAGTAGCATATCATGATGTCCTTATCTTTCTGTTGGGAAAAAGCACGGGACGACGCAGGATTGTTACATACTCATAGCAAACAGTAAACAAAATATTTATTTTAGATAATTCAAGCAACTTTTCAGGGCGAATATATAGCTGAACAAAACAAGATAAAGTTAAGACAAGCACACATCACACATCCCTATAATTATATACTCCATATCTATATTTATATATAGTACTACTAGTAATAACTATAGAGTAAACTCCGATTCCGGCGACTCTGCGTGCGAGCGAGCGACCGGCCGGCGTCAGGGGCGGCGGCGACGCGGATGACGAGCGCGATACCGGCATGGAAGGCGAGGCACAGAAGCAGGCCCAGGCACGCCTGCTCCCGAGACAACTCCGCCGCGACGGCGACGGCGGCGGAGGCAATGCACAATCCGACCATTCCTACGCGCAGAAAGAGCGAGAGTGATGACGCCGTGTTTAGTTGCAAAATTTTTCTTCAAACTTTCAACTTTTACATCACATCAAAACTTTCCTATACACACAAACTTTCAACTTTTCCATCACATCATTCTAATTTCAACTAAACTTTTAATTTTAGTGTAAACTAAACACACCCTGAGAGATCGATCGATCGATCAGCTTTTTTCCAATTTGCAGGACTAAAAAACTGAGAAAGATATACGTATATATGCGGACGTGACTCCCCCTCGGACGCCCGATGGGAGCCAATTAAAATCGGGCGCTGACGTCAGCGCCCGATTTACGTGCAAAAACTACTTTAAACTAATTTTTCTCTTAAATTACTTATCCAAATCATGATCCGATTGCACCATTAAATTCATTGCAATTAAATCTTCAAAACAAGACCACACATGGATATATTCCGACGAAAATTTTTTTAGCTTATTATTAAATTATTTTTAAATGTTGCACGATGTTCCACCAGGTATATCGGAATTGTTTCACTAAGTAGATCGAAAATGTTTCACTCGTTTAAATCGGGTGTTGTACCTTATATAAAAACAATGTTTCAGCAAATAGCAAAAAATTGTTTCAGTTCACTGCAACATTTGGTCCATACATAATAAAACATTATAAATACACTAGGTGAAACATTTTTCGGTGGAACAAAAATAAAACGAACTCCCTTAATAGGGGGTTTCCAAAATATGTGGGTTTTTTGTTGCAATGGAATATTTCAGTTCACTGCAACATTAGGTTTATACATAGTGAAACATTGTGAATATACTAGGTGCAATATTTTTTGTGGAACAAAAAATAAACCAAATTCTCTTAATATAGGGTTTCCAAAATATATGGTTGATTTGTTGTAGGTGGGGACATATATTGTGGTGGGGCCAATAATATCACTGTGCGTGGGGACAGGGCCGCGGGGGGAGCGTCCGATTTTTTTTGCTCCCCCCGTCGGTCGACCGACCAATAGTATTATCGTATATATGCAAATCTTTTGTCCACCAAAATCGATCATGTACAGAATGGAAACCACTAATATCACATCACAGGCAGAGTTTGAAATTTCGGTTCAAAATTCGGAAATTTCGCCCCCACCAAAATGGTCATATCTCGTCCGAAACTTTCGGTTTTTTGCAAATTTTTGTGAATTTGATCAAATTTTATTCAAATTCAGTCAAAATTTCAAAAAATTTCATACCAAAAAAATCCGAAATTTCCAAAATCACCGAAAGAAACCTTAGTTTCGAAATTGGAAACCCTGATCACAGGTGATGATTACAACTTTTTATCAAGGTAACATGGCGCATGAACGCTTGCTTATCACAATTTGTATTGTATTACTATCTATGTGTAAGAAAAGCAAGACGAACAAAGACCTGAATTTAGGCTTTGTTCGTTCCGGGGAGATAGGGGAGAATGAGTCGTGTTTTCCGCCGTACGCTTTTCAAACTACTAAACGGTGTGTTTTTTAAAAAAAAAAATTTCTATATGAAAGTTGCTTTCAAAAATCATATTAATCTATTTTTGAAATTTAAAATAGTTAATACTCAATTAATCATGAGATAATGGCTCACCTCGTTTTACTGAGGAACCACAAGTCGAGAGAAGTTGTTAAAGCAGCATGCATGACTTACCGTTGATCCAGTTCATCATGGGCGGCTGAAAGTGGGAGACCGACGCCTGCTCGGCCTCGAGGCTCTGGGGGACGGCGTGACACGCGCCGGCGAGCTGCAGGACGAGGAGGAGCGCCAATGGCGCGAGAGCCCAGAGCTGAGTGGCCGCCATATACGGGGAGAGAGAGCAGAGGAGGAGAGACGGGAAACAGGTGCGAATGGGGGATGGCGACAAGAGCCTTGGTTGGTTCTTGAAGTTGAAGATTGGGAGAGATGAACAACATGGCTTGACTCTTTGTGGACTTTATACTGGGGGCGCATCTAGCCTTTTTGGATTTGGGAAAAAAAAATAATCAGGAGTAACAGTTGTTGCGAGTTTAGGTTTGGATTTTCTTTTCGGGTCCCACTACCAGATAGAGTATTCAATTTGGTGCGAGAAAATAATTTTAAATTGAAAATATTTTGTGGTGTGGTACGGTAAAACACACACAAAGTAGGGAAACTGACATAAAGCTGCAGCCAGCTGTTGACCTGACTGTGCACGTTGTGTACTCCCTGCGTCACATTCTTGGGCCAAAAGCGGCGCTTGGCGCGTTTTATATAGTGGGTCGTCTTCATCCAGTCTAACCCCGTCTCCTCTCTCTCTCTCTCTCTCCACATACGAATCCAATGTTTATTAACAAAGTTTTAGATAGCTTCTTCTTCTAAATTATTAAACTAATGTGTCACGCGGTGCTGCCCCAATTTTGTCCGGGGTTCTCCCGTGTTCCAGACGTGAGGCGCACCGCGGATGGCCCACGGGACAGCGAGAGGCGCAATGACAGAGTATTTACTCGCAGATGTGCTGTCGCTTACCTATGTTTATATATACAAAGTAGATATGCAATGGAGATTTGGATTGAAAATGGATGTCCAAGATTCGTCCATATAAACATGAGTAAAAATTTTACTCACGAGTGAATTTGTGAGTAAAAAAATTTTAGTCATGATAACGTGGACGAATTTTAAACATATATTTTTATCCAACGATATTTGTTAGGTTTCCAATATATATATATATATATATATATATATATATATATATATATATATATATATATAGTTTTCATCATATATTTTCCTCCAGTGTTTAGCCACGTGTGTCTTATTTCTTTCTATGTCGTTTCTTATGCATACCTCGATCTTACAATGAAGTATTTTTAGAACAATACCTTACTTTATTAAAATTGAGCTATTTTTTTACCTAGTCTATCCTCCAAATCAATTACAACCATTATTTATTTACTTTTTCACGTATTTTCTCTTCTCAACCAAACACAAAACCTTTCTTCAATCATTTTCACATTATTCTTTAGCATTTGTATCCATCTTATAAACACTTATATTTTAGAATATCTTAAAAATATTTTTATTTTAGAATGGAGATAATATAAGAGAATGGAAAACACTTATATGCATCTTGTACATTGATGCTGCACCATCCCTACTATTTTTTACCCAATAGCAAATCAAGATATTGCATTTGGGTTATAAATACTTGTGTGCATGAATGCATGCATCAATGTACATTTAGTCCAATGCACAAATAACGAATAGACTTCATGAATGAACACAAATATGTAGATCATTTAGAAATAAAAAAAAAACCTATATGTAGATCAATTTATACAGAGGGAGTAATTTTCTTGTACTTCTCTCTCTCTTGCTCGGATTGTTGCAAAGAAGTTGACTCACGTCTGCGATGGCGGATTCTCCATAGGAAAAAGTACGAATTACCCCACCGAACTATCGCGGTCGTCTGAATTACCCCATGAACCATAAAACCGGGTATTCTTCACCCCCAACTATGCAAACCGGACAAATTACCCCCCTCGATCCAATCCGCGGTGATTCTAGTCTACGGTGACGTTCGTGTGGCAGTCCAGTCAGCACTCTAGTCATTAAAAAAATATGGGACCAACATGTCATACTCCTCATCCTCTCTCTTTTCTCTCTCTCACTCTTCCTCTCTCTCTCAGACGGGTCAGCGGCGGCGGCGTGCGGGCGGCCGCGGAGCGCGGGGAGGACGCGACGGCGGCGGGCGGCGCCGAGGAGGGGGGATGAGGAGGAGGACGACGAGGATGGCAACGGAGGAGTGGAGACGACGCTCGGGCTCTGGCTGCGGCGGCCATGGCAGAGAGGTGGAGCGCGGGGAAGATGCGGCAGCGGCGGGCGGCGCCGAGGAGGTGGCGGCGGCGGGGGCGGGGGATGAGGAGGTGGCGGCGGCCGCTCGGCGCGGCTTCCCCCCTCCCCCCCTCTCTCTCTGTGTGGCACCGTCGGGAGAGCGGGCACAGCGGGGCCGATGACAGAGCTCGCGGCGCGTCGGGAGAGCGGGCACAGCCCGAGCGTCGTCCTCGTCGTCACAGGAGAGAAGAGCAAGCTCTCACCATCAATGGCGCCACCGTCAGTGAACTCCGGCGACGCCACCGCCACGGCCGAGAAGAGCAAGCTCTCGCCTCTCCGCCATGGCCGCCGCAGCCAGCGCCCGAGTCGTCTCCACTCCTCCGTCACCATCCTCGTCGTCGTCCTCCTCATCCCCCGCCGCCGCCGCCTCCGCATCACCTGCCGCATCAGCCGTGGTGTGGGCTAGCAACCACCTCCTCGGCAACGGCCACATCGTGGTGGTGCTCCTCCGGTCGTGGTCGGAGTTCGCGCGCACGGGGACATTCGCCGGAGGCCTGAACCTTGACCGGTCGGTGCTGAGCCGTCCCCACTCCCCGCCGAGGTACAGCGCCGCCGTCGACGGGATGTTCGTGCCGTGGGACCACGAGCACGAGGTGAACCCGCTCACTGGGGAGGCGAGCTTCGTCGAGCGGCTCTACTATGTCGAGGCCGCCGACATCGCCAGGCTGCGCGAGGAGGCGCGCGCGACGAGCGTGCAGGCGGTGTCGGCGTACCTGTGGAAGAAGCTAGCCGCCGTCGTCAGTTCGTCGGCGAGCATAGCCAAATCCGACACCGCGGCGAGGCGCTGCAGCATGGGGTATTGGGTGGACCTGCGGTGGCGCGTGAGGTCGCCGGATTTCTGCCGCGCGCTGCGCAGCTACGTCGGCAACGCGACCACCTACGTGGAGCGGGAGGAGCCCGCGGACGCCGTCCTGAAGAAGCCGCTGGGCGAGGTGGCTGCGATGGTGCGGCGAAGCTGCCGGCCGCCCGCTCCGCTTCCGTCTCAGCCGCCCGCTGCCCTCCGCCGCCGGCAGCGCTGCTTGCTCCCGCCCTCGCGGGGCCGCCGCCATGCTGGTGAGCAGAGAGAGAGAGAGGGGGGGGGGGGGGAGATTGGGATAGAGTAGAGAGAGAGAGTGGTGGAGAACTGACGGTGGGGCCCACTAATTTTTTTTTTAAAAAAATTGCTGACTAAACTGCCATGTGGATCCAAAACTACTCCGGATTGAGTCAAGGGGGATTATTTATTCGGTTTCAATAATTGAGAATGTAGAATGCCTGTTTTTCGAATTTTTTGAATTTGGGAGTGTAATTCAGTCAACCTTGATAGTTCGGGGGGATAATTCGTACCCTTTTACTTCTCCGTATAGCAGTTCGGGGTTTCTCAAACAATCCGCCATCGCTGATGGCCTGATACGAGTCCACTTCTTCTGCTCCTCATCTGAAGTTAATCGAAGACACAACCAGCCCTAGTAGGGCCTTGTTGCATGTAAAAGCTGCATGTGAAAGGGTCTGTTCACTTTGCTGCCATTTTCAACCTTACCAAATTTTGATAAAGTTGCTAAAAAAATAGCTACATTTAGTTTGCTAACAAATTTTGGTAACTATATAAGAAATCATGTCAAAATTTTGACAAGTTTGCCAAAATTTTGGCAACTATACCAAAATTTGGCAATGCCAAAATTTATTGCTAAATTTTGGTAAGGTTTTTTTTTGGCATCAAAATGAACAGGCCCAAAATTTTCTCCTTCCGTACAAAATTCCAGGTACTACTACATTAGATGCACCGACTGTCAGCACGAGTTAAAAGGTTTACATAAATGTGTACATAACCTTTCCATAATCTAAGTTTGCCCGGGAGCATTATCATCCGTTCTCTGGGTTTCCTGATAGATTGTGCCAGCTTTGATCCGAGACATCTGAGAGGTTAGTAGCTGATGCACCTTCTCTTTTAGCTGAGGGGTGAGAAATTCATACGTTAGTCTAGATCAAGTTCTTGGTTGTACTATTGAATTGATGGTTCTGAGTTGAGTGACAATGTCATGAGGATTGGCTGATTGCTTACCTCTTTTACTCCAACTTGGCCCTGCACAGATACTCGGATGGCACATTCTGGCCCGAATCTTCTGTATCTCCCTACTTCATCATCAGCATCATCAAATTCTGAGGATGTTTTCTTGTCCAAAAGATCAGATTTGGATATAACATCAAGCCACAAGCGATCACCGAATCTTTCCTTTATATGCTTGTATGTGATGTACTGCAAAAAGAGAGGGAAAATATGTTTTCAAGTCAGAACACAAAACTTGTCATTTGCCCTGTCCAGTCTCTTTGATCTTGTCAAGGGGCTAGAATGAGCAGAAGACAACAAAATCTATGAAGTAAATAAACAGTTTACCTGATCGGCCACTGAGGTCCCGCAGTCCTCAGATAAATCATGAACATACAGGACAGCAATTGGTAGATGAGAAAGGACAGCAAGGGTCAATTTCTCAATGTTATTCCTTTCATCTGTTTGCCACAGATAAAAAATAGATTACAACAAATGCTAAATAAAATGTATGGAATCATATAGCATCACTCATTAGTAGCACAGCAAAAACTTGTTAAGAATACAGTGAAAAATGTACAAGACCCCACCCTACTGAGTATAAAATCATAGGTTATATTTTAAAAGCAGTAAGTTGAGTCTACAAAGGCTTATACACTGATCAAGTATTGAAAAAAAAAGTATCTTAATCTAGACATCAATTTGTTGTGAGAAGTGTATCTTTCTTCAAACAAGCACAGGGTGAGAAGGAAGTAAGGAATCTCTTTCACTAAGATTGTAAGAACAATGCTACAAACGCTATACAGAGTTGGTCCAACTCCAGTAAATAACTACAAGGCCAGGAAAACTAACTCACCATCATCTCTTGTAAGAAGTCCTGGGGTATCAGTAACCTGCAAAATAATTTTCTTGTTCAGTAACATATAGATGGAAAAGAGGAAAGAAGCTTTGGCAATTTTATTTTTTTCAGGTATATATGCAAATTGGAGATGCAGATCTTTGTACCTGAAAACGTTCATGATTGGATACAATGTGTCCCATTAGAATACCTCTTGTTGTGAAAGGGTAGCTGCAGACCTGAAAGTAGCTGAATGGTATAAGGCATCGAAAATTAGACAGAAAATAGAAAACAGAGTAGAATAAAACCATAGAGATATCAATTATATTGAGAAAAGAGAACAAATAAAGACATACCTAAAAGCATGAGCTAAAGTAAATTAAATTTTTTGACAATATGCTATTAATCATCTGTTGTTAAACATAGAGAAGTCATCATTCACAAACAAATATTATATATTTTCCTTAGAGTAGTCTTATCGTGATGAAAAAACAAGACTTGGGCTTAGTTGCTTTATTTATTGTTTCGCCAATGAGGGAGTGGAATTTTAAGAAATAGGAGCAATAATCAGTGAGGCATGAGTTCTGACAACTTATATTCGAGAACTATAAGCCATGTAATAGTTCAAAAGTGATGGCTACAACCTTCATACAATTGCAAACTAGCAATATATAATTCATGAAGCTGTCCCTACTCCCTACCACCAAACAGCACTCCAACTAAGCATTATACAGGGATATACTTACCTCAGGTTTTCCAGACGATAATATGCGAACTAATGATGACTTCCCCACATTGGGTGATCCAACAAGACAAAGTGTAGGTATATGTGGATCAACAACTGGCATAGAACGCAAAGTCTGCCATAGATCATCAATCAATCAGAAGTGCTTAAGCATGCCATAAATGCAATAGCAATCTTAGAAGCATGAATAACTGTAAACAAAAGTAGAGTATGAGACATAATAACCATTCTCTTGGAAGTTTCACACCAAATTTATAGTAAATTAAGCTATCAAAACCTACCTTTGCAATGTTTACTAAATCATCAATTACCCACTTCCCATGCTCGAAAGCTTCCTCAAGTTTCTTCCGCCCCTAGAGAATTAATAATACAGACAAATTTGTAAAGCATCAAATTAGTAAAACATGAAAACTAGAAACTTTCAACAAGAGCACTATAAAACACAAGGTATGAATCAGAGGCCATTCGTTTATGTCTGCTCGAACATGAACTAACCTCACTGAGTCGCTCCTCTGCTTCACGCTTCGTTAATGACTGTCAAGGTCAGACATACAACCTGGATCAAATTATATGCTATTTCGATAGAAGAAAGAATGTTTCAAGGTAGTTAAAGGGCTTGTCTGTGGCAGTTCATGTCAATGCCCAGTCATGTATCATACTCAGATATCATGAAGAAGACTGAATATATACACAACTTCCTTAGTCCTTACAACTTAAAAAAAAAACATTTGATTGGTCATTATTGGTCTAATGTAAGAGAAGTCTGTTTGATATAGGACATGCCCTTTTTTTGTTTTGACAAAAACGGGTCCTATGGAATTTTGACTATGACCAGCATCAGCAGGATCAAACAATATTTTTCTCAGCTACTTCACTGGATTATTTCCACAGATTGCTCTACACCTCTAAAAATATGTTTCCTCAAAAAAACTTTCTTGTACTGCATTGCTTAGACCACCTGTTCTGAGCTATTTGTTAAGTTTATTTCTAAAAAAAATCCCTATAATCAATTAGATAATCCACAACGATAATCTGATGAATAATCTGTTCCAAACAGGCCTAAATCATGTGCCAGTCAATACAAGGCTTGGGGTTCAACTAGGTCAAAATACTTAGAATACTAAAAAAACCGTGCACATTGTTGTACATTGCTCTCATTCCTTATAAAATGGCTTAATGAGTATGTTGGTGTTGAGTGAGTATCAACAAACCTTCATCCTTTGTTACTACATACTCCTATCCTATCCTATCAGAATGCAACTGTCCAATATCTTTGCATGTTTAAGGTCTACAGAGAATTCAGTATGCTAAAATTCTTGCTTTGAGATGCTAATAGTTGTATTTTCATAAATTCATGTTAATAGTTGCTTTGAGATATTAATTATCTATTAAATGCTTGATTCGAGAACTCAACAGTACTTAAGGCAAGGGTAAATTATTTTCATGTGTAAAAATCGTAGTAGCATTAAAGAAAATCAACATCTACTCTAACCTTAGCACAGACAGAAGCATGTTGCTTCCCGACAGAATTAATCTTTTTCCTGAGAGCATCCACTCGTGCTATTACCTGTCAAGGCACTACTAAAGATTATAATAACTCAACAAACAATGCAAAATTCCATGAAAAATAGACTTTAGTTGAATAAGTAAATAGATAATACTCTGATGATTCTTGCACTGATCGAGAGTGGCAAGTCATTTTAGAGCCATACCTTCTCGTAATATCCCTCCCCAAAAGTCAACTCAATGAGAGATCTCTCATAGGGGTGAAGATCCCTCCTCTTAGGGAAGTTTTCTGTATATGTTCTCAGAGGTACTGAAATTTCCTGAGAAAGAAAACTGCTGTCAATAACCCAGATGAATTACTTTGATTGGCAGGTTAACAGAGTAGAGGGCTTACTTTCATTAAGGCATCAAGTTGTTTTGCCCCTTTGTTCCTTTCACGTTTAGCAATATTTGCTATACCTACCGAACATATGGATTGCAAAACAAGCTTGGTGACACTGAATGCCATGTGAAATGTGATGGGTGATTCAGAGGGAAAAAAAAAGAACAATAGATGGTCAGTGGAATAATACCCTTTGTAGGTGGTACATTTCTTGATTTTCTTTGTGCTGACATAAGTATATCAGTTGCAGGCATCACCATTGGTATTCTCTGAAATGCACCTACCTTCTCATGCTTTTGAACAAGGTCGGACTGAAAACAAATGTAATTAGCAAAATATAAAGTAAATGGAATGGTGTATCCTATTAAATATGTAAATATACTGAATTGCTGATGGAACTAACATGTCTAACAGAGGAAATTATTCTTATGTGAACTTGTGTATAGTGTTAACTTATAGACATGTACCAACCACATCTCAGCTTGTGGTGTGATGAATTAATTACATCCTACCAGAACATCACTTGTTGCATTTGCTGAAGTTCACATATTATGCTACTAATAAACTCGTCCTTTAGAACTGGTTACCTTCCAGGACAACAGTTCTTGTAGATAGATCTACTTACAGAAGAACTCAAATAGTCACAAATTATTACTTAGCATCCTAAATGTGATGTACTTGTATCATATAGGTATAGCCACTATGCAGAGGACATAAGGACAAACTCACACACGCACGAACACACACATACAACATGTGAAAATGAACAGGTTATGTCCCACAAATTGTACTAAATAAACAGCACAATTTCTGTTATATTTTATAAACAAAGCATCGAAATCATGGGGAAAGAGCATCTCTAACCTGGACGCAAGTTCTAGGGCATGCCCAAGAGGTTTGGGTAAAAAAAAAAAAAAAAACTTGAGCAGACATTCAGTTTTAGCAGCAGATAAACACCATTTCAAAAGCTAACAGATAAATGGGGATTCTTGCCAATTAAGAACATGAAACATTATATTTGAGAACTTGAAATGAATAAATAATGCACACTAGTATAGTAGTATTTTAAATAAACAAAGCAGGAGCAATCAGAATTAGTCATATAGAAGTACTCATCGCATTTGAGCAAAGGAGGATACACCGAAACTCAGATTTAAAAATAGAGATGAATCAACATGCTGAGTGAAGGTTTCTCAAAGTAACATACCTTTGCTCCATTCACAGGTTCTGCCTGTGATATGTCATGTAACGTAACACCACATGTTGCAGAGTGAACCCAACGACGCAAATGCAGTGTAGAAACACCTCGTTCCAGGGTGGACAAAATACCTGATTTACGTGAATGAATAGAGAAGGTTCATAATGCTATTTCAGAAGACATACTGTGTTTCCCTCTCCCTGCCCTCCTTAATTCGATGCTCAATTGCTTGTGTTAACCCATTTTCGTGATCAATAAAAGTTCAGGTTAGCGTAAGCCCGCCATAGTTTCCCTCAACAAGAATAGATAATGTGGGGGAGAAAAATATAATTGCAGCGACACAAAGGTTTTGGCGCTTGCAAGCATATTCAGACTGAGAGCTCCAGCTTGCCCGGGGCATTTCATTGAACACCCCAGCGCCCCATAAGGCAGTCAGTGCCCAGGGAAGAGCAGGAACGAGAGCTACACAAGAATTCAAACATCCTCGCCGTCTCGTGCTCACAGTAGCTAATAAAAAAAGGTCCGATTGGTTTGGCGGAAAGCATGTAACCGGAAATCACACACAGTCTCCCATGAACAAGAACGTGCTCAGCACAAGGTCTTCCGCAACGCACCTAAGGGGATCCGCAGAGCCAGAGATGCAGCATGTGCCGATGCGCGCGACTCATGCAACCAAAACAGCCCTAAACCGGAGGCGGGCATTTCGTCGAACACCCTGCGGGCGAACCGCGGGGACGGCGAAGACTACAGTACCAGAGGCGTCTAAGGAGGACCAACCTTCAGGTAGGCGTCGGTGGTGAAGCCGCCTCGCGAGCGCGGTGGCGGTGGCTGGAGGAGGAGGACAAGGAGGAGTCGCGGGAGCTCGCCATGGCGGCCGCGGGTGGAGGAGGAAGCCGCGGCCTCCTGCTGCCGCTCGCATCTCCACTCCCAACTTCGGATCAACTACACCAGCAACTACCCAGCGAATGGCTCATGCACAAGAAGCCTTCTCGTGGGCCTTTTCTTCTCAGACCAGCCCACAACTCGCAATCCATCTTGGGCCTATTTGTGAAACTTCCAGCCCAAAATCAGACAAAGGCCCGAATTGTAATTGGGCTCTTTTGAAATTCCGGCCCATGTAATCAATATGCGGGCCCATTTTATAAGGAGAGCACCTACCACTACCAGAGGCGGCTACTCCACGCATCTCCACTCCTCTTGCATCTCCGGCGAGTTCTCTCCGGCGAGCTCCCTCGCCGCCGGCGATGGAGTTCATCGACGACGACTGGGACTACCAGCCACGCGCGCGAGTCATCCACTCCCGCAGCAACGCTAACTCCAACGGTGCCACCACTGCCTCGTCGTCCCAACCGACCCGCTCCCTCCCCCACACCGCCGCCTGCGCCGCCGCGGCCGTGGCGCTCCTCGCCGCGGCGTACTACCTCCTCCCGGACTACCAGGTCCTCGCATCCGTCGTCGTCTGGGTCGCGTCCTCCCTCCTCCTCGCCCCCTTCGCGCCCTCCTCCGCCACCGGCGGCGACGTCTCCGTCGGCCGCGGGGATCCCCTCCCCGAGCAGGAGCCCGTCGAGGAACCCGTCTCGGATCCCGCCCCCACCTCCCGCCGCGGTCGGCGCCAGAGCTCGAGCTCGAACCCGACGCCTCCGCCCCCGAAGCCCTCAGATCCGATCGCGCCTCCGCCGCCGCGACACGCGGCGGCTGCGGCTGCGGCTGCGGCGACGGCCGTGTCGGATGGCGGCGAGGCGGTGGAGGACGCCGGCGAGTGGACCGACCAAGAGATGGACATCCTCCGCCGCCAGATGGTGAAGCACCCGGCGGGTGAGCCGCAGCGGTGGGAGAAGATTGCCGCGGCGTTCGGCGGCCGCCGCACGCCGGAGAGCGTAATCCGCGCGGCGAAGTCCGGCGGCGGCGCTGCTGCCGCGGGGGCCTCGTTCGACCAGTTCCTCCGCAAGCGCAAGCCGCTCGACCCGAGGTCCGAGGCGACCGACGCAGGAGGTGGCAATGCCGGAGGAGGAGGAGGGGAGAGTGGTGATGGGTCTTGGAGCGCCGGCGATGACCGGGCATTGCTCAACGCGCTCAAGGAGTTCCCCAAGGACACGGCGATGAGGTGGGAGAAGGTGGCGGTGGCGGTGCCCGGGAAGACGAAGGCAGCTTGCATGAAGAGGGTCACCGAGCTCAAGCGCGATTTCCGGAGCAGCAAGGCAGCATCGGAGGCAGCTCCATAGCTGCAAATGCTACCTAGTTGCCTGCAATTCTTCTTTGAGAGTAAGGTTGGTACAATCCTTTCTGCCTTAGCAATTTGATGCAGTAATGGTAACAGTTTCTCGTCATTTTCAGAAGCTAGAAAACCTCCTGATTTAGTCACATTGGCATATGGATCCTTTGAATGGTGGATCCTAGTGATAGGAACGATATCGATGTAGTAACATGTTTAGAAACTATTCAATCCGTAAGCTCATTAACTCGCAATTTGGTTTATATGGCTTGTGTTGTTCAGTGCTGTGCAAAGTCCCTTGTATGGGCAATTAGTCAGTCTGTCTAGCAATGGCGCTTGACAAACTGCCATGACTCATGGATTCAGAGTGCCATCAACTCTTGTGATCGACTAATCAGTTGTACACACCAACTGTTTGGCTGTTCTATTTTAGTTGGCCATATTATCCTTTTTATAACTGAGACAATCATTAAATCGTTTATAGTATGACAGTCCAAAAGGTATCCTCATGCCGAGTGCATTCCAAAGTCTCTTGCATAGCCTCAGCCTGTGTGCTTAACTGCTTGTTGCAAATGACCATGAGATGATGTTGTGTTTCAATATTATCCAGGGTTACTTTCTATTTGATCTGTGCATAGAATTTTCTTTTCTTTCTTTTTTATTATTTTTTCTACTATGTCCTAAACATGCTCAGAGATCAAACTTGCCACTTTCATATGAGAAAGGAAGAAATTGCTGCGCTTAATGCTCTGGCACTTTATTATTTTGAAACACAAAATAATGAAGTGCTGTGTTTTACTGCTTGATGCCTCTGATCAAGCTGGATAATGGATTAATGTCTGTCTAGTCCTAAAATGCATAAACATTGAACATGGTACATGGTGGCAAATCTTCAGTTTTCCCTTGGAGGGATGTTTTATAATTGAAGGGAGGTACTGTTATGGTTGGTTATTCAGATGAATTATTGAAGAATAACTAATACTGGTGTTATTATAAAATACGTAAACACTTTTGTATATTAGGATGAAACAATTTTGTCTAATTGTTCATATTCTGATTAATTGCTTGGCAATACCCTATCAGATGACCTTGTTCTGTCTCTTTTTCCAACACTTGTGTTGTTTAATTCTGACAATCTTCTACCTTATATAGATTGTGAGCAATTGTTTATGTCATAGTTAGATTGAATACCTTTAAGCCCAAAACGAGTAAGGCATTTAACTGAAATTTCTTGAAGAAAGTTTGCCTGAATTGAATCGTAACTGTTGACTGCAATTGTGCGTACTAGAATGTAGAAACTGTGTAATCTGGAATCTGGATCATGTAGAGTAAGGACTAGGAGAAATATAGGATGTTTATGATACGCTTTACACACTGGTTGTCAAGCGCGTCGGCGCCAAGGGTAGCAGGACCGCGGCTACGTAGCTCGTAGCCTGGGTCGGCAATGGCGTCAGGGTTCTTCCCTGATCGACCAATGGTGAAAGGGGGAAGGATTTGGAGAGAGAGGGAGATTAGGAAATTGGGTTCATATTTCTTATCCCCAAAGATAGCTGATTACATAGTTTATATTTGGCACTTGGCCTCTAATACAAGGAAATGACCTTTATTCTCTCCTAATTAATACTTTCCTTGCATGATTCTTTCCAAATTCGCACTCCTTGATTCATGTGGCTTGCTGCGCATGCGCCTGCACCATGTCCATCTTGTTCCTCCACTGGTAGTGGCGTCCCCACATGACAGATGCAAATTTCATGTTTCTTGTTTTCTTCATGATGGATCTATTGTTGTATCGCATAATAAATAGTTTTATTGGGGGCTTATAATGTACAATGCAAACTGGTAAAGTCTGATTGCACAACTCAGAGTAACTGTTTTTCTCTTATTTTTCTAATGTCAAACTAGTTGTGATCAGTACTGCCATGTATCTAAAAAGCTTTGTGCTGTCATTTTTCTTCTGAAACGAGAAAATATGGTCCTGCTACCACTGTTTTATATTAACGCCATGAGCATATACTGTGCATATTTAACTTACTGCAACATTACTTCAAAATATATTTCAGGTTTTAGACAAAGAGATTTACCATGATGAAACGAGAAACGAAAAGCCATTTGCTCCGGGGTGATGCCAAATGAAGGAGACAACTGAATTATAGAACAGATGGTGTACTTTTATTGTTTTGAGAAAGGTCAGGAAAAAAATCCTTGATACATGAAGATACTGGGACACACGAAAACAAACAGATTGCCAGATTGTAAAAGAAATTGTAGCCCCTTGTTTGGTTGTAGTGTCACTCAAGCCTCCATCCAACATGTGTTAACATTACATGACTGTTTCTGCTCATCTTTTGATAGAGCTAATACGATACACACTGTTCTCTTCCTTTGTTGCTTTCATGCCCAACCCCCTTATATACCCCTGTCAATTCTGCTGTTGGTTTTCTGCAACTTTAAGCATGTTTAGCCAACTCATCTACAGTCCCAAATCTTTTTGAAGTGTCATGTCTGAAAATTGCTTTACAGTTTGGACTCAAGTGCTACCTCTCCAGTTACTTTTGACGGCTAAAAACAAACAATTTCCTCTTAACACCTCTCACTAAACAACTGTTTGGACATCTGACTCAACAGCTTAGCTGTTCTAGCTGGGATTTTTCTAGAGCCGCCCAATTCCAAATCGATCAGAAAGTTCCAAACCGACGAGATGAAGAACAGGTCAGGGAATTTCGTTTAACCTTTTGATGATGACGAGTGCATCCATCCAAAGAGGATAAGAAACTAGAGACTGTTCATTTTTTGTGACAGATGCCCTATCCATGGATGCTTCAAAACCACTAGAAACCAAACCAGCGCGTCAGATTTGCCACGCCACATGCCACCGATAAATGGAACGTGTCAACTATTTTTAGTGTGTTCTCAAAAAAAAAAAAACTATTTTTAGTGCAATCACATCATCAAGTTCATTTTTTTTAGAGAAACTGTAAACAAATCGACTGGTTTGCAACTTTGCATCTAAACAATCAAAATTAGGCGGCAAAATCGGCTGGTTTACTGTGGAGGCTTGTCGAGCAGATTAATGTTGTGGATTATATATATTGATTATAATAGAAAACTAAATACTGTATATGTAAAAAATAAATTTATAAATAGTTTAACCTAACTGGTCAACTATACTGCTCTTTTTATCTTAAAATAAATTAATTTAGTACGGAATATATCACATTTAGCATTATACGAATCTGGATATACTCTTACTCCCTCCATCCCAAAATGTTTGACGCCGTTGACTTTTTTAAAAATGTTTGGCCGTTCGTCTTATTCAAAAAATATAAGTAATTATTAATTCTTTTCCTATCATTTGATTTATTGTTAAATATACTTTTATGTATACATATATAGTTTTACACATTTATAAAAGTTTTGGAAATAAGATGAATGGTCAAATATGTTTAAAAAAGTCAATGGCGTCAAACATTTAGAGAAGGAGGGAGTATCTTACATCCCGAGGTATTACGTTAACATATTTTGGGTCAGAGTGATAAGTTTTTTAAAAAAAACATACTACCTCCGTTTTTTAATAGATGACGCCGTTGACTTTTTCTCACATGTTTGACCATTCGTCTTATTAAAATAATTTACGTAATTATAATTTATTTTATTATGAGTTGTTTTATTACTCATAGTACTTTAAGTGTGATTTATATCTTATACATTTACATAAAATTTTTAAATAAGACGAATGGTAAAACATATGAGAAAAAGTCAACAACGTCGTCTATTAAAAAACGGAGGTACTATATTTTAACAGAGAAAATAACGATTAATAAGGAGGAGATGACCTAAACGATCATGATTAGGCGGTGTTGAGTTGCATTAAATTAGAAGGAAACTGCTAAATATTTTTCTTCAACGGCTGCCTCATGCTTTGCGTTTTACATTTAGCTTTACAGGTGAAAAGAACACGTTAGAGAGGCCAAGGCCATACCATAGTTTGGAGCTCCCAGTTTACGAGAGGAGGAGAAGAAGAACCGCACGACACCCCACCCCACCTCCCGATCGCCAAGAACCACAATCCCCAATCCACCCAATAACTCTAATTCCTCCCCCGATTCGCTCTCGACCAAGAACCACTTGGATCGATCAAAGCCGCCACCTTTCCACCAAATCCCCAATCTTTTTTTTTTCTTCTTCTTTTCTTGCAATTGATGCGCTTCGCCATCGGGATTTGAGGGGAGGAAGAAGAAGGCGATGGCGTGCAGGGGGTTCTTCGAGTGGGTCCTGAAGCTGCTCAACTTGGTGGTGATGGTGGTCGGGCTGGCCATGATGGGGTACGGCGCCTACCTCCTCGTGGCGTGGCTCCAGCTGCTGCCTTCGCCGCCGCCGCTGCCGCCTGCGCCGGCGGTGGCTCCCGGCGGCGGCGGAGGCGGCGAGATGGTGCGGCTCGGGAGGCCGCTGCTGCTCCTCCTCGACGTGTCGTCCTTGCCCGATGGGACGGCGGAGAGGCTCTCCGCTGCATGGTGCGTCATTTCTTGATCTAATTTGTCTTGATAGAGCTTTGATTTTTGGTGTGGTTATGGCAATTTGAGGAGATACGGCGCCTCTATTAAAAGGGGAGAAATTATTAGATTCTTAGCATCAATTCACATGCCGTACGAAGCTAATTGTAGAAACATATCAATTGTAGAAACATGCATGTCAGGTGGCACTGAAGAATGACTTAATTGCTTAGTTAGCACTGAAATAATAATCTGCAGAATGGAATAATGTACCTGAAATACATATCTCCTTTGTTCTGTTTGAGAATAATTTGAGAGATCAAATTTGTGAGTTGGTTCTGTGTTTTTTTTTTCTTTTTCAACCTTGTGGAACGATGTTTGGTGAGAGGGGAAGAGGGTGGTAATCCCATTTAAGAGCTGCCAATCTAGATGCTTTATTATGGTGCCCACAGTAACCTCAGAGGCTTTATGTGATTAGCAAGGAGTAATGAATCCTCACTTTGCAGCATATGACTAGTGTGCTACCTTTTCTGCTGTATGTTAAAGTTCTGCTTGAAGTGCCATACATGCAAACTCCCGTGGTTTAGGAAGCCTGGCTTGTGAATCCTGTGCATATATTTTTCTTTACATCTTTTTTGTTTGTTGCAGGTTTATTTACGCGTTTATTGGTGTTGGTGTAATACTCTTCATTACATCCATCTTTGGTTGCGCTGGAGCATCGAGGGGCGGGTGCTGCTTATCCTTTGTATCCAAATTTAATATGCATGTTTATGAACGCGATATCTGCAGTTGTTGTTTCCCACTGATGCATGCTACTTTTAGTATCAATCACTAAATACTTTTATACTCACTGTGGAGCAAGGAATCAGCCATAAGAATCAGGAAACATTTATACACATCCAACATTGATTCCTGATCGAAAATCAATCAAATTTAGGAGTATTTTAGCTGACTTGATTTAGTTTAGTTTCATTAGTATGGTTAGTTATTTATGAAAGGTTTTGCATGCAATTTCTGATGCTTTTATTGATGGTGATTGATTTCGATTGTTATCAGTAACATATCTATCTTACTTACTTGTACTTGCATGGGATGGTTTCCTTGACATTCAGAAAAGTATTCGTTCCTCATTATTCTGTTCATACTGGTAGAGCTTGCTGCAGGAGGTTTCATTTTCTTCAACCATAGCTGGAAAGATGTGAGTACACCTAATCTGTCATATTCATTTGTTGAGCATTATTTGTTCTATTCATATTCACATTTAATGCCTTGTTATTATGCAGGTAATTCCAGTTGATAAAACTGGTAACTTTGACATGATGTACAGCTTTTTGAAGGAGAATTGGAGAATCGCAAAGTGGGTTGCACTTGGAGCTGTACTATTTGAGGTAAAAGTGGACAATAGTAAACGCCTTGGATATTAATGCAACCATACTATGTCTTGGGGACTAATTGTTATTTAATATGAATTCAGTGTGCTTTTCATGTCAACACATTCAAGCATTCAGAATCCAAACATGATTTTAGCTGCAGATAAAGAATTGTACAATATGCAACGTTTGAGATTGGTTTAACTATAACAGTTTCAATGAGCTAATACAAAAACGGTTTCAACGTGCATGTGCTGAACTGCCTAAACAATCCTGTCTGCCCTGTCCTTAACAAGTCTATTTATGATGTTTTACTTCCTCTTCTCTGCCCCGTGTCCAGTGTCCAATACAATTATACAAAGTGCACTGTGCGCGAGTTGACATTGCACGGTTTTCTAATTTGCATGACCAGTCACAGTTTGTTTCAGTATTTTCAACCTTGAATATAAAAATGGTGTCGTCAAACAAGGTGTACTGGTTATGAAGATGCCTTGACAGTCTGTCAGAGTAGAATGTATTAACACAAGCAGACCCGGTAGTGCATATTGAAACATTTTAAATGTTATAATACTGGAATAGACCTGACTGGAACATACTGGAAAACAATTGGCACTTCTGGTAAGCTGCACATGATCTATTTTGTGTTCTCTTCATGCTTTGTCTCATCTTTTGTGTGCCATAGAACTGGAATATAGCTCCCATCGTTTCCTCCATTCAGCATCAGCCGCTGCCAAAATTTAAATTTTAGAAGTTAATTTTGAAGTTGATTTTGAAGCTTTTTCATTGAAGTTTATTTTTCAGCATTTGCATTTAAGTCGCTAAGAACACATATATAAAAGTTTTATCCACAAATTATTATTATTTTGCTAATACGTTGGATGGCACATTATCCACATTTGGCCAAACGATTGGGGCCTAATATTTATTACCAGTGTGGATAAAAGATTTCACTAGGCAGTGCAACTAAAACTCTCATTTGCAGGCAGTGCTGTTCACTGTAGCTCTCATAGTGCAGTCAGGCAATCAAGCAGACTATGACAGTGATGACGAGTACATTGCCCCAAGGTCTTCAACCCGGCAGCCGTTGGTGAACAAGCAACCTGTTGCTGACCCTAGGGTGCCCAACCTTGACTACCGTCCAATCCGAAACGATGCGTGGAGCCAAAGAATGAGAGAAAAGGTATACTCTGTTCATCAATCATTATCAGTGATTCTTAATATTGAATGCCCATTCTTCCTTATAACTCAGTTCCAATGTATTCTGGCAGTATGGGGTGGACACCTTTGATCCAAACAGGTTCCAACAGGCGACAATATCTCCCGCAGAACAAAGAAACCGATGCGCAATCCTCTGAAACTCGGTTGGTATCAGTCGGTAGCGGCTCTAATTTACACCCAACTGTACAATAACATCGATCGGTTCCCGCATAATGTATACCTGCTTGATGTCTTTGAACCAATGTTGTTCAGTTGTTCAGTTGTCCAGTTAAAAAAAAAAAAACTTGCACAGTTAGAGTTCTGTTGAACATTTTGTAGTTTATGCGCCCTTCCATCTTGCAATAATTAAATTTCAGTTTTTGTTAACAGAGACATCTCCTGTTGTGCATAAAACCTGCTATGTACTCCCATCGGTTCCTCTTTTCTTTTTATAACAAGGTATATTATAAAGTCAATAAGTTAAAAATTTAGTAATCTTTGACCATTGATTTCTCGTAAATTATATTCTCATAAATTATATTGTTTGTATTAACCGGCCTAATATAATACTGTATGAAAGTGCATTGAAACACAATTAATTCAGTTGTTATATTTTTTATGCATTAAATGTTTTCAGAATTGGAGTAATTCTTGGTCAAACACAATAAAGTAAGACTTTTTGACGTTTTAATACGCCTTATAAAAAAGATATAGAGGGATTGATATCATATATGGAATCTGATAGAGAACCGATTTGCGTTACTGCTACGCTGACTTTGGTTCTAGAGACTAAATTTGCCCACTATTACTTTCTATAACTTCACAATTCACAAAGCTTTACTATTATGAAATTTTTTTTCTTTTTTCTTTTTGGGGGGCAATTAATCTTGAGCAGTTTTCATATGCCCAGTTTTCATAACTTGCCTCAAAATGCTCAAATCAAAGCTTGGAATGGAAAGGAACAGAGGATTAAAGGAAAATCTATACGTCCATATCATCATCCATCATATATCTCTCGTACTCTTTCCTTCCAATTCTGATTAATCAACATATATTCTCCATCAAATCAAAGGCTAGAAATCCGATTCCGCTGATCATGTCCGTTTACAAACACAATCAAACATTCCATCCTCGTAACATGGAATAATTAACACACCAACATCTCTTCTCTCTATATATACAAACGACGCCGATTAGCACACACACGCTCTTTAATTTCATGTCATATATGGCGGAGGATCTTGAACAACCATCAAGCGACCGTCACGGCGGCGGCCGCACGCCGGCGGCGGCGGCGGCGGCGGCGGCGGGTGATCGTCAGAAAGAACCATGGGAGCGCCGCCGCAGCAAGAGGCCGATTTGCGCCGACGTGTGCGCCTGCTTCTTCACGTTGATCGGCATCGCCGCCGTCGTCTTGGTCTTCGTCTTGGCCTACAAATGCTTCCGCACGACGTGCTACAAGTTATAAATTTATAATTATAAATTTGTAATCACGATGTTTTTTTTTCTTTCTTTTCTCTGTAAGACTAGACAAGAACGGTTGATTTTTTTTTTTGTCTTGAGTACTCTTGAGAGGTTAATATGATCAGTTCGTACTATAATGTTTTCTTCTTGTTGTTGTTGCGTGCACTCGTGTTTTTAATTTTGCGAGACATGAACTTAATCTGGATCGTGCGCTTTCATATTGTTTTCTTTGTGCACGTGAATTATATTGTGAAATTTTGTTTTTCACAATGCTTTTCTTTGTGTTTTTTGTTCACTTTTGCAGTAGTTTGAGGTGAAGAAATTATGTTGATGTATATTTTTAATCGATTCGAGCAGTTAATCACGGGCTCACGGCAATGTATTTATTAAATGACGAGTGATGGAATGTGTTTGGATCTAATTTTCTCAATTTCTATATCACTCTTACCGATGATAATACTGATGGATAATTAATATTAACATTAGATATCACCGTAAAGGTATTTTCAAATGTATTTTGTAATTAGAACTAACTGGATACGTGCATCCATGATAGGTACTTAGTTTTGAGGTGTTAAAAATACAATCTTTAAAATTAGTAACACGATGATTGGTACTTAATATTTTGTCACCTTACTTTTGGATGTAAGCAAAAGGTACCGGATTTATATGGAACCAGCACCTTAGGAAATGGAGGGATTATTCCATTTAAAATCCAACATCTATTTCAATTACAATTGAAAGATACCAGGTTTTTTCTTTGGCGCCCCATTGGGGTGCTTGTGTGGACCTCTTTGACGCCCCGGGGGTGCTTGTGTGGACCGAAAAAGTACTATATGTGTCGATGTTAGTTCTGATATCTACTGTGCCCTTTTCTATGTACCTTTTTATAGTAATACTAGCCAGATGGCATCACCAAAACATTTACGTGTAAAGCGCAACTCTGATTATTACAGTAATTAGTGACCATGTTTACTTTTCCAATGAACTGCGAGATCATAACCGGCGTACGACAATAGCACCTTAGGAAATAGAGGTGCTGATTCTATTTAAAATCCAACATCTATTTCAATTTCAATTGAAAGGTACCAGGTTTTTTCTTTGGCACCCCGGGGGTGCTTGTGTAGATCTCTTTGGCGCCCTGGGGATGCTTGTGTGGGTCCAAAAAGCATTATAGGTGTCGATTTTATTTGTTCCGATACTTATAGTGCCCTTTTCTATGTGCCTTTTATAGTAATGCTAGCCAGATAGCATTACCAAGGTATTTATGTGTAATATGTAACTCTGATGATTATAGTAACTAGTGATTTACTTTTCCGATGAACTGCGAGATCATAACCGGCGGTACGACAGTATTTGGCAAAGTTAAACTAAATTTTGCTCGAATTTTCTATTTTAAATTTTAAAAAACTTGCACTATTAGAGTTGTTGAACATTTTGTAGTTATGCACCTTTCCATCTTGCAATAATTAAATTTCAGTTTTTGTTAACAGAGAAAAATCTCCTTTTGTGCATAAAACCTGCTATGTACTCGATCGGTACTCCCTTCGGCTCCTCTTTTATTTTTATAATAGGGTATATTATAAAGTCAATAAGTTAAAAATTAATAAATCTTTGACCATTGATTTCTCATAAATTATTTTGTTTGTATCCACAAGGCTAATATAATACTATATGACAATGCATTGAAATATAATTCAATTGTTATATTTTTTATGCATTAAATGTGTTTAAAATTGGAGTAATTGTTGGTCAAATTCAATAAAGTAAGATTATTTGACATTTTGATACGCCTTATAAAGAAGTAGAGGGATTAATATCATATATGTAACCTGATAGAGAACCGATTGCGCTACTTCTACGCTGACTCTGGTGGTTCCAGAGACTAAATTTGCCCACTATTACTTTCTATAACTTCATATATTTATATACTTGGCATATCACAAAGCTGTACTATTATGAATTTTTTTTCTGGGGCAATTAATCTTGAGCAGTTTTCATGTGCCCAGTTTTGGTAACTTGCCTCAAAATGCTCAAATCAAAGCTTGGAATGGAAAGGAACAGAGGAGTAAAGGAAAATCTATACGACCATATCATCATCCATCATTTATCTCTCGTACTCTTTCCTTCCATTCTGATTAATCAGCAGATATTCTCCATCAAATCAAAGGCTAGAAATCTGATTCCGGTGATCATGTCCGTTTACAAACACAATCAAATATTCCATCCTCATAACATGGAATAATTAGCACCAACATCTCTATATATAAACGACGCCGATTAGCACACGCATACGCTCTTTGATCAAGTCATGGCGGAGGATCTTGAACAACCATCAAGCGATCGTCGCGTCGGCGGCCGCACGCCGGCGGCGGAGGCGGCGGATGATCGTCAGAAAGAACCACCGGAGCGCCGCCGCAGCAACAGCCCGATGGACGCCGACTTGTGCTGCTGCTCCTGCGCGTTGATCGGCATCGCCGCCACCGTCGCGGCCTCGCTCTTGGCCTTCAAATGCCTCCTCACGACGTGCTACAAGTTATAATCAAGATGTTTTCGGAATTGCTATATTTGTGTCGCCGCAAATTTGTTAATTTTATAGTCAGATCTTAGAGCATCTATGTTTTTGCTAGTTTTTGCAGTCGATTATCTTTGAGATTTGGTGCTAGTATTTGCTTTCACTTGGAGATTAAACTATATTATTGGTGGATAAATTATTCATACTAATTACATTGTACTTGTACTATAATTACATACGATTTACATATGTAAATTTGATACTTACATTGTAAATACATTAAAATAAAATTACATATGTAATTTAGGAACTTACATTAATGTAAATACATGTCGTCTATTTTCTACTGAAACATATGGCGCCATAAATATAGCTAATCCTATGCAAGACTAGACCAGAACGGTTGATTTTTTTCTAGATGTTTTCTTTTCTTTTCTTTATTTTCTATGCAAGACTAGACAAGAACGGTTGAATTTTTTTTTTGTCTTGAGTACTCTTGAGAGGTTAATCAGTTCGAATTATAATGTTTTTTTGTTGTTGTATGCACTCGTGTGTTTTTAATTTTGGGATACACGAAGAACTTTATGTTATTCGTGCGCTTTTATGTTGTTTTTTTCTTTGTGCACGTGAAGTATATTGTGAAAATTTGTTTTTCACATTGGTTGGTTTGTGTGTTTTTGTTCACTTTTGCACTAGTTTGAGGTGAAGAAAATATTTTGATTTGATTCGAGCAGTTTGTCATGGCAATATATTTATTGAATGACGAGTGATGGAATGTGCTTGGTTCTAATTTTCCCAATCTCTACTAGCCATTTGGTCGTGCGTTGCACGACTTTAGAAGGACACTATTAATACCTGGTCGCACCTGTCATACACACTGCGTCTTGTAGTCCGTGCGACAGATGGCTACAAATCTAGCCCGCTGTTCTTCTCTCTCCTTATTTATCTACTTAAAATATGTTTACAGCTGGTTTACAGCATGCTATTATACCTGCCATGGCCTGAGACTTTTATTTACTAATTGGCTGGTAAAGAATTAAATCAATTCTGTGTGGTGTATGCAGACGTGCCTTGCAGTATTAAAATGTGTTTTTCCCCTACTGTTCATACCGATTGATAATCATTTGGATAGTACTAATTTTCTATATCTAGCTGATGACCGATATCCAAACCTGACCAGAACATATTAAGGCCCCTTTTAATTGAAAGAAAATTCATAAAAATTCTAAAGGATTTTATTTCTACATGAATTTTTCCTATATAGCCGTTTAAAACAAAGGAATAAATCCTATAGAATCCTATGAAATTCCTATAGAATGCCTAATGCCATGCAAGTTTTGGAGGAAATCTAGCATGAGGTTCTACCTCATGGAAACTTTCCTATGAGTCTTCATCTCTCCTCTAATTCCTGTGTTTTTCCTGCGGTCCAATCAAACGGCCATTCCTGTGTTTTTCCTATGTTTTGCAATCATCTGTTTTGTACTTGTATTCCTGCCAGAATCTTACATTTTTCCTATTACTCCGTTTTTCTATTTCTGCGATTTAAAGGGGCCCTAATCCATTACCCTGAAAGAATATCTACAGCCATCACAAACAAATCAGATACTCAATTTCTTTTTTACTCGTATAGTATGCAAGAATATAATATCTTGCTGGGTTTCTACGCTTGTAGGAATTGGCGTAGAAAGAATTGGCAAGCACATCATCTGGGCGATCTACGCACCTCATCGAGTAGTAAAAATGCCTAAATTTAGTGGATTATCATTATTCATTAGTGTTAGAGAATGACATGGAGGGTGTAGCCTTGACAGCGCCTTATCTCCGGTGCGGGCATGGAGGGCAGCGGCACAGTGCCACCAGTCGGAGGAGAGAGTAGTTAGCGGCAGGTTGTTGAGTTGTGATCCAAATTCATTTGCACTTAATAAAGGCCAGCTTCTGCCGTAGTGGAGCGGAGGCCCGTCGCCAGTAGGCTTGGACCGGAGCGTAGCGGATCATCATCCCTTTTAGGGTTTCACCATATATATACCTCTTGTAAGCCACCGTGGGGCGATGTAACCTCACCTCAGATATAGTGAAGATATTTTGCTGGCTGGCGCCCGTGGTTTTTTCTCTTCTGTTTTGGGAGGGTTTTCCACGTTAAATCTCGTGTCTTCTGTGATTGATCTATTATGAAAGGACCTTGATGTCGCCTAGAGGGGGGGGGGTGAATAGGCGGTTTTAAAAATACATGTGGAAGCTAAAACAAAACAGGGTCGGATTGTCTGATATCAGGTCGGATAGTCCTATGTGATCAGATAGTCTGAACTGAGATCAGACTATCTGACCTGCACAACAACAATACAAACAAGAGAACAACCTAAGAGATCTAGATTCAATCCACAAGCAAAGAGGTGAGCTCGACCAACAACAATATTAGCATAGCACAAAGAAATGGAACAAGAAGGTAAAGAGAGTGAGGATATCACCGAGGTTTATGCGCCGATGTATTTCCCGGAGTTCAAATCCTTGAGGGGATTCTAGTCTCCGTTGAGGGGCTCGCAAAGAGCCGGGTCTTTTTCAACCCTATCCACGTGAGGTTGCACAAATGCACTCTTCCTTCCACTAAGGGTATCTCTTTCCTTGCGGAGGCGAGATCCGGCCTACACAAACTTCTCTTGGCCAACCACACGTAGATCGGTGGCCCAAGAACGACACCTAGCCGTCTAGGAGTCCTCAACCTCCAAGAGTAATACACACCACACAACTCTTGGACAAATCCTAGTGCTCAAGATCAAAAGAAACACACACTAGACTCCCAAACTCCAAATCCACACACAAAGATCCAAGTCACAAAGAACAAGGGAGATTTGAGATAGAGAGGGAGAGAGCTCAAAGATCCAAAGCACTTAGCACAAAGCTCAACCCAAAACAAGATTTGAATGAAATGAGTTTAGGCAACCCTAGAAAAGGGTTGGTGGGGGGTTTATATAGATCCCCCAAAATGTGACCGTTGGAGGGAAATCTTTCAGCCCACGTCGGATAGTCCGATACAAGATCGGATAGTCCGATATTTTAAACCTCCAAGGCAACGAGAAACAGAGAACGAAGTTCCATGAAATTTTGGACTTTCCGAGACATCGGACTATCTGATGTTAAATCGGAGTATCTGATATTTTAGAAGCAAAAACTTCGTCCTCAAACAGAGACTCAAGTTCCATGAAATTTCGGAGTCTCTGTGTCATCGGACTATCTGATCCGATATCGGATACTCCGATACTTAGAAAAACTGACTCGATAGGATTTTTCAAATCAAGACAGAGAGTGAAGTTCTGTGAAAAATCTGATAATCCAATACATCGGATAGTCTGATTTCAAATCGGATAGTCTGATGTTGCTTAAGTAAAAATGCAATAACTTTTTACTCCGAACTCCGATTTCGAAGATCTTGGACTCTATGGAAAACTAGTTTCGTGGGCTATCAAACCCAATATAAAACATGGTCCAAAACCTTCAAGAGATGTTGAAAAACTTTCATAGAAACCCGATGTAAGTGTTGTGACAAGTGAAACAACTCGGGATTGAAATTTTGGCTTAGGTTTTTCAAACTCACACAAAGATGAAGCATTTTGAACACTAGTATTCAACCAATTATATGCATGTCATATCCCTCTTAATAGTACGGCCTCCTAAACTCAAATTTGAAAGGCAAAGTTATACCAATAGGAGTACCTTCACACCATATTGTTTCTTCACTTGGAGGGTTACCAACGTCAAGGTCATTCGATCATCGGGAAGATCTCATCTTCTTGATCTTTGACATTTCATCTTCCATTTCTCAAATGATTGATGTGGATAATCCATGGCTTCAAATGGCCTCGCACGGTTCATCACGACACAGTCTTCACTCGCCATTCACCACCGGTTTCGGTTCGTCGGCGCCAAGCCCCTTGCTTGCCCTTCACCACCGTATGGTCCATCGCAACTGAGCGTCGCTTGCGCTTCACCGTCTTGCCATAGGTAGTCACTTCATACCCACATCTTCAATATCTTCTCTTTAATTCCCATCCATCGATAAGTCCATTTCCTAGCTTTTTCATCGGACTAATCACTTGCTTATACACTCAATAAGTGCATTAGTCCCTTAATCGTTTGTCATCAATAAACCAAAACCCACTAGGGGCATAGATGCTCTTTCATATTATTCTTTATCGTTTGTTCGTCTATCGTTTCCTAACACACGTCACCAGGGTTTCCCAAACCACCGGGGCCGGGGTTACCGCGCCCCGGCGGTAAGCACGTTTACCGCGCGGTAACCGCGAAAAACCGTGCAAAATTTATCAAAAATTCAAATTATATTTTAAAATTATTTGAATTTAAGGAGGTTACCGCAGCATTTATATTACCGTACCCCGCGGTAAGCCCGGTAACCGCGGTAACCGCGCGGTTACCGGCAGTAACGTCAACCCTGCACGTTGCACGCGAGGAACCGGACGTCGATACGGCGGTTTTTTTCCTTCTCTATCGTTCGCTTCTTCCCGACATATCAGGAACACTCTTCGACCATTTTGACTCTTTTACAGGGCTTTTCTTCACACGCTGAATTGTATGGCAGGGATTTTAGTTGTGTGGCATCCCACGGTCACATTTAATCTGATGACGTGGTACAATATGGTGGTGAAAAACTTTACTTTTTTCCACTACTTTAGATATCACTTCTACCGATGATAGTACTGATGGAGAAATTAACATTAGATATCACTGTAAAGGTATTTTTAAATATATTTTGCAATTAGAACTAACTGGATACATGCATATCCATGATAGATACTTAGTTTAGAGGTGTAAAACTTTGTATTATGTTTAAAATTAGTAATCATGATAGGTACTTTATATTTTGTCACATGTTTTAAACGGTGCTGGATTTTATATGGATCCGACACCTTTATTTATCTAACAGGAAATATAAACACCGGTTCCATTTAAAAACCGACTTCTATTTCAATTGGAAGGTGCTGGTTTTTTCCTCAGCGTCCCTGCCGGCACTTGTGTAGGCAGGTTTAGTGTCAGTTTTAGTTGTTTTGGTACCTACAGTGTCGTCTTCTATATGTGCCTTTCTATAGTAATGCTAGCCAGATAGCATCATCAAAGCATTTACATGTAATGTGCAACTCTGATGATTAGAGTAACTAGTAACCAGATTCACCTTTCTAATGAACTGCGAGATCATAACATGCGGTACGATAGTATTTGACAAAGTTCAACTAATTCGGCGCCCCTTTTCCCAACCCCTTCTCACTCGTTTTTTACGGGCACGCTTTTTAAACAGTTAAATAATGTGTTTTTTATGAAAAGTTCCTATATGAAAGTTGCATAAAAAAATCAAATTAATCATTTTTTTTAAAAAAATTAGCTTATATTTAATTAATCGCGTGCTAATAGACCATTTCATTTTATGCGCGTATGTTCTGGTTGGGAACATGTACTTGCGAACCCAGCCGTAGCATGATCCGGAAAATGTCTGATATAATGAAAGAAAAGTCAAAAAGTGTTATCGGTCGATTGAGGCCAGACTCTTAGCAATAATTCAATGGAAAGAATGTGAAAATATTTTTGGCAATCAAATCCTATTCAGCTTTCAGACGTCCATCTTTTGATAGAAAGAAAAAATATATATTCAATTGCTCCTAGAAAAAGAAGGAGCAGAAGAAATTCATTTCTATATATACCCCCATATATATCATCCATCGATATTCGATCTCTCCTCTCCTAGTGTTTCCATTTCTTATTATGATTTAAGATAGTAAACATTGTTCATGAAATTATACATGGAACTAAAATCATATCAGGTTAATCAATTTTGGCAATCATATTCATATCTGAAAACAATCGTTCCATTTTCTCAATATGGAATAATTAACACTAACATATCTATATAAACGACGCCGATTAATTATTATTAGCACGCACACATACGCATCGAGATCGATCCATCATCTTCATCTCACATCTCAGATCTCATCGATCATGGCTACCGACGCACAAATCTGCTGCCAGAAGCTCTTCGCCTTCTTCTTGTTCCTCATCCTCGTCGCGGTCGTTGTCATCGCCGCCATCCTCTCCTCCCAATGCTTGTCGTTGCCGTGTTGTTATAAATCGATATTCGGAAGTGGATGACGGCTTAGAATAATTTTTCTTCAATGATGTATTAGTTTGTACTTTCCTTTTTTTTTTTTTTTGTGAGATGCACTCGTGTGTTCTTATTGAGGCATGAATTATCATGTGTGATTTTTAGGCTTTTATATAAACTATATATTGGTTATGTTTACGACTGGAGCTGCACGCTTGAAGTCGGTTATCGTGTTCTTGTTCTTGCTAGCTGTACAACATTTGATGGTATTTTTTAGTGGAAAAATTTCAGATATAACTATAGTATAATTTATGTGTATAATGGATAAAGTGAGCGCGGCCGGCTGGCTTGTCCATCCTACAAGGTTCAACTCCCAACTCTCGTGTGCGCTTGCAAAATTGTTTCCTCCGATCCAATGGCCCGCTCTCATGTGTGTTTGCAAATTTTTTCTCTGATCCGGCAGTTGAAAATTCAAAAGTTCTGGGACAGCGTGAATCTCGAGACGATCAAACGGTTAAAATTTTGAAAGTTTTGGGAGAGAAACGGCCTAATGATTTTTATGCGAGTCTTGAGGCGATCCAACAGTTCAAAATTCAAAAGTTTTGGAGGAGAAAAACGGTCGGATGGTTTTTATAATTCTGTAGTGAAGTTGAAACATGCTAATTTATGATGCATACGAGAAGGTGGGGGCTAGTCCCTCCCATCCCCGATTTTGAATTTCAAATGTATTTGGTTTAAATTGAAGTTGAATCAAATTAATTATCCGTGTGTATCAATGGTATACTAGAGCCTGAAGTTAAATTGATAAATAAATCCAAAGTGTTTGTTTTTGATAGAATGAAAGTAGCGAAAGAGCTACTCCCTCCGTCCAAAAAAACTCAACTTCTAGAGTTTGAATTTTGTCCCATAGAAAACCAATTTCTACCATCCTACTTACCTTCAGCATGTAAAACGAGAAGTTTTATCCCTTCAATACCCTTTATCTATCTATCACTCTTACTACTTTTTTTTCAATTATTAAGGGCATTTTAACCATTCTCCATCTCCACTAATTTCACCTCGGGATGCTAGAAATGTATTTTTTGTGGGACGGAGAGAGTACTTTACTGTGCCATGCCAACAAATTGATTTTCTATCCTGACGTTACAGACCGTTGGATCCTTAACTGGTAAAATATCTTGTTGATTCTTCATAAAAACTTCTTTATACAACGATGTCCTTCCATGTCCCTGTGGTAAAAAAAAATTATGAATCCAGCCGCAGTTGCCTTGTCTTTGTTCAGGGAATCACAAAATTCAGATATTGTTACCATCCAGTGTGATACCTGATATCAATATACTATCCATTAAAATTTAGATATATGTTTGGCCTTTTATTTTATTAAAAAATTGTACAAATATAAAAAATATAAGTGAGGCTTAAGTACATTTTACCATAAAACAAGCCATGTCAAAAGGCTTAAGTACATTTTACCATAAAACAAGCCATGTCAAAATTAATAATATTTATATACTCCATCCGTTTCGTAACGTAAGTCATTCTAGCATTTCTCACATTCATATTGATGTTAATGAGTCTAGATTCATTAACATCAATATAAATATGGGAAATGCTAGAATAGACTAGATTCATTAACATCAATATGAATGTGGGAAATACTAGAATGACTTACATTGTGAAACGGAGGAAATATCTTTTTACACATTAGCCAGGTCACCTAGATGACGCCTGCATCAAAAGCTCTCTTGTCCCGTTTCGTGATTGTTTTGCGAGCATCACACAACCAAGAAGGAAATTCAAAACTAACGGTATCTTACATTTAAAATGGAGGGAAGAAGTACTTTCTACTGCTCTAGCAATATAGGAGCAATGTAACAAAACAGAGAAAGAAATCGGATAATGTTATTGTTCTCGATCGAACTAACGTTCGTTTATTCAGCTATCCTAACAACAATGCAATGGAAAGATTACGAAAAGATTTTTGGCAATCAATCTTATTCTGCTTTTATATGCCCAATTTTTTTTTATCATATAAAGATTATGAAAAAAGATATTTGACAATAAATCTTATTCAACTTTAAATATACATATACCCAGTTTTTTTTAGATAACTTTCCTCCAATTGCTCAAAGCTTATAGTAGAAAGAAAAAGAGAAGAGCAGAGGAAATTAACTCTACCTATACGCCCATATATATCATCCATCTCTTAAAATCTTAATTCCATTTTTCATTTTTCAGTTATAATTTTTTTTTTGCCGGGTCGGTCGAAAGATTTGGTCGACCAATTTCATTAAGAATGGAGGGAAGGTTATAATTGAGAGAGAGGGTGTTTCGATAATACATGAAATTATTATGGAATTGAATTCTGGTTTCGGTAATCATGTCCATATATAAAAAACAACCATTCCATATTCTCAATATGGAGATAATTAACACTAACACGCCCATATAAACGACGCCGATTTGGTGATCATCATCTCACATCGATCTCTCTATCTTTGTCTCTTATTATGGAGCAGCAGCAACAACGATTCCATGTCAACCATCGGATTGTCGCCGGCGACAACGGAAGGGGCGCCGCCGCACGCGCTCGCGCCGGCGATGGCCTCGTCGGCTGCTGCTGGTTCCTCATCTTCGGTGGCTTCGCCGCCGTCGTCGCTGCCTTCTTCCTCGCCTTCCTATGCTTGGCGAAGTCGTGTTACAACTCATGAAAAATCTCTGTAAAACTAGATATAACCTGCTGAGGATTAATTAGCTAGTCTTTACTGTTTTTTAGCTTCTTTTTTTTCAATTTTTTTTAGTTCGTGTTTGGGAGACATGAATTATAATGCTTACGTTTTTCAACTGGAGGTACACGCTAAGCTAGTCTTAAACTTTGTTTTTTTATTTTATTTTATTGGAGTTGGTGTTTGGGAGAAATGAATTATGATTCATGTGCTTTTGTATCGTTTACGTTTATAACTGGAGCTACACGCTTGGAGTAGGTTATTATGATCATTTTATCGATTTTGATAGCAAAGTAGAAGCATATCTAGAGTTGTTTAGTTAATTTTATCAGGATAATTGTATCACTTCTATGTTATTTAATGAATTCAACAAATAAGCTTCTATTGTTTAAAAAAGTCGGTGGGTGTCCAAAGGCCAAAATTTATATTTCCCTTGTCGCCCCAAAAAGTTAGTGTGCTACTATGCATGGGCTTGTCACATCTCCTATTTGATTTTCAAGTATATTAAATTTGCAATTGAATCGAATTATTTAGCTGCTTGCATTTATCGGAACAGTCTGAAAATAATTTGACAGAAGAAAATCCAGAGTGTTTTGTTTTTGATAGAATTAAAGTTGAGGAGCAAATCTATTCATCAGTCCTAACAATAATTCAGTAATGGGCGTGCCTACATTTGCGTTGTTGGGTCAGTTTTCTGAAATACTCGACTGATTGACTGAACACCACCTATATATGCCTTCTATCATTGAGATCTCTGAAACTTCTGCATCTTCCTGACAATTATTGAGCAGTGATCATAGACTGATAGTCCTTGTCAGTGTGATCCATTTGTGTTGTACAATACAATGCATTCATTCATAGATCAAAATGCATCACATGCCATCACTGCAAGCTGTTGCCAAGCAGACATCAGCTTTGGGTGACAGTCAGAGAGATTGTACCAATCACCTGGGTCCCAGTGTTCCTGCAAGCAGCATTAGTTCACTGTTGTTTGACTACAATTTCCCATCTGATGTGCTATTCAATCTGATTGTGATTGCATTTGGAGGCTGAGTTTTTACATGTTTCAACTATTCAGAAACAATGAGCAATGCATAAATATTATTATAGGTTTATGTATATAATCTGTCAATCTTGTTCGGTCATACAGACGATTCGACGAATTTTGAGCACTAGGTATTTAGCAAAACTCTCATTTATTCCGCAGGCTCTCTCCATATCCAAGGAAGGAAGGTGGAAATTGGGGGGAAAGGGAGATAAAAAAGGAAGAAAAAAAATGCTTCAGGGAAGAACTCTATACATGTGCACTCAAAGCATCGGTTTGAGAAGCTCTTTTCTGAATATTTATGGCACTTAGCAGTTCAGCTGCTGGGCTTCTGGTCTGTACCAGGTGAGGCCTGAAAAGATTCAGAAAAAAAACACACTCTTCAACTAAGGTCACATCATGAAAAAAATCAGGTTGCAGTGCAATATTAGCCATTAGATGATGCTACTGTAAAATTGAACGTTTTCAGATAAAGGAACTAAATATGAAATTGAAGTGTCCTGTTGATGAACACTTACCCCAACTGATGTCACAAAATTGCAGACTGCGCATTTGACAGACCTTGCGCCATACTGGTACATGAGCAGCATACGGCAGTTCCCGCAGTTTACATGCGCAACTTGATTTGCTGCCATCAAGAACATGGGAATCATTTGTTATTCAGTGTGTTTAAGATTATATGAACAAACACTCATCTTTCAGAAGTCTGCCTTAAAGAAAACTCTAAACTCTGAACAAATTATATGGAACTTCAGAACTTGATGCTAAATTAGGTGTCCTTGTGAGACCTTCAGTAAGTATAGGATACTACTGTAGCACATCTTGTAATTGTAGGAGATATTTCATCATACTCTGGTAAATCTAGTGTATCCTTGTCAAACTTTTTTGTTTTCTGAACCATAGCCAACTCTCATGAATATGACTGGAATACAAGCCAACTCGACGATGTTTATTGCTACCGACTGATTGCTGTTGCTTTCAGCCACAGGAAAATATTCTGTTCAGAAGGAGGAGGATTTTGCATACTGGAATCAAAGCCACAGAATATACCAATTGCAACAGAGGAGGAGGATGATAAATTTTGGTAGTACCTTCCATAGCCAGGTTGACAGTGTGACAGCAAGAACATTGCACACTCGTCGCGCCGCGTATATACATCAGGAGAGTGTGGCATCCTCCACAAACTAACTGCGCCATCTCGGTTCCTGCACAGAAATTCCAGGTAGGAAAATCATTGGCAAAACTGCATTTCAGAACAAAATTTCAGCAAATGCAAAACTCATGCATCGATTTCAAGGGAAAACAGGCTATCCCCTTTAATCTCTCTTTACATTTTTGTGAACATTGCAGCTATATTTCTGCTCTAAAAACCAAAAACTACTCACTTTTGTAAATAAAACAGAGAGGGTACAATATAAACTTCTAAACTACTATAAAATTTAGATGCAAAGAAACTCAATTTTCAGATGCCACATTACTTACAAACAAAACCTTGAGATGTAAAACCTGAGTGAATCATGTGCATACCAGGAGCAGGCACAGCAGTCACGGTACTGCAAACTGCGCAGCAAACCGACGTTGCTCCGGCTGGATACATGAGCAGATTACGGCACCCAGAGCACACGAGCTGGCTTTGAGCCCCTGAAATTGCACAATCATGGCTCTTCAGAGACTGACTGAATCTCACATTTCAGCAGCTAACATTTTCATTTTCAGACAACAAAAGCATCTTCCATGCAATGTTTTCATTTCAGACAACAAAACTCAGCAGTAAAGAACTTCCATTTTATCAAGTGGGAGTTCTCTCTGAACTTATTTCTATGAGCAGAATAAACTGCTACCTCTGAACCAGGAACAGTAACATTTGATTCAACAAAAACTGTCTAAGAAAGTTTAGTTCACAAGATTTCTAATCCAAAAGCATGCACCAGGCAAACACTTAATATGCACATCTTGAGAAAAGATTAAATTAATCAGTCAGCCCAACATTTTCAGGTGACCAGCCAACATCAGGGGAAAAAAACTAAAAAAGTAGCTGTGTTCTTGCAGTGCCAAGTTGGAATCCATACCATTGGGAGGTGTAAATGGCACAGGCGGGGTTGGGTATGGAGCAAGGGGAACCGGCATTGCCGTGCCGGCTGCCTGAACGACGGCGTCGCTTGTAGATGCTTCGCAGATTCTGGCAGCAGTCAGGCAACTGAAATCACCTTTCCTTTCCCTACATGAAAGAAACCCTGCAGAAAGATGCATGAGAAGCTGATGAGAAAGCAAGAAAGATTTCAGTTCTGAAGAAACCAGTGAAAGCTCCAATGGAAAAATGTTAGAACATCACGCTTCAGTTTGCAACATGAAGTTTCAGGACTCTTTATGCAACAGAAAATTGGTTCAGCAATGCACATCAGGTGCAAAAAATTTCAGCTTCTTGGTTGAATCTCTCATCAAATCTTGTGTTCAGATTCTGTTTACATATACCCAAAAAAATAAGAACCACCCGATAATTGAAAATTCATTGGTGGGTATGGCATCCAGGCAAAGAGCTATTTGAGTACTTTTTTTGTGCTAAAATACCAACAAAACTCACATGAACTTTTATTAGTTTGGAGAGATTAGCCACACCACTTGGGATTCACGGCCAATAACGTCCATGAAAACTATTTCCCATTGATAACCTGATAAAAGATGAGCAAGAACAAGTACATGATAAGGTAGGTGGATATAAAATTACCAGCTAAATCTTGAGTCCAAAAACAACAAGGAAATGCTTGCCATCAGCAATCAAGAAACAGGTAAAGAATCATGAACAAGACCAGAGCAAGCCAAAGAGAAGATAGAAACTCAAAGATGGAGGAATTATCAACCATTCAACAAAAAAACATCCAGAGAGAAAAAAATAATTAGGAGCAGAAGCAGCACCTAACAACAGTGCTTATGACCCAATCTTTATGGTAATCTGGCTTGCATGAGAGCAGTTCATCAGTTAGTACAGCTCTCTCTATCTCCTCTCTCTTACAGTGTGAGATAGAGCTTGGCAAATTTATAGGGGAGAAGAAAAAAGGAGGAGCTCATATGATAGGAGGCCAAAAAGGTACCCCCAAAAGTTTCTCACGGCTTGAAAGGACTTTTCTCTTTGTGCTCAAAGAGAGTTTTGTTTCTTGAGCTATTACTGTCCCAGGTATTACTTTTCATGTATTACATACAATTTTTTGTACTAAAACAACTGCTTGAGACAAAATATAATCCATTAGGAGCATCGGAATGGGAATCGTGCATTTCTGAAGCAGAAAGTTAAAGGAGCTGAAAATTTTATTTCTAAAAATTCAATTAGTGACCATATATGCATATTAGGATATCTGAAAGTCTTCCCTTTGTTTGGATAGAGCAGAAGCAGTCCACAATTTGCACTCTTCTGATATCCTAGTCATCCATGATGCAACAAGTTCCCTTAAATGTGAAACTTTGGATGCAAGATTTCAACAAACATGAGAATGACAAATCATCACTTCATCCTGTGTGCCAACCAGCCCATGGTTTTCATGGTTTGACAAGATACAGTGAAATAAGTGACGTAATAATGGAAAAGTTTAACTGAATTCCTATCCTGAATTTCCTTGTATTTCAAGCTTATTGGTGACAAAAATAATTTACAGGTAAAACTCTCCTTTTGAGAAATTTTACGGTCCTCGAGTAGGTACCACTCAGATCCGACCGTTAATTTGCAAAGGGCATGATTGGCATCAGTCTATAAACAGTAAACAGTGCCTACGACTGACGTCATCTCTCCTGTCCGCTTGCACAAGCAGGGCGGCTGGCGTCGTCGATCTACTTGATTTTCCCATCAATGGAGTTCGAACGAACTAAGCAACAACCACGTATACTCTAACACTCTACTTGATCGCTGGCTGCGTGCAGCATCAGGAGCAAACCCCTCGACCAAGAACACTAGTCTTACCATCAATGGAGAATGAGAATGAGCATGAGCATGAGCAGAGGAGGCCACAGCCGTCGGAGTCCACACGCTGCAGGAGATTGACGGCGGCCGGCGGCGGCCGTGCGCGCGCGCGCGCGAAAGAAGGAATGGAGATGGCGGTCGTGTAGTGTGAGAAGGAAAAGGGGGAGAAAATAGAATGAAAAATGGATCGGAAGAAAGAGTTTGATGCGATATTACAGATGTACCCTCCCACCATCGAATCGAACCGGTAGCCATTCGATTATTATCCCACCCAAAAATTAAAATTGTTCGCTCTGTCACATCGAAGGGTTGAACATGTGTATTAAATATTAAATATAAGCTAAAAAGCTAATTATACAGATTGCAACAAATTTGTGAAATGAATCTTTTGTCGAATTGCTCTATGATTTGACAAAATGTTGCTACAATAAATATTTGCTAATAATGGATTAATTAGGCCTAATAAATTCGTCTCGCGGTTAACCAGTGGATTCTGTAATTAATTTTTTTATTAGTGTCCGAACATCCTATGCAACACCCTATATAATATCTTATGTGACACGCTAAAACTTTTTGATTTAAACACACCACATGCAAAATCAACGGTCCACATATGTACGGTAAAAAGTCTCAAAAAGAAAAAACTACATTAAAGTATCCTATAATAAACACTTTAAAATTTAAGTTATAACTTTGGCTGATTCATTATAGGGCCATTCTTCTGAAAATTCTCAATTGCATCTATTTTCATTTACCTCACCAAAGAATCAAAAATGGCCCAAAAAAAACTTATGGGGAAGGTAGGTATTAGTAATAAGCAACTAAATCATCTAGAGAAAATATTTTTTTAAAAAAAAATAAAATAAACAGTTGCAAAGTGAAAAGAAATTCTTGTGTGGCCCACCTGTCAGGCTAGTTGTAGCTCACGTTTGAGATGTGTGGGAAATAGTGGCTCAGGAGATGCCACGCGCACACCAGACAAGTCACGGGGCTCGTACAAAAAACGCTGGGTCCACACACGTTATCACACAGTAGTAAATAAAAGCGAGGACAATGGACCATACAAACTGCCCACTATTTTGTGAGGCACAGGTACGAACTTTGTTTTATATAAAAATTGGTTACACTATATTGTACCTTCACAATGGTTATAATTTTTTTTGCAAGGAATATGGAGTCAATGATTTTTATCATGATGAAATAGACTGTCTTTGTATGTATCTATATTCCTTTAGAAAGGGGGTGAATCTGTCACCCCACCTACTCCCATTGTAATTTTCGCAAGTTAACTCTGAACTTTTTTTTTAATGTTCAAAAAAAACTCTGAACTTTTTAATATTAAAAAGATTAGATCTAAATGGATAGCCACATAAAAAATTTAGAGTAAAATGAATATTCCCTATAAAAAAAAGTGGGAAACACATTAATACATTTTCTTTTATCTGTAGTAAAGTATGAGCATTTAACTAGTTATATATATATATATGTGCATATCTTCCTAACTTTATTTGGTATCCAAGATAGAAAAATATTTTTTATTTTGACATGTGCTTGATTCCACATGTAGATAGTGTGGATCAACGGACCGCCTACATGAAGGCAACATAACCACATTAGCATTTCGATCCACTATATGGACAAGGATGTACCTGTTTGCCACTGGTATTAACCAGTCAAAATCTATAGTTTTGAAAATACACCATAAAAGTATTAGCAAAACTTTAGATATATATGTACATTAAATAGAGGAGGGGTGGACTAGAGTTGGTTGGTTGAACAATTATGGTTATAATCAAACTATCAAATGGCGTATGTTGCAGGGCAGGGATTAGTAGTTCTTGTGTCCATTTGTGTCTTGATGAAGTAGACTGTCTTTGTATGTATTATATGTGCATATCGTCCTAACTTACTAGAGAAATCCCAGTGATTATTTTGGGAAGCACTCTTCTGAAAATAGCCAAGCATATTAGACCCAAAAAAAAAAGATTGCAAGATCATAAGCGTTCTTGTATATATGCAATTCATCTATGTTTCTAATCTCAATGCTAATTTTTGCGCGACCATCATATGTAATAAGCTAATTGTTGCAAGGATCAATTAATTCTACAGAGGATTTACTGCAAAGGAATCTACCAAATATACATATACAAAATACATCGCATTTGGTTGAAATGTATGTAATATGCAAATAAATAAATATATGAAGTAGTTTTTTTTTCAATTTTGACATGTGCTCGATTCCACGTGTAAACGGTGCATATCGTCAGACGACCCTACATGAAGGCAACATAGCCATTAGCATTATCGATCCTCCCCTCTATATAGACAGGGTTGTACCTGTGTTTTCACCTGTATTAACCAATCAAATCTACAGTTTTTTTTCGAACGCGCAAAATGATTACACGTCAATATATTAAAAGAAAATAAAGTTTTTGTTATACAACGTAATCAGCCAGACGGTTGGGAACAAGGAATAAAGAGAAAAAACAAAAGGACTACTATGGTAAAGGAAAAAAAAAGACTTTAGATATACATGCACATTAAAAAGAGAAGGGGTGGCCTACGGTTGGTTGGTTGAGCATTCTGGTTAGAATCAAACTGGCATCTGTTGCAGGGCAGGGATTAGTGATGCTTGTGTCCATTTGTTGTGGCAACTTGAGACAAACGATGGATGAGTGGCTGCCAATGAGCACGTCCCCGTTGGTAGATATCCCCGTGATCTCTTGGACCCCCACATACAAACAATTCCCCATGTATTTATACACCATCTCTTCATCGTGAAATCACAATCTTATCGCCCCAAAATCAGACCATCCGAAAAACGTACATCGTAGTTACGGTTTCACTCGTATATTTTCAATTATAGCGATATACCTATTTTTTTTCACAAACAAATCACTCAATCAACTATTGCGTGCGACCAGCCTTATCTCTCAATTTTGTTATTACATGGTTCCTGTGACGAAACTTTAACCATTCATTTCTATATATCATCTTAGATGTATCTGTCCTTGTATACATATCACGCCAGATACTTTATTCTCTTATATCTCCTTTGATACGTAGAAATTGTATAAAAATTAACAGTTCAATTTAAACGCGAATCACGGAAAATTATCGCCTTCTAAACTTGTATTAGGAGCATACATACAGGTTTGAAGTTCAGATGCAATGAGGTTGAGCTGAAAGCAAAGTACTAGCACCAACCTAGCAGCAGTACTGTGGCCAACATTGACATGCCACAGCTAGCAAACCACCTCCAAAGTGGATAACAGGATAAGGCAGCCAACCCATAGCTTTCCTGTGCCCATGAAGGACACTCCCTGTGCCTGTCTGCAATGGACTAGCATTCAGTAATTTTTTGTCAATACTTCTCAACATCCAGCCATTCATCCATGCCAATGGCCAATGCCTCCCAGGGAACAGTAACAACAATACTAGAGAGTCTGACAGAGAGATGGAGATTGAGATATACATGCTACGCTTTGGTTACTACTGTTACAGTTACAGCTTCAATTTCCGCCTTCATTGTTTGTCTTTTAGCTTATCAGCCAAAGCCAAAATTTAAATTTTAAAACTTAATTCGAGAGTTGATTTTGATGTGTTTTTTTTGTCGTAGTTTATTTTCTAGTATTAGCTTTTAAACCACTAAAGATACAAATATAAAAGTTTTATCTATAAATTATTTTGATTGATCCGTTCATTCTTGCATATGTTCAGAGATCAAGGCCAAAACCATTAGCAAGTTAATTATCAATGGAGCTGAGGATGCAGACACCTGTTGTGAGTAGTGAGTACACTGAGTAGTGTGACCCCTTGGTGTTCTTCCAAGTTTGGTCATTTTCAGCATCAACTTGCACACTGCTGCTTCTTACCGTGTGGTTCACTGTCACGCATGACGGGTAAAGGTTCTGATTGGCTGGTCACCCACAATTATTGGACAACACATTGGTTTGTAGACATTGAGGGTTTCGTCGGAACGTATGATTCGGAAAACAAAATACGTATAGGAATAGAAATACATGTAAGAGATCCTAATGTATGTTTAAATTCAAATGGTTCTCATGTAGAATCAGTGGTAAAGGAAAGTTTGCTCGCTTCCTCTATGCCCCAATCTTCCATTCAAATGGATTAACATATAAATCAAAATTCTTGCCTCATGACCCTGCTCTCCTCAACATCGCCGTTAATGTTCCATTCTTGTTCGGTGCAGCCCTTGTTCTTAATTTTATCGTGGGAGACAGCCTATATCAAATGGAGGTAGTTATATGGGTAGTGGCTTCTTTCGGGATGGGTCTGATCCGATTTATGGATTCGGCAATATTAGCGCTTGTATGTTGTCTCCTTGTTGAAGGTGTCGTGTTAGACTTTGATGAAAATCTTGTTTTGACTACAGATTATACCAGCAAACAAGTAATGGTTCCTTCTCGATGGTGTAATTTTAGAGGAGGTTTATATAGGTCGTTGTATATGTTCAGTGACTGAGAAGTTTTCTTTTTTTTTTTTTCTTTTGGCTTTGTGCATAATAGAAGCAGAGGTCTTGTGTAATTTTTTTTATTAATGAAAATTTTACGATTGTCTGAAATGAGAGGGACTAATTAGGAATCGTGGAGTTTACCTGCGAATTACTTAACACCCCACTAAAATACATATTCTATATATCAATGAGACAAAAGTATAAGGTGCACTTTAATTATCACGTGCATTTCTGTCGCACTGACAAACTAATTAAATTATCAGTTTGGTCAATAATATTAAACCACATGTTTAAATTTGTTTAAAAAATCATCTCATCGAATTGAAGAATCTGCACACTACTGTTTTCAAAGATCTTGATTGCACGCACAGTTAAGTTGAATCTGTATTGTTAACTGTGTGCGCGTTATGATATGATTGGATCATGAACAGAGGAAAGAACATTCGAGTATGAAATATGCATGATTGGTTACAGCTAAAAATATCATTAGTGTTAACAGAAATAACAGAAATAAGGGTACAAAAATCATGGGGCGCAACGCCCACAGGATGCCGCGGAATTCGATTTGATTTATTCTTTATTTGTCCGAATTTCAAAAATAAAAAGAAGGGATGAGGATAAATGAGAGTTAAGGCCTCTAATCTGAGCCACTAATTCAAGATTTGCAGTGAGTAAAATATCCTCGGATAGCTCTGTGGTCAAAATGCGAAATGCACCCATCAAAAGATCAGCGTATGTCGCCATAAATTGCAACCGGCTAAATCTCGCGTTACATCACTCCAGTGTCATGTTTGCGCAAAAAAGATTAAAAAGCGAAAGGTTTTGATAAAAATATGAAGATTTGATTAGAAAATAGATAGAAAATTTTGGCAAGAGTAAGATATATACTATGATGAATCGAGGCTTCATTTTCGTTGCGACTAGGTCAAAATTAAATATATTAGTTGTAGCTCTCAAACTAAGTTAATCATTTGCTAATGATAACCGCGCCATGGCTATAAACCAAAAATGTCCGATCATAAGATGGGGATGATTTCATCATGTTTCAACATCTGACAAACAGTTACACTACCATGGTTGCCCTACCAGATTCAGAGTTTTCTTGCATCCTTTAAAATCTGAACCCTGCATCTCTCCAAGACCATATGCATGCATATCTGTGATTCTGTGTGGCTCTGCTTGCATCAGTGAAAATGAATGAGAGAGAAAGAGATGGATGGCATATGTTGAGCATCTTCATAGTCCATGCATGGACCACAGATGCTTAGGTGTGATGTTTGAGAAGTAGTTGAATTGGGAGTGTCCTCACAGTGGACAAGCTAGTGGCCAAAGTGGGGGAGACTGACTCAACCTTGTAATTTCTGATACAAATTCATGAAATATGTAGGAAAACATCCTATGAAAATAAAACTGTCTTTTCATTGTTTTTCTTGAATTTCATAGATCATTATGCAGGTTTTATTAATGAATCTATAGTGAAAAAAACTTAAATATTAAGGTGAGAAAGATAGACTATTCTTTTGAATTAAAACCCTCCTTATTGAATTCCTACAGCAAAATATCAGAGCTCATACCCATAGGTAGCCTTCTGCAATGCTAGATCCCATTTCTGCAATGCCACAAGAACCCTACACTAGTACACTCTACCATCTAATAATACTCTGCTTCTCTCCTCACTTCTAGAGCACTTGCTTTCTCCTCTCACCCTTTTATTCTTTCCTCACTCGCACCACCCAAATTGATCTCGCATGTAACACCTTAGCCCTCCTCGCAGAAAAAAAAAGTAACACCTTAGCCTGTTTAAAGCATGTAGTGGTGTGGTTTATGCCCATATAGTTCAGAAGTGGTGTAGTAATGGGTGGTTTAGTCCCACATTAAAAGTTGAGGTAAGTAAAGATATGCTTATATGTCTTGACACTTCAACCATTTTAGTCCAGGTTAACTATTTTACACGGTACAAAATTGTAAATGGTTTACACGTGCTATGTAAACATAGACCTGCTTAATACATAGAGTAGACTACCATGGATTTTGGAGACAAGGTGTTACACTGCCATTGATCATTTTTTTTTTCCGTTTCTCTCAACCTAGACTAATGGTGAATGGGGATGCTGGGCTAAGGATGGACATTTTGACGGTTTTTCCTTCTTGGTTCCCAATGAAGGGGCTCTATCCCACCCCAAATAAGCTATGTTTCCGTCACTCAACCAATTCCTTTTCTTTTTCAAAAGGATCCAACTGTTACCAATGTATTGTATAAAAAAACAAGATGACTCATTTTAAAGAGAAAATAAAACCAAATAATACACAATTAATAAAAAGTTAAAAAAACCCACAACTACAACAGACTATCAACCAACTAACCTAACCTACCACATCAGCGAAACCAGGACGGCCATGCGTATGCTCCCCACTTACACACCTTTAAATCGTGCTCCCTACAAGCCACAACCAAATAAATAATATGAGCCCAGCAAAATACAAAACCCTTTTGTCCAACGGCAAGAGCAGGCTAGCTAAGCCAAGCCCTCCTTTTGTCGCCATGTCTGAAAACCAAAAGAGCTGGCTGCATTCTTCGAAATTCACCGGCCCTGAATTAGTGATCGATACTCCACCAATGGACGAATATTCCGGCCGGTCCCGCCGCTCCCGGATCGCCGACGACAGCCACACGATCGCCGCCGGCGAGCGAGAGCGTGACTTGTGCCCATTTCAGATTTTCAGTAGCTACTTTTCTCATTTTTTCATGCTCATGAACAAAGCAGCAGATATAGCTAGATAAACATTGAGATGAGTGAGTAACTGACTGACTATCTGTCAGTAACAGTAAGTATATGCAGTAATCCAAGATTAATCCAAGAATCATGATAAGCTGCAAATCCGATGAACAAATTAACCACAGTGTTTAGACACAGGGTATATATATGACAGTAGTACTTTGTATTTTACAGTAGCGATCGACAACCAAACTGTAAATATCATTTGCTCATGTGTCTTGTTCGTAGATACGGTAATTTGTACCATGCATTTGTCGTAAATACAGATCTTGTGTGCAGTGCAGGGACGATGCACTACACGTGATACATTCTGGATGATTCGGTTACATATGAACCAAAACATGGTGTACTAGCTAGCTGCTGCTGTAGAGGGACCATTTTCCCCATCAAAAGCTCGCTCATTCTTCGCTCGTTGGCTGCAACTTGAAGAGAACCGACGATGTCCATTTCGCCATGGGTCGCTTGCAGCTACCTCTTGATATACTCTCTCCTTCCCTAAATATTTGACACCGTTAACTTTTTTAAACATGTTTAACCGTTCGTCTTATTTAAAAACTTTTGTGAAATATGTAAAACTACATGTATACATTAAGTATATTTAACAATTAATCAAATGATAGGGAAAAAAATTAATAATTATTTAAATTTTTTTAATAAGACAAACGGTCAAACATATTAAAAAATATTAACGGCGTCGAACATTTGAGAATGGAGGGAGTATGCTCCATATATATATCTCTATCCCTGCTGCTATATAAAGAGGGAGCATCCTTCTCCACATCCACGTAAAAACCTCGTTTCTCCTATAAAAACTGTCCACCCTGGAAAAAAATACGCCACTAAACTGAATAAAAAAAACTGTTGTAATACACCAGCTTATAACTAGTATGAGTAGCGTGCAGACAAAAGTCCATCATACATACGGTCCATGACGACAAGTACCTCACCTAGTCACCTGTGTGTATGTCTACACACAGCATTAATTCACATAATACATGGCTGATAGTGTCAGCTTGTATTAGGCGTATTTGTTTAATGAGTTAATTTTACTTTGGGCCACCTTTTATTACCGATGTTTCGCTTTGAACCACCTTAGGACCAATGTTTTCACTTTGGACCGGATATTTTTACCTTTGTTTCACATTGGGCCACCCTCACTCTTTTATCCATCTACATCCAACTTGTAATATGTCGAAGAAATAGTCTTACATATAGCTGTGGCAGTTCATTGACGAGTAGGAGACGGCATAATCGAGATCGTTCATATGCTTGAGAAGAGAGTTGGGTGGTTCAAAGTGAAACAAAGGTAAGTTTACCCAGTCGAAAGTGAAAATATTGCTTAAAAGGTGGCCCGAAGTGAAATTTACTCTTGTTTAATTTTTAACAAAACCAAGGAGAAATTAACATATCTTATAAGTTATATGTAACAAAGATCAAGTAATTATACATGTGCATGCAACCAACGAATATTAAGATGATTTGCTCAAGTTTCGGTCAACAATTTAATCTAGCACTGTAAAACAAAAAAACAGTCTCTTCGTTTAAGTCCTGTATGCATGGAGATTACAAATATAATCATCTAGAAAATGAGGGGAGTGTGTGTGCCAAATATATGTAAAGGGAGTTTGCGGACAAATTAAGGTGTGTAACTAGTATGAGGAGGTTGATTTGTACCTTTGTACTAACCATCTTTAGCAAATGAGACACTTTGAATTTTGAACTCTCGTTAAGAAGTTCAATTTTCTGACGATTTCACCGAGTGGTATTGTGAAGCTATTCGATTTTCACTTTGTCTCGAGCTTTAGTCCTGATCTAATGGCCAATTGGGCCAATACCTTTAGTGCCGAAAAGAAAAAAAAAAGAAGCAAAGCTGAGATCTTTAACTGGGCTGGATGATGTAATAATTTGGCCCACATGGCACAATTGGCCCAAATAGTTTGGGCTTCGATTTGGAGTCCGGAGGACTGGCCTTATGCCAACATGTATGAGAAGAAATGAATTAATAATCGAATTAATATTAGATCATAAAAAATATGCTAAGATCGTTAATTAATTTCTCATTATTATTGCAGTATATTATTTTTGGCACTAGAATGAAACTAAGTACTCCCTCGGTATAAAAAGTATAAGGCATATAGTTTATAGCTCTTAGAAAAAAATCATTTTAAAATGAAAATACCCATAATTAATATAATAATATTCTAGTTACATGCATTTTTAAGGGGTATTAATGGTAAACACCCATTAAAGATTGCTTCAAAAACTGTGCACGTACTAAATTATTTCATAAAACTAAAAGACTTATGAAGAAATAAGTCTTACCTTCTTGTATAGAGGGAGTAATTAATAATGTTTGTTAATCTAAAAATATACTCCCTCCGTCTCAAAATATAACAACTTTTAACCCTTAAGATTTGTCCCAAAATATAACAACTTCTCCACCAATATTCTCTTCCCAACCAATCACAACTCTCCCCCATTCACTTTTCTTACATACCTCCACTACTCAACCAATCACAACTCTCCACTATTCATTCCTATCTAGCTACTTTCTTAATAACCATGTCCAATTTTAAAAATGCTTATATTCTGGGACGGATGGAGTAGTATATATGATTAATAATAATTAACGAAAAATTAACCAACTCACTGCTTCAATCGATTAATTTTCACCATACAATTAAGTAGAACCCTTCTGACTGATCCAGGATGCGGTTGCTTATCTTTCGTCAGTTAAAAATGTGCTTGATGTTCTACATAAATTTACTAGTGCTCCTTAAAATGTAAACTTAATTCTGACCTAACTAGAAACAAAAAAAAATAAGGAACGTATATATAAGTAGCATAAACTATATATATTTTCATCCTTGCTTCACCGTATAGGCACAGTTAATTATTTCGTTAATTCAAAATTATATGAACCAGCAAACTAATAATATTGTTAATTATATATTCCCATGAACCAGCACTAATAAATTTGTTTTTGAACAAATTAATCTGCAAGACGACTGCAAACCATATTTAAAAAGCAGGATAAGAAAGCTCTAAATAAAAACGCCAGCAGGACTGCAAGTATTTTTTTTTTCTTTTAGTTAACATATATATACCTTATAGTTTACTCCATCTAGTCATAAACATTTCTAACTTACTCGATATAATATTTTATTAAACACTACCGGAGAAGTGATCTTTGCTGGGTGGTGCAAAAACACATTAGTCCCGATTTGAATAGGAACCGGGACTAAAAATCATCTTTAGCCCCGGTTGAAAAGCCCAACGCCAACCGGGACTAAAGATCATTTTTAGTCCCGGTTCAAAAGACGCCTAGCCCCCTACTATTTTTAGTCCCAACCGGACTAAAAATCCATCCGTAGTACATAATCCCTCGCACTTATCCTCTAGTAGACTCTTCCTCATTTTAACTTCCTCCACTTTTTTCTTATCCTCTCTCTCTCTCTCTCTCTCTCTTGCTGGGCTGCGCAGCGACAGGCTGCGGGACGCGCGGTGGCGGGAGTCCCCGCTTGCGGCGGCGGGCTGTGCGGCAGTTGGCGGCGCGGCGGGCAGCAGTGGCCAATGTGGATATGTGAATGATCTGTGAAATTTGTGATTTGTAAATTTGCGATCTGTAAATTTGTGATTTGTTGATTTGTATGTGATGTCTGTGGATCTATAAATTTGTGATATGAATCTGTGGATGATTTTGTGATTTTTTTTTTGAATATGGATGATTTTGTTGTTGAGTTCGGTTTGAAATCAATATGCCAAGAGCAAAAACACTGAAAAAAAGAAAAAAAAACAACCGGGACTAAACATGGTAGCGCCAGCCACGTGGCACTACCATCTTTACTAAAGATAATTTTTAGTCTCGGTTATTTCAGCTAGGACTAAAGATGGATTCGGGGTCCCAGTTGTATACCCGGGATTAAAAGGGGTTGCAAACCGTGAGTAAATATGGGTTTTCTAGCAGTGAAAACTCTTGAAACTTTCACAATCAATTTTCTATCAATAAGTTTAAATCATCTAATAAGTTTATGACATATTATTTATGATAGTACATTTGAAAGAAAATCTATAGATATATCATGTTATTTTCTGTTTAAACTACTAGCTCCCCAATCCTTCCTGGATCCTATAATAAGCCTACCCGCTCTGTTTCCTAAGCACTTGATCATAAATTATAGATGATCAAAGATTTAATTGACCAATTATCTAAACATCAAATATTTATAACCAAAGGAATATGTCGTTATGGTTATGTATATTTAGTTCATTTATCTATAATCTTCCATGAATTAATCACCCATGTGATCGATGAATTGAAGTATGTTTAATCCAGTTGAACAGTTCGATGTAAAAGAAAATTTGCACTGGAAATTCTTTACTGAATGAAACCAAGAAGAAGCAGATGGTCGATCGATCGTGCACGAGTACATAAATGATATGATAAAATGCGTACGTGGTTAGTGGAAGAAACAGTGTGCCTACAGATTAGCACCTGCGTCTCGTCGCTGTCTAATTTGTAGGCTTGCATGCTTAGCATATCACTGTTAATCACTTTATTTTCTAGCTAATTAAGTACAGCTTCGCTTGTCCACTAGTTTGCAGGCACATCGCACTGTACGCACATACAACAAGGAGCTACCAGCTAGCTCATCCTCTCCTCTCGATGAATTCCCAAATTAAAGTTCAAAACTGATGGGACACTTGCATCATTATTTTTAATCAAGCTTTCAACACCGTTAATTAATCACTTCGAATCAAGTAGGGGCTGATTTCTTTATGCATAATATATATAGAGAATAGACCAGCATCAACATGAGTTTGTGGTAGAGCAATAGATATATAATTATACAGAGATTTTGGATGTAAAGAAACAGTTCGAGAAAAGCAAACCGGTACTCCTGTTCAATGTGCATGAAATGATAAATAATTCAACACGAAACAGTATTCCATGACCATACAGAAAAATGTCGCAATCATCAAGCTGCAAATACGGGATTGACGCGTGATTGATCAGTTAAGAACCATAAACTAATACTCAAATCACAAAATCTTACACGATTCTTTTTAATTCGAGAATCAAATTAACTACTCCAGCTAGTGTGTCTGTTATTCTACTGAACGAGTAGTGAACTTTTTAGTAATTTGCACGCGCGATTAAATTAGTAATAAACATGCAGTTCCCAAGGCCACATACGCACATAGAGAAAAGGTTGTGTCTGTAACAAACTTGATCAGACACGCACGAAAAGAACAGCGAAGGGTTGCAGGACACATGTAGATCATGAAATGACACCATTGAATCGAGAAGTGAAGTGATCATCAGTGAAGTAGTAGTAGTAGTATTAATTAGTATTATATTAATTTATACTCTCCATTTCATTTAAAGTGTAGTCATGAGTTTATATGTCCAATATTTGACAATCCGTATTATTTAAAAAAATTATGAAAAAATAAGTCACGCATAAATTTCTATTCATGTTTTATCATCTAATAACAATAAAAATATTAATTATAAAAAAAATTCAAATATAACGGATTGTCAAATATTGGACACAAAAATCCATAACTGCACTGAAAATGTAACCGAGGGAGTTGCTAGGAGAGAGACAAGATCAATGCAGCATGGGTTTGAGGGCCCTGGTTTTGCTCATTTTGGGTATGGTAGTCATGCGTCCCGATTTGGGGGGAGAAAGGGCCAGCAAAGATTCCAAAATGGTCATTTCATGGCTTCAAAAGAAAACACAAAACAGTAGTCAGCTCATCGATCTGCAGGGTGTTCATGATCAAGCCATGTACACTAGCTTGCATGAATGCATATCGATCCATATCATTTTAAATTCACTTGTTGTGAAGTTAAATGATAAATAAGGTGTATGGATAGGCTTGCACACGTGAAGCTACTAAACAAATCCCCTAAAAATTAAAATAAATATGCCCTACCGTGTGGCTGTCTGCTTTATATGGAGTTGTGTACATATATTTATGCAAGATATAATCATTTGTTTCAATTATATATTGGTAACTTTTGTGCAAAGCCATCTCAGAAATTTGAAAAAGAAATGCTGAATACCAATCAAAAGGAACAAAAGAAACAGTTATTATAACTAGAAACTAGCTGGGATCAGGTGCATTATATATATGTAGACAAACATCTAAAAAAACATCTAGCTAGTTCGGTTGGCCTTCGCAAAAGCTTGCATTGGGATAGTCCTTGAATGTTAATTACATTATATACGAGCTTTCTCTGTGTTTAAATGTAAAATCTGGAACTAAACCCATGTGAATTACTATCTTAAATGTTTAGTTTATTTCCTAATTAAGTTCCAAATCAGGGCATGGTGATACAGTTTAATCATAAACGACCCTTTGTTCTACAGACACATCTTCCTTTTTCAATCCTCTTCACTTGGATCTTTAATTCCTAGCTAGCTAGTGTGCCTGCATATACATGTACACATATACCACACTAATATGACCTACTAGGTCATGTTATCTGGTTAGTATTTCAATGTTACTATAGGAATTCAGTTTCTAATTAAGTTCTAAATAATCCTCCAGTTTCAGAAAATTCTATGAATTACAGTTTGTTAAAATTAGTTACATGAATTTCAACAGTGCTGTGTTTCACCCCTTTTTGTGTATGTAGAATATAGAGGCATGAACTAAATGAAAAGTTTAAAATCATATAGCTTCCTAGATACTCCACTAACTTATCATATATAGTTCTATACCCTACCTATCTGAACAAATCATAGTTAAAGCATTGTTCTAATTCCATTGCTAGATCTTTGCCCGATCTAAGGGAAAAGCTTTGAATTAACTAAAACGAAACATCTTTATTTACTTCCCACATACTTCATCGATTAGCTTATTGTTTCTCCAACTACCCATATATAGATCAATATATCCAGGCTAATTTGAAAGAAAGGAATTAAGGACCAAGAACAAGATGAAATATATCTATTGCACTTTGCAAATTGGCCTGATGAGTAGGAATCAGATCGAACATAGAAAAGACCATATATCTATATGGAAGTAAAATAGAAGTTGTAAGATAGAAGCTGTACATAAAAATCAAATAGATTTTGCACATATTTGAAACAAGTGGGCCCATTTAAGAAGCACCTGAGATCAGTTCAGACATATCTTGATGCAAGCAAAATCATATCAATCAACAAATAATAGGAAAACGAATTAAGAAACAACTAAGGGGAAAAAAAGGACTGCCACTAGTAAACAACAGGGGAAATCCGAACAGATTTGCAAATCAAAGAGCTGCAATTGACAAATTAAATGTGAATCAGAATAGAGAGATTAAAATGTTAGGCTGAGAGCTTGGCATTTGCACTACAAGAATTCATGTCATGAAACATCATCACCACAAACCAACTTAGCTTGAGCATCAATTCCAACAAAAATTTAACTAAACAATCACTAACTTAGACAATAATAATTGATTTGATCAATTTATGAGTGCATGTCCTCACAACACATTCCAAGCAGCAAAGACACCTGACTGAAACAATTAACACAAGTACTCTCATACAGGTTAACACAAAAAACATCACGAAAAGATCACAAAGACAGACATCACAGAGATCGAACAAGAGGAGAAAAAGATTCAGAGATAAGAAAGGCTACTTGTTGTTGTACATGTCCATGTCCATGTCTTCAATCTTGCCGACCACCTCGCCGCCGGCCGCTCGCCGGAATATGGGGATCCATCCATCATGAGAACGGTGGCCTCCCGACGCCGGCGCCAGGCCAGCCGGCGTGGCCGTCCACCGGCATTGGCGGCATCCCGAACGGCATGTTGAAGAACGGGAGCCCACCGGCGGCGGCGCCGCCCGACGGATCAACGCCTAATGGTGGCATGCCGCCGCTGCCGCCGCCGCCCTGGTCGCTCCCTGCCGGCGCCGGGGGGACCACCTCGTCGCCGTCCTCGAGCGGCAGCCTCTCGTACGCCACGTTGCTGAACGACGCGGCGACGACGACGACGGGCCCCGCCGCGATGAGCGCGCCGGCGACGCTGCCGCCGACGACCTGCCCCTGCCCGCCGGCGAGGAACGCGGCGAGGCTGGTGGCGCCCGGCGGCGCGGGCGGGGGCAGGAAGGAGCCCGCGAGGGAGAGTATCTCGAACCTGCCGTGCAGCGTCGCCACCGCCGGCGAGGCCGGCCCGGGCTGCGCCGACTGCGGCTGCCGGAGCGTGACGTTCGCCACTGTCCCCGCCGCCGAGAGCACGCACACCCCGCGCTGCCGGCGGCGCGCGTACGCCGTCAGCGCCTCGAACACATCGCAACCGGCGGCTACCTCGAGGATATGCGCCCTGAGCGCGTTGGCGCTCTCCCTGGTGATGATCACCGGCGGCTTGGGCTTGTTCTTGGAGCCCGGCGGGCGGCCGCGGGGGCGGCGAGCGACGACCTCGCCGCCGCCGATCCCGGCGCCACCGGCCGTGCTGCTGGGCCCGCCGCCACCGCCGCTCCCCGGCGAGAGGTCGTCGTGGCCGCCGTCGTCGGAGCCGGCGCCGCCATCGTCGTGGCGGAGATGCAGTGATTGGTGGTGGTGGAGGTAGCTGGTGCCCAAATCAAGGCCTGCCATCTTCTAGGGTAGGAGAAGAGCTAATTATAAGTAAGTAAGGAGTATAGTAGCAATAAGGGAGTAAAAATAATGGCTAGATAACAGTACCGATATTATTAATAATTCGATATGCAAGTGATGATGATGATAATGATGATGATAATAGGAGAAGAGAGGAAGAAGAGAGGAGAAGAGAGAGAGAGAGAGAGAGAGTGTGTGTGTGTGTGTGTGTTTGTTTAGGGTTTGTGTGGTGCTTGTTTTCTTGGAGGAGAGTAAACAATGGAGGGAAAAAGAAAAGGAGGAGGAGGTGATAGATGGAGGGGGTTTTGGTGAATTTTCTAACTAACTTGTTTATCTTTGCAGCAGCTGCTGATGGTGTTTGCTCATGTGGATTTGTGGCTTTTTTTTTTTTGACAAGGGAAAGAAAGGGCTAGCTAGGAGGTGCACAAAAAAGGCAATTGAGAGATGGGACAATGAAGGTGCAGGATGAGGAAGGAGGAGAAGATGAGAGATGGAAGCCAATGAGAGAGAGAGAGAAGAAGGGAGAAGAGATCAAGAGAAGGAAGGAAGGAAGGAGAGAGGAAGTGATGGCAAAGGGAAGATGAGAAAGGGATAGGTTAGTGGGTCTTTGGAGTTGATGGCAGCAAGAAATATAAAAACATGAGATAGCCAGAGAGAGCATGGTGCAATGGCTTGGCTAGCTAGTGCATGTCACTGACATGTGGGGACATGTGATCATGGGGCCCAATTTTCAGTTACAGATTAAATAAACAATGAAGTGAATGGGAGTTCTTTTCTTGATAGAGAAGGAGGGGATGATACAAACGTTGATGCTTATGCACGCAAGTGGGGGTGGGATTAGTTTAATGGTGCAAGTTGTGGGCTTATTATATTAAGCCCTAGACCAAAGTGTTGTGCCATTGGGTTTGTGCATTCAGACATTGTTTTTTTCTGCTTAAGTGGGGGGCATGTGGGACTACTACTCTCATCAACAATCCTCTCTCTCTCTCTCTCAAATGCATCAACATGAACATGTGTATGCATGTATGTGAGTGTGACCTAAACTATTCCAAAGTGCTATTCATGGCTTGCTAGAGTCCAGGTTGGAATATGGGTCGTTGGGCTTGGGGGGCTAGCTACCTCCATGATTTGGGTGCCAATTAGAATTAATGGGATAGCTTAGGTTAGGGTTTCCTAGGTCTTACATTGTTGTTTTCTGCCTGGTTAGTGGAGGATGGAGGCATTTTGACCATTACAGTGAAATGAATATAATTGCCCTGGTTCTCTCTTTCAGTACCTTGACAGGCCAAGCAATTAGTGGAACATAAATACAAAGTTTATAAAGTTATGTTCCTCTTGTTGATTGACCAAATTAAGGTCAAATGTATCATACATATTGGTGGGCTTTCTGACAAGTCGTATCTTAGGAGATTCTCATAAACCAAAAACGGCCAATTCTATAGAAAAAACAATGTGTGGCGTCTCGTTGTAGACGGTTTACATATAGCTATTTATTTTGTAAAAATATACTCTCTCCGTTCCAAAGTTAAGTACAAGAACTGATAGCACTTGAATATTATTGTTTCATAAGAGTATAATACTTTGTGTACCATTTTTTGTTATTGAGGAGCACTAAATTTTTTTAACCTTCTGCTAAATATATATATATAGTTTAGAAATCCAAATATTTTGAAATGGAAGGGGTTGCATTTCAATATAGCAATAGATACTATATCGGATTTGTTTAGAATTAGGCATACGTCAAAGCTACAGAAAGATCAGCAAAGACTTGAAAAGGCAGCTTGGCAACCTAAAAGCGTGTAAAATGTATTTAAAAATAATTTATATATGAATACAATATAAGTTGAATGTTTTTAACCAACATATGTATATATGTATATGCTACATAGTCTTCAATAGTGATGTTAGCATTATTTAAGTAAGTCAAGGAGCTCGATTGTACTCCATTCAATATACTGCATGCATCTTTCTTTGTTTTTTTCCTTTTTGAAAGAGTATTCTCTTAAGGGCAAGTGTAATAGGAAAAATCTGCTTACTATTAGCCTGCTGATATCAGTGTTTGCATTGTTGGGAGAAAGAGGGTGTGAAGAGAGAGAAAAGCGGTCGACTAAATTGTCGACGGCTCAGCATGGATGGCTAGGCATAGCGTGCCTGTGAGCGATGCTGTGATTGGTGAAAAAATTAGATGAGAGAAAATTCAGATGGGCCCATATAGAAAGAGCTTATGTGATTAATCGGTACTCCCTCCGTCCCAAAATAAGCGCAGTCATGAGTTTCTGTGTCCAACTTTAATCATTCGTCTTATTTAAATTTTTTTTAAAAAAATTAACAAACATAAGTCACGCATAAAGTACTATTCATATTTTATAATCTAATAACAATAAAAATACTAATCATAAAATAATTTTAAATAAAATAGACGGTCAAAATTGGACACGAAAACTCATGGTTGCGCTTATTTTGGGATGGATGAAGTAAATAGATTAGGAGAGAGAACAAAGGCTTGGCCCACATAGAAACAAAAATTAATGACTCAATTAATTTTTATATTATTTTTAGTGATATGAAAATATCATGTAGGCGTATAATAGATGGTTGGTTGGTTACTCTCTTATTAGGCTTGTCATTAGGCCGGTTCCAACCCAAGACACTAAACATAGTTTCCATAAACTCCGCATCATCAAGAAACTATACTAGACAATGTTCTTTCAATGCAAACACCATTGTTACATACTTAAATTTAATGCTACTTATCTCACCTGATGTTTTGGATGTTGTGTAGAAACCATGTCTCATGCAAGACCTGGTTTCCTTCTCTTTTCTTATTTATTCATTTATCACATTATTTTTTATTCTAGGTGATAGCATTTTTAAGCTATGGACATCATCCCAGTCATTGGGTTAGGATTAGCCCTACTGCATCAATATAAAAAAGTCAGGTAAACACAGACAAAGAATTAATGGCGCACGCGTTTCTAGATGTATATAAAACTATTGTCTCAATCTGGAGTACTGTACGTACACTTAATTAATCACTTAACTGAAACTAAGCAAAGAACGTTAATAATGTGAAGCCAAAGTTTCAAGAATCAAGACAAGTTAATATGCGTACTATAATGACAGCGAGCTACTCCCAGGCAGAGCTCCCCAAACCGTTTTTTTTTTTTTTTTGTTACCATCACCTCACGGTTTGACGGTTACTGCGAGGTTATCGGAAAAACTGTATGGTTACCACGAGATATACCGTGATTTTAAAAACTGATAAGGTTACTATATGTGATAACTAGTGGTAATCGTACGGTTTTATAAATCATGTCTCAGGCTCCTATATTGATAGCAGTTAATATATAACTGAAAATCATCATAATATAATTAGCTAAAAGTTGTTATTTTGTATTATGAGCTAGCTTGTAGAACTTAATTATTTGTCTGTGTAAAAGTCATATGGATCATTAATTATGTAACTTTCTTAAGAGAAGCTTCAATTCCCACTTAGAAAAATGATCAGCACGTACATGTAAAGTTGTCTGCAAGCAGTCTTTATAAATATTTTGTTAGCACTTGATGAGTGATGGATATTCAACAACGACATGCATTTTTGTATTTAGATATATATTTGCTAAAATAATTGGCCGAGCCTCTACAGTGCGGTACCAAAAATTATTTAACTGAGGTTTCTCGATCAGGTCTTTGTTAATACCGAAATAAAAATATGTTTTTTTATCTTGCCACTTGCTCTAAAAATCAATTAATTTTCACAATTATTATGGGACAATATTCCCATGAGAGATTGCACATCACATTTCAATTATTTTTACATATCAGGTGTCTGGCCGCGCGGTCAAATTAATTAGTATGGCCGAGTGTGGTTTATTCGGGTACAATCCAATCTGGGTGAATTGATTTAACTTTTCTGCCAACAAATAGCAAAAGGTTATTAGTCATACTAATTTCCACCCAAAAAAAGACTAATCATAAATTACCGCCATGTACTGTGCTATTTAGTCGTGCTTAATTTAATTCTTAGGATTGATTTTGATCAGCTTCGGAATTAATGTGGGGGTTTTCTTTGTTGTATGGAGTATATGTATAGGGTTGAAGGGTCCTATATATATACAATGTGTTGTGGCATGCTACTTATATATATATAGTTATTAATTATATTTTAAGCACACATGCATATGCCTACAATCTAGCTAGGTACTATAAAAACATCTTATATGGAGTAGTACAAATTAATTAATTAATTACTGTTATTAACAGAACCAAATTACAGAAGGGACTGACTGTACATTATATTGTATATATATCACATACAATTAATTAATTAAGTTTGTCTTAAAGCTACCATACTGATTACTTCTATTGGCTGTCCAAGTTGACCAACTGCCCTAGCTAGCTAGCCAGTATCTACCTAACCATACAGAGAGATTAGAAATATATGCACGGCAGTTTGTCTTAATTATATAAAGATTATGTCATTTTCGCCTTATGCAAGTTAGAGTGTATTTGCATTTGCCGTATCATGACAAGATGGATTTGTGTTATAAAATCTGGCCAGCTCAATGGTCAATGATACTTGGTGATAATTTCCCCAACTTAATTTACTTTCATGTGCGCTTACATCAAAGGGTAGAAAAGAGGAACATAATTTGTCGTGTATTGTCCACTTGAATTTTGGATAATTAATTTAGAGAGAAGAATACTTTAAGTAAAACTTGGTCAGAGGAGAAGTCATCAACATGTACCATGCAATTGGGTATCATATATAGTGCTTAGAGCAAAACCATTAATAATCTAATAGAAATTGGGGAGCGCGTGTGGAATGTGTATTGATTTATGGATCAAGTTAAAAAGGGAATTGCAACTGTTTTATTGGCTTATATATATATATATATATATATATATATATATATATATATATATATATATATATATATATATATATATAGATATATATATATATATATATATATATATATATATATATATATATATATATCTGTGTGTGTGTAGGGGGGGTATATATTTCAAAAAAGAATGAAACAAAAATTTGATCAGCTGGTTTGGTGATTAAAATTTGATCCGAGTTCCTTCGTTGGCTATACGATGGTCGGCTGCAGCGGTGAGTGGCTGGGACGGCTGTGGCGGCGTGGTTTCACCAATATCTGGGTCCGGCTGCGCGGCAATATGCGGGTGGCGCCGGCATTTGCGATGCTCGTACCGACTCGGCAAGCCATCACCGTCGCAGCCGTGCTTTCGACCCTGTTTAGATGGGAGTAAAATATTTAAGTCCCTATCACATCAAATGTTTGGACACTAATTATAAATATTAAACGTAAACTATTAATAAAACCCATCCATAATCTTAGACTAATTCGCGAGACGAATCTATTGAGCCTAATTAATCCATAATTAGCCTATGTGATGCTACAGTAATCATTCTCTAATTAAGTAAACATTCTCTAATTATGGATTAATTAGGCTTAAAAAATTTATCTCGTAAATCAGCTTTGATTTATGTAATTAGTTTTGTAAGTAGTTTATATTTAATACTTTAAATTAGTGTCTAAACACAGAGACTAAAGATAAGTCCCTAGATCCAAACACCATCGTTTGAGTACTGATCGTCGACAGGGTAATAAATAGCGTTTGTTGTGGCCACTATAGCGGTAATTAATGGACCTTTACCGCTCGGACTGAAGATAGTCTGTTAGAACTTAGCAGCCACTGTAGCACTTCACGATCGCTATAGCATCCTGCTATTTACTTTGTTGGTCCGCTATAATTCTTAAACAATGTTCTTCACATATGGATAAAATAACTTAGCATTGTGCATCTTCTTTTATCTTATATATTTATATGTTATTTCATAAATTTTGTGTTGTAAAATGTAGGAGTAATTAAGTATGCAGTCTAAATTTTAAAATTTTAAGTGGAACTTAATGTTAATGTTGATATACAAACTAAATTTATATTTATTTTTCTTAATTCCGCTATTGGAACTTAGCATCTGCAATAACGCCTGCTATGCACAATCTACTATCCAGACACTAATCCGCTACCAACCCGTTGTACTCTGTTTATTACCTTGGACGTTAGTGATGCTTGTGGGCGTCACTCACCTACCAACAGGCAATGTCATGATGCCCCTTCCCTTATTCATGGCATGGGTGAATTCTCCAGGTGAAAACATTTCTTTTTAGATGTCTAAAATAGCTATGGTGATATTGAAGATGTCATGGGGTGGGCTTTGGGGCACTAGAAATCGCCTCCCCGGTTGCTCTACCCTTGAAGGTGGTATTCTTAGTAGTTTTTTTAATTAAGTCACAATTTTATAATTTTGAAAATTTTGTAATAATTAGTTGTAACAACTCTTACATAAACGCTAGAATTTCATTATGTATGAAAAAACAAACCGTAGACTAAAATTTTGGTCACGTTGTGCCTGATCCCGTACGGTCACTTTCTCTAACTTAAAATATAAGTATTTCTAGTTATGAATTAATCTAAATAACTTTCATTTGTAGATTCATAGGCCCTGTTTAGACCCACCCTAAAATTTTTCACCTACATGAAAAATTAAATATAGGCTTAAAAAAATAATTACTTACACAGATTGCGACTAATTTACGAGACGAACTTTTAAGCCTAATTGCTCCATGATTTGATAATGTGGTGCTAGAGTAAATATTTGCTAATAACGGATTAATTAGCGTTAATAAATTCATCTCATGGGTTATTGACGGATTCTACAATTAATTTGTATATTAGTACTCAAACACCCTATGCGATTCCCTATATAATATGGCACGATAAAACTTTACGCCGGATCTAAACAGCCCATTAGTCCCGACCATGCATGAGTGAAAACCGAGATGGATGATGGGTCACCTCGGGACTCGATCGCAAGCAGCAGTAGTGGAGTAGCAGGCAACCCCCCGTAGAAGCCGGCCGGCCTCCCGTCCCATCGCTGCCCGGCTCTCTCTAGCTGGAGTAGCTTCGTTGTTCTGTCGTCGTCGACCCGGTCACTCGGCCCAACTGTGTTCTTAATTTGCATTTCCATGGCCAACTAACTGCTATTCAGGTCAAGATCAATGCATGGATCATCGTTATTTTGTCAACAATTAATACCTTTTTCGGTAAAATTTAATCAAACCTATATGAACAAAACCATGGACGAGATCTTGATACGTGACATATAACCCAAGTATTATATGACTTGCTGATTATCATTTGATCCACCGTACTTATAGAGTTGTAAAAATCAAATCTTCTATTTATGAAATCTTTAGCTATCTAAGTTGTCTTTATGGTACTAGAAAATAATTAATTAACGGTGCGGTTATATGAAACTGTATATATTATCATATATAATATCTGAATTTATATGTCACGAGTCAAAACGCTTGTGATTCAATTTATGGATCGACTACCGAATCCCTATTGTAAATTGCATGCTACTAGCTCCTACTACTAATTTCACTACTACTATTTGACTACTAGTACGGTGCATGTCTTCCCAAATTACGGACACAGATTTAATTTCTTGAGACCTCAAAAAAAAAGATTTAATTTCTTGAGATTTGCCCTAAAAGAGTATATATGGTGTCTAGCTATTGCTAAATTAAGAATAAATTGTTGATTTGTGCTAACTACATGTAGCATTATTTGTAAACATCAACTACAAAAGAGCATGTACGTACCTGGGGGTTGCAGCGACCTGAGTAGCAACCCAAGATCCTAAGAATTTCACATTGAGTTATTTGATGGCTAAGTTTCCTGATTAATAGGCTAAGTTTCTAATTTAATAAGGCGGCATATATCCGGTTGGATATAAAGGCCGAGTAAAAAAATATCCTTTTCTAAAAAAAAATTGTCAAGAAAATTATTTTAACCAATTCCCCTTAGAATGATTCAACCAATTGTCAAGAAAATTAAGCAGGAAACGAAGAATGAGTTTTTTTTTAACAATAAATTAAATGCGAGGAACATAGATTAAGCCGGGCCCCCTTTCAACGCCAAATTAAACTAAATTCAGTTTTGCGTGATTCCCGAGATCCGATCTGTCCTACCTCTGAAACCAATCAGCGAGTGCCACGTTGTTGCGGAGCCCACGTGGGCTGTCACCCATACCTGTATGCATCCGTCGGCGCAGCTTAACGCCTGCTACCGGTCAAAACCTATCATTGAACTTGTGGTGCTGAATTGTTTTCCCAATCCATTGAAACTCCTTTAATTTATTTTATCATGTGCTTCCTCCATTTTAAAATAGAAGAATTTTTAAAATTTAAATTTTATACCAGAATATAATCATTCTTACACTAATTTTTGTAATTCTCATTATTTCAATGATTCCAAAATTAATAAGATGTACGAAGCGAGCATATATAGTTCAACTGATTAGCTTTATTGTGGTGGAACCAGCTCATCAGGGGTTAAGTTCTAGAGTTGACACGAATGCTCGTATTTATGGCTAATTATTCTTTAAGTGATAGACGACGTACCCGTTGACTTAAAAATCTTATATTCTAAAACTGATGGACTATTAGGCTAATTATATATGTCAATGAAATTTCCTTTCAGTTTGTTCTTTGTTGGGTGCATACAACTCTATTGCAGCCTGTAACAAACCTAAGGACATAATGTCACAACATCGATTACCGAAAAGGTACGTACCACAACAATTGTTGAAGCAACAATTCCTAATAGGTTGTTGGTAAGGTCTCTTATGGTGAAAATTATTCATCCAGATTTTAAGTCCCAGACTCAGCTGTGGTGCTTGTGTTTATGGGTTATTTATCTTTTTAGGGGTAAAGTTAATTACTCTCAATGTATACCTGCTCAATATTTTAAGGTGATAGGATGTACACGTGTACGTTAAGAGGGATGGTGTGCATATATACATATGCTACTCTAAGGCTGTATTCTTTTGTGCAACTTTCTAAATTCTTCTTCTTTGTTTTCTGCGAGCATGCTTTCAAATGGTTAAACAGAGTTTTTTTTAAAAAAAAATCTATAGAAAAGTTGCTTTAAAAAATCATAGTAATCTATATTTTTCAAGTTTTTTTAGCTAATACTCCCTCCTTCCAAAAGACTAAGTCCTATTTTATTCTTTGGTTTTTTCAAAAGTTTAAGTCCTATTTATAGTAACTATGTGATATATTAAATTTTTTATCGGAACCCAAAAAGTCATTTTAGTACTTATTGGTTGCATGTTCATTGATTTTGTCACATGATGAATGAGTTAACTACACATTTGGTCTTAGTGAAAAAGAAATACTCCCTTCATCTATTTTTGATTGGTATATTTCCAAATATGAATAATTTGTTTTTGATAGGCATATTTAATTTCAATCAAACCACCTATCATCTTAATGACTTTCTCGGATTTAATATGTGATTCTCCATTCTTCCACACAAGATTGGCTACATGGGCGTCGAGAAATGTAAATATTAATAAATCGCTTATTTACAAGAAATAACTAGTAGCATATTTAAATGGATGATAAGTAGAATTATTTATCCTTGGTCATTGTGCTAAGATGAAATATGACTATCCAGGGTTATGAAATGTGTTTTGTCATTAGTCTATGTTTAATACTTATAATTAGTGTCTAAATATCCGATATGACAATGACTAAAAGGTTTTTACCCAACAAACACTCCCTTAAATTTTTGGAAGGTGGGAGTACGTAATTAATTATTTGTTAGACCGTTACATCGTTTTGAGTGTCGCAACCCATGCCTCCGAACACAGCTTTGAGTTGTTTATTAATTTCTCCCTCCTCGACGTTATCACCAGCCACGTACTCCCTCCATTAAAAAAAGGCAAACCCTGGGTTTCCGTGCCAACGTTTGACTGTCCGTCTTATATGAAATTTTTTTATAATTAGTATTTTCATTGTTGTTAGATGATAAAACATGATTAATACTTTATACGTAACTTATCTTTTTAATTTTTTTATAATTTTTTCAAATAAGGTAGACGGTCAAACGTTGGGCATGGAAACTTTGTCTTTTTTTTTTGACGGAGGGAATAGGAAGATTACATGACCGAGGCAAGGTGGTTAATTACGATGTGATCGATATATGCACGTACGACTTGACTAATTGTAATCTAATAACTATCTAATACTTGTATTGATATATGCGAAGTAAGTCAATTTGTTCGACGCAATCACGCGCTAACATAACATATACTCCCTCCGTCTCATAGTATAAGGGATTTTGAGTTTTTGCTTGTAGTGTTTGACCACTCGTCTTATTCAAAAAATTTATGCAAATATAAAAAACAAAAAGTTGTGCGTAAAGTACTTTGGATAATAAAGTAAGTCACTAAAAATTAAATAATAATTCCAATTTTTTTTAATAAGACGAGTAGTCAAACCGTGCAAGCAAAAACTCAAAATCCCTTATATTATGGGACAGAGGGAGTATATTGTTGCAGCACGGTCAGTCATTGAGAGAGAATCCATTATATGCCATTAACTTTGTCACACGTCTACTATTTGCTGTTGACTTTGTCAAGTTCTACAATATGTCATCGACTTTTGCTTAACTTCTACGATTTACTATCATTGTTCGGTCGCCTCCGTTAGCACTGACAATTTTGTCCAAATGACTAAAATACCCCTAAGATAAAAACTTCCAAAGTTTGGATAAAATTATCAAAATATCGTATTATAAACATAAGATTGTAAACATCCAAAATTTGTCCAAAAACTTAAAATCTGATATTTTAGAATTTTTATCCAAATTTTGAAAGTTTCTGTCCTAGGGGTATTTTGGTAATTTTGACAAATTTTTACACTAACGGAGACTAACCAGATGGCGATGGTAAGTCGTAGAAATTAAGTAAAAATCTATGGCATATTGTAGAACGTGATAAAGTCAATGGTAAATCGTAGACGTGTGACAAAGTCAATGGCATATAATGGATTCTCTCCTAATGGAAGTATATTTGTTGTCAACTGGTGATCTAGATCTACACGCGTACGCTGGTCCATGACCTCTCTCTCCGACGAAGAAAAGAAATGGAAAATCCAAGGAATTGAATCAACTACATGAACGTACTGAGAGAGCGTCCAAATTTCCGGCCCAAATGAATTAATTTCCATGCATCATGAGAGGACTTCAAAGCTAGCTGGTCATTTTTAAGTTTGAATATAACTAACCGTGTAAAGACCTGCAGCCAGTTTTCTTGTTTTCAACAGATTAATAATTCTCCCTTGAAAAATTTACATGCAGCATCATTGTACTCTTTTTTTCTTTTACGAGGATATATCATCATTGTACTTTAGCCGGTCATTTTTAAGTTAAAATTAACCATGAAAAACCTGTCGCTCTTCTGATTTTAATAGATTCTGGTAGCTTCTTTTGAATTACTGCAGAATAAAATTGGCCATAGTGGATGACATTTTTGTATTTTTTTAGGTCTCCTATTTTATAATATATACTAGAAAGATCGAAGTGCCAATTTTAATATATATATCATCCATATGTTATTCCATCGAGGACACGGTTAGATGTATTAAAATGAAACATGAACCTAACCTCAGTCTGGATTGTTTTCAGTGCCTAGGACATGTCTGTTCTTTTCACCAATTTTTTTAGTGCAATATATCACCCACCAATTGCAAGATGCATCCTTGGATAAGATGATTCGAAACAATCTATAGCATATAGCAGCATAGTATATATCTTTGCCCTTGGCAGCAACTAATTTGTTTTAAGTGCTCTTTGTCAAGTGCCAATAATGGAAGAGCTGGATAATGTTATTAAGCATGGCAAGATTCCAATATAAAAAGAAATGTGCAATGAAAGATTCCTCCGACCAAACATTTTAACAATCATATGCTGAGCTATCATTTTTTTTTTCTACTGATTGTTGTTTTGTCTCCTAGAAGAACCTGTACTAATCCACCAGATACCATATATTTTTGTACTACTTTCTAGTTATTTAACATCAAAACCTCTGAATATATGGGGTATATAATTTGCAACATAATAAATAAATGAATGCACATTCTAGTCTACTGGGAGAAATCTAATAAAATAGGGGCCCAATAACCACAATGCATAGTGTTTGGTTGTGATCCTGTTAGTTTCTCTACACAAGGCCCAAAGGCCCATAAAGGTGTGAGTGTGACTAAGCCACTGGACCCAACCCATTAAACAATGCATAGCACAAGTGACAGCCAAAGCAGAAAAACAACAGATGACAGGTAAACAGGCAGTTCATACTTTCAGATAACCATATCTAACTTTCCAGGTACAGGTATTGCAACCATGACTTCATATCATGTAAGCACCATACATGATATCAGGTATTGCAACAGACAGCACAACATAAAATTCAGTCTAACAACCCGCAGACTATGTCTTGACTCTGACCAGGTTTCCACATGGCTAATCTAAATGTCTTGAGACCAGGATTCCAAAATGGCTAACTAATTGACATCTCCTTTTCGCTCAAGACAATGGTTTTTCCCAATGGCTAACTATAGCATCTTGTTTTCGCCTTCAGGTGGTGGCGACGAAAGATCAAAGGTTTGATTTCGCCTACTCGGTTTCGTCTATCCAGTCACCATAGATCCTGCTGATCTTGTCAGGGCCCTTCCATTTCTGAATGGGCCTCTGTACCTGCCCAGACCTTTGGCCGGCAATGGTAGAACGCTGCGCCTGCACGCCTAGATGGTACACGTCTGCATGAGGGAGCACTGTGGTGGATGCAGCAGCGGTCTCTGCTGGAGCTTTCGCAGATACCACAGCTTGCTTGGAGTCGGGAGTTGCTGAAGCATCCCTGCTGTCTATGTCAACAAGTCCCCCACCATACTTGTGGAGTTCTGAAATGAAATTCATGAAAAATGTAAGATACATCAGGTGGGGTTTTTGCTGCCTCAATTAAATGACAAATGAAACATTTCAATTAACAGGACTAAATTGCAATAAGTTTATCTAAAGATTCTCAAAGGTGATTTAAAATGTAGGAGAAAGATATATACATAACAGAACAAATTGTACTCTGTAAATCTGCAAACTATCAATAGCTCATAAATATAGTCAACATCCAGTAGGAATGCATCAGGCTAAAAATGACCACCTCTTTCAGTGTTTCTACTGCATATTTCAGTTTTAGTGAATACTCCAATCTTGTACTAAAGAAGAAATGGAGAACATCATGCAAGATAAAAATGTGCAAATGGGGAAAAAAAACTAACTGTCCACATGTAACCCTGACGCAACAGAAAGCAAACCCTTAAAACAAAGTTAAGTGGGTAGAAACTAGCAACAGATATGGTCACTAAACCAGCATTTCATTCTGACTAAATCTAAGAAATTTCTTTTTGAAGCCAACACTTAAACTAAACAGGCTAATAAGTGAATTAGACTCAGATCAACATGTAAACTGCAAATGACTAATAAAAGCAGAAATATTCCTAAACTGCACAAGATAAACGGTGACACTGATAATTGAATCTAGAATTTAGTAGAGGCTCCTGAAGAGCAAATGTAACCTGTCAAGCCAGGACTTCCCTCTTCAAATTCAGATATCATCATAGTGTTCTCATCCTAGGAATATAAGCGACTAAATAATGTGATGGTCACTTAAAGAACATGTATGCTACTGTGCTCTTAGTAGCCATGATCGTATTGTGAGCATAACTCTAGAATGCCTTTCTACTCTGAGCAATGACCAAGATTCAAGACATCAAGGAGTTGCCTGTATCTGGCAGCAAATGTTGTACAAAGAGGATAATAATATAGGTACAAAGACTGGTCACTCATCTATAAACAAGTGGTGAAGTGGACTGAAACCTATATATTGTGCAGTGGTAACAGGTCGACCGTGAAAAGTTCAGAAAATACCTACACTACAAGATGATCCAACAAACATGACCTATGAGAAAATTGTAAATGTTATCGCGATTCACAGCTTGAAGTACAAAGATGTGTTTCACCAGCACAGCGCAGAAGCTTCACTGGGACAATGACATGCATATTCATTTAAGTTGAAGAAACAATAAGCTAGAACGATCTAAGTTTTGAACGATCACAATACCATCACACTGGGAACTTCTGAATACTTGATATGCGCTGAAGCCAACACTAGACCCACCATCAATGTTGTGCTTCATAATCCATATAGAATACATGGCCTCACTCATAGTCTCAAAAAGAATAGATTTAGGAATAGATTTGTTGTATAGTTCAGTAAATATGTTGGGAAGGATATATTCCTGTCCTAAAGGTGTGCTATATACTTGATGAATAAAACAAGATTTCAAGGTAGAGCTGTGATGCAATGTACTAGTAAATAACTAAAACAACACAGCCCTGATGTATATCAGAGAAACAATTGTTAATACCTAGAATTGTCACAGCTATCAGGGCACAAGTGAGGTTTTATGTCCAATCAAACTAAATCTCTGATGAAACAAGGTCACAGATCAAATGAAGATTGATAAGTTCATCGCACATTATGGTCTACCGAAAATGAAACGAAGCACCATCCACACACTAACTACAGATTCAATAACTACATATTCAACCGTAGAACAAATCACAATAGGCTAAATTATCTCTAAAAACACAGGGTAACATATAACAATTCAAGAATTTGACAAATGCATACTATGAAACAAGCAAACTCACCAGCTGCTCCATGAGCGAAGTGGCATTTGCTGCCAAAGGGGCAGTACCCAGTCATCTCCCACTTGTTACAGATCCTCGTCTTCCAGTTCGACGGCTTCTGCATCGGCCCATTCCCCGCCGCGGCGGAGGCGGAGGCGGCCGCGGCGGCCGCAGAATTGTAGCTCCCGCCACCGCCGCCGCCGCCGACGCTCGGCGAGAGGCTGATCGCGACGCTCTCCCTGGCCTTGGACTGCTCGTCGTGGAGGAACGTGCACGCGTCGCCGTAGGGGCATCCCTCGTCGGTGTAGAACTTCTTGCAGTGCCTCCCCTTGTAGGCCCTCCCGGAGCCGCCGCCGCCGCCGCCGCCGCAGCCCGCGTCGCCGCCGGCGGTGGGTCCCGACGACGTCATGATGGGGATCTGGTGCTCCTCCCTCGCCTCCGTGGCCTCCTCGTGCGCCGCGACGATCTCCTGCCAGTTGGGCGGCGGCTTGCGGAGCTCCTCCATGCCGTGGGCGAAGTTGCAGTTGGTGACGTAGGGGCAGGTCCCCGCCCTGAACTTGCAGCACAGCTTCGTCTTGAAGAACATCTTCCCGATCGCCCGCGACTTGCTCGTGTTCCCGCCGCCTTCGCCGCCGCCGCCGCCGCCGCGGGATTTCTTGCCCGGAGGTGGCTGCTCGCTCCCGGCCCTCGAGGAGCCGCCGCCGCCGCCGCCGCCGTCGGCGTTCCACTGGCTGTTGTAGTCGTCCTCGGTGGCCCATATCCCGGCGTCCCCGCCCTGCGCCGCCGCGTTCGCCCAGGCGTCGGGGCCCGCCGCGTCCGGGATGATGTGGATGGCGTTGGTGTAATCCATCACCCGCTACCTGCAAGAATCACAGGCTTCATCTTCCCCCGATTGAGGATTGAATCGAAGGAGAATTAGGGGCTTACCAAGAATCGAAGGCAGCGGAAGAAGGAGGAGGTGGGAGAGACGAACAGCGAGGTCACTTGCTTGCTCGGTGATGGCGAACGGCGGCGCCGGCGGCGGTAATCCGCCGGAAGAGATGAGTTGAGGAGAGGGCAAGAGATGGGATGTATTAATAGGGAGTAGCAACTATGGTAGGATGATGACACGTGTCCCGGCACGAATCTTAAAGCGACAAATCGCCGCAAACCCTAGGTTTTTTGGCACTTGGTTTTTCCGATTATACCCCGCATGAGGTCGCATCCGGTGCCGGTTTTGCTTGGTGTAGTGATCACCCGATCTTGACGTGGAGACGTGTCCCGGCACAAATCATAACGTACAAATCGTCGTGAACCATAGTTTTTCGGCGCTTGGTTTTTCCGGTTATACCGCGTGCTTGGTCGCATCCGGTGCCGCTTATACTTGGTGTAGTGATCATCCGTCTAGAGACATGTCCTAACATGAATCATTACGCGATACCATGAACTTAGTTTTTTTAGGGGGGATTATACTCCGTGCTCATCCACATCCCCACCGTTTCCTCTCAGTGTGTCAATTACCTATTATATGATGATGCAGCTTCCCCTTAGTGTGCCGATTACCCATTATATGACGACGACGCCATGTGGTGGCATGAATCTTTGCGGGACAAACACTATAAACCCTATTTGTTTGCCCTTTAGTTTATTTTTCCAATTATACCATGTGCGTGTTCGCATTCGTCTCACTCCTCATTGATATGGTGATAAAACCACGTGTCCAAGCTCAAATATGTGCACAACTAGAATTTCTCTTTTTAGTTTTATTTCTAGTTATGATGTATCCTTCATGGCTCCATTTGTGTCATTCATCATCCAAAGTGGACATGCAAAAATCTTTGTGCCACTAAATAAATACTACTTCCTTCGTTTCATAATGTAAGACTTTCTAGCATTGCCCACATTCATTTAGATGTTAATAAATCTAGATATATGTATGTGTTTAGATTCATTAACATTTATATGTATGTGGTCAATACTAGAAAGTTTTATATTGTGAAACGGAGGGAGTAGAAACCAAATGTTTTTTTTCTCTCGCTTGGTTGTACTTATGCTATTTTCTCATAAGGTTGCTCGATCAACCAAGAAGGCAACACCTCAAGTACATAAGTAGGTTTTGAAATGATATCGATGGCTTTGCATGAAAATGCTCTATCTCATATAAGTTTGTCAAAATCTCGTTTATGTCGTACGATTTTACAACTTCCTGATTTTATTAGATGTTTGATTCTATTGAATTTACGATTTCTATGTACTCGATTATAAGGTTGTGATCCTACATAGAACTTTCTATTCCAATTCTAAATCACGATTTTAACCACCTTGACCTCAAAAAACTCCATGCCTCATCCTATATGCATATGCCACGATATCTCTTACTGTTCATTCCTTCTTTTCTTTCAAAAAAAAAAAAAAGAATGCGAGACCTCGTACATACATTGCTTAACTGACATACCATAACCAACCACATGTTGATTGTTGTTCTGGGCTTAAGTCGTTAGATAGATGATGCGGCAGATTTTTTTATTGTTACCAATTGATGAGAATTTTAGACGGCAGTAAGCCTGGAAGGGAGCAGCGTTATGGTATTAATCTGGGCTATGCGATTGGATTGTAACAAATATTAATGCAAACATACAGATCACGTCGTTGCAGACGAGATTCTATAGATTCTAGGAATATACAGATGAGGCGGAGAACAATTAATACTAGATGAGAATTTAGGGACCACGTTCCCTCAGTTTCACCCAGATAAACAAGATGTTTCATCAACACATTATAATCTGGCAATGAGCAGGATATGACTATAGAGGTTGCTGTAGGAGCGGAACTGGGAAAAAATGTCTGAAGAGCATTTGGCTTTCCTAATGGATCGTTAACACATCTCTCCTGCTCACCCACGTCTCTGATAATTCCAGTACAAAGGTGATAATTACACAATGTAAATACTTCGCCATAGCCAGCCCACTCTCCAGGCAACACCAGCTTCCCAGAGCTGCAGATTACGATGCGGCAATGCCATGGCTCTGATTGCACAAACTGCTTAAAGCCAGAGTCAGACTCTGCATAGGGTACCACCTAGACATGCAGGGGGAGAAAAAAGGGAAAACAAATCAAGAAGCCCTCTAGTTTCTTTACCTGCACATACCTGCTACCTGTTGTGCTATCTTCTGCACAATGCAATGCAATAGATTAGTAGTATATTATATTATGCAGGAGGCTCTCTACCAAAATGAAGAGGGAAAAGTGGGCAGCAGAAAGTATCAGCATGGGCTCAAGAGAAAAAGGTAAGAAGAGCAAACTCTGTATCCTGTGCTAGGTCACATTCTAGCATCACTACCATTTTCACAAATGTAACTCAACAGGAGCAGCAGCAATCTACATGACGATGATGATATTAGTTATATAAACTTATAATAACTGCATCTCACTCCAAGCAAAGAGGAGACACAGATAAAGAACTCTTATGTAAAGGGAAGATAATACGCGGAGGCAGCCTCATCCTTCAACAGCAGCTGCACCATCGTCCACCGCACCTGGATCAGTAAAGTGTATCTGAAGACCAAAACAAGAACCATCACGGCACCTTTTTAAACACATGAAAGGCTTGAATCAGATCATACAAGTAGCAGTCAGAAAAAAACGTTAATACCCCATGTGAACTACCAATTCCTGTTTATAGCATCCAAGTGAGCAAACGAAAAGCATAAACCTGCATTATTTAAATGCCGATCAAACACTTATTCCATTATGTCACTGAAATGGTGCCACCGCACCGATTTATTCAAAGCAAGAATATAAGACAAGTTATTAGGTTTATAGCATCAAAAGCCAACAAGCACTTCCAAAATTGCACTAGAAAGCTCAGCACCTTCTCTTGCATTTAGCATGCCCCATTAGTGCTCGGGGTGAACAATGTAACATAGCTTGAGAGCTATGTTCACATAACAGTGTTCACAACAGACTGCCTGGAACACATCCTGTGTTAACAGCAAGCTACCACCACTGTTAATAGTAGCTACAGAAATTGTCAAAACATTCTAGATTAGACAATCTCCACAATAACCATGCAATAATAAGTTTAAAAGTAAGCATTAGCTGCCATGCACGATAGCTAAGATTTAAAATATGAGCCGCGCATATGGAAGAACCAATCCAAGAATAGCACTGTGGTCTGCAAACCCATGAAAGCTGCACTGCAAAAATAGAGAGAGTGTCAGTAAATAAAATACACCAGCCAACAATAACACAGAAACTATCAGGCAGTCAAAATAAGACAAAGGAATAAGAAATACATCGATTGGGTTTAATATTCAATCCTAGATGCTATGCTTTTTTTTCCTGCATACCTTGTCAAGAAAATCCCTACATCTGTTCCGCCCCTCAAATAACAGAGTACTTTCCAGTTTGGGCAGAACCAGGAAGGTTCAGAGCATGGTTGGCACAATCTTCAAGGACACGCTTCAATTCTGCTTTCGCCTTCTTGACAGATAACTCAGTGGGGCCCTCTATGAACAGGTACAGCTTGCGTTCATTAGCACCAACAATTTTTCCTTGAGGAAAAAAGGTTCCCCTTGTAGTGATTGCAGCACCCGTCCATTCCTGGATAGGACCCAATGTTTCTTTGTGAGTGATCTTCCAGCGGGCATTTTGTGGGAAATCATTAATCTCAAGCTCAGCCTCATAATGTTCTGGGACTGCATGTGCTTGTATCCTTGCCAGATTTTGCTGTATGTTAAATGCAGCCTGCAGTGCACGTGCTGTGGCCTCGTTATTCTGTGTGTTTGAAGCAATGGCTAGAGGAAGCAAGGGCCCTACAGAAGTGCCTTGTGTTTGCTGGTTGGCATTGCTAGCAGCCTTTGCTGCAACCATAGCAGCAGCAGCTTGAGCAGCAGCAATAGCTTGTGCTGCAAGGTCACCTCCCGCCTTACGAACCCCTCCTTCCTCATCAGAATCTGAATCTGACTTGTCCTCCTCATAACCATATTCCCTTGCCTGAGCCTTCTTTGCAGATTTCCGTGCTTCATCCTCCTCTTCATTGAACTTGAAACCGCTTCCACCATATCCTGTTCCATGGGCCTGCTCTGTTCCCTGCTTCACCTTTGCCATAAAACGATCAGCTAGACCTTTCAGGTCCTCTGGAACAGCCTGCTCTGAGAGCTCCAAAGCTTTAACAAGGTCTGGAGCATAACGCTCCTCTTCCTCAGAAATAAAAGTCACGGCAAATCCCTTCCTCCCAGCACGTCCAGTTCGCCCAACACGATGAACATAATCCTCATAGTGGTTCGGGACATCATAATTCACAACAAGCTCAAGCTCCTTGACATCTAAACCCCTAGCAGCAACACTGGTAGCAATCAGCAAGCTGCATACATTGCTCTTGAAATCAGCTAGTGTTGATTCACGGTCAGTCTGGTCTTTCCCACCATGCAGGGATAGGCATGGATATCCATGCTGGAACAGGTCTTTGAGTAGAGAATCACATTTATCTTGTGAATGGACAAAAACAAGAATTTTACCTTTATCAAACCACTCTCCAAGCAGCTCCAACAGCCTAAAGAACCTCTCATTTTCTGGCCGCACCTCAACCAGTTGTGTGATATCTTTGTTGACGACACTCCTCCCACCCACCTGGATCTCAACAGGCTTTGTCAGCACCTTACGGGCCAGTATCTCCACCTGACGTGGAAAAGTGGCTGAGAAAAGAACTGTCTGCCTATCTGGACGAGTATTCTGAACTATCCGAGTAATCTGAGGCTCAAAACCCATATCAAACATCCTATCAGCTTCATCCATCACCAAGAATGTAACTCTCCGAAGATTAGTAATCTTCCCACTGCTTGTGCAAAGAATATCAATCATCCTGCCTGGTGTACAAACAACAATTTCAGCACCCCTCTTCAGTTCACTGATCTGCTGGGCAACTCCAGAACCTCCATAGATAGCAACACAGTTGATGCCAAGCGCCTTCGAAAACTTCTTGATGTCTGAATGTATCTGCACCACAAGCTCTCTAGTAGGAGCCATTATAAGCCCAATTGGGCCATCTCCAGGAACAACAGCCGGCTGATCTTTGACATGCCTCAGCATAGGCAGGACAAATGCTAGAGTCTTGCCTGATCCAGTCTTTGCAATTCCTATACAATCACGCCCACTCATTATGATCGGCAGTGCTTGTGCCTGTATAGACATCGGTTTCTCGAAACCAAGTTTCTTGATTGTATCAAGGAGCTTGCTGGTAAGCCCACTCTGCACCCATGTCTTTATTGGCTTGGGTACATCTTTCCCATGCACCTTGAGCTCCAACTGCTTCCGATAAGCTGCCACTTCCTCAGCTGCCATCTTTGTAATATCCTTCACCTCAATGTAGAAATTCTTCCGGAACGGCTGGTAGTCGATCTTAGAATGGTCAACAATAGCCAACTTTTCTGCCTTTGTCTTCTTGACACGTTTCATGAACTCCTCATCATCCTCATCTTCGGAACCACCCTCATCATCCTCGTCATCTGCATAATCCGAGTCTGAGTCTTCTCCTTGTATAATTCTCCCCATCACCTTCTTTGGCCCCTTTTTATCCCCATTAGTCACAGCATCCTTAGCACTCTTATCATTCTTGTCATCCACATTGGCAGCAGGCATGCTCTCAAGCTTTGCGACCTCAGGCAATACCATCGAGTTCATGAACGCATCAAGCGGATCAATCTCATCTTCATCCATAGCATTGGCGCCGTTTGCATTATCACCCCCATTCGGAACATCAACGTCCATGGCACCGGCACCAGAACCACCATTATCATCGGATTTCTTACCATCCTCTTGGTTCCCCTCCTCATCAGACTCCTCGCCGTCCAAGGTCCACTTCTTCCCGGCATTGCCGCCATCTTCTGCTTCTGCGGGGGCTGCGGCGGCGGCGGCTGAGGTGCCAACTCCGGCCTCCTCCTGCTCGCGGCGCTTCGTCTCCTCCTCGCGGCGCTTCATCTCCTGCCACTCCTTGATGCGGCGGCGCCGCGTCTCCATCTCTTCGTCCAGCTGCTTCTGCTCCTCCTCCTTCTTCTTCTGGCGCCGCCTCTCGGCCTCCTCCACATCCACCACCTCCTCCTCCCTGGCCCCCGAAGCCGGCCCCTCCGGCTCCGCGTCGCGGTGGTGGTGGTGGTGGTGCGACGACCGGCGGCGGCGCTTGCGGTCGCGGTCCACATCCTCCTCCTCCTCCTCCGCCGCCGCCTCCCGCCTCCTCGACCTCTCCTCGCGGTCCCTCTCCTCGCGCCGCCGCGCACGCTCCCTCTCCTTCTCCTTCTCCCGCTCCTCCCGCTCCCGCGCCTTCCGCTCCTCGCGATCCCGCTCCTTCTCCCTGTGGCGGCGCTCCCGGTCCCGGTCCCGGTCCCGATCCCGGTCGTCATCCCGGTCCTCGCGGTGGTGGTGGCGAGAGGAGGATCTCTCGCGGTCGCGGTCGCGGTCGCGGTGGTGGCGGGAGGAGGACCGCTCGCGGTCCTTCTCCTTGTCGCGGCGGTGGTGCTTGGAGGAGCCGGCCTCGTCGCTAGACCCCATGTCGGCGGCGGCGGCGGGCGGCGGCGAAGCTTGGAGAGGAGGAAACCCTAGGCGGAGATGCGGTGGTGCGTGGAGTTGCGATATATTTTTTTCTTCCTTTTTTTTTTGCCGAGTTATTAACGAGTTATTAGAGGCGGTAATGTTAGGCGAAGCAGAACCAAGAGTCGGAGGCGGGTTAGGCCATGACGCCGACTCGATATCTCCTTCACCACTTGTCCTGCCTAATTACAAGCAAAACTAGAGTCGGAATTGCTTTTTTTTTTTTTGGGTAAAAATTAGATGAGCTATTACCACATAATAAATAAATAACTTAAAATTTTGAGTTATTTCATTTTTTTAAAAAAATAATATTCGACAATTCGGGAAGTGTATTCAAGAAAAGTGACCAAGTAAATGTAGCCAAGGTTGTCAGTATCGGGATACGTATCATGGTATCGCACGATACTATGATACTAGCCTAGCAAAATGATATGTGTCGCTTCATGAATTGTTTTCAGGTGGGAGCGAGCTAGGATCGGGATACAGGTCGTAAAATGGCGACACAAAATCGATCTTGTGCAAAATTGGCTTTTGGATTAGATTGGACAACCCATACGTCTAGTGGAAACCTTATGAAAGAGAGAAAATAGAGACTTGGAGTTGGATCTATCCATTCTCTCACTAGTTCCCCACGGGAGTACGAGACCGAAGGCAGCGCGACGTCGCACCGACGCTGCGGCGGCTTCATTCGTTCTGCTCAGTTTGGATCTCCAATCTCTCTGTTCTCTCGTTTTCTTCCTTTTCTTTCTCATTGATTTGTTTTGCCTATTTGTTGTAGGCTAATTTGTTGGCCTGTTCGTGAAGCAGCAGAAGTTTATTTGTGAAGAGGCTTCAGGGGCAGTTGCCAGCTGCAGCTTGTAGTAGTAAGGTGTGTTAGTGTGTTACTTTTACTCATGTTCATGTAATATCTTTATTCTTGAGCTGAAGCTTGAAATTTAGGATGTATTTTGAGGTTGTGTTCATGTTCATTTAGGAACTTAGGGTTGGAGATAAAGGGGAAATATCAACAGGAGAAAATCTTGCATGATCTACCGCTAGTGCTAGTGCTAGCACGGACATGCTTAAAAGGAACAATGTTGCAACTAAATGTGGCTGCAGTGTTATTTCGAACTAAATGTTGCTAGCTAGACGTCTGGACAATGTTTGAATTTGGAGAAGAACTATCTACATGTGCTTGACGTGTTCATGTATCTTAAGAATCTTTGTTAAACAAAAATATTAGCGCCAACGTGGTTTCTCTTGATAAATGTCTCTCTATTTGTACGCCATATATTATTACTGTATTTTTATATAGAGTGGTTATATGTAATTAATACAAATATTAATTATACTTAAAAAAATAAAATCTCATCGTATCAGAATACTACGATACGATACTACTTTGAACAAAACGATACTATCTAGGATCCCGATATGATACTGACAAGCTTAGATGTAGCTAAGCCTATAAGCAGAACCACATGATACCTAATTAATACTTCATGAAAACATATAAACATGTAGTAGTCACACACCCACCTTCAAATCAAGAAGAATAGTAAATCGTAACATAGTTAATCAATAATCATAAAAATGTGTAAATGTTTTTAATTTTGATAGCACGAAAGAGTGTAAAATATCTTAAATTCTATGAGAAAACAGTGTCAAATATACTAAACGTGCTAATAACAATTGTTTCTAGATCATCCAAGCGATCTGAAGTACAAAGGGGATGACATTTTCCATGTTGCAATAAACTAGCAAAAGGCTTGTGCTTTGCTATAGGTAAATGGAACCGTTAAATGCTAAAGGCACAATTAAGCATGCATATTAATATTGTTCCAAAATAGATAAATCTTTAATTAGGTTAAGTATTGGTCAGAAAACCCCAAAATAATATAGATTGTCTTAGCATGCACACTCTCACTCAACTCTCGTGTGGCAGGTGCATGATCTCGCTTCCAAAATCATACATAGGCTCGCATGGAGACCGTTCACGCCACACGTGCATCACAGATGACGCGTGGAGACCAATTTGTCATGTCTTGTAGACGACGATCAGAAAAAAAATCTTATATACTTAAAAATATTGATTTATTCGATAATTCACTGGGCTTCGCCTATTGTCCATTGTCCATACCACACTCGTTTTGCTGTCTACATCCAACATGTTTTTGTTCGTCATCCCACATCATCCATTCGCCATACGATGTACTATAATAATCGGATGAAGCGAAAAGAAACACATAATCTATTCTCCATTCATACAACGTGATAGCTGGAGGACTATTATTTTAAAGAATGTCATCGCCATCTCCGTCTATACAACAACGTTATGGGCACGAAGGCCATAGCCAATCATACCCCCATCTAAAAGAATCTATCAAAACAAGATAGCCAAGGACCTACACTAGAAGATCCGCCATTGATGACAAGAGAAAAACCAAAGCAATTACTAGATCTACTAGAGGGATCTTCCACTCTACCAGCAGCTCATCAGAAAGGAAGAGAAAGGAGGCCAGAGGACCGCGCTAGGGTTCCTCTTTTTTTTTTCTTTTTTTTTTTGGCGTGCGAACCTCAAAACTTGATCCAATATGTTTGGTTTGATACATTATCAAATTTGTTGTGTTTTTGGGGAAGTTTCCAAAGTACACAAAATTATGGTACGAAAAGATATTTGAGGCAACAAACCAAACCTACTCTTGGTTTTGGTACTAACATGGATGAAAAGATATTTGAATCTGAAGTACTCCACTAACAGGAACATGCATGTATGTACCCAAATTCTCCAGGGCAGACGGTTTTACCTCAGCTTGCATCAAAGAAGATCATTGCCGATTGTTCAGTAAATAATAACAATCATACATATTGGAATCTGGAGGCGCATATGTCAGCACCATGATGTTCTGTTACTTCAGACAAGAAAGGGCACGATTACAACTTACTACTGATGAAATTACAAGAGTGATGATAATCATGAGTCAGGGTACAAAGTCATCTAGGCGATTCAGTGCTATATAGTCCCCAAGATAATGTAGAGCTGCCTTTGTGGAAACAGGAATGCAACTCGCTTTTCTGCTAGGATCGTCGATCAATCTACAGCCATGGCATCTGAAGCACCGCCGCTAACTTCCTCTATGCTCATCTTCTGCTCTTCAGTGGCAGCTCTCAGCTCATCTGCTATGCTCCTCTGCTCATCATCGATCGAGATCTGCAGTTCCTCGACCTGTCATAGATACAACATCAGAAATCAATAGGCATCATTCTACTTGCAAAAAATATACCGGATCCAGGCATGAGTATGTTAGGAAGCTTCAAGGAAGAAAATGAAAAATGATTGAAATAACTATATTAGTCTTTCAAGATCCTTTCTTAGATAAATGGAAGCTAATAGCTTAGCATGTAAAATCCAGAAACAGACATATCTTTACTAATCTGGCCAATAATTCCTATACATAGTTTTGTATTGTGGGAAACGATGCCTGTAAACTATCATCAAGCCTGCCGTCCAGATTAATTAAGTCCAGTGAGTAACTGAGTATCCTCTGTACCACTCTACATTGAAAAGAAAAAGGTATGATTCAGAAAAGCAAAAGTAACATGACGAATAAACTCACCACATGAAGAAGAAGAGCAAACTGCTTCTTCCTTAGTTCCAGGGTCCTTATACATGCAGTATTCTCAGCCTCCAAATTAGCAATCTCCTTCTCAAGATCCGCAATGAGCTTTTCTGTTTCTGATCGTGGAGGCTGCAAAGAAATCATTTTTCTGATTGCTTCGCACTCCTCTTTGTGCTGCCTCTCAATTTTGCTCTGTTCCAGTTGCTTCTTGAGATCCTCAATATCAGTCTGAGCTTGCAAGATTTGTCGCTGAATCTCATCCTGCAGCTCGTTGAAGCTCTCCTTCTCCCTAAGGTTTGCATCAACGACAGCCTTGCTTTTAAGAAGAGGCAGCTCAAAAGTATTAATTTCCTGTAAAAAGGCCTTGTACAGCCTCTCACAGTCACTTATGTTGTCTGCATCCTTCTCAACCTCAGTGGCAAAGGACATGAACTTCTTCTGAAGCTTCTTAAGTGGTGGTTCACCCCTGGTAGTTGTTGTCCTGGTCAGAAGCCTATGTTTAATAATCGCATCATCTTCCTGCGGCCCAAATGCATAGTGTGCAGACATGTCTCCGCCCCTTCCAGCAACTTTCCTCCCTTTGGCAAGCATTTCACAATTTGAGGGATCCAATTACTGAAATCAGCACAGTGCTATAATAAAAAGAAACCGTATCATTTGGAAGTCAATCAAATTTATCTGTTTTGACTGACCTCAAATATAGAGGTTAATAAATTCATCTACAGGAAAATGGAGATGAATGGGCATAGAGCAACTCAGTAGTGAAGCACAAATCAGACAGCAGTAGTGTACACAAGACTAAAAGAATATGATGGGTGAAGACTGAAACAAACTTCATGATCCCATTCCCACACACCCAGTCATATATATATAGTTGCATCACACCCACGATATGCCCACATAAGTACTTTTGCGTTTCACCATCCAGGATAGCGGAGCGGGGCCAGGATCGCTGGACGCCTAGGGCTCAAATTGAAGGCTAAAACTCTCCATGATAATTCATACACTAAAGCACAGTGAAATTACAGGGAAAAGAAAAAGCAAGCTTCAACCAAAATTTCTAAGCATACAGTAAAAATACAACACTGAACTAAAAAATCACTAGAATACTTAATGGGACATAATTTTCACTCTTCATCTACCGTAGGGAGAGAACCTGAAGCTGAATCTGAAAAAGGAAGAATCATACTAAGTATGTAGGTCATGGTAGTGTTTGCGCGTCCTCAAAGCCTAGGGTCAGCAACAATCACATTTAGAGCAAGCTGCCCATTGTTACTTAATAGCCCCTGTTCCTGCTGTTTGTGGGGTTGGGATGGATTCATCGGTTTGTGGGGTTGGAGTGAACTCACTACCATTGGGCTGGACTTGGGTGAATGATTTTAAAGTTGTACTTGTCTTTCATCTAGGAAATCAAAACCAATTCCTAATTGAGTAATTGACTACCTGCTATCAAATGCAAAATAAGGATAGATTAGAGAGGAGACTGACTTGTAGTATTTGGGTAATCAAGCTTTGAAGCGCTGCAGCTCGTCGCCGGCTTGCCGCTGCCGAGATGCGCCGCCGATGTGTGCGCTGCCGAGATGCGCGGCGTTGCCGTGGACCTGTGTTGGATTTGGCGAGATGGCGAGAGGAGAGGAGCAGGTCGAGAGAGGGATGGGGGCGCTACTGGCCTGATGGGGGAGGCAGAGCGAGAGGAGAGGCGGTGGGACTAGCGGAGGACGGCGAGCTCCTCGGCGTCGGCGTCGGCGGCGGCGAGACCTGGAAGGAGAAGGGCGGCGGCGTCTAGGGCTCGCGTGAGCAACTACGCGGCTGCATCACATAACATGGGCCTGGTTGGCCCACTGTATCAAGCATGGGCTTCGGACGAAAGCCCTGGCCGGGCCGTCAGCCTTCCTGCACATGGGCTGTAAATAGGCCGCGCGATCAGAGATGGATGCTGCTTGTTCGTGGCCCATGGTGGTGGGCCGTGGGCCACTTCTCAGGCGCGGGCCCGTGTCGGCAGTAAACGACAGGGTAGAACCAGAAGCAGGTTGTGCACAGGTGGGCCACCACGTGTACAGAGAAGCTCTGGATTGGGCGGTTGACTTTGTCGGTGCCAGCGTGGCACGTAAGTACGGGTACTGTGTCCAGGTCAGACTGCCTTGCTGTTCAATAGTGATATGTAAAACCTACCGACAATAGTGTACCTTTTGTTTTTATTTGATACTCTGGTTATCACAAACCTAACTTTTTCTTCAAACTTTCAACCTTTTCCGTCACATCAAACTTTCCTATTCACATAAACTTCCAACTTTTCCATCACATTATTTCAATTTTAACCAAATTTTCAATTTTGACATAAACTAAACACAACCTATGTCTCCAGGTGTAATTTATTACATATTTGCAACATTTCTTTAATATAAAATATGTTAGCCCTATCTTTTAAAAGTAATCATAAGGGTGTCCAAGCATGTTCATACGGGTGATTGTACATGGTTTTTGAGCGGTTGTGTGTTTGTACCGTGTTTCTCAAATAATAACAATATTTTTTTCATTATGTGCGTGAGTTCATGTATGTGCGCCCATTTGTATGAGTGCGTGTGTATGCATTGTGTTTCACCAAAAAAACATAATACGCTTTTCATTCAAAAATAATACTACTAACTAGGCATACCATTATTGTTATAAGTGCACTCATTATTTTAGGACGAAAAGAAATAGCACCTTGTTGTATGGCAAAATGGACCAGCCAATGTTTTCTCAAAATGCACTACTAAAAGAATAATTTTCGCAGGTGGCCAACACAACTGACAAAATGGATACAACCAATGTTTTCTTAAAATATGCTTCTAAAAAATAATTTTCGCAGGTGGCTGACATAAACGCTAGCAACCAAAGGCCATTGAAAATCCCGGTTGCGGTTCGCTTGAAAAAATCGATTTTCGGAGGTGGACCTTAAGAGGACCACTTGTGAATATCTATTTTTGTAGGCGGCATTACTAAGAGGACCGCTAGAAAAAAGGTTTTCTGCCAAAAAAAATCCAAAGATGGCGCTGCATTTTCAAAATCAACATCCAAAGATGGCACTGTATTTTCAAATCCACATCTAAAGAGCACTACATCTATTTTTCACTCCATTTCCAACATGCAAACATCAACACATGCAAATGAATTTGCATCAACAACCATCGTTGTGCTGGTTATCATCGTCGCAGCGCCATCTGTTGTCGTTTTTGGAGTGGGATAGGGAGGACTTCAAGATCCGGAACCACGTAGATCCAGCCACCGTTGCCACTAGATCTACGGCCTCTAGTCACTGCCGCCACTGGATCCGCGGCTTTCCGTCGTCATCGCCAACGGCTTCCTCCCTTCCCACCGCCGAATCTACTTCTCGTCGCCACCGCCGCCATCACCAAGGGCATAGGCTGGAGGGTGTGTGTGTGTGTGTGTGTGTTTGTGCGTGTGTGTGTGTGTTCCGAGGGGGGGGGAGATGTGTCGCACCGTGGAGTCTCTGGAATTTAAGAACATAGTTTTTTTTAGTCGGTGCTCTTTTCGATGGCGATCACTTAGGAGGTTCACTTATAAAAATAGGTGACTATTTTTTACAAGCAAACCTATTAAGTGACAACAACCAACAAAAATCGATTTTTGCTGGCAGTTCATGACTGGAATTTCACAAAGTATGTTCATTACACCCGCTAGTAAAAAAATAAAAGGGTGGTGTCATGAAGAAATGGTATTGTAGTGGTGATAACAATAATTAAAAGAACAAACAATGTTGAACAACTAATTATCATTTTGGAATATCATTGGTCAAACTTTCGAAACTTCAAGCATCAATTCGTTTTCAGAATACTTTCAGAATTTAGCTGGATTAAACACTAGAAAAAGCTCCATATATATCATATACTATGTCCCAAGACTCACTACCATAATATGATAAATTATTAGCTAACGAATATATCCCAACAGTACAATTTCTCTGTGCCCTTTGAACATCCCATTGTTATACATATAATTAATTAAGTAGTACATTATACGTGTCAATTAATCAGTGTAAACTAGGACGGATCTAGTCAAACATTTGCAAATTAAACCCCCTCATACATGTGTGACGAACAGTAGTACTAACATACATCCTGCACTTAAAGGCGATCTAGCCATGAACAGAATATAATCAAACCAATATTCAATCCTATCAGTGACGGCATTACAAGAGACAAAGATGCAGAGCTACCCCTATAATTAAACAACAACATCACGTGAGCTCTGATCAATGTTCATAGACAATTAATCGATGCATCCATTCATGCATATGCATTGATGGTCAAAGTAAAACCTATAGCTAAGCTAGCTAGCTTAGCTCCTGTAAAGGCATCACCCCTTTTAACTCTCTCTGTTTCTTTTAATCATCAGGGTTTAATTAACTATTGTAATTAATATCATATCATATCACACTCATACTTAGATAGATTCCTCATCGAGGTTGCCACACACACTAAGATGTATAGACAAGGTGAAGTCTCCATTCCTATTCTTTTTTGGCAGTGGTCAGCAACCCTAGCTACCAAACCTTCCTTGGTTCTAGACTGCTTTTGTCTGTGATTCCCTACTAGTATATTAATGTTTATGTCTAGCTCTAATCAGAGATCATTATCTTAATCAAGCACACATGCATGGATGGATGGATGCATCTTCTTCTTCTGATCACATTTCTAGGAAGAGTTGACATTGGTTGATGCATCACGAATGAATATGATGGGGATGCTCTTGGGCAATGAAAATCTAGCTTCCTCGATCACTTCGATCGAGCCGTTTGTTGTCTTGTTTGTAATTATGCACCAACAAGATGACAACTTATAGCACTGCACTGTCAACCAAGGTGATTAACTCTCGAGATTCGCACTCACACAATTCGTCACAAGCTGTGGGTGCAAAGATGAAATTCTTGATATGCATGCATGTCATCGAATGTTACTGCAGCTAGAATTTTAATTAATTATCTTCACGTCCTGCTGTTAGTGTGAGGTCTTGTCGCAACATTGGCGCATTTTATCAAAATATGTTGTGTTTATTGGGTCGACTTAAATATACCGTCCAAGTTTCCACCGAAGTTATTGTTATATTTCTCACGACAATACATCAGATTTACTTAGTGCCATTTCAAAAATGGTAATGTCAAAAAGAAAAAAAATACAAGTTGTCAAATGCCATTGCAAAGAGCATTTGACCAGATATATAAGCAACAAATTTGCACTGGCTACAAGGCCACTACATGACCATGGCTTAATCTATCACACACTAAGACAAAAATAGCCTAATTAATTAGTGGGACTGTGGGAGCATATGCCAAAGCACACACTAGCTAGCTAGCTAACACTCCAGTGAGCAAGCTAATTAAGCTCCACTATTACTACTACTACTACTACTGCACAAAGCCAGTAAGCCAGTGTGATGCATGCAGCTGTATTATAATTAAGCATTTCGAATCATCTGAAAGAATTCTGAAGAAGTCTGAACTCTCTGAACCCTCACGTGCCATGGCGATCTCTACACATTCAGATATTCTCATCTCATCTTATGCCGACTCTGCAGAGCCCAAGAACCATCGCACCGCAGCGTAGGATCGAGTTTTTAACTGACAAATCAGCCCTAAACTCGCGGTGTCAGCGAGCAGTTCAAGAACGTTTACTACTGCAGCTAAAGCTAGCTTCAGTAAACAAATCGATCACCATGCAATTGCGACCTCGCAATTAAGGCTGAGATTAGAATTTTCTTCTGCATGGTGCGTGTGCGCGCGGATTCCGATGCTTCGCCATTAACTCTCCATGGAAGACTTGATTCCGTTGCCTTGTTCCATGCATCCGAGAGAGAAAATGTGAGAGATGGAGAAGAACACTGACCGATCGATCTCAGCTGTGCTGCACGTCCTCTCTGAATTTTGTCTGAATTTACTTATGTTTCCAAGGATACTATTGGTGATTTGCCTTGGCCTGCTCTGCCTTGGACGGTGTAGTTTTATTTTTACTACTGCTGCTGCTGCAAGTAGGGGATGTGCAATTTCCAGATGCCATGGTTGTAGTAGGCATGTTACTACATGATGTGATTAATTTGCTAAGGGCACAAAGCAGTGACAGAATTTGCTTTCTCATCATTTGTCAGTGTGTATGAGTTTCAGGGTGTGTTTTGTTCAGTCAAACCATTAATTTGTGGCATATTTTTGTTGACATTTGGTTATCAACTCGTTGAATTGCATTTTGGTTCTTAATATTATTTTATTTCCAAAATAGATAGTTGATACTGCTAGTTCTGAATCTTAATTACTGCCAAGAAGATAGTAGCTATTATTAATGTTCTGAATCTTACCGTCAAGAAGATAGATTAGTTGTTAACTATGCTAGCTATGACCATCAGTTTAATTTTCTGAATCTCATTGTCAGAAGGCTAAGTAAACTGCAGATTTTAGTACTACCATTCTTTCACCTCTCCATTTCTGAATTACTCATGCATCTCACATTAATGTGCCATACCAATACTAATTTGTCTACATATGTAAAGACTCAGCATCAGACAATACACTCACACCTGTAACACGACAGAATAGGAATCAATCACACAGCAAAGGGGTAATTAAGTGTACATGTTGCAGGGGAAGCATACAAATTTCATGTTAATATATGCACATAGAGGAAAGTTCTTTTGACTCTAGGGTAGGGGGTATTTCCAATTCTCCATTGAGGTGACCTCCAATGACCTCACAGCATGCAGCAGCAGAAGAAGCAGGCAGGGCTATAGGCCTCAAACAGTGAAACCATTGTCTGTATTTGTGAGAGTCTTGACAAGCACCAATTCCAAGGACCCAACCAAAAGTTTTCATGGCATTGAAAGCCATAGGTCTTCCTATCCTCAGGCTCACACACACACAGCTTTGGGTGAAGCTGAAGCTGGTTGGTTCTTCCACATAACTCTGGAGAGAGAAGAGCATGGAACTTACAGTCTTCCTGTTCCTTGTCTGCTCATCTTTCTTTGCCATCAAGGAGAGTACATGTATTCAATTGTTTACTGAAGAGTACATATACTCCATTCAATTCAATGTGTGTGTGTTTTTTTTATATAAACTCAATTCAATGTGTTTGAGTAGGAGTAGTAGTAGTATTGCTGTATTGCTGCTGACAGGTTGCTTCTCTGAATACCATGGCATGGTAGTGCAACAAATGCCATAATACCAGTCTTTGAAACAGTGCAAGACATTTGTTTACATGCATCAGAGTATTCAGTACTGCTCCATGCATGTGTATTCACTAGGCACTGTATTTATCTTTTTTGCAGAATGGGGGAGAATATTAATAAAATACACTCCCTTTAGCTCCTCTGAAAAAAGAAGCTGTTTTCTGTTGAATCACTCCTGCAAAAGCTTTGACAAGAAACTATACATGCTAATCGTGCTTAATTAATTACTGTAATGTGTCTGAACCAGGTCATGTGCTTGTTGTGCACTAGCAACAGGGACAGTTCAGTTTAAAGGCAAAAAAAAAAAGGTTTCCATGTGAGAGAAACAACACAAACAGCAATGGCAACAACATGAACAAGCAGCAACCTTGCAAAGCAACAAGCACACACTGTTACCACTCAAAAAGGTTCTGAGTTAACCCCAAACAAGCATTAGTTCAGAGTTCAGATTGGGGTGTATATGCATGCATGAATGAATCATGAATGGGGTCCTAACAAGAAAAACATGTGCCACCAACCCCAGCATATGTATGTAGTGCACCAGTATAATTAACCTTTTTTTTGTCTGAATATTACTCATAGTCATATCATATCTCACTCATTGGCACATTGCATTTGCATGCAGAAAGAACAGAGGACTTGCCCTTTTGGCCATGCAAGTACTAGTAACAAGTTAACAAAGTAGTAAAGTGGTAAATTGGAATCTTCAATTTTACCCCTACCTTAAGCAAAGACATCTTCAGCAGAGACTTCAATGTCCATGTACAACTATCACTACCACTGCATAGTGTCATGCATCATTGACTCATCATCCATGCATCCAATTCCATTTACCCCTCCTTGTTAAGGAAACTACACTTTGCCTCCATAACACCAACTAAAGCCATACACACCACTGCTATCACTATGCAACAGCTACTGCTACTATACTAGCCTTTCTTTCTCATTCATTCATTCATTCATTCAATTCTCTCTCTTTCTCTTCACAGCATACATAGGCCATGTTTAGTTCCAAAACAAAAATTTTCACCTGTCACATCGAATGTTTGGACACATGCATTGAGTATAAAATGTAGACGAAAAAAACCAATTGCACAGATTGCGTGTAAATTGTGAGACGAATCTTTTAAGCCTAATTGCGCTATGATTTGACAATGTGGTGCTACAGTAAACATTTGCTAATGACGGATTAATTAGACTTAATAAATTTATCTCGCAGTTTCCTGACGGAATCTGTAATTTATTTTATTATTAGAGTACGTTTAATACTTTAAATATGTATCTGTATATCCGATGTAGCACGTAGGGCAAAGCAAGGCCATACAACTACTATTCCTCACATATTCCCCAAACCAGAGTAAAATTACATATTTACCCCCCTCATCACTTTCTCTCTCTACCACTCACTTAAAAAGGGGAAGTACCACACATACAATCCATTGCTTGCTCAAAGAAAGTAGAGAGTGTGTGAAAGCTGAGCTGATCTCTCAAGAACAAGAGAAGAGGAGGCAGAAGCAAAGTGAGATCAAGCTGATAGTGAGAGTGAGATCAATGGAGCTCTTCCCTTCGCAGCCGGATCTTTCCCTCCAGATCGGCCTCCCCACCGGCGCAGCCGCGGCGGCGCATGGCCACGGCCTCAACGCGAGGTTCTTTGCCGCCGCCGCGGGAGCGGGTGGCCACAACCCGGCAATGGCGTCGTCGCCGCCGTCGTCGCTGCAGCTTCCGCTTCCCATGCCGCTGCCGCTGCCGCTGCCCATGGCTCCAGCCGGCGCCGGCGGCCTGCAGTTCTACCCCGACGCCGCCGCCGCCATGCTGAGGCCCATACGCGGCGTGCCGCTGTACCACCACCACCAGCAGCAGCACGCCGCGGCGGCGCCGTTCGTGGGCGCGGCGCCGCTGCCGCACCACCCGAGCTCAGGCGGCGCGTGCTACTGCGAGCCGTGCCACGTCGCCGGCGCGTGGCGCAGGGGTGGCTGCGGCGGCGGCGGCGCCCGCGGCGTGCTCCCGGCGAAGCGCGCCCCGCGCGCGCCGCGTATGCGCTGGACGTCCACCCTCCACGCCCGCTTCGTCCACGCCGTCGAGCTCCTCGGCGGCCATGACAGTATGTGCCCTCATCATCACCCATCCATAAAACTTCAAATCTTGAAAACTTCATATGCCACCATCATCATCTTGTATTCTCGTGCTAAGCTAGGTCATGATTCTTGAGAAGTTTTTGTGCAAGTTTTAGCTAGGTTTCATTAATGATCTCATTCACATGAAACTTTAATTTGTTGATCGATATTTTTTTCAGGGGCAACGCCAAAGTCGGTTCTTGAGCTGATGGATGTGAAGGACCTCACCCTGGCTCATGTCAAGTCTCACTTGCAGGTAAATTTCACCACCATCTTCTTACTCCCTACTCATGCTTCTAGTACTAGCTACCATCACTCTTGTGAGCCTCCTCCTTCAGTCAAACCATCCCTTTGTATGTAGTAAGAGAAAGAAATATGGAGTATAGGTACTATATCTGTCCTAAAATATAATAATCTAACTTATACGAATCTAGACAGATGATCTATTCATATTCCAGATTCGTGGTATTAGGACGAGTCAAAATTTATGTTTTGAGATGAATGAAGTATATATATAGAAGGATCTACTAGTAGTAGTAGAGAGGAATTGAAGTTACACAAAGATATGCATGGTCTCTCTGATCCTCCTGTCTGTTAGTACACCACACACACACTGCTCAATGCTGTAGTGTAGTACACACACATGCATGCAATAGATCACAACAATATAGTGAGAGAAAAAGGTAGGCAGAGAGACAGTGAGCTACTATAAACTAGAGAGATGGCCAGATGGGGTTAAGTGGCAACAGTGCCACACTCTGTCATCTTCTGCATTTACACACATCTCTTGTACTACCACTACAAGTAATACTACTACTGTATCATGCATGGAAACTTCTCCTTTAGCTAGCTTAGGTCAAGTCATTCCATGTAACAATACAGGTTTCACATCGATTGATCCATGCAAGTTGGAAGTATAGTACACTAGTTAACCTATCAATCACACATGTACATCATGTGTGCATGATTTGCATTGCAAAAATGTCAATGTGAATGGGTTAGGTTTCCATTCTTCTTCTCCCTCCTTTGATTAGCTAGCATTTTCAGATATCTGTCATGTCAAATCTCTCAGCCCATCATTTTCTGCAGGTGCAAATCTTGTGACGATTTGCCAAGGCACACATAATATATTCCTTGATATCTCTCTCCATATATGCATGATCCTAAACTAATCAGTGTCTTTTTTGGCCATGTTGTTGCTTGTTTCTGCAGATGTACAGGACAGTGAAGAATACCGAAAGGCCGGCAGCTTCGTCAGGTGAACAGTGCAAATATCTCATAATATGCTTTGCTTTAGAATAGATGCCTAGCTTAAGCACACGCGGTCGATCGCTTTAGCCTTCCATTTTTATTCTATTCGACGTGTTGTTGTTTTTGTGCTTCCAATCATCAACAACATCTTCTTCTTCACCATCACTTGTGTCTGGTATATTCTGCTCTCTGATATGATGCATTGACCAATATAATCAATGGTGCTAATGTGATGTTCTTCTTGTTTCCTTGATTTATTTTTGCAGATCAAGCTGATGGGTTTGAGAATGGTTCGGCCGGCGAGATCTGCGACGAGAACTCGCTCGACCTGCACGGCGGATGCAGGCCGGAGGCGATGTCGGCGGCGGCGACTGCGGCGGCGGCGCGACATGGAAGGTTAGCTGCCTGTAACGATCATGGGAGCAGCACCGGTGCTCATGGCGCCCTGTGGAATAGCTCCTCAAGGTGGTCATCACTACTAATTAACTTTGTTTTGTTAAACAAATTTTATATTTCTCGAGAAAGTAGAGATACCTAAATTTTATACCGAAAATTTTAGTACATCGAACTACATAGCGCTAGCATTTAGAGGTATCAAATTTTATATTAGAAAATATGGTTATTCTTGATACCTTCTCAAGGATGATAAAATTGTCCTATTTTGTTTCTGCAGTACACAATTACACAAGTGTAAATTAATTTTAAAACTATTAATCAAATTAATAGTATTTTGTGTGTGAAAAGAAGTGGTAATAAAGAAAAGTATATGTAGGATTAAGCATGGATCAAAGCTATAGCCTTTTGATTGATGTCACCTCACACTGCCATCTTAGGAGAGCTTTAATCCTTTAGGTCGGCATGGAAAGTGTAACAAGCTAGCAGCCTTCTTTTACACCCACATGCACATCATATCACATATATTATCCCCAGCTGGAGTAGTTTACACTGGAATCAGTTCCCGATAAATATGATCTTGATCAGAAAGTGCCCTACTCATTGAGACCCTGGAAACCCCTTTTGTCAAGGATCACCTAGACATGCTTGCATGCATCGATCTGCACATATATATGTGCTTCTTTCAATTATGACCTAATTATGCATGCATACATACCCCCATGCAGCATGCATGGTCCTTTTGTCAGTTTAGAGCGTGTACATGGAAGTTCATAGATAGTGCTATAGGTAGTACTAACTAGTATATACAATAACTGAATAAGTTCAGATATCCATGTGATTTGTTTAGGAACAGTAGTCTATAGAAGTATGTAACACTCTCAAACTAACCTCTTAATTTTTTTTCTTCTTCTTAGTTTAGCCTCTCTCTCTTTTTTTTTGTCAACAAAATGCATCTGACCTATATACTTGTGATGGTTATATAATTAACAAGGTTTAGTTGCATCTCTCTACAGGGAGGACTGGTCTGGCTTCCATGAGTCCAACACTGGAACCATGCAAACTCTGAAGGTAAATATATAAATGTTCACCTATACTGAATTTGCTACAATTAAAAGAGCAAAAAAATTGCTTCAAACCCAGCTGTAAGGTATGCGAGATTATATCACCTGCAACTTATGATCATTCTTGTGCAGGATATGCAATCCAAGAGCCTAGAGATCTTATCAGACATGAACTCCTGCGTTTCGGAGACGACATCGAGCACCAGCGAGCTGAACCTCGAGTTCACGCTAGGGCGACCACAAAACCGACCAAACTAATGATCAATCGACACCGAACAGTACCAGTCGATAACTGATCTGCAAAGCATCATCATGATCATGATCATCGTCGACAAGAATTAGGGGAAGTAGTTTGCATGTTCATCGATCATGCATGTTAACATGGTCCCAAAGAGTAGACATTGTCATCTTTCACTGTTGAAAAAGATGTTCAAGGTGAAGGACAGTGTGGAAAAAGGAGGAAAGCTAGCTAGGTAGTGGTAGAGGTGAGGTGAAAGCAAAGCATTTGTGCCAATGGGAAATGGGGTTAATGTCTAGGTCAAATTAGATGGCTCTTTTTTTTTTTTTTTTTGCAGTTGTAACATTGAGCTAGCTAGCTGATGGGGGAAGAAAAGGAGAAAAGGGTGGCTTTTCTACTGCAATCACATGCATGTCCATGAGCTTTGCTAGATAGTAGCTTTTGTATCCTTGACAGTAGGAGAGAAAAGAGATAAAGCTGATGATCTATGTGTATGCACATTATGCAGTGCTGTTCAAGACCTTTAGGGAGATAAGGTGACCATGATAACAACATCATATAGCTGCTGACATCTGTGTATGCTTATTATTAGTCAGTGATCTCAACTGTCCTGAAACATGCAAAATTAGGGAAGCAAAAAGAAACTTCTGATCAACTGTGCCCATTCATGCAGTTCCTTAATTGATCATATCTACAGTCCACAATAATTCAGAGTGATGCAAGCAATAACTTAATTTGTTGAGATAATTAAGGAGCTTGCATGTTTTCTCCATGAATTTTGGGAGTAGTAGTTGATGAGATCGAGATGCTTGCTGTATAGTGGTAAAGTGGTACTTCCTCCGTCCTAAAATGAAGCCATTTTTGAGGTTGGCACGGGTATTAAGAAAGTAGGTGAGAATGATTGGAGAAAGTGTGTGATTGGTTGAAAAGAGAAAGTAGGTGAAGAAGAATGGTTGTGATTGGTTGAGAGGAGGAGGTAGGTGAAGAAATAGCTTTATTTTAGGACAAGACACTGTGCTAGAAATAGCTACATTTTGGGATGGAGGGAGTAGTAATATACTATGCATGAACCAAGCAAGCAAAGGTGATGGATGGATGGACAGGATTGCAATTGCATTGAACACAATGAATTGAAGAGACCTTGACATGCAAGAGATATGTGTGTTGCAGTGGTACTAGCCACTAACTCACTACTATATACTACATATACTGAATAGTATATGTATACTGGATACATATACTCTACATATACTGGATAGTATTATACTATTATAGTACTACCAGTATAGTACTTCATGTTTGACAAATGACAACAAGGCCTTTCTGTACCATATTCTGGTGATGACCGGGCAGGAAGAAACACTGGGAGCACTGACACACGGCTTACCTAGCTGCCCCTGTCTTCAGTTCGGCAGCCTAGCAAGAATTCAAACCCTAGGCCTGTTGACACTTGTGACATCTTGTCCAATTGCAAAATACTCCCCATGCATGCATGCATGACCTGATGAATTATCCGTGCAGCATGGCAGCCAGCTCTAACAGAATGTTTTCAAGATTTATAGTACATCCATGGCCAAGGTTCATCTCAGGTTGTGTTCCTTTAGAATGCAGGATTTGGCAACACATACTCTAGTTACCTTTTTTTTTTTAAGGACAAAGAGAGTAGGAGAGAATTGAATCACATGAAAAATGATGTCATGCAACAACGAAATCTACAGATAATAAATCCTCATGATTTTACAAAATGTATTGTTTGATAACTCCATAGGAAAAGCAAAGAAACTTTGAATCACAAGGAAGAGAAAACATGATGTCAGTTTTCCTAAACTCCTTATGAAATGAGCGCTATTCCATGGGAATTTCAAATGACTTTGGGGAACCCATTCCTTTGGTGTGTTTAGTTCCTGAAAAAAGTTGGAAGTTTATGTGTGTAGGAAAGTTTTTGATGTGATTGAAACTTAGGAATAGGGGGGAAATTAAACACGGCCTTTGTTTTGTTCCAAAGGACCATATGTATGACATTCTTTTTCAATGAATTCTACTCCTGATCCAAAATTCCTCCACGTTTTCATTTGATCCAAAGGAGCCCAGAAGAGAGATCGATATAATGCAGGAGAACGATCCTCTTCCCTGTCTTTTATCTCCTCTATGTAGCTAGCATTATGCTATTCTTTTAGTCTGAATATTAATTGGTAATAGGAACAAAACACACAAACTAGTATATCAGCAGATTAAGGAGATGCAGCTTATGTGTAATAATGTAGCCTCCTAAACAGTCAAAAGGAAACAGCAATGAAAAAAGGGGAAATTTTCATTGCTTTGTTCATATTGATATACTCCATCCGTCCCATAATATATGGGATTTTGAGTTTCTATTTGCATTGTTTGACCACTCGTCTTATTCAAAAAATTTGTGCAAATATAAAAAACGAAAAATTATGCTTAAAGTACTTTGGATAATAAAGTAAGTCAAAAAATAAATAATAATTCTAAAACTTTCTGAATAAGACGAGTGGTCAAACAGTGCAAACCAAAACTCAAAATCCCTTATATTATGAGACGGAGGGAGTAGCTAGCAGTGATGGTGAAGAAAGCATGAATCAAAAGCCAACAGCTCAACACAGAAGCAATGCCGGATAGCTAGATCAGCTGCTGAAGGTCAATTTTGGGTCAATCTTGAGAGAGAAAAAGATACTGTGCAGCACATTAGTGATGTGACTTGGTGATAGAGAAAGAAGAGAGAGGAAGCATAGTATATTGCTACTTGCTAGCACACACAAGAAGAGATCAGGAATTCAGGATGAGTCTGAAGAAAAAAAATAGGGCATGCAATATATGCAGTATGCTGGTAGGAACACTGGTGGTTGCATTGCATGCACAGACAGCAAACATAAATGATAACAGCAATCAAGAGAAGGCAGGACATGGAAGAGGGAGGAAGTTATGCCTGCATTTGCATTGCATTGCATGGGGAAGGAGCAGAGACCAGTGTAGCTAGACTCCTACAGCAAAAATAATAATAATAATAATACAGTGCCACATGAAAGCTAGGAGTAGGAGTGAATGTATGATGGGTCACTTCAGTCTGGGACCCACATGAACAGTGCCTCTGACCCTGACCCAGTAGCTTGTGTTTGCATGCAGACATGCTGTTGCAGCAACAGTTTCATGCCTCCATCTCTCTTTCTGCTTGAAGAACAGAAGAACTGAAGAAGGCTACTCCATGTACAGTAGCTAGCTTGAAGAGAGAATTGAAGAGCATTTTTCGGCTTTGGCAGCTCGCACATGTACAGTAGCTGTAGGACAATAGGTAGAGAGAACTACTGCATCTTGCACATCATAAGGTAATCATTCTCAAATTATTGGAGTATGCAGCAGCTGGATCAGCAGCAGCTATAGCCATCCAGGAGAGGAGAAAGCAATAGTAGTACTAGTAGCTTTCATTCAGAAAGAAAAAGAAATAATCAGAGTGGATGGAGAAAACTATTCGATCTTCAGTGTGTTTTCACCTTTCAATCTATCACAGGAAAAAGAAAAAGATTACTAGTAGTACTGCACACATTGTGTGAGTAGTAAAAAGTTGGTCAGGACATTTGAAAAGGAAGATGTGATCACAGTCATGTTTTTCTCGTGGAAATTTAACTGAAAAGGTCGTTCTTGTGCAATTTTTCTATTTCAGATTATTTTCAATTTTCTTTCTCTCTCTATTATCCAAATTTATTGATGTCAGCAAAGTTAAAAATATGTTGTGGTGCAAAATACGTACAGCATTTCAAGGTTTTTGTTCCTTGACCAACAACTACAAAGTACTACTCGAAATCTCTTGATGTCAGCAAAGTTAAAATATGTCTCTTTTCATATCTCCAGGGTTACCTATATGCATGTCATACGACATTATGTATGTAAACTCCCTAATAACATAAATATCTTTTGTCGCAACAAAAAAAAATAAATAACTTGACTGTACATAAAACGTTTTCTTTTAAAAATACTTTACTAACTTTTTTAATGAACACTTAGCTAACTAGAAAGCACAAAAACAAGAACATATTAATTGCTTCTATTTGAATAGATGACGAATGGTGCAACCGGCCCAAGACCAGGCCCAGTCAAAAGCTTCCCTGTTTGCAGCCCAGGCCCATTCTTGCACAGAGCCCATCCAAGCTAGCATGGTCAAAAGGCCCAAATAATTTTGGCCTAGCATCGCTCAGAGGCCCAAGTAATTACGGCCCATCCTAACAGCTTGGCTCACAGGCCCATATATTTACGGCCCATCCAAGCATGCTAGCCATAGGCCCAAACAGTTACGGCCTAGCGAATCCAATTCTTATCCTGGATGTGGGCCGAAAATAACGTACAGCTCGTATCAACGTCATAGTACAAGCCCAAAATCACCTGGAGAATTTGCCCCCTGTTCAAGGACGTTTTGGTCTTTTTTGGCCAATTTATCTGACCACTATTTCTCATTCTCATATGAACAGTTTTCAGTTTGATACTTGTCTTCCTTTCCCTCTCACACACTGCAGCTTACAAATAAAACCAAACAATGCACAGCAGACAGACAAACTGACAAAGGGACAATCACACAAGCTGACACCAAGCATGGATATGAACATTCTGGGACAGACCGGCCAAAGCAAGAACAGATCATCATCGACCCTGCAGGGGTCGTTGGCGTCGCATGCTGCATTATCGACACACATCCATGGCGAATGATGGATGCATTTACCTGTTGATTTATAGACGTTTTGCTTTGGTTTTGGCCTGTGCATTGCATCATCATCATCATCATTTCGATCTCTTCATCGAAAGCGACAATGTTTAATCACGACTATTACACATACAGCTGTTGTTGTTGCTGGTCAGCCATGGGAAGTAAACACAGCTTTTCTTTGCACAAGTAAAGGAGAAGCCATTAGTTGGTTGGTTCCGTGTTTTTCTTCTTCGATTACATGGTAATCCCACACTCAAAATTAACTAGTGACAGAAGTTCAGTTAGCATAAAATCGACTTGTTGGTACTAAAATTTCATGCTAAAAGCTTTTTTTCCTCTTCAATAGCTAAATGATTTTATACGAATAAATTGGCTATTTATATAGTCAATGGATTTAGAATAGCTTTTTAATAAATTGATATATGAATTTCTTTTTCAAAAAAAACCTGTGTCGTTTAGGAGCTCAGAAATAATGTCGTATTAATCAATTCCAAAAGAAAACCTTACTAAGGGTGTACTCTTTACTCTTATTTTAAAATTCTACTCCCTCATTTTGTGAATACATGTTTCTAAAACAGCTAAACAGTGCATTTGTTATAAAAGTTTTTCTATAAAAAAAACTGCTGTAAAAAGTCGAATTTATTTTTAAAAATTTTTAGCTAATACTTAATTAATTACTATGTCCTAAATCGCCGTTTCGTTTTACACATGCCACGGGATGGTCCTAACGCTTTCAAAAAAGAACACGGCTTATTAAGGTAGGTAAAGGCCTTACCGTACGTGGAGACATCTGAAGCATTGACAAGTCGTCCTGCCCTGCAGGCTGCAACTAACCACACATTCCACATCTGATTCCTGTTCTGTTTTAAGCCAAAATTTCTTTTTCTTCTGTTTTGGAGACAAGCAGTACATCTCCTGATCTACTTTACCCAGAGAGAGATCACTATAGCTAGATCAAGGTGAATGAAAAGGCATGCATGCATGCTTGATCGATCCAAAGACGAATGATCAATATGCATGACAGTGAAAAGAAATAAAGAAGCTTTATTCGATGACATAAAAATGATGACCCCTGCTGCCTGTCCTCCTTTGCAATCATTTTTATTTTTTTTGTTGTCCATTTCCCCTTACCCTCCTCCATCTCCATGTAATGAACCGTGGGAGAGGACACGCTGACACAGCATTCTGATCATTCTGTACCCATATTAAGATTCATACATTGAGTAACTTATGAACAAGTATAAAGGGAGGCAACCAAAGGTTTGATCATTCTGTACTCATATTGAGATTCATACATAGGGTAACTTACTACAAGTTTAAAGAGAGGCAACCAAAGGTTATAAACTTATTGGTAGCCAAGAGCTTTTATTCCAGTTTAGATAGCATAGTATCTACAGAATTTCGTGCTAAAAATCTATGTGATTTTAAAAATATTATTTCAGGTGACCTTTTTATTGGCGGAAGTTGAAAGTTTATCCCATCACATCTATTTTTAGTTCTTGTTGGTTATATGTCCATAAACAGAGGCCGGAGATGTAACCCATTTCCATTATTAAAAAAGAAGGTGTAAGCGAATCGCTCGATTTTTTTCTTTTACCTAAGAGCTTATTTGGTACAGCTCCAACTCAATTAGCTCTAGGAGTTAGTTAGAGTGGAGTTGTAGGTGGAGCTGAATCCCTAAGTAAACTAGTTTTTTTTTTTGAGACAGACCATAAGTAAACTAGTTTTTTTTTTTTTAGAATTACACAGTACAACGCAGACACTCACAACGCACGCGCACTCACCCCTATAAACATACGCACGCAAACCCTACCCCTATGAGCATCTTCGAAGACTGGGCCGGCAAATCTTGGAAAGATTAACGAAGTCACCACAGGCGTCTCGCTATTGAAGACTGGGCCGGTAAATCCTGGAGAGATTGACGAAGTCACCACAGACGCCTCGCTGTCGACGGGTACGTCTCTTACCACTGAAAACACAACGCCATCAGTTGCTACTGAGACTCTTGTAACCACTAAGTTAAAGGCCCTTTTGCTAAGTAAACTAGTTAGACGTGTAACTCAACAGTCACTTCCGATCGAAGCAAGCGCTATGAATAAATGAGACATACTTGCCCAGAGACACCAACAACACACACGTCGGTGGCAAAACGATCTCCAAGGTACAACGGACCCTACCGCCATGGCCTCCCCAATAAAATCGATTGGACATCTCTCCTTCCAACACATCCATGGAGATATCGACCTATACCCGAGAGATCCACGGTGGTGGGGAACCAAAAAAAACGACGATTATCTCGATGCCGCGTGCAAGAGAGAAAAAACTGAAGAAGAAGAAGAAGAAGAATCAATGCAAACGCAATGCAGGTAGGACCGGGCCGGGCCAGGCCAGGGCCTCTCCTCACCTCTCATTTTCGTCCTCGGCCTGGTCTGGTAGGGCCCCCATGGCGAGACAGGCTGGCTCTGGATCCGGACGGATCGATCGGTAGGGCCCGTCATGTCTGTCCGGCCCAATAAACCAGCTGACCAGCAACGTTCGTCCGTTCGTTCGTTTCATCCACCGCCGCGTCGATCGAATCGTCCAGCGCCACCGGGCACCGGAAGCAGCGTGGCTGTGCTTGCTTGGCTGTCCGTATCTATCTATCTCTCTATGGTCTCCATGTGTTCTTCGCCATCATATGATCCCCCAATGATGAGCCCCGTGACTCTGCCCCCCTTTGCATTATTGATTGATGCACAAAACATGTCCCACTCCTTCCGTTCGAAAAATATAACAACCTAAATTGAATCACATCTAAGCTTATACTTTCTCCGTTTCACAATGTTAGTTATTCTAGCATTTCCCATATTTATATTGATGTTAATGAATATTGAAAAATGCTAGAATGACTTACATTGTGAAACTGAGGGAGTATTTTATAATGGAGGTGATACTTCAGCTAAGATAATAGTTGCATTTTGTGCGAAAACTTGTGTATATATAAGTTGCTTTCAAATATTAAATTAATTTATTTTTAAAATTTTAAAATAACTAAAACTCAATTAATCATGCGTTAATGATTTTCTTTTTTTTATGCTGGTACTTAATCTTTATCTTCAGTAAACTCAAATAGAGCCGCAAGAATATAGTTGCTACTGTACATTGAGAATAAGTATATGCCTTCTACTATTATTACGTAATTTTGTAGAAATATTTCCGTCACTATTTTGCTTTTTTTTTGGGGAGTGTGTTTGTCGGTAGAGATGGAGGAGCAGGGGAGAGTGGAAGGGAAGCTTTTCTTTATAGCAAAGGCTGAACAATACTAATAATAATACCATATAGTGGACAACACAACACAGTCGCAACAAAGCAAAGTGAAGCATAGTCAAGTGCTTCCAGTGATGAGGAGATCGAAGAGTATGGCAAATGAAATTGTGGAGACCAAGATTGGCAAAGGGATGAGCAGCCACTTTTGATCAGTTAGGCACCGTCACTGACCTTTGCTGAATAATTTGCTCTACTGGGGCTGGCTGGATATGGATCTCTCCTACTGTTTTCTGTTTGCCATTTGCTTCCATGTTTGGAGGAGGTGTACATGTGAGGCCGTTGAATCATGCTTGTCGCCATATCAACCTGCTACCTACTAGTACAGGACTCAAGTACTCCCTCCGTTTTATAATATATAGATTTATTAACATCTATATAAATATGGGTAATGTTAAAATGACTTACATTATGACTTACATTATGGGTAGCCAGATGATTCTTTGGATAGGACTAGTAGTAAAAGTGCAGAAGGTCCTCCTTTTCACAATTCATCTGTTGCCGTTCTTGTGTCACTCATCACGAGTTAATCCCTCAAAAGTTAACGCTATTATCCATCCATCTATTATTATTCATGTGTCAATTAGATCGGCGTTGTGAGGCGTGAATTCTCGTGAAAATACTAAGGGCTGGTTATGAAGTGTGTATGAAAACGGCTGATTAGCCATGTAAAAAGCGTGATTAGTGTATGATAAATTGTGTATTAATTATTAAAAACTTAAAAATTGGTATATATTTTTTTAAAAAAACAACTTCTATATAAAAATTTCGCACGGAACACAAACAGTTTAAAAAAACGTGCTAGCGAAAAAGGATAAAGTAGCTAAGGTGAACGTAGTTTTGAACGAAAAGGCATGTTATGGTTGTGACTTATAAGGCTTCAAGCGTTTCGGCTCAACGGCTTAGATACTTCCCAAACTGTTAAATAATACTCCAGTGTTGTGGCTTTGCTGCTTGCTGCCGGTTGTGGCGCAACTGCAGCACTACCAACCTTTTTTTTTTCGTAATAGTTAATTAATCGCGCGCTAATAATATGTGTTGTTTTACACGTCACTAATATTAGCTCATCTCTCATTCGAACATAGCCTAAGCCATGTAGCAGCAAAACTGTAGAAATGAATAATAATCTTAAGAGTAATACTTTCATTACTGAAAATTGTCACTAATGAACTCGAGAACGCTTGCTCTGCTTGGAACAAAGGGGTTCTTCACTCACTAGGAAGCATCATGTATCCCTCACAACTTCTTTGATGATTTCAATGTCAACATAAAGCACCAATTTGATTCTCTCAAGTTTCTCAAACAGGCTATCACAGAGAGCACTAAACATTCAGCAAGTACTTGTAAGTAAATTCAAATGAAGATTCCAACATTTATAATGTACAAACACAGAACAGGACATGTACAGCTCGTTCATTCACATCCACAGATTACCTACACAAGAAGATCCCAAGGACAAAAGAACAGTGATAGTATATATAGTGGACAAAAAAAAAAAAGGACACAATTGCACGAATAATGAAATTAAATTTATTGTTTCCATATACTAAAAGAATACCACCACCACCTGGCCGGGCCCACTTCCAGCCTCTCTTTCTCTCACTCTCTGTGACTCTTGTCTTTTTGTCTCCGTATACATACATCTCCCAGCATGTACAGTACAATCATACACCACACCCCCACCCCCCGGGCCCCACCTGTAAGCCCCCCTCTCTTCCTTGCAGTAATGTATAATACATAATTAATTACCACAGGTAATTAAAAAACTAAATCAAATAAACACCATCTTTTTTCTGGACAAAACTAAAAAGAAAGAAAAGGAGAGAGAGGAGGGGGCAAAAAGAGGAAAAAAATAAGGTTAAAAGAAAAGAAGAAAAAAAAAACTTTCAAATTTTGGCGGGTCGCTCGATCAAATGCATGCACAGTGTTCAGTAGTATGTGTTGTTGCAGCAGCGTGTAGTAGAACGTACTCATCTCGTGTTTGTTGTTGTTGGTGTTGTTGGTGTCGTCTTGTTCTTGTTTGTGTTTTCTTCTTCGTCTCCGGCGACGGCGTCCTCATGGCCAGGCGTAGGTGAAGTCGTACTTCTTGGTGCCATGGGCGCTGTGGTGGCCGTGGGATGGTGAGGCGGCGCCGTGGCGGCCGGGGCCATGGATGTGGGGGATGTTGATGTAGAGCACGGCGGTGATGACGAAGGTGAAGGCCCACCAGACGAGCACCACCACCGGCGTCTTGCCGTGCTTCCCGAGGATGCCCTTGGCGAAGGGGTAGAGGTGGAAGAGGACCCAGAAGTTGAAGAACACGCCGCCGGCGACCTTGAGCCAGTGCGTCCACTCGCCGTCGAGCACCTTGGCGAAGGCGACGGCGGAGCCGATGATGTTGACGAGGATGATGATGATGGGGGTGATCATGAGCCACGTCCACCGCACCACGTACAGGTCGGCGTAGGGGTCCTTCTTCTCGTCGCCGGCGGGGAGCTTGGAGGTGAGCTTGAACGAGATGTCCCGCCGGAACACCACCTTGGTGACCACCTGCAGCACGGCGGCGAGGTAGGCGGAGCAGCTGGCCGTCATCCAGAACTGCCCGTTCCTGAACCACTCGAACACGGTGACCCCCGCCCACTTCACCTCCAGCACGGCGAGGATGAGCAGCGTCCCGAGCACGATGGCGAGGTAGACGTAGAACATGGTGGTCGGCCTCTGCACGATGAAGTGCCCCGTCACGAACGACAGCGCCGGCACGGTGGTGTAGAAGATGAGGAACAACGCCGTGAACGGGTAGGTGGTGATGTTGATGTACGCCACGCGCTGCAGCGGGTGCAGGAACGTGCTCCCGAACAGCGGGTTGTTCCTCGAGAAGAAGATCTCCAGCGAACCCGTCGACCACCGGAGCACCTGGAACAGCCTCTCCGTCAGGTTGATCGGCGCCGTCCCGATGAACGCGTGCGGGTAGATGGAGCAGTAGCGCGACCTCCACCCCTTGATGTGCATCCGGTAGCCGGTCACCACGTCCTCCGTCACCGTGCCGTACACCCACCCGATGTCGCTCCCCCACCCGGTCTTCTTCTCGTACGCCGCCGCCGTCACCATCACGGCCTCCGCGATCGCCGCCTCGTCGGCCGCCACCGCCGCCTCCGCCGCGTACGGCGACGGGTGCGACGCGCGCGGGATGGTGTCGGCGAACGCGTCCGACTTGCCGTACGCCTTCTTGGGCATCGGCAGGAACCCGTGCTTCCCCTTCGCCACCGTCGCCGCCGGCGGCGGCGCCACCGGCTTGGCACCAGGCTTGGTCATCTCGAACCCAGGCTTCTGGTACCTGTTCTTGGCGAACATCCCACCGAGCCTCGGGAAGCACGGTCCGCCGACGTTGATCCTCGGCGGCTCGAACCCGTACAGCGTGATGCGGCGGAAGAGACACCCGGTGCCGACGTAGATAGGCCCCTGCAGCCCGTCGAGGGCACGGAGCGTGCCGTCGAAGAAGATACGGTTGTGGTTAGCATAGAGGTCGGTGGGGTCGACGCCCTCGAAGCGCTGCGGGAACTGGACGAACGCGACGGTGTCGCTGTCGCGGCCGAGCATGAAGCAGATTCCGGCGCGGAGCGCCTGGGAGTTGTTGATGTAGTGGTCGCAGTCGAGGTTGAGGATGAAGGGGGAGTTGGAGAGCACGGCGGAGGCGCGGGTCAGCGCGTTCATGGCGCCGGCCTTCTTCTGGTGGTTGCACCCGGGGCGCTTCTCACGTGCGACGTACACCAGCATCGGCAGCCGCACGTCCACGCCGCTGAAGTCCAGCGGGTTGTCGGCGCTCGCCGGCGGCCCCAGCTGCCGTGCGTGGCTCGGGTGGTTCAGCAACACCTGCACATTTTTACCATCATTTACCATATCAGTAAAAAAAAGTCATCTAGTACTAATTACTACTCCTATATTTACCACTACTAGGATTAATAAATAATTAATTAGTAATCACTGCAATTAAACTTGATGGTTAATTATATTGTGGTAATTAATTAATTAACTTGTACTTGTAGCAGTAATTAAGAAATGGTGGTTAGTTAATGGTGAGAGGAGGTGAGATTAATTAGGGGGGTGTGGATTAATGGTGATGTGGTGGTGCTGTCTGGGTGGAAAGGACCACCCCAACCACTAGCTTGTTCAGACACTAGTGAGTCATTATCCTGCATGCTGCTACGACTACTAATGTGCAATTAGTGCGTGGTGGTTGCGCTCTTGACTATCACCACGTCAATTCCATCAAAATCCCACACATATCTCCCAATCCAAAATAATATTCGCCCTGACAAGTCATCACTAACTAACCAAATAATCACATAAACAAAAGATTTGTACTATAAGAGTAATAATTAATTAACTTTTAATTATACTGACCAGGACGATGCCGGCGTGGTCGCCCTTGCGGTGGTTCTCCGACTGCTCGATCCAGGTGCCCTCCCACTGCGACCCGTCGGCCATCCAGGTGGCGCGGGGCTCGCCGTCCTTGACGCCGGCGGCGGCGTTGTAGGAGTCGGACCTCTGCTTGATGTCGTGCTCGAGGCCGTTGATCCTGGCCTTGAAGTCGTCGTACTCCTTGCGGACGCGGCGGCGGTCGTTGACGAACTCCTCCTGCGCCCTCCCCATGTAGGGGTGGGACTTGAGCTCGAAGTAGCTCTCAGGCCCGCGCGGCTCGATGGCGTGCTTCCGGCAGAAGGGCACCCACAGCGTCGCGAACTTGGCCGCCTCCGCCATGGCCTCGTAGGTGAGGAGCATCCCAGAGTCGTCGGAGAGGTAGCAGGTGTTGCGGTCGACGGGGTAGTCGGCGGCGAGGATGGAGAGGATGGAGTTCGCCGTCGACAGGATGGGCTCCTTGATCGGGTCGGCGGTGGTGACGAAGATGTCCAGCCCCGGGAGGGAGGAGGTCCCGTCGGCGTGGTCGAAGCGGCGGCGGAGGACGGCGAGATCGGGGACGCGGTTGATCGGGTTCAGCTTGGGGAGCTGGTCGAGCAGCCACGAGAACCCGAACCAGAACTCGCCGGCGATCGACGTCACCCACAGCCACATCGCGTCCGGGTTCTTGTGCTCGATACGCCATATCACGAACAGTGTGAACGCGATCAGCCTCACAAAGATCAGCACCCTGCAGCATCCAATTACCATCCAGTTATTACATTAACCACATCACTTGCTGTTAATTAGCAAGTAGTAATTAATTAGTAGTTAATTATATTTTGCTTGTGCCTGGTTGGACAGGTAATGTGTGGCTAATGAAGACGAGTAATAATTGATTGGGGGGTAGTGCATGCACGGGCACGATGGAGGAGGCGCAATAATTGGGGGAACATGGACCATGTTAGGCACAGCTCGATTACTGCATGGGAGAGGAGGAGAAAACTGTTGCCACTTTTATATTTATATTCAAGTTCAAACTAGCGCTATTATATTTATTTTACCATTTGAAAATTCTTAATTATGGATGTCAAAAAAGAAAAAAGAAAAATAAAATTAAAGGTAGGGGGGAGGAGCCAATCATGTGACGGGGAGGGGGGAGACAGCTGGCAGTCAAATGACGCGTGAGCTGGCGCGGCGCTCACGGCCTCGCTGCGCAGCGGGGCACCGACATGCGGCTGTCAGTGGGCCCCACCTACCACCCCCTAGGCCTTGAAAGCGCCAGCCAGCCACCGTGGGGCCCACGCTAGTGGTGGTGCTCCCCTAGATTCGTTGCTCTCTGTTTTTTTTTCTTTTCTTCTTTTTTTGCCACTTTCTCTATCTGTCTATCAATGGGAGAAAAAGATTGTTCTAGTTGTATTGGTTCCAAAAAGAAGAAAGGATTTGGAACCTTCTCCTCCTAAACTAGTGCAAGTGTTTCTCATGAGTGCTAACAATAATTCACTAGAGTAAAAAATTTTCCATCTTTCTGTAACTAGTTTTGTATATCAAGATGTGTACTTTTGTCGACCTTAATATACTGTGATTATTATCCAAGTGCACCGTAACTGTGATTTCGTAATACTAAAATGTACCCCTCCCATTTTATTCATTGCTTTCTTAGTGCAAGCCTGACCCCCCCTTCCCCCCTAGCTACACACATAATCCATCCTGCACTAAGCTTTATTTTTTTCTCTCTCTCACTTTATGATATGCTAGTCCTTTTCTCTTTACCACTACACAAAAAAACACAGCAAAATTTCCCAATCATTCCCTTAGCTAACAATAAATCCACACAAAGAGCACTGCAGTGCAGGAACACCACCATCATCTAGAACAACCTAAACTCACCACTCTTTTCGAGTCTTTTCACCTAAAAAAAGCAGCTCCCTTTTTATTCTCTCTCTCTATATACAGTGCAAAAAAGATTACCTTCTTTATTGCTACCGTTTTTTCTGCCCCAACCTAAAACTGCAGCAGTGAGGCTTTGAATGATGTTTTGCTACCTTTGGATTCACATGCAAGCCATGCATGCTGCCTGCCCTCTACACGGCAAAAATCCAATAAATTTCACCTCGGATTCCCATTTCCAGCCAAATTTCGCAACAAATCTACACCCATCCAACCCCCACAGTAAATCCACCACCCTCAAACTAGTAAAAAAACCTACGTACTACTCCTAGTAAATTTTTTACTGCATCAATTATTCCTTTTGAGGAGATGTGGGCCCACGTGCCAGCCATGCACGAGGCTGGCCGGCGAATAACGATTAACTCCCCACCGCGTGGGCCCCACCGTACAGTGGCTCAGGGTGGCAAAAAAAAAAGGTGGCCGCGCCGCACCGAGCCCGACAAGGCCCATCCACGGGACGCGCTAATTTTGGTCCGGCTCGAGCCATGCGCTACGTGGCGCTCCCCCATTGGCCGGGGCTCTAACGTGCACTTGTCTCCTCGGATTTAAATCGGATTTGATTAATCCTTGGAGGTGGTGGTAATTACTACGCCTCGCCCACAGTAATTAATTAGCTGGTTCACACTCTTGCAACTCTTCCTACTAAAGCTGGTAATTAAACTTAGCTTGCTGTGTTCTACTACTACTTGTACTAATCAAGTTCATTAAAACCGACTAAATTGGTTAATTGTAGAGGAGACGGTTAATTAGTTTTTGGATTTTTTTTTTTGGGGGAAAGAAACGGTTAATTAATTAGTTGGAGGTGGAAGCTATGAGTGCAGCAATGGAGGAGGGAGTGAGAGGGCTCACCGGTAGGGGTGGAGGAGGACGCCCTTGATCTTCTCGGTACGGAAGACGGGGCGGTCGTCGAGGGCGCCCTGGACGTCGCCGGCGGCGGGGGCGTCGTCGCTGTCGCTGAGGTCGACGGCGACCCAGCTCTCGTCGTTGACGGCGCCGATCTGCCCCGCCGCCACGATGTCCATGTCCGCCGACGACGCCGCCGACGCCACCGCCGCCGCCCCCGCGCACGCGCACACCGGGAACCCGCACACGCACGCCGGCGCCGCCGCGTTCCCGTTCACCCCCTCATTGTTCCTCCTCCCTCCGCCGCCGGCCACCGCTGGCGCCATTGCTAATGCCTTTGCCTCTCCCCTCAAGGCAAAGGCAAGCTCCCTCTCCGAACACCAAGAACACAACAATGGCAAAACAAGCTTAGCTAGCTAGCTACACCTCGACGCCGACGAGCTCCACACAAGAGGAGGAGGAGGAGGTGAGAGAGGCGAGCAGCAATGGAGGTGGTGGAGAAGAAGAGGAGGAGAAGAGGGGTGTGAGAAATGGGTCGTAAAGTACGTGGGGGATATATAGAAATTAAGGGCAAACAAGTGTCGGTAGGGGGCTCTCAAAGGGAGAGAGACCCAAATGGTTTTTTTTGGAGGTAAGGCTGTAGGGGAGGGGGAGGTCCTGGATTTATATGTGCTAATCAGGTGTCAAACACAAAGTGATTAGCATTAATTGCGTGTTTAATTTTTGTAAAAAAGAAAAGAAGATTTGTATGTGTGTGTGTGTGTGTGTGTGTTATGGATATGAGCTGTGTTGTGTGCTTTGTGAATGTGTACATGTAGGTGGCATACAAGCAAGCAAACAATACTTGTTTGCATATGAGCATGAGAGGCCCATATGGGGGCACCCCACCAACCAGGTTGCTTCCACTCATATTCCTCCTCTTGCCATGTGATATGGCACAAAACTTAGCTAGCTAGCCAACATTTTAATTTGGTTTTTGTTCTTTTTTTTGTATTAGTTCCCTTTTTCATCTTTTGTTTTCCCTCTTTGCTCTTGTACTAGTTTAGGAGCATCCCACAAGATATGATGATTTCTTTCTCTGATTTGATCACTACTAATCTAATGTAAACTATGTTTAATCAGGGAAGAGGAAGAGGAGGGGAATAATAGAATAAAGTTGGGGGGAGTGATGATTAGTTTGTTTTGTTATGCACACTTAGTTCTTGTTTTTTTTAACACTGGGAGCATGCAAGGAACAGCCACTTTTGCCAAGGATTGCTAGCTAAGGGCCTTGCTCCTTTCGATTGGAAGATTCTTTTCTTTTTCCCCAGGGCTAAATGCATCTGCTAGCTGACCCGTGATGACAATGCAATCCCATGTATTTCCATTGTAGTGTTGCAATGCATGAGCTGGTTCTTGCCTGGGGGTACTAGTTACAAACCCCTTTCTGTGACCACATTGCAATGCCTTGCTTTGCAGCGCTTGCTGCATGTGTGATGTGTTTCTTCTTCTTCAATGGCTGCAATGCAGTTATGACAGCCAATGCAGATGCAGTTTTCTTCTGAACTGTGCACGTTGGATTGGGCTTGAGATGCTGCAGTGGTGGTACTGCCAGTACCACCACCAGCTTGTAAAAATGGCAGTTGCAAGGAATTGCCCACAATTCTAGTATTTGTTTGTTTATTTATTTGTTTAATGTTTTTTTCTCTCTTTGCTTTAATTGCAGGCTTGATCTCCATGCCTGGCTGCCTGCCTTGCCTGATCAAGTGCTGGATGGCTTTATACTATGTTCTTGCCTTGTGTGGATTGAAAAGCAGAGGGGAGGCAGGGGGCACTGTATTGGAGTAATTTCATTCACAGAAGAGGTGGACAGAATCAATTTTCCACACATCACATTCTTTTGTTCTCTTGCAAGCAAATGATTCACGAGAAGGGCCCTGAATTTTCTTCTTGGTCCCCCCCACTCGTCAGGATTTCCCGTTACGTCCCCAAGCTAATTAATACGTACCTCTATTGTACAGTTTGCTTCTTCTCTATTCAATGAAACTAGCAGCTCACCGATTCGTTTTAAAAAAAAACGAGTTCAATTCATGGAAGACTGGTTCTCAACAAACATGATATGATGCTGTAAATTTCGTTAGGAGTTAACATAATTGCACGGACCATAAAACACACGCACGGGTTGTTCGAAACTACATATTGCAACCAACCCGAAAGGGATTGAAACGGTACTTGTTCGCGAGAAGAGGTAAAACCGGGGGGCCGCAGCGGATGTCTTTTCGCCCCCCCTTCAAATTATTTTCTTCTTTTTGGGCACATATGCTTAAAACAAGAGGAGGAAAGCAGCATACATGTAGTATCGTGGTGATGGTGGTGGCTGAACTAACGGAGAGGGGGGGGGGGGGGGGGGGGGGGTTTAAGCCCTGAAGGCCTACAGCTTTTGTGTATGTTTGTGTTCATGCCGGTCCACTTGGCTGTGGCCAGTTGTTAGGACAGGGACACATATGGCACCGAGAGTAACACATGCTAACCCTTCCCTGTACTATACATGATACCTCACCATATATTAGCATCGTTTTGGCAGAGTACATTCATGTCACAATCTTGGCTAGTAAGTTTGTGGTAAGAAATTAAAGCTCATAAATTGATTATTGATTTTTTTGATAATTGATGAGAGTTTATTTTTTGTAGTGATTACTGATTAAGAAGCTTGCAGAAATGTGAGCAAGGTTGATCCAACCAGAAATGCCAGCACGTTAATTAATTAACCCCGGGATATTAAATGGGGGGGGGGGGGTACTTAGGTACGTACGGTACGGTGTAGTGGCAAATTGCAATTTTAAGGACTTGAACACTGTACTCACGTACTGATCGATCCATCCCTGATGAGTAGTGAGGGGAAAAATGTAATGTGATAGTAATGTCGATGCGTGCTTGGATTTTTGCACTATACTTGCACATCTTGGCTAATTAAATTGATTTAACCCAGACGCTCACTCACTGGCTGATGAACTGGCTCCCAAATTAAAAGCCAGGACAATGCCGTCCGGGAATCATCAAATTTAGCTAGGTAATAGCTTGAGGAACTTGATGATCGATGCTGGTTGCTGGATCCCTTGTTATTACTTCCTCTTCAAAGTCAAGCTGGACTGAACTTAAATTGTGTGTGGTTTTACAATCCCGGGTACGATAGTTTGGACGCACGGGACCGACCGGCTGATTTAGCCAGAACTCACAACATATCCTTCATACTTACAGTGGTGTTCTTTTTTTTAACCGATATAGATTTTACTTCGATTTCCATTAGCACATTTTTTAACTGCTAAACAATGTATTCCATATGTTCAGTTTAAAAAAGTATTCCACATAGAAGTTACTTTAATTTTATAATAATTAAAACTTAATTGATTATACGTTAGTAACTTTCTTGTTTTACGTGATATAACTTCATCTTCGATAGTACAAACGAACACCATCTAAACCCGATGAGAAAAACGTACGAGTTACACCTATTCGTTCACGTTCTAGTATAGTACAGTACAGTATGAGGCGGTTGGTGGCGCGGACGCGTCGGTGGGGAGAGAGGACTAGAGGAGGAAGAAACGAGAAATGATGGCTATATAGCGTGCGGGATTTGGGGGCAACTTTTCGGCGATTTTGCGGCCTTTATCAAATTGCCGATCGTATGCGTTTTTGCGGCGCGCTCTCCTGCGTGCGACTGCGTACGCACCCACAACACCAACGCCGTCCTTCTCTTCAGTTCGCTTGGGTTTTGGGCGCTGCGAGAGGCAGCAGCTGGCGTTGGCTTTGCCTCCCCGACATAAAGCGGAATTCGCCGCGTTCACAGCGCAGCCAGCCACATGCTACTGCTGCTACTATGTAGCCGGCTGGCTCTCTCGTCGCGATGATGATTGTTACTCGGCTTTGCCCAATAGTCAATATCGCTCGCTAGATTTTCTTACACGTACATGGCAAGCAGAGGTACCAGTACTAGCAGAAAATAGTCCAGTTCTCTGCCAGTTAAGACACGCACATGGCATGGCAACGCCGTCCTGAGCCTCTAAACTAATTTAACCTTCCTGGGATTAATTAAACTAAGAAGAGGCATTAATTAATGCGTCATGGAGACCGACAGGAGGGGGGAGGCGAGATGTGTGCAGGAAAAGCAAGGCATCATCGCCATGGGAGGAGGAGGGCTAATCATATGCACACATCCCATGTCATCACCGTCACCGGCCAGGCCAGGCCACGACGACGATTCGCTCGCGTACTCGCGTGCATCCACACATGGGGGGTTGCCGCGTCCGGATCCCGTTTGCAACCATTCGGCGGCGGTGTGGAGGAGAAGGAGAATCAAATGATGGGGGTCAAACACCATTTGCACCAAAACAACTGTAGCTCCCATGTTTCCTCCCCCCCGAATCGACGGGCTCATCAGCGCTCAGCGCAGCAGCTTGGCTTCATTCTGTTCTACCTGCGTCGAATGTCAAAATTGTCAATGTAGGTGTAGTAGTAGCTGCCCAAAAGAATGAATGTCTAGCTTAGCTAAACTCGTGTTTTTGCCTTGTTGGTCAGGATGGTTGCAGTTAAAATACTGCTGCTGCTTGTACTGAGTACGTAAGTAAGTAGTATAATCAACATGCATTCTTGTCAAAATGGCCTGTGCAAGAAAACGGAAGGATGGATGACCTTGTTGCATGTAGTAGCACTGCAAGATGCACAATTTGCTCATCTATCTATTATATATATTATTAAAGGAATAGAAAAAGGAGCCTCCACATTCGCTCTCATGACCTAGAAATTCCCACATTAATCGGAGAAAAAGAAAAACTAAAGTCCATATAGAAATACAATTTAGAAATAGCTGAAATTCGGAATTAAAAAATAAGGAATATTAGAAGAGGAGACTAGAGTCCATATAGAAATACAATTTAGAATTTAGAAATAGTTGAAATTCGGAATTAAAAAATAAGGAATATTAGAAGAGAAGACTAGAGTCCATATAGAAATACAATTAGGAAATAACTAAAATTCGGAATTAAAAATAAGGAAAAATAGAAGTAGAGTGTAGTGTTCATATAGAAATACAATTAGGAAATAACTGCAATTCAGAATTAAAAATAAGGAATATTAGAAGTAGAGTAGAGTGTCCATATAGAAATATAATTAAGGAACTAATAGAAATTCGGAATTAAAAATAAGGAATATTAGAAGTAGAGTATAGAGTCCATATAGGAATTTAAAACTAACTACAATTTGGAACAAACATAATAAAATTAAAAATAGAGTTTAGAGTCCGTATAAATACAATCTACAAATAACTAAAATTCGAAATTAAGAAAAACATGGGAAGAAGAGTTTAAAGTCAATATAGGAATACAATTTAGAAGTAACTGAAATTCGAAATTAAAAATTAAATAATATTGAAAGATGAGTTTAGAGTCCACATAGAAATACAATTAGAAATAATAAAAATTCAGAAATAAAAATAAATAATATTAGAAGAAGATCATAGAGTCTGTATAGAAATACAATTTACAGAAAATTCGGAATTAAAAAAAATATTAAAATATGAGTCTAGAGTCCATATAGGAATATATATAATTTACAAATAACTAAAATTTGATATTAAAAATAATTAATAAGTTACACGTATATAAAATACAATATGAATATTACACATTAGTAGTTTCATAAAATTATTGCAAAATTTAAAATTATGTCGTCATTGTAATATATTTTAATAATATAATGAGAAAACATATATGCTATTATATGAGATAAAATATAATGATGCTAGTCGTGCAATCTGCGCGGGCCACCATGCTTGTTTTATTTATGGGAGGAATTAATTCATCCCAGCACATCCCACTGTATGATCTACAACTATCCTACCGTGAGTTGCGACTTATGTTACACAAGTATTTCCATACTCCTTATACTACAAAATATCTAATAGGTACCGGCTTATAGGTGTTGGTTTTTTTTTTTGAAAAACTAACACCAATTACCATAAAAACCGGCATCTCTTTTAAAGGACCTATACTTATATTACAGATACCAGATCTATATAAAAACCGGTACCTATAATATTTGATATTGGTTTTTTTAAAAATCATTACCTATAACAAATTATAGGTGTTCGTTTTTCAAAAATCGACACCCCGAGCCGAGCCGAAGAGCGCCCATACTCCACTCCTAATCCTTATCTATCCAACCTCCTCTCTCTCTCTCCATACTCCACTCCTCCTCCTCCTCCTCCATTCTTCTCCCCTCCTCCTCCAGATCCACCTCCTTGCTGCGAGGTGGTGGCTGGCGTCGCCTCCTTTTCCGCCACGCTCTCCTCCGGCCACTTCCCTCCGGCGGAGGTGGAGGTGGTTGCGGCATTGCCTCCTCCTCCTCAACCCTCCCCCTCCGGCCCCCTCTCTCTCGGCAAAGGCAGAGGACCACGACGGCCGCCTCTGGCCACCCAGATCTGATGGAGATGACGAAAAGGACTACGGCGGCCACCCGTGGCAGTCTAGATCCGGTGGTGGTGGTGGTGGAGAAGGTGGCGGCGGTGGTGGCCAGGATTTTTTTTTATTCGTTGAAAACTATAGTTACCGGTTGTGAGGTAAGAACCGGCACCTATAATTTTTATAGGTGCCAGTTCTAAAACCAGTACCTATGTGTTTGGGTATTGGTGCCGTTAAATTGGTTATGGCTGGGAAACCGGCACCAATGATCGGTTCCCAATAAGGGCCTCTATAGTAATGTTAATTGGTCATAGCCTAATTAGTACTTCCTCCGTTTTAGGTTACAAGAATTTCTAGTATTGCCCACATTTATATAGATGTTAATGAATCTAGGCACACATATATGTCTAGATTCATTAACATATATATGAATGTGGGCAATGCTAGAAAGTCTTATAACCTGAAACGGAGGTAGTTTTAGTTAAGAGTTATAAATATTGATTTATCTAAATACTTGTACGCCTTATATTTTGAACGGAGGAGTAGGTAATCAATAACCTTGATTGTAGGCTTTTCATGTATTTCAAATATATAATGATGTAGATTGAAAGTATAGACCAAGTATACGAGAAGTATTGGGAATTAACTATTTCTTTAAAAACCATGAGAATTATAGATAAAGTATCTGATTCGCATTTGTATCTAATATACACGACACACCAGTTCTTACATTACAAGTATCCGAGTTTAATAGATCGCAACTTGATACTTCCCATTCAATTGTTTCTCTTTGCCCAACATGATAGCAAATTTTGTCTCCTTCCCTCTCCACACACACACACACACAAAGCGTGACGCATATTGCTAGTCACCTAGCTGGGATATCTAATTCACTCAAATAACATCGTATTGCTTTCCCTCTTCCATCTTACTACTCTCTTTGGTTATAAAATTTTGATATTTACAACAAGATTTAGTCAAACTTTCAAAATTTTGGTACCAATGCGAAGTGAGCGTAGCTCAACTGGTTAGATTTCTTATGGTGGAACTAGCCCACCCAGGTTTAAATCCTAGATTTGACACGGGTGCTCGCATTTATGGCTAATTATTCTTTCAGTGGTAGGCAACGTACCCATTGACAGTGAGACGCCCGTGGTGACTTCGTCAATCTCAAGATATGCCGATCCAGTCTTCCCATAGGGATGAATGTACGCGCGTTGTGAGCGACGCCCGTGGTGACTTCGTCAATCTCAAGATATGATGTACGCGCGTTGTGAGCGACGCCCGTGGTGACTTCGTCAATCTCAAGATATGCCGATCCAGTCTTCCCTCAATCTCAAGATATGCCGATCCAGTCTTCCCATAGGGATGAATGTACGCGCGTTGTGAGCGACGCCTGTGGTGACTTCGTCAATCTCAAGATATGCCGATCCAGTCTTCCCATAAGGATGAATGTACGCGCGTTGTGAGCGCCTGTGTTTGTACTGTGTTTCTTAAAAAAAACTTTGGCACCAATAATTTCTCAAATGCTTAATTTACAAAGAAAAAAAGGATTGCATAGATTTGCCTTTGAAAAGTACTGCTATAATATCACAAACTTATTACTCTAATATAATTGATGGTTAAAGTTTTAGAAATCTGAACAAATCTTGTCTAAACATCAAGTATTTATGACTAGAGGAACTACACCGTTATACCACATAAACCTCAGCTTCCTATCTACAGGGATGAATGTACGCGCGTTGTGAGCGCCTGTGTTTGTACTGTGTTTCTTAAAAAAAACTTTGGCACCAATAATTTCTCAAATGCTTAATTTACAAAGAAAAAAAAGGATTGCATAGATTTGCCTTTAAAAAGTACTGCTATAATATCACAAACTTACTACTCTAATATAATTGATGGTTAAAGTTTTAGAAATCTGAACAAATCTTGTCTAATCATCAAGTATTTATGACTAGATGAACTACACCGTTATACCACATAAACCTCAGCTTCCTATCTACGTTGTGCCATGTGGTAGTCATATGGCTGAAAGTGTTAGCAACCGATTCTTCCATTGACGACCTTTGCCTTTGAAAAGTACTGCTATAATATCACAAACTTATTACTCTAATATAATTGATGGTTAAAGTTTTAGAAATCTGAACAAATCTTGTCTAAACATCAAGTATTTATGACTAGAGGAACTACACTGTTATACCACATAAACCTCAGCTTCCTATCTACGTTGTGCCATGCGGTAGTCATATGGCTAAAAGTGTTAGCAACCGATTCTTCCATTGACGACCTTTTTAAAGACTTCCATTACTCCTTGAAAAAGGTTATCTAATCCATATGTATAACATCTGTATGGATTTTCATCCTTACATAATTATTTAAAAGTAATTGAATGCTACTCTTGAAAGCTTGTGAATATACATGTGAGAGGGGAGTGATTTTTTTCCATTTTAGACCAATTTAAAAACTTATTTTACAAATAGACCCCCTAAAACTTATTCAGAGAATGGACCATTTTCACGTTACCAACGTTATTGGCACCGTGCTTCAACATGGCGGCACCCAATGACATTGACATCATCCACTAGCCTCGCAATAGAAGCTAAGTCATTTATGTGAAGGGGGTCGACGCCAATGATATTGGCATTGAGAACCTATATGTAATAAAAAGAACCTATTTGTACTAAAAATATATTTACAAATAGACCCTCAATGCCAATGACACTGTGCTAATTAAGGAGCTCTTTGTAAATATTTTTATTACAAATAGATCATTTTTTTAAAAAAATTACATGTAGGTCTTTAGCACTATTCCCTTTTATATAAGTGATTTAGCTTCTGTGGGAAGGGTAGAGGATGACACCAATAACATTGATACCCTCATGTTGGACCACGGTGCCAATGATGTTGGCACCGCGAAATATTTATTCTTAGAATAAGTTTTTTCAAGGAAATATTTATAAGTTTTCAAAAAGATAAAAAGTGAAAAATCCAATGAGAGGGGATGAGGACCTGGAAATAGACACAAGTGTAAACTGTAGACCCAGAGAAAGTGGATATGGTTTGAGGGATGATTGATTGGATAACGAGTTAACAATAACAATGCCAAAGAGAAGTAATGAGGGGATCGGAAGGAGATAAAATCTTGGTGATTCAAAATTAAGTTCAAAATGGTTAGAAGGGACTTTAAAGGATAAATTGGTCAATTTGTTAGTCTGCTACATGCCAATCACACTTTTAATTCAAAATTTTACGGACACATAATCAACGGATAAATCTTTTTAATTAATACAGGATTTTAGTATCGATATAGATTTGAAAAGTTAATTTGATCCACATATGCATCCATTTGCACACCCACTGCACGCACTAAAAAAAATCTATAAGAGTAGTCGAAAAAGACTACGAAACTTATCTCTATTTTAAGGACAATCGAACTACTCAATCTGCTTAGAAGATATTTTTTTCTTGACTAACAGTCGAACGGCTTATATCATCGCCGACAGAAAAACGAAAAGAAAATGGACTACACAGATGCATGGAGAGTTGCACACAATCAGCCTATCTAATTAGCTCCCCAACAACACCGATTAATATATAAGAAAGAAAACTAAAGCAAACTAGCAAGGCTTAGCACGAATCTCGAGATTTGATTTGGATTGACAAGAAACGATCGAAAGCGAACTCAGCTCGCTAATCAAACCAGTGTTAATTTGAGTGGAATTGGAAGGAGAAATGGAGCCATCAAGGGGGGAATAAATTATGAGTTTGCCTTTCAAGCTTTTCGTTGATTATATTCCATGGCGTTTTTGCATCTTAACCATGCATGTACATGTGGCCAAAATAGACACTGTTTCTGCAATTTGGCTGATTTGTTTTTATTTTCTTTTAATTTTTCGCCGACGCCACGTGTGTACCATGTACGGTACACTAAGCCTCGCCGTGCCAGCATGTTTAGCGTGTACAATGACACCAAGTAATAATATATAAATTTTGTATCGGTCGTGTAACGCGTCAAAATCATAGGGAATTCGTGTGTGCAAGCACACAATACCAACAAATATCAGCTGGCTTCAAACTAACATTATGAGACAAAAGATTCGGAATTTTAACTGGTCGTTAATTAATTATGTTTGTATACATCAAGCTATTACGATCAATCCCTATTGTTATATATATCTTTTTACAAGCGAAACAATCACCCATCGTCGTCGTCTGGATCGACCGTAATCAAACTATGTTGATTTTATTTTCTTCTTTGCTTAACATGGTAATTTAATTTGTAGATCTTCGAAGGGAACACCAATGATTTAGCTCTTTCTGTTCATCCAATTTTTTTGACACCATATATGGTGTCATTGTTGCCACTCCAAAAGGAGAGCAGTAACCTGTCCTGTTTGTCCTCATGTTCAACATTTATAATGTGTCTATAAGACGTACAAGACATGATGCCAAACAACCAAGAAACCACCCAATCCCATCCGGTGTACTATATATAAGAATTAATCAGGGCACATCTCATTAAATGTGAGCTCAAAAAGGGGTTTACATAACAAAAAAAAAGGGGTCAACCCAAGGGTGATTACATAAGCATGATGATTGAGAAGCAACAGGCTAAAAGAAGCCAAAAAAAAGAAAGAGAAAATTAAAAAAGAAAACATGCTCCAAAATGGCTTTGGGAGGAGATGCCACCACCGACAGTTTGGGTGGACCTTATTCCAAGCCAAAAGAAGAAATATAAAAATATTTTTGTAAAAGAAAAGGGAGAAGGGGAAAAAAAAGAAGGATAGCCTTGCACTTGGAGGATGATGCTTTCAGTCAATCATTGGACAGGTAGATGGATGGAAAAAGGCAGAAATAACTACCAAGTACACACCGTCGCAATTAGCCATTGTTGCTGCTGATTTATTGACCCATTAATATAGTTTTGACTAGTGCTTTCCAACTAAATAAGTTAGCCGCTAATTAATTAACCCAGATCAATTCGGTAACTAATCACATCAAGTCACTATGAATATGTATGTACTGTATGTATGCAGAGGTTCACTTACTACAGAAGCTTAATTCTTCAACCACATAAATAATATTATTGTGTACTACACAAGCTTATTTCTTCAACCACATAAATAATGTTACTGTCTATGCATGCAGTAGTATCACTTACTACTACAGAAGGTTAATTTGTTTTCCCCTGACATTAACTTTATATATTTTCTGTAATGCAAATTAGCTGTAGTGTTCTGGTGACATTTGGCTTTTCTTTTATGGTTTCACCTTGGTCTTTAAAAATGAAAAACATACAATAAAGTATTCCACCTTATAAACTATAACTGAATTTTTCTTGCAGTTGAAAACGATTTTTCTAACAAAGAGAAAAAACAGAGGTGCTATACATGATAGTATGATACAGAATATATTATTTTGTTTTACTTTGTTGTACTTGTTGATCAAAATCGAGAGGTCAATATATCAGGTGCTCTTTCTCAGTCAACTAGCTAGACATATATACATGCACGTTTAATCATATATAGTAGTAGTTGATTTCAACTCCTTTTCATTGCAAAAACAACGTGGTGTGCATTGTGCAACCAACATACTGGAGAGGAGAAAGACAATGCAACTCAACCATAAATGTGCTAGTATTATTTTTTAATGTGCTAGTATATAACAATTCTTAAACAGCACTCTTCTTGGGGGACAGCACGTAAAGGTGTTCATTCTACTTTGGTACAAGATATATGCCACACATTATATCCCTACCGAATATATATGGCTAGCTCATCAGATTGTTACATCTTAGTCTCACTTTACAAGTCTTGTACTTATCATTGACAGCCTTTAATTAGCTTATTGGATTGAATATACTTACATTGATCTCAAATTAAAGTAGTAAGTACTAGTAACTTTGAGATTGGAACCAAGCTAGTCTTTAAAGTTTGCCCTTCTTTTACTTTTCTTGAGCAAGCATGCATGCATTGCATTGGCTGGCAGGAGACATTCCTTTGATGAACTAATTATACATGAGTGTACTAGCTGCATTTTGTTCTAACTTGGCTGACATATCCTTTAATGTAGAAATAGATCTCTTTAATGTTTGGCCTTTAATCTGCAGGGAGAAAAACTTTAAAGCTGTAGCTAGCTAGCTAGCTGAATGAGAAAAAGAATAGGAGTAGTATATGGATGATATATATGAATGCTTTGTTGAGAAGCTTTGTTGATCATCAATTACACAACCAACTAAAGGTAGTGAGCGGCGCCTGCAGGATCGAGTGGTACTAGCAGTACAAATTCAATTGTACCCATTCCTTGATGATTCATGTGTGCAAGATTGGACTACCAGCAGATCGACTAGCCATAAACTCACAAGCGTTAAATACTTTGGCTAGGTAGCTGAATGCAATGCAATGCAGCAATAGTGCAATTAATCCATGGATAAGTGCACGCATAAATTAAATTAAAACAGCCACATAATGTATAACTAATACTTTATCAGTTTTTTAATATATAACATTGTTAACTTTTAAAGTGATATTTCACTATTCTTTATTTTAAAATAAGACGGATATATACTGTATAAGACGAATGATTGAACGTTAGGCATAAAACCAATGACATTGCATATAAAAAAAGGAGGTGGTATATCTACTTAATCCTGACATCTCTAAAAAGGATGATAAATCTAGATAAATGTATCTCAAGATTTATCCTTAAAAGTTGATTTTTTTAAAGATGGATGATATAGTGATCATAACACAGGCAAGGCATGCAGTTTCCGTGCGCTTAAAGCCAGAAGTAAGGAGATGACGTCCTTGGTGAGATCGAGTAATTAAGTAGCGTACGATGACTATGTTAATTATGCGTCAATCGATGGAGTTTGCCTCGTCGGTCACCCTGCATAAGTACAGTACCAGTGTCTATAATTCGACGAAACTGTTAATCAATTATTACCTCAGTACCAGAAGTGATTTTTTTTATATACTATATCCAGATTTAAATCCAGAAAGCTATTTTTTAAAAAAGAGAGTAATTAATTAATTACTGTGTGTATTAGTGGAAAGTAAATAAAAGAGCTGTGAAGTGGAGTTTGGAGTGGGTTGGGTTTGGTGTTGCAGGGAGGCTGCTTGCTAGCAGCTAGGGCAGTGTAGTGTGGAGCAGGTTTCTCTTACCGCCGATAACTGCGCGGTTACCAAGCTTACCGTAGGGTACGGTAATATAAATACTGTGGTAATCTCCTTAAATTTAAATAAAATTAAAAAATAATTTGAAGTTTTGATAAATTTTGCACGGTTACCACGCGGTAACCCCAGCAACCCCGATTCCGGTTTGAGAAACCCTGGTACTGTGGAGGAGTAGTAGAACGGTAGATGAATTTGGCAGTGGCAGATGGAGACCGGGCGGGGGTGCGTGGGTTGGTGGTGGTTGGTTGGTTGCGATTGTGGTGGTGGCCCTCCGCCCGATCCGTCGTCGCGTCGCACCGCAGCAGCAGCGAGTGGACTCGCAGAGCCACCGCCCTACGCCTACGCCGCGTTGCGCTGCTGCGTGGCCACCGGCGGCGAGCGCGATACGGCAGACGTCGCGTGCACGGCAGCTAGCGTATACGCGCGCGCGACACGGCGCCCGGCGCACGCATCCGGCACGTGAACGGGCCAAGCCCCCAACCACAACAACATCCAAGGGAAGGAAGGAAGGGATGGAATTGAGTGGCCAGGCAGGGCAGGAAGCAAGCAAGCAGAGCATCTAGCCAGCCGCATGCAACTGCAAGAGCAGAGTGAATCAGCGTGTAGTGTGTGTGCCGGTGTCCGGTTGCTGTCGGCGGCCGTGTGTGCCGGGAACGTCGTGTCATGTTCGTGTCGTGTCGCCTCGACCGCCTGTGTATCATCGTCGGTTGCGCCGTTGCTGTTTCCGCGCGCGGCGGGGCCCCGGGACGGGGCCGGGGTAATATGTGCACGGCTAGTGCGACGCCAACGCTACGCGCGCCGGCGGAAATGCGTGCGCAACCGTACGTGTGTAGCTGATGGCAACACGCAGGGAAGGACGTAGTACGACGCTGATGATGCATGCTGATGCGTGCAATCCGGCAAAGCAATATGCGGTTTCTGCGTCCAGGCAGCTACCGTTTCTGCATCTGTACCGCCTGCCACGCACGCACGGCACCCCACACGCGACGTTTCTATGTTACGGTGATACTTGGGATTTACTATTACACAAATTGCCATTTTCTACATGGTTTATTTGCTAGTCGACAAGTTGAGGATTTATACCATCACATTATATCTTATTTTTCGTTTATTTTTATCTTATCTTCTTTTAACAAACTAATGGATGTGTGTGTATTATAACGTCAGAAGTTAGAGATGTAATCCGTTTCCATTATCTATAAAAGTATTGCCCTTTTTCACCCATAAAACTTTAATTAGTTTACCTGCTTAATAACACTGGATTTACTTTAAAGATTCGTGATAGCTAAACATTTGCATGAATATTTTTGCCTTTCTCTTAGCGAACCAGCATCAAACAATGATAATTTCATTGAATATATTAGGAGGAAAAATTACTATACAAGAAGAAGAAAACTATAAAATAGTTATGAACACTACTTTAGCCCCTGCAGCTCAATCAGGGTTTAGAGTTTTAGAGTTAGCCTGTGTTTAGATCCAGGGGTGTAAAGTTTTGGCGTGTCACATCGGATATATGTACACACATTTGAAGTATTAAACGTAGACTAATAACAAAACAAATTATAAAATCCGCCTGTAAACTGCGAGACGGATTTATGAAGCCTAATTAATCTGTCATTAGCAAATGTTTACTGCACCACCACATTATCAGATCATAAAAGATTCGTCTCGCAATTTGTGTAATTAGTTATTTTTTTATATTTAATACTCTATGCATGTGTCCAAACATTTCATGTGACAGGGTGAAAAATTTTGCCAGGGAATCTAAACAGGGCCTTAAGGGTGAAAGTTGGTGGGTGATGTGGGTTTTTGATGATGACTAGTAAAAATGGGGGAAAAAGAAGTGATATGGAAGAATGATTGATATAGATGAGTTTTGTTAATGCTAGGAAGAAAAAAAAGTAAATGCGATGTAGTGGGAACTAGAGAGGGAAAAATAATTATCCTTTGAAAGAGTACATCGTTTAGGTTAGAGTTAGCATCCAAGATATGTACGCAATCGGTTACAAATAAAATATGAAGTTGTAATAGGTGCTAGCTAGTACAATATAGAAGTAGAGTCAGACACTTGTATTAAGTTCTCTCTTAAATAGAGACACACATAATTAGTTTCCCATGATATAGGAATCGGCCAAATATCATTAACAAATATTATGTCTTGGTGTTATCATCGTGCATATTTGGTTTCACTAATACTGGTTTTACAATAGTTTGAAATCTATAAGACAAATGAGACTTTTTTTACAATGTATATTACACTAAATGTTAGGTATGTAGAACATTTCTGTTATTACTCAAATAAAATCAGAATTCGATCTCATTCATTTGTACACACAATTTACTAAGAGATCTCCCTAAATACTCTACTACTTTGTCCTAAAATATAGATATTTCTATCTCTAAATCCAGACACATTTTAGGATGGGGGTAGCTAGCTAGTACAAGTACCTCTGAACTGTCATTGTGTAGAATGAAAGGATAAACGGCTCACAGTTTAAGGAACGCAAGCCGGTTTGATCGATCGGTCGATCGAGGTGCTGTCTCTTTGTCAACCCAATTGCTCAAGTGTCGACCAGCTGCTTGAAAAGCCGGTAACTAACTAACTATATATATACTCCCTCATTGGGCCGGCATGCGCAGGTCAATTTGTTCATGTTGCATTGTCAGTTTTCTCGATCGGTACCTTCAACATGAATCGATCGATCGAGGCGACCTGTATCGATCAGCCAATAATACTGTTTGTACAATCTATACGTTCCATTCAGCTCAGCGTGTGATAACGTCTCTCTAGCTTCAGTGACGGGATTGTTCGAAGCGAACTGCATAACTAACCGTTAATCAGATCAGACACACACATATATAACTGCATTGTTCGTTACCAAGTAGTACTTGCAGCAAGCTTAATTACTTATGATTATTAGCCACACGTTTCCATCAGTGATCGATATATCTTATATCTTGTGGATCTTACCGTACATCCATTGGTTTTCAACTAACCCTGGATATACAACAAACATTTTTTTAAATTTTGTTGTTGCCCTTTTGACAAGCTAGCTAGCTAAGCCAGGCCATAAATACAATGGAAAATTGAATTAAATTTGCATGTGTGGATGCATACACTCTCCAACTAGCTAGATCGTAGGGTGAGTTTGAGGAGAGGGGAATTGAGAAGATTGGAAAGATACGCAAAACGAGGTGAGCCATTAGCGCATGATTAATTGAGTATTAACTATTTTAAATTTTAAAAATAGATTAATATGATTTTTAAAGCAACTTTTCTATAGAAAATTTTTGTAAAAAATACACCATTTAATAGTTTGGGAAACGTGCGCGTGGAATATGATGTCCTTTTCTCACCTAATCCCCCAGAACTCATCACAACGAACGCAGCCTAACTATAGAACTCGTTGATTGGTTAACAAGTGAAATTGACTAGCTAGTGCCATTATATATATTCGATCATCATCACTCTGATCTGTCTTAGGTACGTACTTGTCGAAGCCTTGGCATGTACTCCCTCGTAAAAAAAAAAAAGACAAACACTATGTTTCTGTGTCCAACGTTTGACTATTCGTCTTATATAATTTTTTTTATAATTAGTATTTTCATTATTGGTAGATGATAAAATTATGATTAATACTTTACGTGTGACTTGTCTTTTTTTTATATAGTTTTTTTAAATAAGACGGACGGTTAAACGCTGGACACGAAAACTTAGGGTTTGTCTTTTTTTTTTTTTAAGAACGGATGGAGTACTGCGTTGATTCGACGTTTGCTTGTTCTGAATCCAAAGAATAAATCAAGCACAGCATAAACAGTAATGTGTTAATATACTCATAGCCTACTACATGTGTGCATATACTCAGTCGATAGACAGTAGCTAAAGCTAGCTTGTCGGCCCGGTCGGATACGAGGCAGCTGTTATCACTTCTAGCGCTGTTTGATTTAGATTATTGAATGAATCATTGTTATAAATCATCTATTTGGTTATAGAATAAATTAAATATTATTTTGGAGTATACTTAATAAATTTGAGACAAGTGATCTGAACAATGCAGAAAAATATTTTTTTTCAAACATAATACTTTGAAAAAACATAATACTTTAGAAGCTGTTATATTTTGAGACCGAGGGATTACTCTTTTAGAAACGTAACTAAAGCAAATAATCTGGTGAATGAGCTGAAAAGAAGTAGCTTTCCCTGACCCAAGCCGGCCACACACTTGACACACCGATCGATCAGCGATGGTTTGGCGGTTGTCAAATATGGATGGACCGTTACGTCGCGTGTGCATCCAGCATGCATGCATGCAAAAAAACATATATGCAAATGCATGATACTGCAGCTAGCATGCAGTCGCCGACGAATTGGAGTGCAAATATGTCCATCTATATGTTGTTGCAGTTTAATGTTGGTGTTCGATATATATACATCATGCATGTGTGGCATCGATCGATCGATCGATCTCAATCATTTATGAGATATGTATAGAGATACCATGCTTGAAAAGTCGGAAATCAAGCAAGCATACAATGCTCCCAATATTCTCAACCCTCATGTATGTATATACATAATGCATCTCGTGGGTTGGTTGGACACTGTACAGTTTGGAGGCATTGCTGCTGCTGCTACTGTTACTGTTGTATGCTCAACTCATACAGATTGAAGGAAACACTGTATACGTACGTACGTACGCATCTTAATTTCGTCCGTACGCGCTTCAATTCACTGAAAAAGTGAAAATGATTAAACGTACCTACAGTGTACATGCCCCTTTGAACGCTACCTGTATACTACAACTAACTAGTCACCTGACATGTTTGAGTTCGATCAATTTCCTGGAAATTTTATTCCGGCCATTGTAAAGGAAATTAAATTGCCCAAAAGGCGCGATTAAAAATTAATATTTTTTTAAGATAATAGAAATTGATTATATCTCCAGCCTCTTCCAGTCACACAGCCAAAAACTCTAGAAGTGAACAGAAAAGAGCTTAAAAAAAGATGAGATGGGACAAATTAACCCCCAACTTTCGCTAATAATATGATCTACTAAAATAATGTTTCTAAAATCACGTAGAGTCTATCACAAAATTTTGTACTCCAAGTACTACGCCATCCAAACTAGAACAAAAGTTCCTTGGTTACCAATAAAGGCTGTGTTTAGTTCCTGAAATTGGGGAGAAGTTTAGGAAAAGTTGATAGTTTAAAAAAAAGTTGAGAGTTTATATGTGTAGAAAAGTTTTAGATGTGATGTGATGTGATGGAAAGTTAGGAGTTGGGTGAAGTTTGGTGTGAACTAAACAGGGCCAAAATTAACACATATATCTACAGTTGCATGTGTACGTAACTAGCTAGTCAAAGTACTGCTCCATGTCTCCATGTATCCGTGTGCTTTCTTCGATCGTGCAGGTAGGTTCGTCGCAACGACGCTCCGGACGCGCGGCCGGTGCGCGGCTGGCGACAGCTTAATTAGCCGTGGCGATCGAGCAAACCGCGTGCTGCGCTGCGCGGCTAAAAGCTTTGGTACGCCTCTCCATGCAGGCCCTCGCGTTGCGCTGCGTCGTCCGTGCCGTGCGTGTCGGTGCATGCAAAAGCTAGCGTACGACGCCCCGCCTGTGCGCCTTGCTGTCTCTCGGCGCGGCGCGCGGCTAACGAACCAACCAACGCCGCAGTATGCAGCGACGCGCGTCGCCCCGCGTTTCGCACACCGCACGCGCGCGCTGGGGATAGCTAGGGTGGTGCCTGACTGGCTCAGACCGAAAGTGGAAACTTCCAAAATCACCTCGCATTTCGCCGGCCGGTATGCTCCACACCGTCACATGGACACCAACAATTAATACATGCATCCACCCGTGTGTATACGTACAACAAGTCACTAAAGCATCTACTCCCTCCCTCCATCCCACTTTAAATGCAGCTATCATTTTTCGTGTATAATTTTGACCGTTCTTCTTATTTATTTTTTTTAAAATTTTTTAAAAAAACATAAGTCACATATAAACTATTATTCATATTTTAACAATCTCATAACAATAAAAATACTAGTTTATAAAAAAATTCTAAATAAGACAGATTATTAAAGTTGAATATGAAAATTATACAGAGGGAGTATCTCTCTATCTATGTTCCACCGTACCCCTGCCTAGCCCCCACAGCTCACTCCCCTCTCTCTCTATCTCTCTCACCTCACTCAATTATTTAATTAACTAAACAATGGGCTTAAACATTTTTCGTTCCAATTCTTTATTTTTAAGAGTTAATTTCGCTTCATTGCCAAAGTTTTTAGTTTGAACTACACTTTATCTAATCTTTTCACTTTGGACTATGTGGTTTTATCTTTGTTGCATAATGGATTATCCTGTTACCTAATACCACATACTCCCTCCGTCCAAAAAGACGAATCTAATAGTAAATGTGACACATCCTAGTACTACAAGTTATGTTTAGATTCGTAGTACTAGAATGTGCCATATTCAGTATTAGATTGGTTTTTTATGGGATAGTCCAAAGTGAAAAGATTAGATATAGGGTAATTTGTACCCCACCTGGCCCCACACCTCACTCTTCTCTCTTTCTTCTCTTTCACCTCACTCAATTATTTAATTCAATCAAAACAATGGACTTCAAACATTTTTCTTCCCACTTTTTTCTCCGAAAAGAAATATTTGCTGTGGTTGGAGCCTGCATGATTAGCTTGGGTGGGCCCCACCCCCACCCCCTAAGAGGAGAGATACTCATCCAACTATCACCCAAGTTGCATGTGCATTTGCAAATTTCATATACTTGCATGAGAGGAACATCCATGTGTAAGTGTTGTTGTGCATGCATATCATATCATAAGCATATGATCCTCGAGGTTAATTTTTCAACGCTGTGTTGACCATACCATCCCAATTTGCCAATGACAGGTATAACAGGTCGGTCAGGGAACAGAGAGAGCTTCACGAGAGATCCTCTGTTAACAGTGACATGCCACCTCCTTCACGAAACAACCGCGCATTGTCAAAAGCTGCCTGCTCTATCCAAATGGATCGAGTTGGTGATCGATATATCGATGAAGAAAATTATCGTACACACACCTAACTAACTGGACTAGTTAACGATACAAAAACTTAATCAATTCATGCAACCGGTAGTAATTCAGAGATTAAAAACGAAATTTGATCGGTTGTGTCGGCCAAATAAGGTACTAGTGTAGATAGCTAGCTAGCTAGTACATGATGTTGATGCATGGAGATCGGCAAAACTAACCAAAACTCTTAATGATGTTGTGTCCTCGGTTGTTAATTAATTAATCATACGATGTTCAAAAGAAAAATTAAGCGTGATTAATTGTGTCGGCGAAGTAGACAGAGAAACGGAAGCCTTATATAACTATGTATATGTACTGGATATGATACTTCACTGCAAATTGCAACTATCGGCCATAGAATGGGTTTAACTCAGTTCTTGAATTTTGGTTTGATTCAGAAATGGTCGAGATCAAGATCGAATTGTATATACAGCTTACGATATGACATCTACTGATGATCAGTCTATCCTCTGACAGAGAGAGAACGTACACTGATATGACTAATGGAAAGTCCCAAAAATTAGAGCCCTTAATGATAGGTCGTCGGCTTTTAATTAATGAATTGGTAATTATCCGATGATAAAAACAAAATTAAGTGTGAATATGTCGGCCAAGATGACAGAAATGCAAACCTTAGCTATATGCAACTAGCTGTCTATACTAATTCCCAGAACGACGTACTGAGCCAATAGCACTGATCGGAGAATGGGATTAAATTCATTTCGATTACATATTGTATTTGGATTAAGTTCAGCAATATGGTTGAGACGAACATATCGAACGACGTCTACTCAGTGTGTCTGTGTGTCTTCTGATTACAGAAAGAACATCAACATCTTGTTGCAGTAATGTATGGTTGATCATATCGTAAAAAGCCTGAGCCTTAATTGGGGCAGCACCACTGATTAAACACACTCATTAGAGCCATGACAAACATTCTATTCTACCTATAGTAGACGAGCTCCTCAATGATCGATATACAATCATACAATCCTGTATATATGTGGTCATCAGTCAGCTGACAGAAACTAAAGATACTTCATGCATGTGTGATCAATCTACCACATTATTAATTAACTTTATGCACTTACCCAAATGATAATATATTTCACAAATATAATAACAAAATGTTTGTTGATTCCCCTTCCAGAAATCATTTGGTGGTTTTTGTTCCGTAGCTGGTACGGCTGAGAATGTATAGGTATCACTGGCTACGACACTGCTACTACATGACACTACTACTGTGCATTCCATTCGTGACTGTATCTCTTCTAGCATATGGTGGGCCCCACATGGTGTGAGGGGACTAGCCAGCTACCGAACCCACATTGCAAATGATCAACAGATTGATATATATGCAATTAAGTATTAAGTACATGCAATTAGCAAGTTAAGTACAGAGATTCCAAGAGGGGAACTTAGCATATACCCTTGGAATAATTAGGCTAAGAAAATCAAGCAAAGCATATTGGGAGATTCTTATGAGAGGAAGAGAGAAAGGAATCATAATCAGTTCATCAGCGGTGCAGCATATATTGGCAAACACTTTGAACAACTTATCTGTCTCTATACCTGAATACAATGTTACACTGAAATTTCTTCAAAATGAAAATAAACATGATTGCTTATATGTAGGAGTGAAGCTAAGAAATCTTAGAAATCTTTAGAACTGGAATGCAACACTATTGCTAATGCTTATGGATGACTGATTGACAAGATCACTTAAACAAAAGGATGCTATTAACTTTAATTTAGCCGAGTGCAGTGAACCACCAATAATTAAGCATGCATGCCTTTATAACTAGCTTGCATGCACCAACCAGGCAGGCAGTATAGCTAATGTGTATACAGCTACAAAATACGTACATTTCATTGGTTTGTGGGCCCGGCTCAAGACAACAAGATCTGCCAGGTTGCAAGATATGGAGAAGAGCATATATATTTATATGTATGTACACATATACATACATGTTACGTCAACACTAGCTAGCAAACCCAACTTCCAGCCATGGAATGGAGCCATGAGCAACAGAATCAATCAATTCAATACACTTCATGATATGATATTTATATGAACAAACACACTAAATAAACTAAAAAAAAATACAGGATATACATCATATCAGAAGAAGGAAAAAAGTTCTGAATTACTATTAAGTAGAGGGTTAGAGAAGCATGCATCATAATGCAACCAAGCTTAGGGTTCCCCATCACCTAGAGGGGCCCTATGTCCCACACACATCACATTGCCATGGACCAGTGTAGTGAGACACTTGAGCTACTGCTACTGCCAAGTCCACTGTACTAGTACTGCTACATTTTGTATACACATGCATGAGCACAATGCCAGATGGCATAGCTTGTTACAACGCAACAATTGGGGTGAAAACGGTAGGAAAATTCCTGACCGTGCCGATATCATTTCCATAAAAACAGTATAAAAATGATATTGTTTTCGACCGTATCCATTTTCAGCTATATATATATAATTTAGTTTTTCTAATTTCTATTAGCGTCGTATTGAAGTCACCGCTGAACAGTTAAATATGATACATATATATGATCTGATCCTTCTTTCATCCCGATCATTCATTCACTCACTAGCAGCATGCATGCCCTAGTAAGTGGTACAGTTGTACTAGGATTTCCCATTCAATTCACTTCATCAGTTCATCTCCTTGTTACCAAGAATCTTGATGTGCCACTGTGTCCTCTTCTGCTGCCTTTACAGCAGCCATATGTTTGTACATGCTGTGGCTCAATTAGGTAGGCTAGATTGGCATAGTGAAAGGTACAGAGAACAAGAGAACAAGCTAGCTAGATAGCAAACGGTCCTGCAGGAAGCTTAGCTTATTGTGCCACTGCCCAGCTCACCATTGAACACAGCTCCAGACAATGCACCTGAATACAGACACACACACAGGATAGCACAAGCTCAACGCTGCAAAATGTCAGGGAAGAATTGCCCATGCTACCAAACCTTGAGAAATGCCATCGGATTCTCTCATCTCGTCGTTTCCAAATCTGCAGAGAGTTCATTAACCAATCCCAAACTAGAATATAGACAGTACAGCGCAATGTAATGCAATGCTGATGAGTGTGTGGTTCTTGCTGCTAGATGGTAGCAGCATGGTTTCTGTGTGTAGGTCAGAAGAAGAAGCTGCATTGATCAGTGTCTGATTCAGTCAGTGAAGCAGTGACTGTTCTTGTGTAGGGTTTTGGTCACAAATTCAGAAAAAGGGGAATTGAATGCCATCACATGCCTTAGTTCAGAAATTATATATGAGCAGTTGGCTTCGGGTATGCAACTGTGCAAGCACGCATAAATGATGAAATTGGTGACCGTTTTCTGAATCCGCACGCATGAATGAGAGGTCCATGATTTTCAGGTTGGTACTGGTCCTCTCTGAATGCTATGCTTCTGCTTCTGATGAGTCTGAAACTCTGAATACCAGTGCACAGTGATTGACAAGGTTCACCCGGCCTTCTTGTCATGAAACTGGGCCTGTAAGCCCGTAACCACCTTAATTACCTGTCTTAAGTTTGCTCATAAGTTATGAGTTATTATTACTGATGTAGAAATTACCATCGTAGAAATCCCCTCTCCTCTCTGGATTGTGTTTACCTAGCAGCTAGCACTGGTTGGAGAGTTGCATGCACAACGATTGAAAAGTATCATGGTTTTTTTTTTTTTTGTTGATGAAACAATGGAATTTATTTGTAAACAAAACATTTATTATCAATCCTGTTAGATAATCATTTTATTAACAGACAGCAATTGTCCTGTGTCAATGACAGGTGGGGGCAAACTGGCCACATAGTGGCCCCACGGCCCACATGTCAATGTCACAGACGGCCCGCCCAGCCCATGGGTTGCCGACCCATTACCACGCCTTCCAGAAGGCTACAAGTCTACAATTCCTCCTCCCAGAAACCCCCTCGTCTTCTCTCGCCGTCGTCGCGACCATGGCGATGCCTTTTCGTCTCCGGCGATCCTCCGCCGGCCCAGCGATCCAGCTCCTCGTCTTCTCCCACTGTCTCAGCTCCGCCACCGCCGCCGCCTCCACCCGCATGTGCGACGCGCCGAGCACGCCGCCGGTGAACTTTGGGGTGACCACCACCGTGCCGGAGAAGAAGGCGATCGTGGTGGAGCGCTGATCGGCAAGTACCACAAGACGCTCGGCAGCGGGATGCACGTGCTCGTCCCCGTCGTCGACCGCATCGCCTACGTCCACTCGCTCAAGATCCAGGCCATCCCCATCCCCGACCAACTCGCCATCACCAAGGACAATGTCGTCGTCCAGATCGACGGCGTTCTCTTCTTCAAGGTCTACCTCGCACATCGGCTCACTCCCCGATTATTGCCGGTTGTAGATGCAAAGCTAGCGTTGTGGTGGGAGGGTTTTAATTTGTACATGTGGGATCGAGCTCGCAATTGCACAACTATGGCCTGAGTAGTTATGATTAGGATCTCTGAATTTAGATGGTCTGGGTTTGATGCTCTAGGTGAGGGAAGGATGATCATGCCTTACACTGTTACTGCTTCGGTGCCTTCCCGATTGCTGGTTGTAGATGCAATGCGTTGTGGTGCGAGGGCTTTTGTGTGGGTGATCAAATCTTGCAATTGTGCTTTTGTGTCCTGAGTTGTGCTTAGGATTTCTGAATTTAGATGATCAGGCTTAATGCTCTAGGTGGGGGAAGGATGAGTATGATGTATTGAAGGGTTTTTCGGTGTGGAGTCTCTTCCCTATTGTAGGAGATGTTAATGCTTGTTGCATTATTAGGGGTTGGCAAAAAGTGTGGAAAACGATGCCTTGAAAATTTCACTGCATATTTTTGTACTCCCTCCATTTTATATTATAAGTCGTTTTGACTTTGATCAAAATCAATCTACTTCTAGTTTAACTAGCTTATTGAAAAATATAATAATATTTACACCAAATTTGTTCCATTAAATCATTAATTGAATATATTTTCATAATATATTTGTCTTGGGTTGAAAATGTTACTACTTTTTTTACAAATTTAGTCAAACTTTAAGCAGTTTGACTTTGGTTAAAGTCAAAACGACTTATAACCTGAAACAGAGGGAGTAACGCATTGGTGGATTTTAATAAGAGTTTAGTGTTTCACTTGAATTTGATAGATGTTGTTCCACGCATATCCTAGTTTGGTTGTTTAGGGATATATAGGTGGGAAAATACATCACGAGGAGTTACTGTGAGTGAGTTTGTGCAAGCTTATTTCCTTGCCTTTTAATCTGTGTTGGATGCACCTGGCTGTTGTAATAAAATGCTTTTCAAATACCATTAGGTTGGTGTTTTGGTTCTGTTTCTGATTTTGTTTGGTTATACAAGCTAACAAGCCTATTTTTTCTATTAAGTTTTATTATAAAGCTGTCTTTGTTATATCGATTTCACCCTCCTGCCCTAAATGAACTAATAGTGTGTTTTCTTGTCGAGCAGGTAAATCTATTTTGTATCACTAACATTTTGTGCAATGTTCTGAATGGGATAATGCCAAAAAGAAATATCGTTGTAGTTATAAGATGTATATATCAGGTCATTGCTTTTTGATAATTTACCTGATTATGGTATTCCAGATGTACTGTAAGTTTTCTGGAAGTAAGAGGTTGTTGATATCAAGTGCTAACTATACTTTTTTTTGGGTGGTGGTTCTGAACTTTTCAGATTGTTGATCCCTACCTTGCTTCCTATGTTGTGGATGATCCAATTTTTGAAGCCACTCAGCTTGCCCTGACAACTGTGAAAAGTGAGGTTGAAAAGACCTTATACAAGATTGTTAAGGAGAGAGACACACTAAAGGAGCAAATTATGGTACCATGGTAGGGAAAATTGGAACCATGCCATTATAATTTTGCAAAATTTAAGATATGCCATTCTGACCCACATGTGATTGACTCATGTGGGTCCTACATGTCATTGAGATACCGATGGCATATCTCAAACTTTGCAAAATTATAATGGCATGGTTCCAAATTACCCATGAGGATTTAGCACTTAAAAATGCAGTGAACTACCCGTATCTCCGTATGGGGGAAGTATCCGGTGCAATCACCTAATTCGGTGCAATCATGCAACTCTCATCCTACACCGTTGGATCGAGAAATGGACGCTCGAGATTCGTCCACGTCACCATGAGTTAAAATTTAACTCACAGATTCACTCATGAGTTAAAATTTTCTGGGAGTTAAATTTTAACTCATGGTGACGTGGACGAATCTCGGGCGTCTATTTCTCGATCCAACGGTGTAGGATGAGAGTTGCATGGTTGCACCGAATTAGGTGATTGCACCTAATACTTCCCCTCTCCGTATGTTAACTTCCATCTCTCAATGATTTTGCTTTATGATTTCATTCTTTTGTGGATCACTATTTCCAAATGTAAGCAAAAAAAAAAAGCTTCAGTGCCTATGGTTGACTCTTTCTAGCCTTGTTTTGCTAAGGTTTTTAATTTATGGCTCCTTTTAAGTAGTCATATTACTTGATACCTCAAGTGGAAGGAAAAAGAACATAATCGTACATATTCTCTTTCAGTATCTTATATAGTGGCTGTTGTTGTATGATAGTTTGATTATGTTCAACGACGAGGAGGGGCGACGCCGATAGGGTGGATCCGGCGGAGGCTCTGCAACAAGGTGAGGGATCCGGTCACGCCGAGGCACGCGCGCGGCAGATCCAGCGGCGCTGAGACACGCACACGATGGATTTGGCTCCGGTGGATCGGCTAAGACAGCGCGGTGGTGGCTAACTTCGGTGGGGAGGCAGCGGTTCTGCGGGGAGGGAGGAAGCACCGGCGGCGGCACACGGTGAGGCGACGGTGGTGGCGGCGGCTGCTCGGCACGGATGGGCTCGGGAGTTCGCCGTCGGTGGTGAGGTGTCAACATGTTTTTTTTTCCTTTTTTTTTTGTTTTTGGTAGACATAAATCTGTGTCACAAGGGTATAAATGGAACTTTTGTTTTGAGTTAACACCGTCATATTGACTTCATAAAATAGCTAAGTCTCATCTTAGTTTGTAAAAAAAAAAAGTCAAATGAGCAAACTCAAAAAAAAAAACAGGGCCAAATTAGTAGTTAGCCCTCAAAATAGGGTCAAAAACGTAATTGCCCCTTTGGAGAAAGCTGAGTATGTCAGGGAAACTGAGGCAGGAGCGATCACATAAGTCACCGCATTTAGCGGACGTTGATTTGTTGAAGATCGCATCCGGATTTTCGTTAGTTACATGAAGACCATACGGCTGCTGTTTAGGTACCCTATATATTAGAGTACTAGGTGAAACCCCGCGCATTGCTGCCGGAATTTAGTATGATAACAATAAGAAAATAACTTGTAAGATAGCTAGATAACATCATATTAAGTAAATTAATGTGGTTTATGATAATTTAAATTGAAATAGTATATAGAATGGTGATTCAAACGTAAAAAGTAAAGTGGTATGACTTTATGGAAGAAGAAAAGTAGGAAGATAATTTGGACCGTAGATTAATCATCTAAAGGTTAAAAACAATTGATGTGATATGACTTAATTAGAGGAAAAATGAGAAAGATAATTTGTACCATAGATTAATCATTTAAGCAATAACTAAGTGAGAATGAACTATATAAGTATATAGGATATCATAAAACATAATAAAGGTATACATTGAAACATTATGTGAATTATGTTGGATGATAATTTAACATGTTTGTATTTGAAAATGTCACGCCCCGAACTAGCCCCGAGCGGGACTAGCCCGTGACGCTCTAAATTAACCTGTTAATCGATACCAGTCCCAGGAAACAGTGCTGGTATCACAGGAAGACAGAATATCACAGCTGGTATCACAGGAAGACAGAATATCACAGCAACAGAGGTCTCTTTATTATAGAGTAGGACTACAGTCATGTTGGGCTGCGGACAGATCCCGAGCTCACAACTACATTACAAAAGGGAAGCGGAAGCCAAGACTTGGACCACACATCACAGGCGCGACTTGGGAACTAGGCCGAAACCCTAAAACTCATCGTAGCCGACTTGCTCCTGGAAGAACTCCTCGTCAGCGGGATCCGCTTCATCTTCTTCAGCAACTGGGGGGGATTATTTATATAGAGCAAGGGTGAGTACAGGAGTACTCAGCAAGCCATGGGAAATAAGTGTTTAATGCAGACTTCAACGGGAAGGCGGTTGTTTTTGCAATTGATTTTATTTAAACTCTTTTCTGAAACAACTAAGTGAGTGCTTCTCAAACGACACGGATGAGACAGTGCGTCTCGTCCGGTCGGAGTATGTGCCAGTCTTTTGAATTGATCAAGGTTGGCGTCCGGCCAACAGCTTCCAAACGGCCTCCCGGGCCTGGCTGAACCCATCAGCCGCAGATTTTCCAAACATCGAACCCAAACCACATCAACAAATTTCACAAAGCAGTAGTCAAACAAAACTATGCTAGGAATCACCTCACATCCGCCCATGACCGTGGGCACGGCTGTTCGAACAGTTTGTTAACCTCTGCAGAGGGGGTACACTTTACCCACACGACATTACTAACCCGGATCATCCAGCCCGTGCAGAACGGCCACGACTAGAGACCTTAAGGCTTTCATGACAAGGCATTTCGAAAGCCGACACAGGTTCACCATATGCCAACGAGAGGGGTCCCAGACCAACACTAGATTAGGTCCCAGACCATACTGTGCCAGGAAACCCGAGGGTTCTCCCCGACACCACCCCGTTGAATCCACATGTCTCTTGGCATCATGGCTCCCCCGATTAGCTAGTTACTCAGCCAGGGGTGTCCCATTCCACCCATGTGGTCGCACTTGCCTTATGTTCGGATGAAATTCCAAGGAAACGGTCCTTAAGTGCAAGAGCGGGAAACCGTACACCCGGTACGTTCCCTGGTCCGCGATTTTTTGGAAATTCATTTAGGTCGCAAGCACCGACCCAGGTGTCGGGTTTTCCAAGTCTTTTGTAAAACCCCAAGTTTTACCCACCGTTGGATATTTTAAATTTTGAGGGGGTGGGGTGTTCCTGATGCGCGTACCCGAAGGCCCGTGCATCGAAGCACAACAGTTAACAAAGGAGGTTTAAGTGTTCAATAATACAAGGAGGGTAATTGCAGCAATTAGGGTTGGGGGCCGGCAGGCCGTCTCACAAGCCGCGGCCGAATTACTTGTGTAAATCCTATTCATGCAATATTTGCGGAAAAGAAATACTTAGATTTAAATTATAGGTGCAAGATGATCAAAGGTGACTTGCCTTGCTCGAGATCTTGAGCTTGATCCTCGAATTCCTCGCACTGCGGGTCTTCGGGCTCCGAAACTACACGTGGAACGGGACAACTCAACAAACAACGAAAATAAAGCCCTATTATTGACCTCTAAGCGTGCCATTAGATAGATCTCGAGATTTGAGGAATTTTGGAAGTTGAACGGAGTCATACGGACATATGGTTGATGAGATATTGAATTTCTAAGGTTATTGGATTTTTGGTCTAAAGAAAAAGGATTTATTTAAATCCTTTTTGAGAAAAGAAAAGAAAGAGGGAGGGGAATTAGACTTCCCTCGGGCGGCTAGGGCGCGGCCCGAGAGAAAGGGGCGGCTCGGCCGAGCTTAATGGGCCGGCCGGCCCGAGAAGGCGGCCCAAGGCGCGCGCGAGGGCGGGGAGGAGAGAGAGGGAGCCGGTGGGCCGGGTCCATCCCGCGTGGTCCCGGGTGGGACCCGCTTGTCGGCGACTCGGCTCACCGTGAGCGAGGTGCACGCAGGGCGTGCTAGGGTTTGGGGAGGGGGGCGCGGCGCATGCGCGCGGTTCGCGGTGGACGCGGTGCGGCGGGCCCACGCGCAGCCTCACGGCTCGCGGTGGACCGCGCGCACGGGGAGGGTGGAACGGGGGGGAGCGGCCGACCGGGGTTGGCTCGACCCGGTCGCGGCCGAGGTGGCACTGACATGGCGCCTTCGTGGCAACCATGTGGGCCGGCGAGAGGAAGACGAAGACGCCGGCCGCGAATGGACGGCGGGCGGCGGCAGTTTCTCCGGGACGCCGTGCGACGACAAGGGGCGACGGGGTGTACACCGGAATGACGAGGGAGAGCGAGAGGGAGCGAGCCAACAGCTTGGACTCGCCGGAGGGAGCTCGACGGCGGCGGATTGCGGCGGCGGCAACCGGCGGCGAAGGAAGGGGAAACGGCGACGAGGTCACGAGGGGCCGATTCCCGGTGGTGAGAGCATCTACGCGGCTACGGGAATCCATCCCTTGCGCCGGATTAGGCGGAGCTACGCCGAGCGAGGCCGGCGACGAGAGGCGCTATCGAGCTCGGGCGGCGACGGCGGCGAGCACACAGCGAGCGGTGGCAGCAGTCGGGGCGGCGCCAGCTAGCTACTAGGGTACTACTCGAGCGGCTACTCAAAGCTAAGGGGAGGAGATGGAATGAGAAGGGAGAACGGAGGGAGACACTACCGTGCGGGGGTGATGGGGCGCAGTGACGAGAGGCCGACGGCACGGGAGTGATCTCTCCGGCCTCGGGTCGGGGAAGAGGAAGAAGACGAGCGCCCGGAGTCCCCTTCCGCGTCCTAGCGCGCACCGGCTCCTCCGGCACACGCGACGGCGGCGGTCGGCGAGAGGGACGGCAATGGCGCGGGCGAAAAACGGGGAAGATTGGGAGGGGAAAAAGGAAGGGAGGGCGACTGGGTTTATAGGGCGGCAATGTCGGTTTATAGGGAAGATTGGCTAATGACGACGGCGATGACGGCTGGGCGGTGTGGAGCGGAGCGGCGACACGGGCGGCAGGCGTGGACAGGCGCAGCAGAGGCTGTCGGTGGCGGCGACCAGGCGGTCGGCCACCACGGCGCGCGCGCGCGCAGGCGGCGCGACGATTTGGGCGGCGTCGGCGGGAACGGCAGCAAGAGCGGAGAGGAAGGGCTCGGCGCGGCTCACGGGCAGAGCGGGGAGAGAGAGAGAGAGAGAGGGAGGGATGGAGGGAGGGATGGGAGGAGGGATGGGCCGAGAGAAATTCGGCCCATCGAACCCGAGGGAGGCAAAATAGACTTTTGCGGAGGGATTTGATTTGGGACGGATCGAGATTCGGGATTGAACTTGACGTTAGATCGGGGATTTGAGATCCGGAATGGCACGGAGACTGACTGCAAGCGAGGAAACAATTTTCGCAATTAAGGTTTTTAAGAGATAGTTTTCCCGCTAGGCGCCACGACGGAACGGGCGCTACAGAAAATCTCTTAAATTATAAAAACCATAAAGATATAGCATGTTTGCATGATGTTTAAATGTGATGATTGTTAGTGGATGATGATGTGGCATCTTGTTAGTGGATGATGATGTGACATCTTTACATGTTAAGCTTAAGGAGTTAGTGGGGGATAACTTTCTAGTAAGATAGGATTAGGTTAATCTATGGACCTGAACAAATTATCAATCTATATCTCCTGTTCTTTACTTCTCGTAGAACTATTATTAAATATTATTAGGAGCACATCGTGCTCCATTTCGAGCGCCAAACATGTCACTATTACAGAAATGATTTTCCTAGACAGGGAGGCATTTAGATTACACACGGATCATAACTGGTCGCGTATGCGGAAAATAACCTCATTTTCACGTGAAAATTTTTCCGTGCGGTCCTCTTAAATAGACCGCACGCGAAAATGAGCCTATTTTCGCGTGCGGACCTATTAGGAGAGCCGCACGTAAAAATACCCCGCAGGATTCGGCTCCCCTCCCCTCCCCTTCCTTCCCTCAGATCCAGCGGAGTGGAGGGGCATTGGTGGCGGTGCGGCCGGAGGAGCGTGAATCCGGCGGCCGGCCACCCTCCCCCTCGCGGGATCCGGCTCTAGATCCGACGTAGGGGAGGGGCGTTGGCGGGCGGCCGGCGGGAGGGCAGATCCGGCGGCCAGCGGCGCAGAGGACGACGAGGACGATGATGATAACGAGGAGGAGGAGGAGGAGGCGGCGGCGGCGGCGGCCGGGAGCGGCGCCGCTGCCGCCCGATTCTAGGTTTTCAAATTTTTTTTCCGGATTTTTATTTTTCCATGTGGGCGGCAAAAGCACCCACACGCAAAAATGCAATTTTCTCGTGCGGGTGTGCCACCCGCATGCAAAAATTGCGATTTTCCCAGACCCATGGGTGTGTGCGGGCCACCCACCTGCATGCGAAAATCAAATTTGACCGCACGAAAAACTGTTCTCCTTGTAGTGTGTATTAGTCTAGTCCACCTCGCTCCACGTCCCGTCATCCCGCTCCCATTGTTATCAGAGTAAACGATTTACTTAGATAATAAAAACAACTTCTCTGCTTCCGATCCCACCCCATGTCCCGTCATCCTGCTCATACTATTATTGGAGTAAATGATTTACTTCGATAAAAATAACTTCCCTGCTTCCAATATATATTCTATTTTCCCCTTACCCAACCAACCACTCTTGCCCCCACTTCATTTTTTCCTTTTTTTGGGATCTGAATCAATCCACCATCCCAGCCCACAGATCGATGACGCACCATGGAGGAGGACAACACCGTGACGGTTGATGGCAATGGCCGGCGAGCGGTGGTTGAGACGAAGGCGTTGCTTCGTGCCTCGTTGCCAGACGTCGGGCAACACCTTAACCAGCAAAAGGGTGTTCACCTAGGCCAAGAGCAACAACTGGTGTCTGCTCCACGTCGGCGACATTGACAGAACAAATAAGGAAAAAATGACACTCCAATTTGCATCTGCATAGTCTCCTTCACCTTCACGCATGAAGCCCCAATTTCCTTTTGCAAATCAAATTAACATACAATCTTCAATATTACCTGATCTGGGCTACACAGGTCCTATATTTACACATCGTGCTCCATGTGGCTGGCCGCAACGGATAGGGTGGAGTACGCCGACGATGGGGTTGTTTGCTAATTTTTCTTTTGCTCGTTGTCTCTATGACATGATCAAGAATGTTGTTGCATTTTTTCGTGCTTACTAGATGATGGATGGCTGCTACTGCGCAATGTCGAGTCCATCTCTATACCACGCCGTTACATCCTTCCATGATTCCATCGCCTACTATCGCTCGCCACCTAGTTGCTCTCTCTACAACCAGTCACAAGACACAGACCAGCCTCTCCATCCTTATTGCAAGATCCAATAAAGCCACCAGGATCCCAACTTCACGATGGATTTTTGGCTGAATCATTTTTTTTCTCATTTGACCACATCAGTAAACATATTACTACACGGTGGCTACGAGATCATGGGCTATATCGAGAGGAAGATGGTAGTTGTGTTACTCGCAGACCACGAAATCTAAATAATATTTATAACACTGGTAAAAGAATTACTATCGTTGTAAGCTGATAGTAATTCTTTTACGACTATCAAGGAATAGTGTCATACGATGCGGGGGTATTCATGTAAGTAAATTTATTACTTTTGAAGGGGGCATTCATGCGAGTAAATTTGCTACTTTTGAATGAGCATATGTGGGAGGTTGGAAGTAAATGGAAAACTCCACAGAGTAAATTCATTACTTTTGAAACGTGGGGAGACATTAGAAAAACAAAAAACTCAGAGAGAAAAACTAGAGAAGGAAAAAAAAAGGGAAAATTAATATTTTACTGGGCCCTTTGATGAAGCACGGATAAGATGGAAAAGAGAAAAAAGAAACACGGAAGGTGGGGTGGTAAAAAACAAAAAAAAACTGATGAAAGGTGGGATGCAGAGTAAAGATGGGTTGTCAAAACAGGAAAACCGGAAGGAGGGAGCGTTGTGTGGCGCTCAAACTAATATTCCGCGCGCAATGCGTTGCTACCATACTTTTTCGCTATTTTCTATTACCTTTTTATAGCTGAGTTCTAGCAACCCTAGGATTTGCTTCATTTTTGCCATTTTGTGCTAAAAACAGTTTGTGCTTATTTATGAAAGAGATGAGGTTATCCTTTGCTAGTTTACTCGGAACCTAGTTGTTCATCGTCATGTAAGTACGATATTTATCTTCTTTGCTAATTTGCTCGTAAATTAGTCGTGTGAATCAACGAAAGTGAATTAATCTCAAAATCAGGTTTACTAGCCGGTTTTGATCTATCGATTTTGATGACTCCGTTGATTACACCGCAAATAAAATCAAGTTTACTAACCAATTTAGATTTATCAATTTTGGCGACTCCGTTGATTACATTGCAAATCGTTAGGTGATCTTGTGGTGGCAAAAAAAAAAGCGTCAACACACTGTATGAAATAGACATTTACAGATGTAAAATTGTACATCTACAATGTAACTTTGCAACTTACATATGTAAAAGTAGTATAGATATAATAAAATTTGTTGCTTTTTACAATTTCTTCGTGTATATGGCCTCCTGCTTTCTAGGAGCAATATCAGTAAACAAAGGAGGAAGGAAAAAAAGGTTGGGTAATTTCGTTTAACCAAGCATCTCAGTAGCCGAAGGAGGGATATCAGGAATCTTAACATATATCATACGTTTGAAAAATTGAGTGATGTATAAGCAAAAATATATCCACACATTTCTAGCAAATTCGCTCTCTTCTTAAGCACAATTATGCAGGGATACTCGTTAATAAGAGATATTTTACCTTTTACTTATATGTTCAATTAAACCAATATTTTTCTCAATCAAATATATAATTATTTTTTTACCTAGTTCCTATACAACAAGCATTAGAAAATTATGTTCTAACATTTAAAAAATATAATATAAATATATGGAATTTAAATTGTAGTAGAATTTACAATATGAGATTTGAATTTTTTTTCTTGAATAATGTGGCCCCAAAAAATATAGGTAGTGCCGATTAATATTAGTTACCCATGTAAACATACTACTATTGAAAAATCTAATTAAACCCTCTCTATTTGATTTAAACCAATACACTTGTGAGCCAAATGTGCCATGCTAAGAGGACTTTGATCAATCATACTTTTGCCACATCTCAAATTTATGAGTTATTTATCCATCATATAAATGTTACATCATGTACATATAGCCATTTTAGATTTTCATATAGGAGTATGTAAAATTGGTTAATATCATGGTTTTATGAAACTTTAGTACCATAATACCTGAGTTATATGTCACATGCCAAAATTTATGTGGTTTTGTGTAACTTGGACCATAATAGGTGGTTTTATGAAATTTACTCTTAAATTTTATATTTCTTAACAAAAAATTGTTCCTTATCACAATGCAAGTAAAAAAGAAAAATTCATCCCAGAGTACTTCTGTTGTTCCCTCTTCTTTTTGTTATCCCATTCTTCTATATTTTTTTTATAATGGCATTGTTAGTTCTAGCCATCATACCTTGCAGCTTAACAATGCTACCTAGTTCATGTGTCCATACTATGTAAAAATATATTATTTATAATTTTTGCATGAGTTATTAGTATCAACCGTGCATATAATAATATTAGTTAATATTAATTTTGACATGTGTTAGTAGTAATTACGAGGATATCCAAGTTGCTTAACTAGTTTTTAGAATTCAAAAGATATTTTTTCCTTAACATAATCTAGAACTCTCCTAACTAATACTACATGAAGATAATATTTAACGGTAGATATAGTCATATAAATATCTATAATTTATATGGATAAATTGAAGAATAATATTTAATATAAATCTAATAATCATAGTGCACTATATATATTACTCAAGTGAGTTGTGGCTTCTCTCGAAGAATGTGACCCCCAACAAATATAAGTGTCCCGATTAATATTAGTTACCCATGTAAACAGACTAACACTGAAAATAATCTAATTAAATCCTTTCTCTAGAATTTAATAATATTAGTTAATAGTAATTTTGACATGTGTTAGTAGTAATTACCACGATATCCAAGTTGCTTAACTACTTTTCAGAATTCAAGAGATATTTTTCTTAACATAATTTAGAACTCTTCTAACTAATACTACATACTAATACTACATGAAGATAACATTTAATGGTAGATATAGCCATATAAATATCTATAATTTATATGGATAAATTGGAGAATAACATTTGTTATGAATCTAATAATCATAGTGCACTATATATATTAGTCAAGTGAGTTGTGGCTTCTCTGAAAAGATGTGACCCCAACAAATATAGATAGTATGATTAAAATTAGTTATCCATGCGACTCTTTTTCGTCTTTGGTTTGGTAAAACTGGATCAACTCTTAATTGTCTGTCTACAAAAAAATATAGTGGAAAGTGGAAACTAAAATCAATGAAAGTAAAACTAGGAGCAGAAAGAACATAACAAGCAAGTTGCATTATATCCAATTTAGAAGGCAGAATGCATCTTCTTAACCCTGAGACTTATATCTCTCTTATGTGTAACTGACAACGAGCATTTCGGCTCTTTTTTTATTACTTCTCTCCTTATATCTCTCATGTGTAACTGGTGATGAGCATCTCGGCTCTTTTTTATCACTTCTCTCATTCTTTTAGTACTTCTGTCGTTCTCTTTGCGCTTCTCTTCTTCGTTATGAATTCCGACGCTTTCTTCTCCAGTTCTTGCTCCAAAGCTGATGTGATCATTTATTCAAAACCCCCTTAATTTTATCTTAGCTAACTCATCCGAATATAGTTGGTCTCTATATTTAGATGATTCGTATACATACTTATAACCAAGGTAGCTGACGAACAATACTACACTGCAAGTAACAAATAATTCTTTTGTTATGAAAAGAACAAGGGATGAATTACAAAATAACTGAAAAAAAAAACAAAAAAGCACATATTGGAATAGATTTCTACCTATATAAGAAAAAACAGTTTACTTTGTATTTTTTTTACAGCCATGCTATTTAATTCTGGTATGAATGATGAATAAAACTAACTTTCAGATATTTTTTTAAGGATCTTTGGTTATTTTAGAAGTGGAATTTTTAGAATTGAAGCATCATTGCCACACATCAAAAAAATAAAAGACTTAAATTAGGATAGAAAGTGTAACATTGTGTATGGGTGAATTTATATACGTGTAAAAACATATAAAAATATTAAAATACGAGGCATGTTATTGTACTCGAGTCCTTTTTTTCTTTATCCTGTAAAATGGGATATTAGTTCAAAACATTACTGTAATCAATAAAATGCACACGAAAATGATCATCGTTTATTTGACTCCTTCCAGCAGAAATTTTACCAGCGGTTTGTTTTGCCCCTAACTTCTCAACCATACCCTTTTGAATATAGGAAATTTATTTTTTGTTCAACGTCTTTATATTATGAATAACATGTGCAATCTTGTGACTTTCATGTTGTCATGGTTATGGATACCACATACCTAATAGTTGACTAAACTCGGCAGGGCCCACCACATACCATGTCTTATACGGAAACAAACCTCGTATATAGAAGAAGTTCCGGATAAGAAAGGACGAGTAGAGTTCTATATGGAAACGACAAGGACTAATCGGATTGTATCCATATTGGTCTCTCTAGTTTTACTTGAACAAGGGGTCATCTATGGGTATAAATACAAGCCCCCTAGGAGGAGAGAGGACAAGCCACAAGACAAAACATACACACAAACCAATACGCCGCCATATATTGACATCAGAGATTAGTCTAGACATACCCCGTCCGGTGTCTACGGAGACCGGCAAGAGAAATCTAGCGCCATCTCTGATCTCGACAGGTCCATATTTGAGGAGGAAGACTGACCTGTCGTCGACTACGAGTTGGTTATCCCAAATATTGTACTTGTGTGATTCAGATGAATAAAGAGCAACACTAGCTTCGGCCAACAAGATGTAGGGCTATTACCTGTCAGATAAGGGGCCCGAATCTGTATAAAAATCCCTGTCTCCATCTCTTTTACCTCAATCTCGCATATACTCTGGTACCAGCGATCCCCATACCATCCAAATAACGTAGTCATGATCTCAAACTTCGACAGATGTAAAATTGGATCAACTGGTAACTAAAAATAATAAATGGAGCACAACTAATGGAAGGGAAATTGGTCACAGGGACTGTAGTGGTCAGAGAGGGGTTCTTAGCAAAATGAGCTCAACCAAAGTGGTTGATTATGACAAAAAGTTGGAGAGGACAATGATAGTTGCATCTTAATGTACTCATATTTTGCTTTTATCTTTGAAACCGAATGATCCCCTCTAAAATGAAGATATAGGTACAAAAGAGAGAAATAAAAGAGGAGAACCAAACAAATAAATATAACAAGAGGAATAAAAGAGGAGAACCAAACAGATAAATATAACAGTGGAGGAGAGCATACCATACCAATATGATGAGTATAGAAATTCTAAGGTTTAAAGGTGAACCAACCCACCTGTGTCAGTTTCAGGTACATGTACTCTTTTGTTGAAGGTCATTTGAGCTTTTCCTGAAAGTATGGCATGGATACTTCAGCGCCATAACGTTTGGTACGAGCCTCGTGGTAAAGCAATGGCTAGTCCACGGGGCTCATACTTCAGCGTTGCAGCGCTTGGTACTCGGACCTTGGCTTAAGGCATTTTCTCTACCCTTCTTACCCTGAAAAAGGAGGGTCACCTTGTGTCCTTAAACCACTATGTATTCAGCTATTATTTAGTAGCAAAATTTAATTATTTTTTTAGGGGAGGCAAACTTTTATGGCTGTGATTTTCATTGGTTCATACTTTTAGTCATATCTGTTGATCTGTTTATTGACAATGGACCTTTATGTATTCAGCTATTGTTGAGTAGCAAAACTCATATATTCATGTTGGTCAACAATTTTTAGATTTTGCTAGCCAAAACCAAACACAGGGTTTCTAGAGAGGGATTAGGGGAAACGCAAGGGATTCATCCCCGACGGGGATCGAGTTGAGTGATATGAGAGGGATTCACTCAATCCCTCCCCGGATTGATTCCCCTTAGGGATTAAATCCCTAGTAACCGAACATAGCCTAAGGCGGAACGCTCCCCTACCGATGCATTTTGATATCCCATAGCTCTTTAAAGGGTGGCTGCTTCTAGGCAAACCTCCTGGTTGTCTTTGCACCCCCCCCCCCCCACCTCATTTATAACTAAGCGGTCATTTAGTGGTCTTAGCTGGCCTTAGCTGGTGATTTGGGGTTGTTTCTCTCTCGACGATGAAGCTTATCCCCCATCGTCTCACTAGCCGATCATGACCCCTGTTACTTTTGGGTTATATCTAGTATTCAGAGTTTACCTCGATTTGGTACCGCTCGTGCAGCCCGCACCTAAACAGTGCTTTACCATAGACGTTGTTGCATGGATCGCGCGCCCATGCCTCCCATACGAGTTTTTCTTGCTCATCGCGTTTTTTTTTTGCATGTGTTTATGGCACAGTTTTTGTTATGCTTAGTGGCTATATCTGATATGATATATGAGTGCACCATATTTATGATGCCCAGTAAGCAGTAGTACCTTGGGACTATTTGAGTTTCTTTGTAAGGGTGTGTTTAAATCTACAGGTATAAAGTTTTGGCGTGTCACATCGGATATATGGACACATATTTAAAGTATTAAACGTAAACTAATAACAAAACAAATTACAGAATCCACATGTAAACCGCGAGACAAATTTATTAAGCATAATTAATCCGTCATTAGTAAATGTTTAATGTAACACCACATTGTCAAATCATGAAGCAATTAGGCTTAAAAGATTCGTCTCGCAATTTACACGCAATATGTGTAATTAATTATTTTTTTCGTTTATATTTAATACTCTATACATGTGTACAAATATTCGATGTGATAGGGCGAAAAATTTTGCCGGGGGACTAAACATGCCCTAAGTATATCTGAGGTGACTAATCTACAAGAATCCATTGTACTCGACTATTTGCGTTTCTTTGCAAGTATATCTAAGGTGCCTAATCTACTAGATTTCATTGTACTAGAGGCTTAACCAGCTCTAAAGGAGACTGAATTAGTATAACGTAATATATATGTAAGCTTTCAGCAGATACAAAACTGATGCGCTGTTTAGGGTATAATTAGTTCATCTGTCCGCAAGACGAGATGTACTTGGTGCACTATTATAAGTTAACACGATACATGAGTTTACATAAGAACAATTTCCTCTGTTAGACATGTTAGCCCCATAAGCATTTCAGCACATTTGCGTATTCAGTAGGATACACACCATAGCTTCCATTTACTCGTTATTTTGCTAATTGTATTCAATTTCAGTTTGGCGCTGTGCAAAATGAAATAGCGCCAAACTGAAATGATAGATGCATTTTAGAGAATGCCAATGGTGATGCTGGCAGCTGATATACTTATGTGAGCACAAAGAAAATCAAGAAATGTACCAACCATGAAGGGTATTGTTCCACTGGCCATCTTAGTTGTTCCTTTTTTTTTTTTTTGGCTTTCCTATGAAGCTGCTATGACATTTCACATAGCATTCAGTGTCATCAAGCATGCTTTGCAATCCATATGTTCTGCAGGTATAACTAATATGTTCTGTAGGAATAATAAATATTGTGTTTATCTGCTGCTAAAAAAATAATTTATGCTCTAGTTCTTTTTTGACCCAGACCTCGTGGACATTATATATATAGAACCTAATATTTTGCATCCTGGTCGGTGATGCTGTTTGCCCATGACTTCGATGCTTTGCTTGTAAAATACTCCCTTCGTTCCAAAATCTAAGTATTTCTAGAGGTTAGAGGTTTTCATAGGAATTAAGGAAGTAGGTGGAATTGAATGATCTAAGGTTATGATTGGTTGAGAAGGGAAACTGTCGGAGGCTAATATTCCTAAAAACTTTTTGTGTTTTCCTGTAGGCTGCCAGGCTTCTAACGGCAATCGCTTATTTTCGTTTTCAGAGCTACTTTGAATGTCTTTAGAATTTTCACAGATTTTTAGTGCACAAATCTTTGAACATAAATTTTTCAATACTTCTTTGCAATTAATTTTCAACACAAAGTATTTAGTTATGCATGCGTAAGTAAACCTCCTAAGAAAATTTTCCAATCCCCTAAATTTTCAAATTTGGGTTAGCAAGCATGACAGCTGAAGATTACATAATCAAATCGATCTATTCTCAATACTCACAAGTCGCAACCCAAATTTGTCATCGTTGATAAATAATTTACTCCTTCATCCACAAGAGAATTTGCCATCGTTCGTAACTAATTTACTTATTACTCAGTCCACAAGAGTTGATTGGGGATGAAAGAGAGAATGGTTAGGGAGTAAAGTGATGGTTTGGAGTATAGTTGGATAAAAATTTAAGGAGGGGAAGTTGGGTGGGAGTAGTACTATCCTTATAACTGTAAACAATTTTGAACCCTTGGATGCCTTATATTTATCAAGATGGAGTACTAAAACTTGTGTAACCCAACTTCAAAGCTTATTATGCCAAGTCGGCAGAACAGTGTTAATTCAGGGGACACAGATATATTACTAAACATGATGGGCATTATTGTATATACAGACTAAAGCTGAAAGAAATAATCTCATTTGTTTGGTTTATTTCCTTGCAAAACCAAGAGTAGTCCAAATTTGGGAATGCCATCTTTTATGGCATTTGCAACCTCTTGTGAGCTTAGAGCTCACAATTTTTTTTGTCTTGCAAGTTCGTCTTTCCTTTCAAGGATGTATGCCGTAACAATAACAGAAGCATACAGGATACTACCAAAGTTGATATAATCCATTTGCCTGAAAGAGAATAATGTTAAGAGATCATATATATATAAGTAGATAAAAGAAAACAGAAGGTGATAAATGAAACTCACAGTGTAAAAGATTTTTTATCAGGAATCTTGTTGATCTTCTCTTTATATGTCGAGATTCTGGCGACCTACAAAATACAAAATGAAGAAACCATGCGAATTTACAAAAAGGAATAGAAAACTTTGGAGAAATTACTAAGCAATAATTGTGGAGAATTCAGAAGCTCTCTGTTTGCTACAGTTCTCAATGGTAATAACATCTTCGCTAGTTAAGGTTCCCAAATGGCACTCCAAATACTCTCTTAGCTGACCAGAATTAAACAACAAAAATGTTGATTGTGGAAAAAAAAAAAGGAGAGAGATGCACTTGAGGCAACATATTTTTAGTCTGTGTTTGAGAGGAGCAGAAAACTTAAAATTTTGATTAATATGATTTTTTAAGCAACTTTCATATATATATATATATATATATATATATATATATATATATATGCAAAAAAACACACGCTATTTTGCAGTTCGGAAAGCATGTACGTCATATATAGTTGAAAAATAAGACTTTTTGGAGTTTAAAGTCACGCCATATTGGTCAGACAAAAAGGTGGGCTCAAAAAACGGCAACACTCATTTGTTCTACAATCTTGGCTACGATAATGAACTAGCTTGATATACAACAAATAAGAAAGGCATGGAAATCAAGGATTTTGTTGCTAGTGACCAATTTGGACACTGGACAGACAAAAAATCAGGATGGAAAAAAAGAAGAAAGAGATGTGTGGTTATGTGAATAAACCTCTATGCTCACTCTTCTGCTGATTTCTTCTTTCCTCTTCCTCATTTTCTGTAAAAGAAGGAAAATCTAAAAATATACTACAACATTTTTAGTTAGTTAAAAGTGTATAAAGAATAGCAATAAAGGCATACCTTAACCCCATCCTCTAACATTGATATATCTGATAGACACTTCTCGTGCGTAAGCTTCTTATTAAGAGATTTCTGCACCAACCGAATATCTTCCGTGTTCATCTCTGAGTCGCGGATGGCTTTTGCAACTCTAATACCGTCATGTGGAAAACATCACAAAACAATCCTGCACGATTAACGCTGACACGGAGTGCACAAAATAGACAATACAGCCTATGTTTCATATTACAATTCGTTTTCTTGAAAGTTTAACCACGTTTATAAATTAGTATTATATTTGACATTAAATATATTTTGATATTTTTTATGTTGAAAATACTATTATATATTTTTTATAATAAATTTGATCAAAGCTAAATTGACTTAAAAGAAAGTTAAACCGACTTATAATATATAGAACAGAGGAAGTAGAAAGGAGGGGAGGGGATTACCGTGGTAGGGCCGAGAAAGTCGGATCTGAAGCGAGCGATGTGGGTAGGAAGAAGAGCAGAGCGGCAGGGGTGCGCTTGCGATGACAGTCGAAGCCGCCGCATCAGGCGGGACGCCATCCTCCTCCTGTCAAATCTCTCTATCTCCCTCTCTTCCTCCTTCTGTGTGCCGCGCTGCACTCACAATCTCAGGATTTTAGGCAATACGTTCTGTACGCGAGATTTCCTGAGCTAAAAATAGCTATAATCCGATCCGGCTACAGGTTTAGGATTCAGAGTCCTACTACTAGGGTCTTGAGGAAGGAGATGCAGGCGGAGGAAGGAGATCAGCAGGAGGCGGTCGCTTATTGGGCCTATTGGGCCAGATTCGGCTAACCAAGAGTAGAAAAAAAGTCCAATTTGACTCCCTAATACAGTTCGAACGTCAACCACAAAACCGGATGGATATATATGGATCGGAAATCACCGAAAACCCTGAGATTGTAAGTGCAACCGCGGCACAGAGAGATTTGACAGGAGGAGGAGGAGGAGGAGGAGGATATGGCGTCGGCGATTTCCCGAGCTGCTGCCCGCCTGCCACTTCTTCGACTGTCATCGCAAGCCCTTCTTCCTACCCAGATCGCTCGCTTCCGATCCGAGTTTGTCCAGCCTAACAAGCCCACCGCGGTAAAACCCTTTTAAATCGCTGTTCTCCGTACTCTGCAAATCACGTTGTAGACGAAAATCATCTCTCTTATGCTCTTGTGGCTCTGTGGATTTCAATATATTTTCAATCAATAGCATAGTGAACATTTATTCTATGGCCCCTCTGTTTAGATCCCTCTTTAAAATCTTTTACCCTGTCACATTAAACGTTTCAACACCTACATGAAGTATTAAATATAGTCTAAAAAATAACTAGTTGTATAGATTACAACTAATTTGCGAGACGAATCTTTTAAGCCTAATTACTCCATGATTTGATAATGTTGTGCTACATTAAACATTTACTAATAATGGATTAATTAGGCTTAATAAATTCGTCTCGCGGTTTACTAACGGATTCTGTAATTAGTTTTTTTTATTAGTGCCCAAACACCCATAAGATATCCTATATAATACCTGATGTGACGCGCCAAAACTTTACACCCCTAAATATAAACACTCCCTATGTTACTAGCAAATTACCTACGCGTATAATCCAACGACAAAAAAAATCATGATTTACGCACTGCACTTTCATTATTTAAAGAATGTGTAGACCGACTTTTTCCGACCCCTTTAACTATATGGATTCCTTCACTACATACTTGTAAGATCTTACCAAATAATATGGACTTATTTTGTATATAGGCACTGTTCTTTTAGGGCACGCTTAAAATTTATTCAGCATGTGGGTTTCACGAATATGGAGGGCCCATACGTTAGTGATAGAGCTGGCAGATTTACTGCCATCACCGCTACTATCTTTTAAAAGTAGTAGCGTCCTCTGGCTTTAGCACTTCCTATCAACACTAATTGTGCCACTCTATGATGTTTTTAACAGGACGGTATCAAATTTGCACAAGCTGTTTGTGACACAGAGATGAACCTGGCAAGTATTCTGTTGGTGCAGAAATCTCTTGATGAGAAACTTGCACAACACAAACTTCTTTCAAATGTTTCGCTGTTTGAGGATAAGGTTAAGGCGTGCCTCTATTGCTATTCTTTATATACGTTGAACTAGATTTTGTACCATATTTATAGCTTTTTCTTTCTCTTACAGGAAGTGAGTCAGAGGAGTGAAGAACACAGCAAACAACTGACCGTACAGGTTATTCACATAAAAAAAATACATCTATTTTGTTGCCACCCTAGTTTTTTCTACAGTGCCCCGTGGCCAAATTGGTCACTAACAAGAAAACCTTGAATTCCATCATTGTTTATTATATGAATACAAATCCATGGTAGTTCATCGCATTAGCATCAGTAACCATCTTGCTTGAAGAGTCTCTATTGAGACTTGAGACTGCAAAACCCTCAACGGGTTAAATCGTAGCTAGACAGTGTTTCTTTCTTTTTTTAAGAGAGGCACCTCTTGTTCTCAAAGGCTCGGTATTGTCACATTATAACTTATCAGGTTAAGTAAATTTCACAAAACTATAGATATGTTAGATCCAACTATTACAAAACTACAGATTTAATGCATTATATCACAAAACCACAAATTTAGCGTCAATTTTTTATTAGAAAACTACATATTTAAGGCAAAGTATCGTATAACGACATATTTTATATCGATATTATCACAAAACTATAGATTTTAGAGTTCAAATCCCTAGCACTATCATTATGTTATAGCTATGAACGTTTTAGTTTTGTGATTCAATTGGTACTAAATCTGTAGTTTTTGGATAAATTTGCAACTTAATTTATAGTTTTGTAACACTGTGTCTTATAAATCTATAGTTTTGCGAAATTTACTTCACTTTTTTTTGAAACAAACACATCAATAATATGAAATTTCTCAACATTCCTCAAAGGAATAATTGTTAAGTTCTAGAGGGGGTTGGCTCCTGCAATTTGCTTCCTTTTCAACGAAGGCTTTCACAACTTGCGCTGTGGAAAAGTCAAAGTGCATAAACTTGTGCTACAGCAGATAGCAATATTTGTTTACTTGTCGTTGTACATCAACAATCTATTACAGATATGTTTTTGTTCTATTCCAAGTAATACCTACGTTCATCTTCAGATCCTTCTTCAAGAACTGACATGTCTGAATATACAGGACATTCAGATGAAAAAGGACGAGTTGCTTAGTGATATTCGGAGGGTTGAGATCCTTGAAGGTACCTTACGCAGCTTGCAAAAAACTAGATTTCAGAGCCAAGATAACAACATATGTGCTCAAAGGTAAGTTACTTTACCAATTTGAATATAAAAATATTCCTTTTGCTGTGGTGTAATTTTTTTTAACCCTTTTTCAACTTGTAGATTGAAAGGTAGCGAGGATGGCTTTACATTATGCTACTCACCTTTAGATTTCGTTTCTTCTGCTGGCTTTTTCTATGTTTATTATTATTATTATATGTAGAATGAAAGTAGCCTAATTTACAGCCCCTTCGTAGTCGGTGCTTTCAAAAATGATAAGTTTGGACCGGCCTCTTATGTATTGCATCGTGATGGAGGTTATTAATGTTTATATATTATGTAGAAAGAGAAATGCACATATCTAAGTAATTATCGTTACCATAACGAAAACGCAAATTCTGTTTTTCTTGAAGACTACGATATTAATGTTCTTTTTTTCACAGAAGATTGCTATTTATACCCTGACTATTTCCACAAATTCGATATGACCCTCCCAAGTCTTGCATCGTAATAGTGGTTACTAAATACTCCCTCCGTTTTTCATAATGTAAGACTTTCTAGCATTGCCTATATTCAAATAGATGCTAATAAATCTAGACACATAACATCTATATGAATATGGGTAGTGCTAGAAAGTCTTACATTATGAAACGGAGGAAGTACTAATGTTGGCCAACCGTATGGCATCTCAATCAGCGTTGAGCTGGTAAACAAAACTGGACTTTGAGCGAATTCAATGTCGTCCCGTCTGAAGTAACAAACGGAACAATGAAATTATTATTTATTTGGTTTCTTTTATGCATACAAGGAAAATGATTACTACTACTCCCTCCGTTTTAGGTTATAAAATGTTTTAACTTTGGTCAAAGTCAAACTGCTTCAAATTTAACTAAGTTTATATTCAAATCTATAACTAATATAAATATTCGGATTTTTCCGGTCGTCACATCCGTCCTTCATCGCGTTTTCGTCCGTCATTACAGACTAATTTTTCCTCATCCGATTCATGGCGCACCTCCCCTCCAAATCCCACATCCAATCCAACCCAAAAACAAAATCTCAATCTCAATCCCAATCCAAATACAAATCGGAATCATCACAAAATCCTAGAGAAAACACTACTAAAAGATCACAAGAACATATTTCATCAACAACAACGACAACACAAGAACATCACAAGCACAAAAATGCCGACACCGGAAGGGAAGGGTGCTACCGTCGTTGTTGTAGGGACGCCGGGCCGCCGTTGCCTCCCCTCCCGCTGGATCCGGCGGAGGGGAGGGTGCCATCCCTACCTGCCACCGTGGGAGGGGGAGGGGGAGGGGGAGAGTGAACGGCGCCGCCGCTGGTGGAGGAGGGGGAGCCTCCCCTCCCGCTGGATCCGGCGGAGGGGATGACGCCGCACCCGCCCGCCACCGTGCGAGGGGGAGGGGGAACGGCACCACCATCGGAAGGGAAGGAGGAGCGGTGCCGCCGCGGTGGAGGGGGATAGGTGCGGTGTGAGGGAGCGGAGGGAGCCGCCGCCGCTGGACCTGCTCGCCGCCGCCGGATCTGCCCGCGGCTGCTGCCAACGCCGCCACCGTCGCTGGATCCGCCGCGGAAGGAAGGCTAGAGGGGGCAGAGGGAGCCGCCTGCCGCCGCCAAATCCGCCCGCGGCTACCACCGACGCCGCCGCCACCGCCAGCGGATCTGCCGCGGGAGGGAGGCTAGAGGGGCCACCGGATCCGCCCTCAGCCATCGCCACCGCGGCCCTCGGCCGTTGCCACCGCCGCCGGAGGGAGAAGAGACGGGAGGAAGAGACGGTCAAGATCCTACGGATGACATGCAGCCTGAGCCGACTCACACTGCTACAAAGAAATCCTGGATGTTGATTTCGATCCAATGACAAAAACTAATGGCCCAGCGGGAGCTAACCGGAACCAACAAGATATTTAGCCGAAAACTCCAATATTTACTCATCATAATATTTTGATACTTAAATTTTAATTATTAGTATTTATTTATTGTTAATAATATTAGTTTCACCCGTTGCAACGCACGTGCATAATGCTATCGTTTTATAAACCCGTAGCGAAGAACGGGCATTTTGCTAGTATAGTAATAAATTGTTAAAATGTGATGTGTTATAAAAGGGTGAAGGGAGCATACAAACTCTAAAACTCACAACTGACCAATCTACACCTATAATCGAACGTCCCATTTGTGACTAAACGGTGAAATTATCAAATTAGAGGCCTCTAATTATTTTGAATAAATGCCAATAAAAATTAGTATAAACTGATGCTAAGCACTAAAAGCATAGGTTTTGCAACAAATAACCTAATTAGAAGAGAACACACACAAAAAAAAAACAAGAAGAAGAAACCAACGACAAGAATCAAGACAAGCAACAGAAAAGGAGAAGCATCTTTATCTTGCTATGGTTTGTTTAGCTAAGAGAACCAAGGTCTAGTTTCTACAGAATTAAACTTGTCAGATATATCGGAACCACTCTTTTTCCTATACACAAGCACATAGAGATTTGCATTATTGCTCATCTCTGCATGAACCGCAGCAGCAGCATTTGAAGGTTGGGCACTTGAGGCAGCTCCTGCAGCAGCTGCAGGAGAAGGAGAAGCAGGTTGGGCACTTGAAGCATCCCCTGCAGCTGCAGGAGGAGAAGCAGGTTGAGCACTTGAACAGCCGGGATGAGAAGCAACTCATCAGACCAGAGCAGCAGCCGCAGCTTAGGTTGCAGCCAGGGCAACGGCAACTCGGTTTGCGGACCCGGATGCGGCAGCAGCAGTTTGTGGTGAAGGTGGTGGTCGTCCCGGTGCTCGCCCGGTGGTGGACCTTCTTAGGTGCGGGTTGCAGGGACTGCCGGATCTTCTTGAGCCTTGTCTTCGTTGTGATGTTCTCCATCTCGCGGATGAACTTGGAGAGGTGGCGGATGAAGTCCGGGTACAGCTCCAGGTTGCAATGGCCTCCTCCTTTGATCCATAGCGGATCGTAAGGCTCCCTCGCCAGTTTCCACAGCTCGTTACCATGCGACCAGTTCACGACATCATCATCAGTTCCCTGCCAATATCAATTGGGCATACAATGAAGTTGATACTCAGGAAATTTAGGAAAGAAATGGACACAACACGATTGCGGAGAGCGCATTAAATAAAATTTGACAGAGTAAGATAAATTATCAACATTAGATATTATAAAACCCTCATATTATTTGTCTTCAACAAAACAGGTTCGTTTGGTCAGGAAGCTGCTGTTGCATTGGTTTTAAAACTGGTCAAGGTCAAAGTGTGCGTCTGTAGAAAAGATATAGGTCCCCCAGTTTCATGGCATCATCAAAATGGTGGGAAAAGCAACGTTAATTGTTTTTACCTAATTGCCACGAAGTCATTTCATAATCTGAAAATAGGAGGCGTGGAGAGTTATGTGACAGGAAGCCAGGAAATCTAATCTAATCGACAGCTCACATGTAGGTCATGATGATCAATCTATCCACATTGATTTTATAGATGAGTAATGTGCCTCATTATGAAGTGTGATTACTTATAAGGGTTTGTTCCCTAAAAATAACTTATAAGGGATGTTTCAGTTAGAGGAGTAATGTGCCTCATTATGAAGTGTGATTACTTATAAGGGTTTGTTCCCTAAAAATAACTTATAAGGGATGTTTCAGTTAGAGCTGTCGATTACATTACATTTCCTGGCTTGGCTTCCTGCCACATAACTCTCCACACCTCCTACTTTCAGATACCTATGCAAGTTTTGGGCCAGAAAATATGGGCCTAACCCCACAGCTGTCTTCAATGACTACACATTTGGCTTAGTCTCAAACAAACCCAGAACAGCAGAAGTTCACAGCGTGACACTGCCATAGTTAGTGGCACCTCCCACCTCCTCATATGTCCTAATGTCCAGCATGTGCTAATGCACATCAGTTGTTCTAATATTCTATGATTTATTTCTTCTTTGAGAGTCCATTCTATTTATTGTATTCCAGTCCAATGGATTAGCCTATAACTGCAGTCGTAAACTAGTTGAAGCAGTTTCAGGTATATAGTATATTACTAAAAGAAATGAGGCCGATTTCTTTTGGTCTTTACTTTAACATGTACTACCTCCGTTTTTTAATAGATGACGCCGTTGACTTTTTCTCACATGTTTGACCATTCGTCTTATTCAAAAATTTTATGCAAATGTATAAGATATAAATCACACTTAAAGTACTATGAGTAATAAAACAACCTATAACAAAATAAATTATAATTACGTAATTGTTTTGAATAAGACGAATGGTCAAACATGTGAGAAAAAGTCAACGGCGTCATCTATTAAAAAACAGAGGGAGTATAAAGGAATATATGCAACAGTACCTTACTACCCTACTATAACATCTTTTGTATAGTCATGAACTAGCTTGCTAGGACTTGAATACATTGATCGCCTGTTACTAGAACTAGTTTGATTATCTGACTATTTCTCCAATAACCGCAACTAAGTAGCATCGGTAACCACAGCACTACCAAAGCATAAGCAGTTAATTATTCCAAAAGATTGAAAAAGCGGAAGATGCAGATTGATTTGAATGTATAACAAACTATCCAAGAGAACAGCAAATATATACAGAAAAAGATTCCTATTTAATTAGTAAGATACTTACATGAATAACAAGCACTGGGGATTTAACCTTTTTGATTTTCTTCACATTCTGCAGAGGAAAGTTGATCAGATATTAGTAAAATATAAAAAGTTACTCCTAAAGGCAACAAAGCTAAAGATTAAAAAGAATAAATCCGATATATTACTTTGTAGATGTCAAAGCAGAAAGTAAAGTTCACATGGCAAACAACTCGGAGGCCTGACAGTATAGCGCTATGAAGAACCACGCCACGCAATCTTGGTAAACGGGAAGCTAAATGCAATGTAGGTCCACTGCCAACAGATTGTCCATACAAGATAAGGTCTTCCTGACTGATTCCATACTCTGTTTCTAAGCACTGGTAAACTGCCTCAATGTCTGCATATGTATTCTCTTCACTTGGCTGCACTTCAAATAACAAGCATAAGATTGGCGCCTCAAAAGTGTGTTTCTTCAGGAATAAATCAGAAACACTTGATAGTAGTAATTCAGTACAAACGCCAATAAGGGGCAGTATTTAAAAGTTTACATGACATCTGATTTAGCTCAAATGGACATATACCATCCAAGCAGCCATTAATATCCTATAGGCAAAAAAGAGATTCAAACACACCATGCCTAACATTACTAAGGTGGGAATTCTCCCTGTACTGAAAGCAGGTTTCTCAGCATTGATGACCGAAAATAATCAAGATAGGATGGCATTCACTTTTTTGAAACTTCAAGAATGAATCAAACAATTAAATAACAGTAAACAACTCCACTTAAATAGAGAACATGTATGTGGTGATATCCAGTGCACGACATATATTATAAAAATATAGCGCCCAAATATCTAATGGGCTGACATATTTCGACAGCAAGCATGGCTAAAAACAAAAGCTATAAGGATATAACAATAAGTTAAAAACATAGTGATGATTGCTATCATGGAGAAGCAGTTTAAGATGCACTGGCCATGCTATGCCTGAAATGCACCAGTCAGGTATGGGCCAAACTCTCTTCTGGTAGAGATACATGCAGCATATTCTTGAAAAGTGAAACTGAACCACAGTTGTCGAGGTATCTAGCATGTATAGATCCTTTCAGATTTATTACGGCAACTTTCTAATTAGGCTGCTACAATCCTAATTATGCCTGCATTAGTCCAGGAACGCTACTAGTAAATTTTACAGCTAGTATAATAAGCAATCACTGGCCAAACTTGAATATCAACTCAGCTGTAGCATGTACATGGCATGATTTAACACAGTTCACACATGATAAATAAGTTACCTTGCCAGTAGATGCTCCATACCCAGAGTAGTCATATCTGCATACAAAATTACATGGTAAATTCCACCAGTATGTTCTCATAACTGTACCTCCAAAACATATTGAAATCATAAATTCATAATGAAAGGGGAAATGAACTGCTTCCTGGAGTAATGACTGGACTACTTATGTGATAAGATTAAGGATGCTCTGGACTAAAACCAGTGATATGCAATAATTTGAACAATTAGTGAAACTTCAGGACTGAACAGAACATGCTACAATTCATTATTGAGCAACTCCCCAAAATACCTAGTGGGGAAAAAGTAGCAGCAACTCCCCCCCCCCCCCCCCTCCCCCACATACCCACCATTCCCAATTATTTGTCTGCTTTCAATTATCTCATGCTTAACAAAACCAATACATGCATTGCACACTACTACTCACAAATTTCACCAAAGCAAATTCTTCAATTACACCACAAAGCACAGTATCTCCTAACAAGGAATGCATTGCTTTGCTGCACCACAATCTCTAAGCAATTAAATAAGCATTTGATTTGACTAACAGAGTACATAAATAAAGAAAAAGACAACAGGAAAAGATGCTAGTACTATAGTATAGATAGATAGATAGATGACCAAGAAAGCAGCATGATAATGGCACCACTAACCCCATCAGATTGACCTTGAGATTGACCTTGAGCTGCACGAAGAGGTCGTAGAGCTGGCCGAGGTCGGCGGCGTTGCCGTGCGAGTAGAGCACGGTGAGGCGGGCGGCGGGGTTCCTCAGGTAGAAGGCCACCACCTTGTTCCCCTTCCTGGTGTCCACCAGCAGCACGTCCACGGCGGCGTCCCGCGGGACGCCCGACGCCACCAGCCGCCCTCCGCCGCCGCACGCCTCGTCCTTCCTGACGGCGTAGGTCGCCGGCTCCGGCGGGAAGAAGGCGAACCTCGCCGCGAGACTGGACACCGTGCACCCCGACAGCATCGGATCAAGCCCTCAGTCATCGACAGGCGGCCCCAAATGCTTTGCTTGCTCGTCAGAGGGAAAACCTCCCCCTCCTCCCCAAACCAACACCAGCAAGAACGATCCTTTTCAAGATGATATTTGCTTTCAATCGATCAAAACGGATCGAAAAAAGAAATTCTGGGTTTCGGAGGATCACAAGCGAATTTCCCGGAACAAAAGGCGGCGCCTGTTCTTGAACCAAAACCGATTCCAAGAAACAACAAACAGATCAAAAAATTTTCTCTCGGTGGAAAGGAAGAGAAAATCACAGCTTCCCCTTCGTCTCTTTCTCCCCAAACAACAACAACAACAAAAAATCAAAATCAAGAACAAACCGAATCACTCCCCAATCCAATCAGTCAAGAACAAAAACAGAAGAAGAAAAAAATCAAGAACGCCTCGCTCCCGACCCTGGCCAAGAACGCATCGGGGGGAGGAGGTTTTGGGAGGGGTTTAGCGAAGTGTCAACATGAAAAGAGCAGAGCAGCAGCAGCAGCAGCGATGGCTGCACCTGCACATTGCACAGCTAGACCTCACACTCTCACAGCCCTCAGCCAGCCACGCACGCCCCCCTGCTGCTGCTGGTCACTGCCATTTATTACTCATGAGAGAGAGAAGAGAAGAGAGAGAGAGAGAGAGAGGCTGGTGCTGGTGCTGCGTGGTGCGTGCGTGAGAGAGCGTGCAGTGCAGTGCAGCGCAGGGAAGGAAGAAAGCGAGCGCGTGTGTATCCAGCGTAGCAGCGGCAGATGAAGCTGAAACAGGGCAGCAGAAAGCGCAGGGGATCCCCTCACCTTTGCAAAAGATGGCTTCTTTCTTCACATTTTCGTTTTTGTTTTTTGCTTGCAACAAATCTTTTTGGTTTTTGTTCGGCTGATTGGATTCTTGCTGGATCCCCGACCAGACTTTCATTCCAGTCATTTCAGTATTCTTTTCAAGTACTTTTGAGGTGAGGTGGTTTTTATTGGTATAGTAGTATTTTTACTATCAGAATTATCGCCAACCGTTTTAATATTATTAGACGGTCTATGGTTTTTTTTTAATAGACTGTACATCCTTTAAGTGTAGAGACCAGTTTAATCCATCATCTTAAAAAAAATGGTTCTTTTTAATATCGGTGATTTGATAGAGGCGTCAAAGGTAGTAATTTTATGATCGAGAATATATATAAGTTGGTAAATAGATGCTTCTTATGAGGAATGGTATACTATTGCTTAGGAATTAATTAGAAAAAAAATCAGATATTTCATGTGATCATGATGAGATTATTGTTCTTACTTAATAACGAAACTCACCGTAGGGTGAATAGTACCACCCGACGAATTATAAATACACGCATTCACCTTTTTTTTTTCAATGATATGGACTAGCACAAAATTTTATTTACTTGTCTTAATATTTCTTTAAACTCTGCCACGGCACCGCTAGAGTGTGGTGTTTGTATGCTTGGAAATGCAGCCATTTACTGTAGCACAAAAAACCACAAAAAAAATTAAAAAAAGAGCAATCGGAAAGGACAAAAGACAAAACCTTATTATACCTGTACTGCTTGCTACCAATACATCTGTCTGGATCACCACCTAACCCAAAATTACATGTGATCTCGAAAGGAGAATATTATGTCGACGTAAGCCGCTGTTTTCATGTGCTTTTGGAACAAAGACAAGCACCTCCTGTTAATCAAGGATAATCATCACACATCAGTTTTGGTATTATGATGGTGTTTTGAGACAGATCAGCAGCATGCTAGTATGGTTTAGGCAAGAAAGCTAGGATGTTTGTCTGTCCTTCTCTATACCAACAAGTGGTAGTAGAAGAAATCAAGAAAGCAACAAGTCTCCCTTCCATCAGAAGTTGCCAAACCATTCTCCTTTCTTGACTTTGTTCTCATCTCTTGAGCTTCAACAATTTTTGAGGGATTCTTGGCTTTCTCCCATGATTCTAGGCGTGCATATGTACATCTTTTATGGTCTAGCTAGTCTCTAGCCTCTCCCATCCACGTTGCTATATATGGACAATTTGGATGTTGCTTTAGCACTTTGTACTTTGTGTTTATATATTTTGATAATGTAGATTGAAGCCTCTCTTCTGCAGCCGAAAATTAATTTAAAAAGAGAGTTAAAATGACTTCCCTAAGTTATTGTGCACATTAAAAAAAAACACTCAAAAATCGACAGTTTCATAGTTGAAAGTTCAATCACACACAGAGGCCCCCATGTCGCCTCCCGCGTGGGCGACTCAGGCGGCGGAAACCTAGCCGTCGCCGCCGCCCCTCTCCACATATACTCTTTGCCTCGCCGCCGCCTGAGCGAGTGGCTGGCAAAGCCGGTGGCTAGCAAGGACGAAGGCGGGGGGCTCACGGTGGCGGTCACCCCCAAATCCGACGCGGCGGACCAAAAGGTGGAGCCTGATGAAGCAACACCGGCATCGAGGCGGGCGCACGGGAAGAGGTGGAGGCAGGGAAGGAGGAAGCTGGCGCCGGGGTTTGCGCTGGGCACCGCCGAATCTAGGCCAAGAGACCGGAGGTGGTGCCGACGACGATGTCTAGCTCCGGTGCTGCCAAGCTCAGATACGCGGCGGTGACGGTCTTGGAGGGGCCGAGAGACGCGAGGTGGCAGCGGCCCTCGGTCCGGTGATGAAGGCGGCCGGATCCGACGCCCCTTGGCCAGATCCGGCACCCTCCCGGTCGGAAGCGACGACGATGAGCAGCCAAGGCGAGGTGGGGGCCGGCGCACCGTCGCCAACGCTAGGACGGCTGCATGAGGCCGGCGACGGAGGAGGGAGCCGGGCGCGTGCGACGGAGGCGGGACCTGGTGCTACGACGGAGACAGGGGGTCGGGTGCATGCCTCGTTGGCGCGGAGACAATGGCGGCTACCGGCTGCGCCCACCGACGGTTGCGGGAGGCAGATTATCCTGGCGGTGGCGCAACGAGGCTGTGGGTGCTTGTGGTAGCAGCTGGCCTAGTCTGGGTTGGCAGCGCTGCGGGCGCCCACGGCAATGTCTCACGCTTGGTCAACCGGTGCAGTAGAGGATAGCGGCGGCATGGTGGCACGGCGGACTTGTGAGCCTGCCTGAGCTATGGGTGGTGGGGCTAGGCTTGGCGACTAGAGGGATGATGTGGCGGTCTGGCAATGTACGTTGTGCGGGTGGGTTGTGTGGCTTTGGATGACGCTGGCGAAAGCCTTGGCTGGCCTTTGGTTGGCTTGATGACGGCAGCGCCATTAGGCATCGTTCCCCTCCTTGGAGGCATCATTATGGTGTCTTCCCTCGCTACCGAGAATCTTTCCCGTGCAACGATGGTCGTTCATGGACCCCCGCGTCGAAGCTCTGTAAGCCTAGCTATTCGGTGAGGCCTTCGCATCTTGGGTTCCGTTCTTAGATGTGGCGAACGTCCAACTTCCTTCCTTTTCTTCTAGGTGAAGTCGGAGCTGCTTTGCTGTGGTGCGATGAAGCTTGGCAACGATAACACATTGCAGTCTTCGAGGGGTGTTGGTGTTAGTTGTGTACAAGTTATGGAGCTCTGACGGTTTGGGCTGATGTTCAAAGTGGACAATCGGTGTCTTGCTCATTTCTGCGATGCCTTTGGCAACGATAATGTGATAGCTATGGAGTCAAAGCTGCTATGTCGCTAGGCAACAAGCTCGGCAACGATAACACTTACCTCGTGAAGTCGAAACCTTTGTTTCGCTTACAACAAGCTTTTTATTGATGGTTGTTTTGGGCTCCGCCATTTTCGCGCAGTTTCCCCAAATTAATTGTGCATTGTAAGGTTTTGGTCATGTTTTCTCCTAAAATAGGACACCTTCTTCTTTATATAAAACGTCGGCAACGGCCTGACCATTCGAAAAATAGTTGAAAGCTCACTCTGCACTTTGAAAACTGAACAGAATGACATGACATCCCCAATTTGAGATTTTTCTAGTTACTAAAATTTAATCACAATTTACACATAACTCTTATATATGAAAGTTCATCAAAACAAACAAAAGTTTTTAAAGCTGGAAGTATTTCATAGGAAAAGAAAAACTATCTAAACTTGTAAGAATTTGTGGTTTTTATCAAATCAGAACGAACCAAAACTGTCAAGATCAAAAGGATTCTGTCGAGATCCAACTCCACAATTTTAATTATTGGTCTTAGGTCCTACTACTATAATTCAACCCAATTAAAAAGGGTAGCTGTCAAATAGTAATTCACCAAGGCACAAGTAGCTGTCATCGAATTATGTCCCTCCTAATTGTGATTTATCAATATCATTTTATTGCTAGTATAGTACACTACAAAGATACACACAAAGTACACCCTACAAGGCTGTCTTGTTTCAGTAGGGGATTCTGTGCACACACACTCTCTCAGCAGAGGATTCTGTGCCATTAAGGACACACACGGGCACATCAAATTGTACTTCTCTGAACATCTAATAAATCAAAGAAATTGTTGGGCCATGCCTAGTTTCACCATTCATCCATTCACCATTCATTCATTCATCATTCTAGAGAGAGATGCAGGGGTAGGCCATGTCTACATTCATCATTCATCCGTTCAGCATTTTTAGAGAGAGTGGTAAATCAGGTGGGCGGACAAGCAGTTTTTTTTTTCTCTCTTCTAAAATTTATTATACTCTCTTCTTTCCATTTTAAGTGTAGTTGTGGGTTTATCTGTCCAACGTTTGATCGTTCTTTTTTTTTTAACGTTGGAAAAAAAAAACACAGCTGCAATTAAAATACCACAGAGTACTAAATAAACAGTTAAGCAGTACATGTAGTGGGATTGACAACTTGCATCCTATTCCAATTCCAGAGTGAAAGAGGTTAAGTGGGTGTTTGGGAGAGAGGTTGTGTTTGGGAGAGAGGGGCTAAACCTCTCTCCCAAACACCCGCTAAGAGCAAGTTTAATAGTATAGCCCGCTACTAGCTCCAAATCATCTATAGCTAATGTAATAGCCAATTCATACAATAGTTGTTTACTATACTATTAATACCTGGTCCCACCTGTCATACACACATTACGTCTTAGAGTCCGTGCTGTAGCTGGCTACAGATCTATAGCCCGCTGCTCTTCTCTCTTTTTTTTTTACTCTTTAAAATATGTTTATAGCTGGCTTATAGCCTGCTATTGTACCTGCTCTAAGAGAGATGTGCGGGGTAGGAGACCTTGAAGAAGCTGCAACCAACAGGTTAAGAAAGCACTTCACTTATGTGTAGGTGGCCAATAAATTTGCAAAACTTATTGCCAACGGACAAGGGGTTTCGTAGTTTTCCTCAGAAGAAAACAAGAGTAAGTTGTCAGATTATTTATGGTGCTAGTTACTATTAATCAGTCTCCCAATTACTACTAAGAGCAAGTCTAATAGTACAGCTCACTACGAGCAAGTTTAATAGTATAGCCAACTACTAACTCCAATTCATCTATAGTCAATGTAATAGCCAATTCATATAATAGTTGCTTACTATACTATTAATACCTGGTCCTACATGTCATACACACATTACGTCTTGGAGTTCGTGTTACAGCTGGCTACAGATCTGTAGCCCGCTGCTCTTCTCTCTCTTCCTTTATCTCTTTAAAATATGTTTATAGCTAGCTTATAGCCTGCTATTGTACCTGCTCTACTAGCTCCAATTCATCTATAGCCAATCTAATAGCCAATTCATATAATAGTTGCTTACTATACTATTAATATATGGACCCACCTGTCACAGTGTATCTTATAATCCATGCTGCAGCTGGCTATAGATCTATAGCCCGCTGCTCTTTTCTCTTATCGTTTATCTCATTAAAATATGTTTATAGCTGGCTAATAGCATGCTATTGTATCTGCTCTAACTGGCAGTAGTAGCTTTCATGTTTCAGAAAGCAAAAAGCCGAAAGTAACTTTTGTGTTGATTTGAAGTTCTGAACAAACAAGAGTCAAGAGTCAAGATATGGGATCATTTCACTTCACAGGGTAGTAGGTTCACAGTAAAACTCACTAGATTAATTAGATGACATTCCATTAATCCATTTTGCAACTATGAAAAGGGTAAATATGTACAATTGTGCATGGCTGAACAGTTGAAATAGTATCTGAATAAAAAATGGACTTTTAGGTGTATAGTTTTTTCCACTGTAGAATGATTCCAAAAGCTTTAAGCCAGACAAATTGTGGCAGCTTTTTATTTGTACTGGTACTTGTGATTTGTGAATTGTGATATCAGCAGTTACATGGATGGCATGTTTGACTGTTGCAGTATATCCAATTCAACTTTTACAGCAGGCTGTAAAAATAACACATGCCCCTTTCTCATGCTCTGATTCAATGTTGGTTGAGTAGTTTCTAACATTCCGAGCACATAATTAGTGTGTGTTACAGAGATTGTACTTTAAAAAATGTACTGCATTGGGCACTGTAGTTCTTGAAAATATACAACATCTGTGTCAATCAAAAGGATCTTTTGAAAAACTCAGTAACATTTTCATTTGCTCATCCCAGAACAGTGTCTCTAGCACTTATTTGATCAACGAGCAGATCCACTAAAGGACCACCTCAAATCAACTGTTCTAGCAGAGATTATACTCCTGTCTGCATTACTATGATCATTTGTTTAAAAAGATTATGCTCCTGTCTGCATTACATATGGTCATTTGTTTAGTGTTTTCAAAGGCCAAAAACAAAGGCTTTTTCCCCCTCCCTTTCTTATTGTTGGTTGAAACTCTGTCCCCTTGCACAATTTGGGATCAAGACAAGAACTCCCCATCTTATCTCATCAAAACTGGAAATCTCTCCAATTCAGCAACTGAAATTCTACTATTACCAATATTTTAAGGCTTTTGGTTTGTGGCTAATTCACCATTTGCTACCATCTTTTGAAAATTGAAATGGTTGGCTTTTTTCTAAAGTAAAAATATAGTATCACATGCATTTTGCTTCTATGTATTCCTAGTATGAATCAGAGACTTATGGCTGTTTTGGTTTAAAGCCCTACCAAAATTTTAGTAAGGTAGATTTGCCTCAGGTCTAAAGATTGGGCAAATTTTGCTTCAAATCCAAACAGGTACCAACTATTGTCCAAAACTACCAAATAATACTAATTGGTAGGGGAAGAACTGGCATCAAAGCCAAACAACCCTTAATAAAACAGCATTGCCTTGGGATGCAAAAGTTACTCAAGTGACTGCTGACAAACAAGATCATCCTTCCAAGCCCCCATGCATTCAACTCTTGTCTGCACCCCAAGACTGGCCTAGATTCAACCAACTAACTCCATTTAATTAGCATACTCTTCAATGTGCATGGCAAGTTTAGTTTTATGGCTGGGGTTGAACAGGCAAAAAATAAACCCTATCCCTGCTGCATCAAAACGTGAGATTATTCCAACACCTAATGCATGTGGCCACTATATTAAAACCAAGATTGGATTCTCTTGGGTAAAGCAGACAAGCAGTGCGTGATCTTCCAACGGTTAGCACATCAAGTGATGGCCATTGGAGAGGTAATAATACTGAAACAATTTATATTTTTTACAGTTACCGTGCAAGTTACACATAGGCAAGCATTAACATTATCGGAGATCGCGCATGACGAAGCCCACTCCGGCGTGTCATTGACAAGTGGTCCCTCTAGCTTACCTGTTTGACGGGGCCCACTCGTCGTAGACTCATTGTAGCAACTGTACACGGGGATAAATACACGTGTGCAACCAAATGGCCAACTTTAGGAGACAAAGGGTGCAACCATTTGTTTTTGGAGATAGGGTTTAAGAGGGGATTAGTGCTGATGTGCAGCAGACAAGAGCATAGGTCCAATAGTGCCAATTGACCAGACAAAAATGGTGAGGGCATGATCTGATCATGTGAGATTGAAAATGTTTTTGGCTGCTTTGGTTCAGGGGTTTGTCGGATTCCAAGTTCGTGCATACTCCTACGATGCAACAATGAGGAGGGAAGCAGCAGGAAACAATTTGTATGGTCAAGAGCTGCAGAAATTAAAAATAGGGGAATTAAGTGAAGAATATTTGTTGTTTGAATCATATCATGAAAAACTGTGAAGATAGTTTTGGAAGGAATCGTGAATTCAGCTGTGATCTGGATTTGTTGGGTGCATCAAGCTGCAGGGATAGAAGATGATGCTCAGACTTCAAAGGACTATCCATCACATATTTACTCCTTTTTATTAAAAGCAGATCTTATCTCGAAGCAAACTGCCAAACTTGTTGTTATAAATAACTGATTTAAGATTTTAAGGAGGAAATCCGAGGTCTTGCATGTTCAACCGGTATGAACTCGTTTTATATTATTTCTTTTTTTAAAAAAAGAAGCTTAGGACTCTTTCGAATGTAGAAATTTTTCAGGATTTTCACATTTATTAGTTTAATTCCCGTATAAATCCTACATAACCCTTAACATGGAAATTCCGGCAGATAAAATCGCAAGCCTTCAAAGTCTAGAGAAAGCCATGCTAAATACCTGAAAAATCAAATATCTTTGTTACCTCAAAAGCTTTCCTACAACCATAGGGCTACTAGTACCATGTTTAGTATCAGACTGAAAAAAATGTTGGAATATTTTAATCATATTTGCGTAGAATGCACAATAAAGTGGTTGCTGCTAAAGATAATACTCCTCCAGATAATAATAATAAAAATAATCAACTTAATACATGCACATTATCTATATATTTAATATATCTCCTGTTGTGTTAACCGTCAAAAAAATCAACTTAATGGTCAAAATAATACAAACATGAACAAGTTTTGAACTTGACACTAGTGTCTACCAACATGAAAACTCGAATGTGAGCATTCATCGAGATAGTGCACGCCCATGCTTTGTAAACCCCTTGATGCCTCAACAAATCCGAAAATGTATAGTGGTGTGAGCGCGCTTACTGCTGAGTTTGTGCACGTGCCAACTTTTTCTTTCTGAATGTCTTAAGAACAATAAAAAGAAAAGCTATGGCATTATTCTGTAATCATCAATCTGGGCCGTGCTTTCTTTATCAAGTGCATTACACCTGTCTCGTTCTTTTCTAATTAAAATACAGATTTTATATCAATTTTTATCAACAAATTTTTCAAACTGTTAAACGGTGTATTCCGTGCTTAAGACATTATGTATAGAAGTTGCTATAAAATATAAAAAAAAAATCTATTTTTAAGTTTAAAATAATTAAAACTTAATTAATCATATGTTAATGATTTTTCTCGTTTTACATGATTATAATCACATCGAACGGGGCCACATGCACAATGCCCAATGCAGTGCCGAAGTAGGAATAAGTCCATATTGCCTCCCTCATCTCTTGCCCTTGTGTGAATAACATCCCCCAACCGGAAAACCGGGTATAACGCCTCCTTCATCTCCTAAAACCAGAGCAAATGACCTCCCTCAGCGGTTTGGCAGGCGGTTTCGTCCGACGTGGCGTCCGACCCAGTTGACGAGCTGACTCAGCGTGTGGGACCCACATGTCAGTGTGTTGTATGTACGAACTAGGCCGAGCTGAGTCAGCCTGGATGGTAAAATTATTGGCGCGTGGCTCGCATCTCTCTCTATCCCCATTTCCCCCCTTTGACCAAAACCCTAGACCGGCAGGCGACGGCCAAGGCGACGCGAGGTGCGGCGGTGGCGGCGACGGCTGGTGTGGAGCGCAGCGGAGCACGGCGGCGGCTGCTGCAGAGCGCAGCGCAGCACGGCTGGCCGGTCGAGAAGCGCGGCAAGAGGGTTCACCTGGGTTGAATGTGTGGCCGTGGTTCGTCCTCTTTCCCTTGTCTCCCTTGTCTGAATGCTTCCATTCCATCTGTTTTGATTTTATAATGCCGGTAGGTTTGTTTGTGGTCTCGGGGTGGGTGTGTTTGAATAATTTTTTAGGTTGGCTAGCAGGAGCGGTAGCTCAAGTGGATTGTTTTTTTTTTGTGCTTGAATCATGTAAAGTGTGTTGGGATCTGGATTGGTCGTACTGGGGTTAGGTGCAAAGTTTTAATTTATTGAGATTTGCATGTAGGTTAACACATCTGCAATCATGGACGTGCTTGGTACTTTAGCAGTAAGGTTTCATTTCAAAGGCGAGTTTATTAGGTCAGGGAGGCAGAACAACTACTATGGTGGAAGAGAGGCCATGTCTTACATCAGTCGGAATAGGGTGTCACTTTCTGAGTTAATTGCAGCTTTGCGTGAAGACTGCAAAGTTAAGGAAGGAACCATCCTACACTGGCTTTTTCCAGGCAAAGATCTAGATTCAGTTCTACGTGTGTTGTTGGATGACAAGGTTTGTCAATATATGTCAGACTGTATTGTTGAAGTTGGTGTGACTGAGATTTATGCAGAAGAGCCAATTGTGATTGATGTCTCAGAGGAAGATGATGCTGGCAGTGATTATGAACTTGAGATGGCAGAAGAAGGTGGTGATGAAGACTCTGAAGAAGTAGAGGCAGTGAATGTGAATTCAGAAGCTGATGCAGTGAATGGGAATGAAGAAGATGGCCAAACTAATGACAGGTTGCTTCCGGTTTAGATACCTAATCAAGCAATGGTGGTTTACAAAGCAAAAGAATCACCACATGGCTGTGATGATGAATCACCAGCTGGCAATGAGGAAGATTCAGAAGGTGATAGTGATTATCTGCCTGGTGATGATTGCCCTTCAGATGATGATGAGGAAGGTGCAACTATAGAAAGACATTACAAAGATCTCAAGAAGAAGTTGAGGACAGGCAAAGTGGCTAGCTTGGATGATGTGATTTTTGAGGGGCACAAGACAAATGCAAATATGGCTGCTGGTACTAATGAAGGAGATGGCAATGACACTGAGTATATTGACAGTGATGATGAAGAGTCAGTGGAAGAGGGTTCTGATGGGGAGTTAAGAGTGAGAGGAAGCAATAATGCAAGGTTCAAGAAGAAGCCTGGATGTCCAACATTTGAGTTGGGAATGAAATTTAGTTGCAAGAGTCAGTTTAAGAAAGCAATTACAACATATGCTTTGGCTGAGAGAAAGGTGATAAACTTTGTGAAGGATGATCCTAAGAGGGTGAGGGCAAAATGTGACTGGCATAGCTGTCCTTGGGTATGTCTGTTGTCCAATAACAGTAGAAGTGATGGTTGGCAGATTGTCACCTTTGAGAATTTCCATGCATGCCCTCCTAGAAGAGATAACAAGTTGGTGACTGCCACTAGGATTGCTGACAAGTATGGCAAATTTATAATTGCAAACCCCTCATGGCCATTAGCTCACATGAAGGCTACAATACAGGAAGAGATATTTGCTAATGTTTCTGTAAGCAAGTTGAAGAGAGCCAAGTCAATTGTGATGAAGAAAGCTATGGATGCAACTAAGGGACAGTACCAGAAATTGTACAACTATCAGAAGGAGTTGCTGAGGTCAAATCCTAGAAGCACAGTGGTACTTAACAGAGAGGTTGATATGGATCCACCAGTGCTCAAATGACCCAATTATATTTCATGTGTTCTATGTTGTCTGCTCAAATTACACAATTCTAATTCATTTAATTTCAGATGTATCAAGCACAACCATACAAACATTTTATCAGGAATTTTTCCTTCATTAACACATAGTGCATTACAACACACCACAACCTGCAGATATTTCCTTCAACCTGACAAAGTTCATTACAAAACACCACAACACACATCTTGCTGCAAATACTTCACCCTACATTTCTCCTTGCCAACACTAGTGCAAACATGACAAATACACAACCCATAACAACAACTAACAGATAACATCTCTCCTTCTCTACCCTACTATTTCTATCCCTCAGCACAGCAATTCTTTCAGCATAGTCACATGACAGCTTTCTTGCTGCCTCCAACTCTCTCTGAGCAGTATCAACCTCTGTTATCTTCTCCTCGACCTTCATCCTCTCTTCTTGGATAGCCAAAACAAGTCCTTCCTTCTCCCTCCTCGCTGACCAAACTGCATCTCGCAAATCATTCAACACTTCTCTAATAAAGGTGGTCGTCGGCCCATCATACCAAGCATAAAAACCACATCCACCTTCCTGCAATCCCTAGCAATAAATTTCTATCCCCAATCGAAAATCCACCGTCCAACCAAAGAACAAAACTTACCCGGGCATTGCGACATTTGAAGTACCGGCGGCCGGGGTTGTCCGGACTCCATGAGATGCAGCCTTCACGCGGCAGTCGGACATCACGGCCGGCTGGTAATCAAAAGGACCAACCCTATATGGGATGGGACTCCTCGATGAATGCTGCGAATAGGACGACGACCCGTCACTCTGCGAACTAGCCATCACCGCACCACCTCTATTCGCGAATCCACTCCTACCTTCGCCGTCTCCGCGGATTGCGCCCTTGCCGTCGCCACAGATTGCGCCCTAGTCGTCGCCGCACTTCTCGACCGGCCAGCCGTGCCGCGCCGCGCTCCGCACCAGCCGTCGCCGTGCTCCGCCGCGCTCCACACTAGCCGCTGCCGCCACCGCCGCACCTCGCGTCGCCTTGGCCGTCGCCTGCCGGTCTAGGGTTTTAGTCAAAGAGGGGAAATGGGGATAGAGAGAGAGAGATGCGAGCTGCGTGCCAATAATTTTACCGTCCAAGCTGACTCAGCTCGGCCTAGTTCGTACATACAACACACTGACATGTGGGTCCCACACGCTGAGTCAGCTCGTCAACCGGGTCGGACGCCACGTCGGACGAAACCGCCTGCCAAACCGCTGAGGGAGGTCATTTGCTCTGGTTTTAGGAGATGAAGGAGGCGTTATACCCGGTTTTCCGGTTGGGGGATGTCATTCACACAAGGGCAAGAGATGAGGGAGGCAATATGGACTTATTCCGCCGAAGTATGACAAGCCCAACCAATTGTGTAAATGGGCCTTATTGGGCCGGGCCTATTTCGAGAGATCACCTAAATCCATCACAAAAAGAAAAAAAAAACTTCGTCTCTTTCCTCCCTTCTCCCGAAATCCCTCGACCCTCGTGCAGAGAACTCCTCCTCCCCCATCGGCCATGGCGACCGCCGCGAGACGGCTGCTCCTCCCGGCGCTCCGCAAGTCCCTACCCGCGGCCAACGGCGCGGCGCGAGGCGTCTCCACGGAGAGGGCGGTCGGCGCCGCCGCCGTCGTCGGCAGCCACACCGCCAAGTGGATGCAGGTAACCCCCACCCCCCACCCCTCTTCTTCGGGTTCCCGTCCGTTGCGGGGTTGGATCCCTAGTCCTCGCGATCCTGATTACCTGCCCCCCGCGTGTAGCCCTCCCCGATTCGGTGGGGGGGAAGATCTAGAGTCTTCTTTAGGTTCGTGTGGATGTGTGCGTTTATGGCTCTCGATTTTTGCTTGCAATCGCTCTGTAGGTGTGTAGCTTGCGCTGATCGATTTCATGTTTTCCCATTTACCTTGGTCAATCTGGGTGCTTTAGATGTCTTGATGGAGCTAGTCGTGTATATGTTTCTGCGAGTTGTAGTGTTATGCCCCAATCAATAGCTTCTCCTGTTTCTTGTTTAGATCTGAAACCCATGTTCAGGTTTGAAAGGTGTATTGCTCGTATGAATGCATGTAAAGCATGTTGTGAATGGATGTATGGAGTTTAGGCTGCTTAGGAATTGGGGGGAAATAGGGATTTGGTTTTTACCTTTTAGGCACTAGGGTTCTTGTCACAATAACATTGCACTCATATAAGGGTCTATTGGTTCATTTTTCATATCTCTGTAAGATGAACACATGCAGCACCATCCTTAGATTACGACTTTACGAGAGGACTCCTGTTAAATGTTAATGATGTGCAACTGCAGTGAAACACATACTGATTAATGACTGCATGCTCAAATGCTCCATGTTACCTTTAAGCATGTCAACATAGGTTTAGGTGGTTAATACATATTAACACGGCTCGTGACTCAGGAGTGGAGCCAATGATTTTATTGGCAACTATAGGTCTGCAGACTCAATTCACTCAACTGTCCTTACATTTGTTGCGCTAGCGTCATATTTAATATGCATGCTTATTCTCTTATATTTAGAAGAAACGTTATCTTGATGAAATGTGTGTCTCTTACTAGATAATGGTTGTCTCATAAGCTGAAGCATGGCCTTATTGGGTTGTTCTCACAAGATGTGCATCATATGATTTGGTAACAAAGATTAAAGTGCAACAAGGAGGATAATTTAGATAGTTGTAAATCTTAAGTGCCTGCCTGCAATTGGATACTTGTTTCACTTAATCACCAATGGCAAACCAAAAGGGTGCGTAATACAGCATCGAAGCATCAAAAGGGGGATATGTAATTTTCCAACTGAGCATAAGTTTGTCACAGGCTAACTGCGTACATTAGATGCTTTGAGTGTATATGTTTTCACCCATTTGCTTATTAGAACCTTAGCCTCATTTAGATGGGTTCGGATGAGCCACGATCCATTTAGAATTTACTTCACCATCTGCGTGGATGGGCTGGTATCTTGGTCCATCCCAGCACATCCAAGAAAGGCCTAAATGATGAATATCCATTTGAGTTAGGCTTTCAGTAAACCAGGAGCCAGCAAACCAATAACAGATGATTAGCCACTGGTTTAATTGATTAAAGACTAGTGTTCTGGTTGCACTAGGCAGGATGGTGGTGCCTAGCCAGGCTAGGCAGCTGCCTAGACAGACTAAACAGTGATCAGGTGGATCATTGCCTCTAAAAAGTGTCAAAGGCCTATGTTCGTTGCTGCACTGAGTAAGAATCTATAAAATATCTGCGAAGCAAGTGATCCCCATATCTTCTTAATTATTAGTATGTATATATACCAGGTTCAGACCATTGTAAAGTTTAGGAGTTTGGTATGCAATATTCACACCTTAACATTTGTTGAATCATGAGCTCATTTTCTAAATTACTTTCATTCATTTACTTTATTCATTGCAGGACACAAGCAAGAAGTCCCCAATGGAATTGATTAACGCAGTGCCTCCGATCAAGGTTGAAGGACGAATTGCTGCTTGTGATGGGCGTCAGGATAAAGGTGAGCCTTGCAAAACTAGTCATATCTATATAAGTGTATTTGCGCTTTGGCTGTGCTGTTGCTTCCAAACTATACCTATGACTGCATCTTCTGCAAGCTGACCTGTTCATATTTTGCTACAGGTCGTGAAACTGGTTCCCTCGGCCACCCGATCGAATATATCTGCCTTGACCTGGACCAGCCTGCTGTATGCAAGTACTGTGGTCTCCGTTTTGTTCAAGATCACCATCACTGAGAAGACAATATGCAGTCCTTTACCACACTGAAATTTGGAATTGAATGTGTGTATTTGGTTTAAAATGTTCCAGTCAGCGTGTCATGTATTCTGCCTGATGGCAAGATGATGATAACGATCATCCTACTTTAAATGACATAATAATGGCCGCTTTAATAACAGTGGATTTCTTTTTCTTTAGTTGGCATCTGTTGCATTTTCTGAGTCTATGCAATTTCTGTATCTAATTACCTGCTCTGCGAATCCGACAACCTGAGATCAAAATTGAATCAATTGCGAAACTAGTTTTGCTACGGGATTTCCAGTTTTACCTGGCCCAAATATTTTATTCATTCTGTCTTTACCTGATCCAGATAATTTCTTTGCCAGATTCATTGTGTTTATCTGCGTTTTCCTCTGTTTTTCAGACTTCTGACGGATGCAGATTAGTTCAAACACTCCAGACCTACACTTCTGTGTTGTATATAAAGTTGTACGTTATATAAAATGCATCGAACTGAAAAGTGGAATATTAAGACTCCTTGAAAAAAAAAGGGATAATTTCATTCTTGCCCCTAACTTTGATGTATTTTGCTCCTATTTTTTAGGGTTTTCGTTTTTACCCCTACTTTTTTTTAAATGAATCAACCATTTGCCCCTATTCTGTTACTTTGATGTATTTTGCTCCTATTTTTTAGGTTTTCATTTTTACCCCTACTTTTTTTAAATGAATCAACCGTTTGCCCCTATTATGTTAATTCTGGTTAACGGTGTTAAATGTGAGGGTAAAAGGACAAATATACTCTTATATATTTTCCCGTACTTTTGACGTGTTAAACGTGAGGGTAAAAGGACAAATATACTGTTAGATATTTTCCCGTACTTTTGACATAACCAAAATATAAATCTATTGATGCCATACTATAGCAGTAATTTCATTGTCCAAATTTTGTGAAAGTTTGCCAAAATTTGAGTCAAATTTCAAATTTGAAAGTGGTGTATAAAAGTACCGAAAAATATCTAAGGGTATATTTGTCTTTTTACCTCACATTTAACACCGTTAGCAAGAATTAAAGGGAATAGGGGCAAACTTTTGTTTTGTTTCAAAAAAGTAGGGGTAAAAAGGGAAACCCTAAAAAGCAGGGGCAAAATGAATATTGGAGGGGCAAGAACGAAATTGCCCCCCAAAAAAAAGGAAAAAAGAAAAAATGTTGCTAGAGGGGTAAATTGGTAAGAACTATAGACAGTAACAAGGGCCAAATTGTAATAGTGGCCATGGACTGAAAATAGAACTACCCATTGGCCACGAGCAATTCTACTGCAACCTGAATATTGTTCGCTGCAAAGCCTGAGACTTGTTCATGCCAAGTCATCATCTCAATGTCTCCTAATCCCAATCCACTCGATGAAGAAAATGTCAATCCTACCGCGGTATTTCCAAATTTGCTCCTCCTTGTTCTTTCAGATCAAATTCCTTCTGTCTTGATGAGATATCCCCGTCCGTAATTGCATGCGTGAAGAACATTGAATTATTCATGATCATGTACCAAGATCCTCTTGATTGCATGCATAATTTGTTCAAAGTGACCTTCCACATAAATAAACCCATAATCATTTAAACCCATAATCATTTGGTGGTTCACTCTGCATTTTGTTCATTATGTGCGATGTGTTTCAGAGTGGAGCGGCGATGGCGCCGGGGCCGGAGAAGAAGAAATCATGGATGCCGGCGGGCTTGGGAGGCAGCGGCAAGCTTGGCGCCACCATTGACATCCCCCTAGAGGTATAATTCACTGTTCTTTGCCTTGACAGTTCATGCCACATGATGGATTGTCTTGTGTTCTTGGTACAATTTCATGATGACTGTTACTGAATTTTGGCATATGCTGCTGTTTGATGCAGGATCCGAGGAAGAAGGAGAAAGAACTCTTGGCATGGGAGGAGGATTTGAGGCGAAGGGAGCTGGTCTGATCGCCTTTTTTCCTCTTCAATAAAATTCTATTGAATCATTATCTTTATGTCCACCATTTTCTAGAAAATTGAAGTGGCTTTTGTTTAGTTTTCATGCCCTTTCTCCCCTTTTCGTTTGTTGCTGTTTTCTCCAAATCGGAATGCCATGTGTTCTTTTCTTTTGCTGCATATTTCCTTTTTTTTTATATTCATGTGAAGTTTAACCAAGCTCAAGAAGTGTGTGATGTTCTCTTTTTCAGGATATCAAACAGAGGGAAAATGCAATGGACAGGGGTAGTTCTGCTAGACTTTTGTTCAAGCTTAAGCTTGGGTACTTCTATATTTTTGTCTGAATTTCTGAAAATTCGTTTCGTTCGCAGCTGGGGTCACTGTCGAAGTGAAAAATTGGCCGCCTTTCTACCCTATCATCCATCATGATATAGCCAGTGAAATACCAATCCATGCTCAGAAGTTGCAATACATGGCATTTGGTAGTTGGCTAGGTAAAATATTTCACATTGCATCTGCTTTTCTATATGAATTATTATTATTATTTATTATAGCTACATCGTTTTTTTTTTTGGCAGGACTAATTGCTTGTCTCGTTTGGAATGTAGTAGCTGTATTAATTGAATCAATTCATAGTGACGGTACAGCCTCTTCAGTATATTTATCATTTTTTGTTATGGATTCCTTTGAATAATTTGTTATGGATTTTGTATTTGTAGATGTTGTGCTTTTTCTCTTCGCAATTATCTACGCAATATTTGGATGTCCTCTTTCATACATACTGTGGTACAGGCCTCTGTACAGCGCAATGAGGTTTCTTTTAATTTCAACCTACAAATTAGCAGGAAATTCTCCATGAATATGCTAATTTTAAGTCTAATCATTTGCCTTTTCTTGTCCAGAACTGATAGCATGGTTACCTTTGTCCAGTTTTTCGTCTTCTACTCGGTAATTTTATGGTCTTAGCGGTTTCATGTACTAGTATATTATTAATCTAAAAAAACTGAATTGAACAACATCGATATGTCTAGCCAAAATTTCCCTGTTTGAAAAGCCTGTGTTTCTTTTTCAATTTGTATTTGCTGATCTTTTGGCAATTCACTTTTCTCTAATGAACTTCATGATGACTTTATATATGCCAGATACATGTCGGATTTTGTGTCATTGCTGCAGTTACTCCTCCAATAATATTTAAGGGAAAAACTCTTACGTAAGCCTAAGCAATGAAATGCTGTTCTTGCTTAAATTTTCTATTTCAATGGTTCTCATTTGAATTTATTTGCCTGAAATCAGGGGAATCCTGGTTGCAATCGAAGTTTTAACTGGAGATATGTTCGTTGGAGTAAGTCATTTCGCATTATTTTGATTGATGTCAAAACATTATACTCCAGTTCGGCAGTTCCAAGACTTGCTCATGAGCTCTTATGTTAAAGGAAACCTCTCCAGAAACACTAATTTGATGCCCCTTTCGGAGTAATGCAGGTGCTTTATTTAATTGGATTTACATTTTTCACCTTGGAATCTATTATAAGCATCTGGGTGCTTGAGGTTAGAGCTAATTCTTCTTTTGCTATGATCCTTTTTTATTATTATTTGGATAGTTTGATTTGACAAAGCAGAAAGTCCTAGCTTCAGTTTATTAATTTTCACACTTCACCACATACCCAATTACTTCTTTTGATAAACTTTTGTTGCGATATTACCGAATTACCTGCAAATTTTTTGAGGGGAAACACTGTAGGGGAAGCCCCCACATTAAAAGAATATATTGAAAATAAAAGAGATATTTACAACAGGTTCAACCAATGTATGAGGACTGACATGCAAAAATTGATGAACACACTATCTATGATCCTGGTTGCATGATATTCTTCCAAATCTGTTCATCTGCAGAGAGTCTACATGCATTTCAGAGGGCACAGGTGAAGACAGGAAAATGCTGATGAAACCATATTCTAAGCAACAGTTTCTCCAAAAGCAAATATAGGTTGTACAACAGGAAGTTTGAAATTAGAAATGCTGGATTATTTCTGGAGAATGCAGTTTTTAGATGTGTTGCTTATGATAAAAATGTATATGATGTCAAAATCTATATTATCTGCTATTAGATTTCGGTTAGCCTATTGATTTCCTCTTTTATAGTGATTATTTTTTCCCCTCAAAACTATCAGATTGAAGATTAGAAATGTTCTCTTGTGATGTTTCTTAGGTTTATAATCAGTGTAACATGTATTGCTTCATTTGACACTTCTGAATAATACCCTATTAGCAATTTTCGAAGTTTCACTTCTTGACTGCCTCAGACAGTCTTACCATAGCTCAGTTTAACCTTACGGGGAAATAAAAATAATCACAAACTTGTCCATTCTATTTTTCTTTCCATCGGACGCGCCAAGTGGTGTTCATCTGATAACTCGCCAATACCTTTTAACATATCATCTATAGATGAAAATGACCTTATCTCCTGCAAACAGGTCAAAGGTCAAACCACTGCAAATGGTGTCTAAACAATTAGCCAATATATATGCCAAAAATCCTAATATTCTGATACCAACAGATGCAACATACAACTAGGAAAACTGTACAAAGTTCAGTTTGTGCCTTTGTGGCATAGATACGCACATGATCCTTCAGTACAAGATGCAAAACATGCAGATTATCAGTGCAAGATGCAAATAGATAACCTTGAGCAGTAATTGCACGAACTATTATTATTGTTCTCAGAAGTACAAAACCTTTTGGTACAAACAAACCATGCACGGTCACTTCAATTGTCCTACAACATGAGGCTAATCTCACACAAGGCTAGAAATGATCTCCACAATTTTTTCTCTTCCCAGTTTGATCTGGATATTACAGGATCCATTATGAGTCGGAATCCTCCCCAGAAAGGTTGGGGTCCGACCTGCTTTGCCTCTTCAGCCCCTCCTGAATCCGATCTTTAATCGCGGTTTCCTGTCAAATGAAAAAAAAAACAGATCATGTGGCAATGCACTGTTCATTGTCAAAGTTCTACAAGATTGACAAAATGTAATAATTCCTCCACTTACCATCATGTGGCAACCTTCCTCAAACTTTTCAAGAAACCCAACGATCCAACGGTCGGCATTCTCCATCCACTCCACAGGATTGCTTCCAGCTATCTTTGCCGCGCTGTGAAACTACATATGTATTATGCAGCAAAGTTAGTACCAAAATTTTGTAAGATCATTTGATTTTTCAATTTACTTGATCACCTTCTCTTGATGCTCCTTCACCTTCTCCCTTAGCTTGCTGATCCCCATGTTTACTCTAAGTTGCTTCTCCTGATCATACAGTAAAACAACATAATTCAGTGCCTGTTTTTCTTCTTCACTTGGAGAAGTTCATCATGGAATACTCACCTTGACATAGCTCACACCGAGGTCTTTGCGGGAGTATCCCCGGGTCAGATTTCGCATGATGTACTGGTTGTAGTCCTTCAAGATCCTCATGATGATGTCAGACGTCGAGACGCCCTCGGTGCGCTTCGTCTCCTTGAACTTCCCAACGGCCTTCACCTGCACGAACATTCAGACATCAGGCACTCAGCTACCTCTAGCCATCAGAAATGCTTGTTGAAACATGAGAAGATTCAGAGATCCTGACAAATTCATAGACATCATTGGCAGCTCCACTGGTGTCCGCATACCTGAAACAATCACATGAAGTTAGTTACACACATTGTTTCTGCTATTTTACACATACAAACAATCATGAAAATATATATGAAGGTCCAATGTTGTTGCAATTCTACATAACTATTTTTGAGCAATTTGTTCTGCGTAATAACTGTGTTCTTACGGAAGAGCATCATGAGCGACGTAGTCGATGCGGTGCTTGTCTAGGAACTCCTGATTGATAACCCATGGAGCATCTGGTATCACCTCATCCACCCACCTTCACATTTTTTTAGTTAACAACAACATGGTAAGATTGTTCTTTTTTTAAAAAAAATCTCCAAATGTGTGAATGGCACAAGTGCAATAGAGGAGGTGAAAACTTGCTTGCAATGGCGAAGCGATTCGTAGCGCTCGTCTTCAGTCATGACGGTCTTGCCTTTGTAAAGGTTGGTGATCTCGTCGCTGCAGCAGCCCACGAGCAAATATGTGTTGGGGAATCTGTTCAGAGCAACTCAGAACATCATGTGATGCAAATGGATGCCAAATCGATGTCAAAATTCAGAAAATGAAAGAAATATCTTCAGAAATCAAAAATGTAAACTGCAACTGCCGATTGCATTGCACCAAAGTCCTACAAAGTTTCTTCTTGGTTGATTAAACACACAAGAAAATGCACTGTTTGAATCTAAAATTTGATCATGTTTTTTCCTTGATTATTCAACCAGATAATTGGTAACTCAAGAAAAAAAATTTAGAAATAAATTGGATAATCCAAGCTTACGATTTCTTGGCCTGCTCGAGGGCGCGGGCATGGCCGAAGTGGAAGAGGTCGTAGATGCCATCGGCGTACACCCTGACCGGCCGCCCCGGCGACGACAGCGGGTCGTACCACTCCGTCGGCGGCGGCGCCGCCTTCTCCTGCGCGTCCGCGTCCTTCAGTGGCTTCATCGTCACCGGCGGCGATCCCAAAGCCTACTTTTTTTTTTTTTTGGCGGGAGACGACGACGTGGCAGCGGTTTTGGCGGGGGCGGGAAAACGGGGACCACGAAACGGAAATGGAGAAGACGACGGTTCTTCGTGTGGGGGGGGGGGGGGGGGGGGGGGGGGGGGGGAAAGCAGGTGGGCCCACGGATGCAGCGAGGCCGTTGCTATTTATGGACGGTAGAAGAAATGTATTTTAGATTTTTTTTTCTCTCTGGGAAAAAAAAGGAGTTTAGAATTTAGATGACATGGTGGAACTATGTATAATTTAGGGAAAAAAACATAGATTTTGATGCTATTTTCTCTATCCCGGAATATAGCAATCCAGGATGAAGGGAGTAGCTGTGAAACATTAAGGTGGTGATTGAATCTCCTGAAGTTGAAGATTAAGTGTTTTACATAAAACGAGGTGGTAATAACGTATGATTAATTAAGTTTTAATTATTACAAACTTGAAAAATAGATTAATCTGATATTTTAGAACAACTTTCATAGAGAAAGTTTTCGCACGAAACACACTGTTTAGCAGTTTGAAAAGCGTGCCACGAAAATCCAAAACTTCATCCAAAGTTATCAGAGGAAACGAACGGGGCCTAGGTGATCCTTTGGATGCTAATTTTTTATAGGATTTTCGAAGGAATTAGTCTAATTCCTGCAAAATTGCTCCAAAAATTCTTTTGTTTGAAAGGAGGTACTCCATAAAGTTAGTGGCATCATATTCGTTGAGGCTTGGTTGAATGCACTTTGGTGCAGAAGCCGGATGCTTTTATTTTCTTAATGAAATGTCCATTATCTTAAAATAAAAAATCTTCCTTTTGAGGCTTAGGAATTCAGTGTGGGGATATTACTCTTGAGTTGCATGCACCAACAATTTTAACTCAAAAACTTAAGATGATGAAGAAAGACAGGCAATTCACTTTATATTTCAAACAAGTGCTGCGGTATTTTGCAATTCTGGCCCATTTCAGCCCATGCATTGTGTACATTAAGGGTCTGAAATTCTGAAGATGTTATTAAGCTTTGTTTTTTTGCTTTGAAGATCTCATATATACAATTCTACCTTTTGTGATTTTGTCACATATATGTGAAGGATTTGGGTCCCTGACCCTTCACTTCCGTCTTAGTGCCAAGGAGAAGCATTTTTTTCTTCTTTTAGATGCTACAGCAATACCCCTCAAGGAAGTTGATGATGCTAATTTCACATGCTGAACAGATGCCTTGACCTCCAATAGATTCATTTGTTTTAAATCAAAGAAAAGCAATTCACACAAAAAAGGGGGGCTTCACCAAACGTACATTGCATTGCACTCTGTATTTCAAGTGTAATGATATGTGTTTTTGCTTACACGTGTAGTGGTCATCAATTAAAATTGCTATTTTTCCAAGAAGGGGGGGCAGATCAAAGATGAACAACTCCAAATGAAAAATAACTATGTGTACAAGCCAACTGGAGAAGAAGAACAAGAGCTCTGAATTAGTCTGTTTATCTCAAGAACTATGGCACAGTCGATTTGCTTCTGAAAATGTGCTCACTGCTGCTGAGTTTGCCCTCCAAGAACCTTCCTAATGTTCTGCCGCTGATCTGACGATAACCTCTTGGGGAAAACGATGTCGAACTTGATCCTTAGATTGCCTCTCCTCCCATTCTCCTTGACAATAGGCATCCCTTCCTTTGCGATCGCGAGCTCGTACCCAGGTGTGACCACATCAGTGAGCTTGATCACCAGGTCCCGGCCATCGAGAGTCTTCAGATTAACGGTGGTTCCTGCTAACGCATCCACCAATTCAATCTTCTGGTGCACAAGGAGATCATTACCTTCTCTTGTGTACAGATCATGGGGCTTTTCATCTATTACAAATACAAGGTCAGCAGGGAGCTGGTTTGGCTGCTCATTCCCCTTGTCCGGGAACGTAATCTTGGTTCCTTTCTTCCATCCGGGCTTTATATCGATAGTTAGAATCTCTGATTCAGTTCCTATTTGGCTGTTTAACAAACAGAAACAGGTCAGAACAAAATGTCAATTGCAAGTTCTGAGAAAATAATCCACCTAGAAATGCACTTACCCAGTAGGCCTGACAACGTTCCTGGATATCTTCATCTTTCGCGTCGAACCAGCATATAGCTCTTCCAGTGTGCAAGGCAATTTTGTCTCCACGGCTGGTGGCTTCCGGGGCTGGCTTGAACTGGTGCCGGCTGAATCATTGTATGATCTGAACTTGTTCTCATTCCCACCACCAAATCCACCAAAAGTGCCAGCACCTTCTGTCTGGAACCTCATTGACTTTGCACGCCCCATTCCCTCAAAGGGCTTGCTGCTGCCAAAGAACTCGGCGAATACATCTTCAGCGTTCCGAGGATTGAACCGGCGGTTGCCATTCATGGATGATGAAGCCCCTGCATCCACAGAGGCCTTCAGACCCTCCTCTCCATATTTATCATATATTGCCCTCTTCTGTGGATCACTCAAAACCTGAAATCAGCAGTAAGCACTGCACATGAATGCCTGTCTTAATAAGGTTGATATGTATTGATTCATACTTTGCAGATGCAATTTGGTGGTTGATCATTTGGAATGACAAGGCAAGAACTGAAAGATATTCCAGCGTGTTTGTTTATTGCAGAAACATCACATTAGTCAGATATGGTTTAGGAAGAGAGAAAAGAAAAGGAGATGATGAAATAAATATTCTCAGGAGTCAGGACACATGGCTCTCAATCAAAATGATTGACATATCAATCCACACAAGACAAAATGTTATATCAAGATTGGCATGATCCTCAATGCAAATCAAACATGCTTGCAAGCCTCCTTTCAAATATTGTTTGCATAACAAAAGCTTATAAAATCTAAACTGAAAATTGAAGCCACCATGCCAAAATTCTTCACCAAGGCAGTAAAAATACACATTGATGGATTCCAATTTCCTCATTCGGATTTGCATTTACTACTACTAGGAGACAAAAGATAGGAGAAGAAATTAACATTCTAGTACCTCGTAGGCCTCGGAGATCTTCTTGAACTTGGCCTCGGCCTCCTTCTTCTTGTCGCCGGGGTTCTTGTCGGGGTGCCACTTCATCGCCATCCGCCGGTACGACTTCTTGAGATCCTCCTCCGTCGCGTTCCGGTTCACCTTCAGCACGTTGTAGTAATCCATCCCCATCTCCCCCGACGTTCATGCCCAACTACTACTACTACACACCAACAAGATCCGAACCAACGAGACCGAAATTCCCCCCCCCCCCCCTCCCAAATCCCCCACAAGAACGCGCCTCCTTTCAAACCCCACCTCACAGCTTCTCCACCAATCAATCAGTCTCTTCTCTTCTCGCTCAAGAACCACCAATCAAACAAGCAATCAAAGAATCTACTGCTTCGCCAAGGCGCCACCTTTAATTCCTCCCCAAATCCGGGCACCGGATCGATCAACCAACCAACCAAGAAAGCGAATCTTTCAGCGCGGCATCCAAAGAAGAGATCTTGGGAGGGAAGGAGAAGGTGGCGGAGATGGTGGAAGGCGACAGCGAGTAGGGAAGGAAGGAAGGCCTGAAGCCGCGGTATAATTGGCTGCGTTTCCTTCCTTTCCTTCAGTTTTTTCAGTTGCTTGGCGAAAATAGGCTACGCGACACCGTCCCAAGGCGTCTCCGTTGGACCATGGGTGGCCGACATGTGGGCCCAGCTGATCCACCTGGCCGACATGTTGTTTTTGTCCGTGTATGTACTCCGTGTTTAGTTCCAAAATATTTCTTCAAACTTCGAACTTTTTCATCACATCAAAAATTTTCTATACATAAACTTCCAATTTTTCCATCATATCGTTCCAATTTTAACCAAACTTTCAATTTTGACGTAACTAAACACAGTTGTAGTGTTCTTGATCAAGGGAAGGAGTGACAACCATAAAAAAAGAGTGTTGCTTACCAACATGTTCTTTTTTCACATCACATTATTATATTCGCACATATTTCTGAGTGTACCGGTATATGTTTGGTGACATGATAACTGTATTTCTACGTGTTATCTAAAATGGATTTGGGCGTGCTTACATTTTTGAAACGGATGTAGCAGGAGAAATGCTCCATAGTAAGTCTTATATAGATATTATTACAAGATGATATGATAAAAATGAGTCTATTTGAGAAATATATTGTGAGAACATCCATAGGTTTCTAGGGTTATGACCACTGTTGATTACCAACTTTGATTCAAAGACAGAACTAAGATTCTTCACATCAATTCTAAATTGTTGAAAAGCTTAATAGTTCTTTTTTTTTCTGAGGTCAGTAGTTAATAATTGGTGCTTACTATATTGTGCTTTTATTACTGATATAGAAGCTTGGTACCGTCACATATACTAGCTATGTTGTTAATAATTACTGTTTAATAAGTTGGTCCTTCTTATATCATGTCTCAAACTCAACACCCCCCCTCCCCCCCTCCCCCCCCCCCCCCCCAAAAAAAAAAAGTGTATCATGTTCAATCAATATATGAATTGTCACTTTAAAAAAAATGTAATTCTATGCACCACTTATCCATCTATTTTATATTTTAAATGTTGACATTCGAGCTATCAAGGGGAACAACGGTGGGGCCGTGCTGACGTGTTGCTGTGTAGGAAGAAATGGGTGGCTATAGCATGAGCGAGAGACAAAAGCACGGTCGAGGCAAGCACGATTAGGATCTCTGCACGTTGCTGCCCGTACAACAAAATTGATATTCATAAATACATGCAACATGCGCCCTATCTCCATTATCCGTCTAATCTCTCTGCTTATCTGTGGGTTGGATTGGATTATATCATTGTAGCATGGTTGGCTCACCCCCAAAGCTTTTTTTTTTAAAAAAAAAAAAGAAAATTGAAATGCTATTTTCAAGAACAATTTTCTAAGTAATTTTGCAAAAGAAAAGAGAGAATAAGTAGTCGTAGATTGTTTTGCTTTGTCCTTGTAACAACCATAAAGAAAGTGTTAAAAATTAAAATTAGCTAGAAATCAAAATTTAAAACAAATTTTAATGTCAAGAAGAAAAAAGAGTAAATTTCATAAAGCTACATGTTTTATGATTCAAATTGCAGAAAACAACACATATTTTGACACTTGGCACTTAGATACATATATTTTGGTAGTTTAGTTTCACAAAACCACACTATCGATGAATGGATTCACCCGTGAGATGATGTGGTTGTTCCATCTAGGATGAGGATGTTGCATCCTATTAATTTCGTGCGATGGTTGGTAATAGGATGTCATGTCCTCGTCCTATGTGAAACAACCACGTCATCTCGCGGGTGAATCTATTCATTGATATTGTGGTTTTGTGAAACTACACTACCAAAATATGTGTACTTAAGTACCAAGTGTCAAAGTATGTGTGATTTTCTATAACTTGGATCACAAAACTTTTACTCAAGAAAAAAAAAGCAAAGAACCACTTAACAACTAACGGTTTTCGTGATCACCTTTGTGTGTCTTTTTTTTACCGTACGTTATTAACACGCGTAATGGTAGTAATTCATCTGTCCTATAATATATATAATATAAGAGATTTTAACTTTTTTTTATACTATTTGACCACTCATCTTATTTAAAAAATTTATGCAAATATAAAAAACGAAAAGTTGTGTTTAAAATACTTTAGATAATAAAGTAAGTCATAAATAAAATGAATAAAATTCCAAAAAATTTTAAATAAGACGAAGAGTCAAACAATATAAACAACAAGTTAAAATTCCTTATATTATTGGACGAGAGAGTAGTAATTTACTCGGTGAGTCAACTTGATCTGACAATACAGCACCATCATAGGGGGTCAGCACTGCTGGACCCAAAGGCCACTATGGGCCGCCAACAGCATGGTAAGTATATTGTGCCTCCCTCTAGGGGCGAAGCAGGATTTAGGCCTGTTCTAGTTCTCAACTTTTTCTTTAAACTTTTAACTTTTTCATCATATCAAAACTATCGAATTCTTTTTATTTTTTTATTTTTAATTTTTTAATATTTACAGAAATATTATACCGGTGAAAATATTTACAGAAATAGACACTGCCGCCATCCCCTAGAGCGACAGGGTGACATGAGGGACAACCGAGATGCAAAAAAAAAAAATTAGCAAAATGCATTTTTAACAGGGCGAAAATTATATTTAGCCTCTTGCCATTCTTGTAGAGGGCGGCAAGGGACCTCAATGCAAAATGTGCACACCTTGCCGCCCTCCACTTGGGCGGCAAGGGCTATTTCTGTAAATATTTTGAATGGTATAATATTTCTGTAAATATTAAAAAATAAAAATTTAAAAATGAAAATAATTCCAAAACAAAACTATCCTACACACATAAACTTCCAACTTTTTTCTTCAAACTTCCATTTTTAGTCAAACTTTCAATTTTAGCGTGGAACTAAACACAGCCTTAATGATGAGGGGTACCGTAACTCAGGCGACAGTGGTGCTGCCATGTGGTCGATGCTATGCACTGACGATTATCTATAAGTCCCTATCGTTTGGCTTTTTTCCTAATAAGTCAAAACAGTTTATTAGGAAATAAAAATAAATTTGTAGATAAAATTTTTATACTCCCTCCTTCTAAAAATCTGAGACCTATTTCTTTTTCATTAATATTGTTGTCGAAATGATAACCGCGTCACGTTAAAGGACGTGGTTCTCTCAACGGTGGTTGGAAAAAAGACAATTGTATTGCTTAGTAAAAAAAAATTTAGATATCCCCGTTACATGGTCCTAGGGGGCTATTTTATAGTCCTATTACAGACTCCTCCTTTAGAGTTTCGGCTTTATAGGGGAATTTACATGGTTAACTTTATGATAGAGACATTATTAAGGGCATATTGTGTTTTTTACATATATGGCCCCCTTAATGGGCTAAGTAGCTCGGTCCAATCATTGGCGAAACCCCCGGAAGGCACGACGGGCCGCTGGACCTTCTTCCAGTGAGGTCCGGTTCTTGGCGAAACCCGTGCCCTTCACAGCAAGGCTTTCGCCCCGCAGTCTTCGTCCGTATGGCCCTCCAACAAGGCCCATCTTCAGCGAAGCCCATGTGCTTCATGCCACGGCTTTCACCCTATGGCTTTTGCCCATGTTGTCTCACGGTGCGTAGTCGCGCTTTCTCGACCTTCGCCGCGCACCTCCGGCTTGGGTCCTCGCCTAGATCCTTGGTTTCGGTCAGTGCTGTGGATGTGGAATACGGATGTCAGAGGGAGAGGGTACCCGCTAAACAATTAATCGGAGTACGGATGAATAATCAGAATTTGACGGAAATTTAACGTTTTGGATAAATATATGTACATAACTCATAATAGCTTTTTATTTTTGTAAGATAAATGTATATAACTACATATATACCTACTATTCTTAAATTAGAATAAGGATAATATGACATTAATTCGACGTATAGTAAAATATAGGTCTGAACACTCATAGTTGTGCATCAAATAGTGATAGGTTTGGTTCGTAATGCATAAAGGAAATAGTATAGTTATTGTGGGCTTGCTGGGCAGGGTATTGTCACGTGATTAGGCCCGTTTATTCGGTCGATTAGTCGGATACACCCGATTAGTCGCTAATGGCGGTGATTATATGTCCTGAAACGACTAATATGCACCTTTTGCTAAAACGTGACGGAGAGGCCAGCGCCACTGTTTTGACATCCGAATATATGGCCGTACCAACCGTTATCCACAACACTGGTTTCAGGAGGCTCGGTTGAAGGGTCCTCGTGATATACCTCCAACAAATACCAAGAAGCAATTAACTCACTCACCATGTGTCAAAACCAATGAACATGCAACCAATAAGTATTAGAATAACTTCTTAGTTTCTAATCAAACAATTTAATTTAGCACATAGTGACTACAAATAGGACTTAGATTTTTGGAAAAACCAAAGAATGAAATAGGTCTCAAATTTTTGGAAGGAGAGAGTATATGTGTTCTTGGTGACTTAAAAATCAATGCTGAAAAAAACTACATTAAAAATATCTCAAAATTAAAATTGAAAATTTGGCTTTTTTTGGATGATTAGTCCATCAGATGGTAGCCTAAGAGAGAACGAGACGGAATGACTGTACATACGACTTCACATGTCCGACCTGCATATGACTGCACCTGCACATAAGCCCAGTTTTTAACTCGTTTTGACTCGGCCCACATAAATACTTATGAATTCCGTGATTAGTTGGTTCGACTGTTGTATGAGTTCTACTGTTCGGTCGGATGAATAGCACTACTCTTTCTTATGTTAAGCCTACTCATGTTTCCCGCATTAAAGACATTGTGAGTAATTAGAGGATGTATATATACTTAATTATTACTGTCTTTCCACGTTACAAATTATTCAAGAGAATGTCAGTTGAGATCTGTCATGGCTTGCTTAGAGAGAGAAGAACGTGCCATACACTTCCAGACAAAAGAGCACGTAATATGCGCACAAGTTTACTCTACGAACTTATTGTATTAAGAAATTCATCGATCTCCGGTAGTATTTTAAGACGTTCTTTTCAGGCTTGCTACTCCTGTCAAATTCAGGTTTTGGCATCATTTGCACCATCCAGTAGCAGTTTTTCTTGGGGGGAGGGGCATCTTTTGTATTTTTTTTAGATTTCTTTTTTATTTGATACTCCCTCTGGCTCTATATTAATTGACGTTTTGGACAAGGTTGACGTTAAACTTTTATAACTTTGACCATCAATAATTTTAAAAATATTTAGTTTAAAGAAACTAGAAAAACATATATAGATTTGTCTTTCAAAATACTATAATAAAAGTAAACATGTATTTATTTATTGTATATATTATAATAGAAAAATAAGGTCAAATATATATCTTGTAGAGCGTGTCATTATCCAAAGCGTCAATTAAAATGAAACCGGAGGGAGTAACACTTAGTTACTTTCTCCATTCTATATAAAAAAACACATTACAAGATACAAGTTTACTTTTTATAGGATGGAGAAAATAATTCTTAAAAGGACCCGTAGAAAATGTTTGTTATAAAAAAGTGATTATTAGAAGAGAAAAAAAAATCCCCCTTTCCAAACGTGATAGGAGTAGAATCAATTTAATATACTCCTTCCACCCATAAATATTTAACGTTGTTGGCTTTTTTTAAACATATTTAACCGTTCGTCTTATTAAAAAAATAATTATTAATTCTTAAAAATTTAAGTAATTATTAATTCTTTTCCTATCATGTGATTCATTGTTAAATATACTTTGATGTATACATATAATTTTATATATTTTACAAAAGTTTTGAATAAGACGAACGGTCAAACATGTTTAAAAACATCAACAGCGTCGAATATTTAGGAACAGAGAAAGTACTCCCTCCGTCCAAAAAAAGACATACCCTGGATTTCCGTGTCCAACGTTTGACCGTCCGTCTTATATGAGATTTTTTTATAATTAGTGTTTCCATTGTTGTTAGATGATAAAACATGATTAATACTTTATGCGTGACTTGTCTTTTTAATTTTTTCATATTTTTTTAAATAAGACGGACGATTAACCATTGGACACGAAAACCCAGGGTTTGTCTCTTACGGATTATCTTTTCCCTGTTTAGACGTTCGAAAAGAAAAACTAAACATATATAACTCTTTTTTAATCTTGTTCACGAACTAACTGCTTGACCACCCTGACCAAACATTTTCCTCCACAAAGTCTCCACGAACTCGCCCCAAGATCACCGCCCATTTCCCCCACCCTCGCCGCCGGCGAAGACGCGCCGCAGCAGACGAGGCGGCCGTTTTCATCTCATCATCTGTTCGGAAAATCTTCTCTTCTCGCCATTCCGGCGCCGCCACCGCCAGAAAAGAAAGGTTGGGTCTTGGTAAAAAAAAAAAAAAGAAACTCATCCTTGCGCTCGCGCTCGTCGGCGATCGATCCCCACTCACCTGCGACGGCGAGCAGCGGCGCCCGCGAGGGGAGCAGCCCGTCGTCCCGCTGCTTCCGCCTCCGGTGAGCACACCCACGACGCGCATCCTTATCTTCTCTTCTAGATCTGGAACCTTAATACTAAATTAGCAGTTCTTTTGCCCAATTTTTTTTTTCTGGGGGTTAGGTCTGCTCCTGCCAGTGGAGATGGTGAGGGTGAGGATGGGAGCAGCGGTTCTTGGGGTGGCAGTGGTGGTGTTGGCGTGTGTTTTGGGAGCAAGAGCAGATGGCTCCGATCATAGATACAAGGATGGAGATTATGTCCCGCTCTACGCCAACAAGGTCGGCCCTTTCCACAATCCAAGGTAATGATGACATGATTCTCGGCTTCTCGGGCGCAATGTAACCGCATTCGGTAGTTTCTTTCTTTTCTTTTTTGTTTGTGGAAGTGTGGGCTTTTCATTGTTTTACCATGTTTGCCTGCCTAGAGATTTATGTGGGCTAGGCTGAGATTACTGTTTAAATTATGTTGCTCTGATGATAGGTTTGACAGCTACTGTTTGTATGAGTAGAAATCAGTTTTATGCATTGGTATCATTTACTCCCTCCGTCATGAAGACTGCCTTCCGTCTAGATTCATAGTACTAGGTTGTGTGAAAACCGGTACTATGTTGTTATATTTTGGGACAGAGGAAGTTGTTACTAATCAGCAGTTGCGCAAACCTTCTTTCACTCCTAGGACTTGGGTTTTGCTATACTAGTTAGTATACTCCACTAGCAGTTGTTATAGGGCCCTATATGATTTCATATCCATTGTACGGTAGTTCAATCGTGTAGAAAGGTGCTCTATATTGTGCTCACAGGTTATTGGCAATTCAATGTCTCAACAACGAAATTTACAAGAGATGACCTGTGATGTATTTTATGTTAGCTGCCTGCTATGATTTCTCTGCCTATCTATTTAGCTCATTATTAATCGAGTTGCCTACTGTGTACTGCAGTGAGACGTATCGGTACTATGACCTACCCTTTTGTGCACCAGGTTTGTAATCTTATAAACACCATTTTTCTAGATTGCTAGTTGCTACCGTCCTCTATGGAAAATTCTTGGGCATGTTCTCTGTAGGAACATATACCAAGTAATCCCAATCATTATACCAAAGTAACCGTATCGAAAGTTTCAGTACTTGAGCTGCATGTATAATGTTTTGCTTCCAACTTCCTGTGTGCATCTGTAAATCAATGTCAAGCATGTAGTAGATGGGTATTAAAAGAAAAGAACACACAAAGGTTCTTGAGGAATCACATGCGCTCAACAAACATCCGCAAGTCTCTGGAAAATATACACCCAATAATGTTCAATGGAGGGACTATTTGCTTCATATAGCTATCCCTTCTATTATTTTTTTGATAGTTTTTCCGTTTTTAACTGTTCGCTTGTAATAGATCATCCAAAGGACAAAAGGGAAGCCCTTGGGGAGGTTCTAAATGGTGATCGATTGGTTGATGCACCATATGAGTTGAATTTCAAGGAAGACAGGAACTCCAAGGTTCTTTGCCAGAAAACATTGTCGAAGGTGGAAGTTGCAAAGCTTCGAGATGCAGTTGCAAAGGATTACTACTTCCAGATGTACTACGATGACTTGCCATTATGGGGATTCCTTGGTAAATTGGACAAGGATAAGGAGCAGGGCAATGCAAAGTACCTGCTCTTCAAGCACATCCACTTTGACATAATGTACAACGGTGATCGTGTCATAGAAATCAATGTTCAGACAGACCCAAATGTGGCTGTTGACATCACAGAGGACAAAGAAGTGCAAGTAGAGTTCTCCTATTCAGTGACATGGAAAAAGACAGATATTCCTTTTGAGAAAAGAATGGAGAAGTACTCCAAGTCTTCATCTATGCCACAACATCTGGAGATCCATTGGTTTTCCATAATCAATTCATGCGTAACAGTACTACTCCTGACTGGTTTCTTGGCTACAATCCTGATGCGTGTCCTCAAGAATGATTTCATCAAGTAAGACCTTAACCAATGTATTCTATTCTCATCAGTTGGATTATGTCTTAACTGAAGGATATTTAATTTCCCATTTCATTAAAGATATTCCCATGAAGATGAGTCCCTCGAAGACCAAGAAGAAACTGGATGGAAGTATATACATGGTGATGTCTTCCGTTTTCCTCAGCAAAAATCTCTTTTTGCAGCAATTGTTGGGTCTGGAACTCAGCTGCTTGCCCTGTAAGAACATCTTCAGTTTGATTTATGCTCAGATTCAAACTTTCTTCACCCAATCCTAACAAGTGACAAATGCTTCTCATTTGGTAGTGCAATTTTCATCTTCCTCCTTGCCATCGTTGGTGTATTCTATCCATACAACAGAGGAGCACTTTTCACTGCCCTTGTTGTCATCTATGCTCTTACATCTGGTATTGCGGGATACACAGCCACCTCCTTCTATCTGCAACTGGAGGGAACAAACTGGGTAAGGACTGCTTCAATGGTGCAGCTATCAAGGTACTAAAGTCTATTATATTTTTTTGCTGCTGTGTGTTAACACATTCTATCAATGTTTCAGGTCAGGAATCTGATATTGACTGGCTGCTTATTCTGTGGACCTCTCTTCTTGACATTCTGCTTCCTAAACACTGTTGCGATAGCGTACAGTGCTACAGCAGCTTTGCCTTTTGGTACTATCATTGTCATTATTCTCATCTGGGCCCTTGTAACCTCTCCTCTCCTTGTGTTGGGTGGTATTGCTGGGAAAAATAGTAACACAGAATTCCAAGCTCCCTGCCGCTCAACGAAATACCCTAGGGAAATTCCTCAGCTACCCTGGTACCGAAGCACCATTCCTCAGATGGCAATGGCAGGGTTCCTCCCTTTCAGTGCTATTTACATCGAGCTGTACTACATATTTGCCAGCATCTGGGGGCATAAGATATACACCATCTACAGCATCCTTTTCATTGTGTTCATTATCCTCATCATCGTCACCGCGTTTGTCACTGTGGCACTTACATACTTCCAACTTGCTGTCGAGGATCATGAGTGGTGGTGGAGGTCAGTGTTCAGAAGATCAATTCTTCTTGATTTGTTAAATCCTTGCATATTGATTTTTTTTCTCTTATTGTTCATATTTACTGCTCTACCATTTTTGCTCAACTAGACAAATAAAAACTAAAAATGGAAAGCTCGGGGAATTGTGCAAAAAAGAAATCACTTGATAGATTGCTAACTTCAGAGTTTATCTGAGAGTCGTATGTATAGAATGCTTTAGCTATGCATAAGAAAACAGAAACTTATAAACACGCGAGCATGCACCAAAAAATAGAACACTAGAAGTTTGTAAAGCACCAGAGCTTTCATGAAATCTTCAATGACATTTCCAAATGGTGCTCTCTTTTTGGTGTCTACTGTGCTGTATCAACTGGAATATGGGAATAGGTTGGCACTAAATTAAGATGCTGAATCAGGATCTATTAAGACTAGAGGGATCAAGGATATAGTGAAAATATGACATCTTAGAAATGTTTGAAGTAAAAAAAGCCATGTGTTAGGCAGCCATGTGTTAGGCAACCATGTTGGAACATCATATTCATAGTTTAATCTCTTTGCTCTACTCTTACATTTTCAACCTGTGTCCATGTTGCTCTTTGCACTTGATCTTTCTGGTGGAATAAAAACCATGATGGAAGCATCATATCCATAGTTTAATTTCTTTGCTCTTACATTTTGAACCTGTGTCCATGTTGCTCTTTGCACTTGATCTTTCTGGTGGAATAAAATCTGTGATTATGTGCGTGCAGATCGGTCCTTTGTGGAGGTTCCACTGGTATATTCATTTTCTTCTACTGCATCTACTACTACCATGCCCGATCAGACATGTCAGGCTTCATGCAGACATCCTTCTTCTTCGGCTACATGACCTGCGTCTGCTATGGCTTCTTCCTCATGCTGGGCACCGTTGGTTTCCGCGCATCGCTGCTGTTTGTGCGGCACATTTACCGCTCCATCAAGTGCGAGTAACCTAGACTGCAGTGACAGACATCAGACATGGCTGCCACTAGGGCAGCTTGTGAGAACCAAATGCACAACCTGTTCCACCAGATTGTACCTGAATTTTGTGCCTGTTGTTAATGTGAACCAATTCTCTCTTGTGTTTACTGTTTGCATCATCTTCTTGCACTTCTCCAGAGAAGGCTATTATAGTGTAGGACATCAATCAGAGCCACCGTACAATGATATATATATATATATGTATCTCCTCTTGTTGAGTTCAATGTAACCTTCTAATTTGTTCCTGAATTCTGTTCTGTTCCTTCCCTTTTGCTGGTTGGTATGTCTGTACTGACTGTGAATCTGTGATTACCTGGTGGAATATGAAAGACTCAGAGAAATGTTTGCAGCAAGATCAATCAGGTTCGTCAGCCTTGCACCTGGTCTAGACATTCCAGGTAAATGTAAATGGGCTCAAAGTACACATAAAGTGGTGTTCAATTTTTTTTTATTAAGGTACGAATTTTATCTTGTTTTCGATTAGTACGTTTTTCAAATTGTTAAACGGTTTATTTCGTACAAAAAACAACTTTCTATACAGAAGTTGCTTTAAAATATCAAATAAATCAATTTTAAAATCTTTAATAATTAAAACTTAATTAATCATGTGTTAATATGCTTGTTTTTTTACGCGCACTAACTTCATCATTATCATTATCTTCATTAGAAAAGAAAACTATCATAGCATGCAAAGCAAATGGGCTCAAAGTGCACTTGGCATGGAAAGCAAATGGGCTCAAAGCCCATCTTTTTCTTTCCACTTTGGAGTTTGGAGAGACCGAGACGCTGGATGAACTGAACCCTGCGCCGCCGCCGCCGCCGCCGCCACCGTAGTCAGCAAGCGACGACGAGATGGTAAGATCCTGAGTCGTATTCATCCTCTGCGCGCTCGTTCGATTTGGTTGCGTTGTCCTCCGGGAACAAGAGGTGCGCGCACTGTCGTCGCCGCCTCCGACTCCGACGACGACGAACAACTCCGCCACGTCGGATTTGGCATGGCTGCCGCGCCGCCGGCGTTCACCGGGAACCTCAAGGTGAGTGGTGGTGGCGGCTTGATCAGATTGGTTGATTTGACGTGCTTTCTTTTCGTTGATTGCAAGTTGGGATTTTGATAGGTACTCACTGTCACCTCCGTGAAAGAACCACCTTTTGTTAGTTATATGTAGATATCTACCAGTTCTTGCAGAATTCTTGATTTTGTAGTAAACTATAGTTACCTAAATAACCATCCCATATGAATCTTTTTCCTACACCCAGCCTGTAGTTTTGGTCTCTTTAGCTTTGGACTTACATGGGTGCAGTTTCTGAACAATTTACCTACTACCAGTACTGGCACTGACAGTCGTCTCTGTCTGAACTTTGCAGAAAGCACTTGCAGGATTGAGAAGGATCAATTTAGATGGGTTGAGATGGCGTGTATTTGATGCAAAGGGTCAGGTTAGCAATCCTTCTGATTTTGCTTCAATTTACGGAAGATGTATTTATGTGGAATGCAGGAATGGTTATGCAGTAAGCTACTTTGCTGTTTATGTTGATAGGTGCTTGGACGGTTGGCATCCCAAATTGCTGTTGTGCTTCAAGGGAAGGACAAGCCAACTTATGCACCACATGTGGAAAACGGGGACATGTGTGTCGTACTTAACGCGAAAGATATCAGTGTCACGGGAAGGAAAATGACTGATAAGATTTACTACTGGCACACAGGGTCTGTATGTTTCTAGCAAATAGTACTTGAAATGTTGAATACCTCATTTGGTTTTACTAACAATTGCCTATCCTGTTCGTTTTTCCCTCGAAAGGTATATTGGCCATTTGAAGGAAAGAAGACTCAAGGACCAGATGGAAAAGGACCCAACCGAGGTGATTCGCAAAGCTGTGATGCGCATGCTTCCCCGCAATAGATTGCGTGATGTAAGTACCATTTGTTTTCATGAGTCAGGATTAGACATTAGTTCATTGTCTAAGTTTGGTTGATGACTTGTTAGATTTAGCTCCTGAGTTTTCTATATACTCTTTGTCTGCCCAAAATGTAATGTAATATTGTAATGATTACTGTGTGCATCTTCATGCCAATGCTTCTACATATGTGTTAGCTATATGATATTATCTGTTCAATTATAGTATTATAGACTAGGCAGTTTCGTCATGCATTGATGCACAAGCAGCAATGCTACTTTCTTATTATTCATTAAGCCATGGGATTCTAGTATACTAGCAAACCCTTCTATCTCAAGACTTGGAGATTAATTTTCGAGCTTGCATTTTGTATAACATAGAACAAATTCAGTGTCCTATCATAAAATTTACTTTAACCATCAGTTCTTTTGTGTTGTTACAAGTGACTGATATCATATATGAATTTGTGCACTGATTTGTGACGATATTTCCTTGTTACAACTCTGTTTTGTTTGAGAGTCCAAACCATTTTCTCCTGGTATAAAGCAAATATTTGGTCAATAATCTATGCTTTCTATTATTTTCCCCTTAAAATTGTTGAAGGGGCTTTAATGATACTTCTACTGCCTGTTAATCATCTATTGTTACAACCCTCCAGGATAGGGATCGCAAACTGAGGATATTTTCTGGAAGTGAGCATCCCTTCCATGATCGCCCTCTTGAACCTTTTGCGATGCCACCGCGTCAGGTGCGCGAGATGCGCCCCGGGGCAAGACGGGCACTTATTAGGGCGCAGAAGAAAGAGCAGGACAGAGCAGCAGCATCAACCAAAGATGACAAAGATGGTAAGAGTGCCAATACTGATGTCACTTCATAGGCATCTTGGGATTATTTTTGGCATGTAGCCTGTTGAGCTGAATATGCACTACAAGTCTAGGACCATGTAACTTGGAAATGAGCAGCCCAATCTGGATATCTTTCTATGTTATATACAGCATATAATACTCAAATTACATTGTTGCTAATTCCTCCAAGGGAATAAATTCCTCATCTGCATTTTCTGTTCTGTCCATTTGGCTCTTGGATTGTGCAATAGTCAGATTATATCGAAATGTTCAGTATACTGGTTGAGTGGGCTCAAAGTAAACTATGGGCTTCAGGCCTCATAGTAAGAACATATTTTCCATTCTGTCCCTCTTTTTTTTTCTGAACCAAAAAAAAAAAAGGAAGGCAGAGTGAGTGAGTGAGAAAGGGACATGAGATCAGAATCATGAGATTCAGATATCCTTGGATAGCTTGGTCTCTTGGAATAACTAGAAAAGGCTGGATACGACCATGTATGTGCTATGTGCATATATGGTTGCCTGCAGAGGAGGAGGACAAAGGAAAGAAGATGCTTGAAGTTAAAGGGAAGGCAAGGAAAAAGGCCACACTTGGGGACAGAAAAGAAAGACTGATTTTCAACAAGCATGGAATAGCATAACATTTTTTGATAGGAACCTCCCCTCCTCATCAAGAACTGATGGAAATGCCCAACTGGTAGCTTTTAACTCAACCGAATATATGTGGCAAATGTGCAACCCACACTAGCCTCAATTATTCTTTTACACCTGCTAACTGTAAATAATTTAGATCATGGAGTAACCTTTAAAAAGAAGGATGTATCATTTTCTTTGCATATTTTAATACATGCGGTTTTATTTTCCTTAAAAAAACAAGCTCAGAGTTAAGAGAGGATAATCATAAGACTCACGAAGAATATAAATTGACAAGCTATCTAATTAATACGATGTGAACTGTTCGTGTTTCTCGGGACGCTGATATGATAAAACATACCGCTAGTCGCCGTGGTTTTAGGACTCAAGGTTGAGGGGATAACAATTTTGGGTGTATGTAGCTATCCCTTTCCTTGTATTCTTGCAAGTCGAAAGCTCTGTTTGGCTGGCTTTTCCGATGAGGAGAGGTCGCTCTCCAAAAACCAACTGTGCTCGGCTTGGTACCCCCAACACGTTGCATCTTTGAGTTCTTATACATTTCTACCCTTTTCATGCTTGTGATTCCCAAAGCAAGCAGTCCAGTACTCATATGGATTCAGTGTTCATTTCTTTCTCTTTCCTTTCCTTTTCTTAGCTGATGATAACAAGTGGGATAAAAGAATTTGCAAAATTTCAAATAAAGCTTATGGACGAAGACAAGAAACTCGGTTAGTGATAGTGTTGCCATGACATCACCGCAGTTGGTAAAGACAAATCCATAACCTAAAACTGGTAAACATAATCCGTAGTCAAAACACACGACGATTCTATAGTGTGAATTGCGTAGCAATTTCTCAGTGGCTTTTTGCCTATCAAGATAAGTCGTTTTGTCCAGCCCGCGATAAATTAACACGAGTACCACAGGAATATTATAGTGAAAAAGTTCAACATCTATTGAAAGTAAATAAACAAGATCCCCACCAACAAAGGGGTCCATAGAAAGATTTTTTTCCATGGTCAAAATTAATGACAACTCCTTAATAGTAGACTTTACATGGTTAATGGTGGTGAGGTAGGAGTCCATAACCATAAGTAAGAGAGAGATGCGTCCATCACCATTCACCCGTCCTTTTCAGCCACAACAACAAATTCCTGATAGTAAATTATTAACCTATCTTTGCTGCCCATGCTAGAGAGAGAAACACACAAAGAGAGAGAGAGAGAGAAAGAGAGAGATCCAGACAGCGATGGCGTCTCATCTACTACTCCTCATTTTCTCTTCACCAACATCTCATCTCACGATATTATCGCGATATCTCGGGGACCAGGACGCATGCAGCCGGTTGGTTGGGAGCTAGGAGTACTAGTACTGGAGTACTAGTAGCTCGGATCCCTTGCGTCATTTATTTATGTGTTTTGAATCTGATTGCAATGTGATTATGGGGATGTTCAGATTATAGCAAAAATAAATCTTACTAAGTTTTGGTAATACCAAAAATTTAGTAAGATAATAATATTGCTAAAATTTTAGCAGTATATCTTATGTAATGACTAAATTTGGCAATAAATTAAACCTAGATATTTTTTTGACAACTTTATAAAAAAATTGGTATGGTTGAAAATAGCGTCAAAGTGAACAGGGCTTGCAAGTGATTACAACGATGTAGAGAGAGAGAGTGATTCTTGTAGTAGCACTAGTATTTTGTTTAGAGCAAGTTTTACTCCTAATTAATTAAGAAAAGTTTTAGGGTTTCAGCTTTCCCCTCTCTCTCTCCTCTTGTCGATGTCGACGTCCTCCAACCCAATAATCTCTCTATCTCTATCTCTTCCCTAGAGAGAGAAAGCTTGAGAGGGTAGATATGGGGACCCTGCTATGGGTACCAACAGAGATAGATCTTGTGAGGTTTTATTTTACAGGGTTGCAGTACTTGTCTGGACTTAATTATTTGTCAGCAGGATATCAGTAATTTTCATAGAAGTATGAGGATATATATATATATATATATATATATATATATATATATATATATATATATATATATATATATATATATATATATATATATATATATATATAGGTCCTTTGTTCTATTTTACTAGAGTTGAAACGTTGCTCTATAAATTTTCTACTTAAAATCATGTGAAGCCAAGACAGCTAAGTACTACCTCCGTCTCAAAATATAACAACTTTTAGTTATGAATCTGGACACACGGTTGTTCAGATTTATAGCTAAAAATACTTATATTTAAGGACGGAGGGAGTAGTTCACACGTAAGTTCTCGTCGCTTTACTACAACTGACAAGCCCTACCAAAAAAAATGTAGTTATTGGCTGCTTTGTTATGATTATTTTTGAAACCGGACTTTGTAATGAATAGTCACCTATGTACTTGGAATCCGATGCAAATTTTGCACATGTAGAGAGGACAAATTAAGCGAATCAGCATAATTGACTCTATTATCAATTAGAGGGCCAGCCATGTATGCTATATAAGAAAATGAGCTTATATACTGTCACCTTAAAACTCTTGAATAATCATAGAGTAAAAAATATTAGGATTTAATATGTAAAAGTGATATTATTAGATTTGTCACAAAATTACTTTCATATGGTTATATTTTTAAAATATATAATAAGAAAAAGTAATAATGAAACAATGAATTTGAGACTGTGTTGTCTTAAACGAAGAGTAAAAAAGAACATGTATAGTGTATGTACTTCTAGAATTTTTTTTCACCAGTTGAGGAGAAAACACTACTCTCTGCGGGCTGATAATACTTGTCGTTTTTTACAAGGGTGAAGTCTAACTTTAGAATCTTTGATTGCGAATCATTTTTAAAATATTTATATTTTAAATATGGTGACTACATGTATAGATTAGTCTTAAAAAATACTTTAATAAAGTTATATATTTGTAACACTTTTATACATATTATAATAAAAAATAATGGTCAAAGTTATTTTTTTAGACCGTGTACATGTCCAAAATGACAAGTATTATCAACCCGGAGGGAGTATTATGCCCCATATTAAATGAGTTGTGTTTGGAGGAGTGGAAGGGTAGTTGGAGTAAGTTTGGATGAAATTTATGTTTTTTTTAATGATGAAAATGCCAGACTTTGCTTGAACAAAAGCTACATTTATGCACCAATTTTCAATGTTAGAAATGCGTCTAGTACTAGTATTTGGGAACGAAGGGAGAGTACCCAAGTGTTCACCAGTTTTGGTCCAATGATAGATGGACAACGGATGAGTGAAAGTAGAAAGAGGGTTACCTTGTGGGGGCAAAGACAGGCACTGGAGTGAGTTGTCTACCGACGAGTCTAATCAAAAAGAGAGGAAGAGAGAGGATATGAAAACTTGAAAGAACAGTACTTCTATTTGTGTGTGTGTGTGCCCACCCAATTTGGCATGACACTGGGAAAGAAATGCTAGGCTCACTAGGTCTGTTTAGATCTCACCCTAAAATTTTTCACCCCTGTCACATCAAACGTTTAAACACTTATATGAAATATTAAATATATGCTAAAAATAACTAATTGCACAGATTGCTACTAATTTGCGAGATGAATCTCTTAAGCCTATTTGCTCCATGATTTGACAATATGTGCTACAGTAAACATTTGCTAATGACAGATTAATTAGGCTTAATAAATTCATCTCGCGGTTTACTGACGGATTCTGTAATTATTTTTTTTATTAGTGCCTGAACACCCCATACGACACCCTGTATAATATCCAATGTGACATCAAAACTTTACACCTCTGAATCTAAACACCCCCTAACCTTTTGATCTGAGAAGCAAGCACATGTTTCCATTTTGTATAAGCTTGGGTGTTGGTTTTTACTTAGCCATGATGGAATTTATTAATGGCAAAGAGAAAAGTAGTGGTAATATAATAAATACAGAGCAATTTGTTTATTTTAGTTTGGGTATGAGTTGTATGGTAGCCTTTTAGGGCCCATTTGAATCGCAGGAATGAAAACGAAGGAATATGAAAAACACAGGAATGATCGTTTGTTTGGACCGGATGAAAAACACATGAATAATTGGATGAGAGAGATAGCCTCAAAGAAAATTTTTCAGGAGCTTTGACTCTTGCTAAGTTTTCGTCAAAATCTCTATAGGATTGTCCATCCCATAGAAATTTCAAAGGATTGGATATGATTCAATCCTTTGATTCAAAAGCATTCCTAGGAATATTTCCTATAGGATTGAAATACTCTAAAATTTCTATGTTTTTCCTTCAAATCAAAGAGGCCTTTTAGTCAAAAGATGGCGAAATACTAGTAGGTTATTCAAACTAATGAACAATGGACGAGGCAACATGTCTGGTAACCCCTCACCTCACACGTAGAAGTAGAGGAATGTATAGTACTGCCAAGAAGATGAAATTCATATATGAAAATGGAGTGAGAAAATTATATTGAAGTAATTTAAAAATTGCCATCCTCCAAATGAACTTAGAATTACAAACATAAAGTTATGACAACAAAGCAAGACTAAGTGGTTTATTTAATAAAATACTAGAGGGTTTATTTTAAGAATATTTTTTACTAAAACATTTTAAGATCACAAAGATAAAACATATGCAGGGGTCATGTTTTTATATATTCCAAAACAGACCTTGAGAGAGAGTTGAGTGGTAGTTTGATTGGAAAAGTGCCAAATAATCCTTGGATCCAAACAGCTCGAGGGCTATTTTATTGAAAGGTTATTCCTTGTGCTAAAAAATAGCTCTTAAAATAACTCTTGGCTACTTGTTCAAACAGGGCCCAGTGACTAGATAGCATCATTTCCTAGAAGGAAAAGAAGGAAACATTTAGAAAAGCCAAGGCCAGGTACAGGTACGTACTTCCAATTCTGCAAGATGCAGGCGCATGCATGTGCGCGGTAGTACTGCGTACCAGCCAAACCTCATATCCATCATTCTATTGGACTGTGAGTATAGATATACAGTTTACTACTAGTATTACACAGTACAGCTAGTACAAATTAATTGAGGAAAAGCCCAACAAGTGAAGAAAGAAACTACTCCTGTCTGATCCTGACTGCGGCCGTGTTTAGATGCAATTTTTTTCTTCAAACTTATAACTTTTCCATCACATCAAAACTTTACTACACATGTAAACTTCCAATTTTTCCGTCACATCATTTCAATTTCAACCAAACTTCCAATTTTTATATGAACTAAACGCAGCCTGCATCACAAGTCACATTTTGTTTTTCTATTTACTCAGAAAAATATTTGCCCCTTGATATAGTGTAAAGCATTTGTTTGTATACCACAAAATACTAATTTCTGCTAGTAAGAGGGGTTAATAAAGTATTTGCATACAAAGTTGGTTTGCAATATAAGGGCTCATTGAGAACATATAATTTTGAAAATGCCAGAACGAGAAAAACGTAAGAATAGAACATCGTCATACACTTTATATTCCTACATAGAACTTTACACTTTAAAACAAAGAAAGAAAAAACATGATGTAGAAACTCATGTTGTTTTCCTTTGGAGTTGAAGTCGTAGGAGCAAATATTTAGGACTTTCTCAATCGTATTAATTTTTCCAAAGGAACTAATAGAAAAAAAATAAATTCCTAAGGATAGAAATCATTCAGGTTTCCTTTGAAATTAATATTGCAATGCATTAATATTATAATTATAGTTTAGCTATTGTCCTATTCACCAGTGTGGCACTGTGCCGTACTGGCAAAGTAAAAAAGTTAAAGGTAGAAAAAGAGATGCTGTCATACAAGACACAGCCAGAGCCAACAGCAGCAACATGTGCACCCTAGGTTTAGCTTCACTGTTTATGATAAGTCATAGCCTACCAACGAGTGGTTTTCACCATTCTTCAGGATTGCACATGGAGGGTACTCATTGATCCAAAGAAGTTCACATTTATTTCTCCCTTGAAATCAGTACTTCTGTACTTGTAGAATTCTTTTAGGACTTTTCGGATAAATTGATTTAATTAGGAACAAGAAAAAGCATTGTATTTTAAAGGAGGCTTAGAAACCACAAATATATCCCCTAACTATTGTATAATAGTAAGTGTTGTTATAAATAAATGATTCAGAAAATATCAAGATGAGTCAGCATACACGCGGTGATACATTGATAATGCATTGTTAGTTGTATTAGGGCATGAGTAATAGAAGTCACCCTGAGAAATGACCTCACAAGAAAAGGCTTTGTCACATGGGATGAGGCTGCACACATGAGTGAGATACGTGTCTCACAATGCTTGTTTCCTTAAGGTCTAACAAAAATTTGCAGTGTTTAGTTCCCAAATATTCTGTCATATCAAATATTTAGACACATGCATAAAGCATTAAATGTAAAAAAACCAATTGCACAGTTTACATGTAAATTACGAGACGAATCTTTTGAGTCTAATTACGCCATGATCAGGGTTTACATTACCGCCGGTAACTTACCGCGGGGGTACGGTAATAAAAATACCACAGTAACCTCCTTAAATTCAAATAAATTTAAAAAATAATTTGAATTTTTGATAAATTGGGCATGGTTTCATACAGTTTTTCACGGTTACCGCGGTTACTGCGCGGTAACCCCGGCCCCGGTGGTTTGGGAAACCCTGGCCATGATTTGATAATGTGATGATACAGTAAATATTTGCTAATGATGGATTAATTAGGCTTAATAAATTCATCTCGCAGTTTACAGGCGGAATCTGTAATTTGTTTTGTTATTAATCTACGTTTAATACTTCAAATGTGTGTCCGTATACTTAAAAAATTGTTGGCACACAAACTAAACACGGCCTATATCAGCCCTTCTCTCTTTTACTTTCAGTCTATAAAATTTCTTCATATTAAAAATTTTGCAGTGAAGCACTCCAAAACAGAAGATAATTTACAAACGAATAAATAGCCCACCTATCTCTAACTTTCTCTTCTTCTTCCCATTTGATATCCCCACTTCTAGAACCATCTCTATTATTGTGAGATGAGAAGCTGGCCACCCAAAATCATGCAACCCGCCCTGACCTCTTCCAAATTATGCCAACACTACCATCTCTCCCCTCTATGGCGGTACGGATCAAATACGGCTTGGGCTGACGAGCTCCTCCACCATCAATATCCTCTATCGTTGTCCTCCTACTCCGGACGGAAGAGTTCATAGGATTTCGATAGTGAGCATTCAAAATCTGCACTATAACATGTATTTAATTTATTAAAAAAATATGGGAAGGGGTGACATATATATAAGAGGCGGATAATCAGCACAAACCAATTGCAGCCATGGAGATCAAACCCAACAATCGTTGAAAAGGTGTGATTCGCCAGCTAACCAACCGAACAACTAGAGTTTTATGCTCACATGGACAACTATAGTCTAAAAATATGGGTATTTAATTAAAAACCCATGATCTCTTTTAGGCCTGTCCCTAGCTCTGGATCTGGCCAGATTGGGGCGGCTATGGCCGACAAGCTCAATGGCGAGCTATCCCTCTCCAACGATAATAACAACTATAATGACGAGTGGTTAATGTATGCAACGAGGGAGTGCAAGTCAAACATCTCCTCCCAAACCACATTCTCTCACTCGAAGCCACCATCTTGATCTACAAGGCATGCATGCCTTCTTCAATTTGGCATTGTCAAGCGGCAAGGCCACTCGCCATATTCCCGTGTTGTTTATGTCCTTAAGATTGTAAGGTACGGCTTGAGTGCATGGCACTACTTTTTCCAGAAAGCTAGGAGTACGACTTATTTCTAGAATTTTAGAAATTGATTTTAAAATTAATTTAGCACATTTGTTCCATTCTCGTTGCCAAGCTCTATTTTCATTATTACTAAGACGCTGACTAACAACTCTACCTAAAATTATTCCTTTTTGTGTCCACGTCTCAAGTTTTTGGATCTCTAGAAAAAGCAGTTCTTTTTTTATACACGCAGATGAGGAAATTAATGGTAGCTAGAAACCTAAACTATGTCACTATGGGCCTGTTTAGATCCCACCTCAAAATTTTATATCCTGTCACATCGAACGTTTGAATACCTACATAAAGTATTAAATATAGGTAAAAAATAACTAATTACGCATACTGTGACTAATTTGCGAGACGAATCTTTTAAGTCTAATTGCTCCATGATTTGACAATATAGTGCTACAGTAAATATTTGCTAATGATAGGTTAATTAGGCTTAATAAATTCATCTCACGGTTTACTGACGGATTCTATAATTAGTTTTTTTATTAGTGTCCGAACACCCCATACGATATCCTATATAATATCCGATGTGACATACCAAAACTTTTGCACCCTTTATCTAAACACCCTACGTGTGCATATATACCATCCATTAACTCTATTATCATGGTGCCAACAAGCATGCAGTAGCTTGCATTTTCCTGGCAGGTGCTCCTTTTGACACATGGACACATATAGTCTTTTTTTTTCTTACATAGACACACAGAGAGAGTCTATGGTCTTCAGTTTGGTTTACCTGATATATTTGTTGGCTGCCTACTCTTTCACAAGGGTTTGGATGGTGAAATAATGATAACCCCTGACTAAAGCAACCGTTGGAGAATTTCACTCAGAATTTTCCTCACAAGTATTGTTTATTTTATTTGAAGGCATTTATGCTTGTACGGTCGTACTTTGTGGTCCATAGGCAACATGTATGGAGTACATGTTACTCCCTCCATTCTAAAATATAAGACACAACCACCCTTATCCCAAAGACCAAGAAACAATTATTATCATCTACTAGTTTAGATCATCCTAATAAATATAATGCATGCATCTAATAAAATTAGAGATATTGAGGGTGAAGGATTTAAAGTAATAATAATTTAATGGAGAAGATGTCCTAATTAATTATACACATGCATATATGTCTTATATTATGGAACATCTAAAAAAAATTAGTTGTGCCTTATATTATAGAACGGAGGGAGTAGGAAACTAGCTAGAGAACAACCACATAACTTCTCCGATAGTGATATATTGATATGTACGTGTACATGAAAATACGCTTGACACAATAGAAATGATATTGCAATAATTTACTCCTTTTATGTGTACCGCAACAAAACTTATCCATCAAAGTTACACTTTAGCTAGGATCGTATCGACGACAAAACGAGATTAATTAGATTGTCAAGCATCTGTACCACTTTGATGATACGTGAGATAAGTATTATGGTTGGAGTATATGTAAAGGTCTTCACAAACATAATATTACTATATACAATCTAGACAAGTGGTGTCGAGTTACTGACTGTTAGTTTCATCTTTACATACGTGTCTTACCTGTCGCCAGCCGTTAGGTTTATGGAAGATTGATGCATTGGGAATTTGGGATATGATGTGGCATAATATGTCACCTTGATGGATATGTTGTATCCAATAGATTTATATGCAGAACGGTTGTGGCGATACATATTCTGTGTCAAGCAAGATAGATGATAGCTTCAGCTTCCTTTCATCACTGCATGCCTTTTTCAATGGGTCAAACAAGAACTAATTCATTGCTCAAAAAATGAAGAAGAAATTCTTCCTAAATAAGCCCTCTGATAGGAAATGACCTGCGTGTGGAGGGGGAGATAAAAAAGCCTCATCTTTTCGCTTATGCTTATACTTATTAGTCAAAATTTGAATTTTCAACTTTAAATTTAAAGTTGATTTTGAAGTTTTTTCAACGAAATTTATTTTTCAGCCTTTGCTTTTAGATCGCTAAAAACATATATATAAAAATTTATTCACAAATTACTTTTCATTTGCAAATATGTCGTTTCGCTTATTCGATGGCTCCAAAAGTGTTATGGGCGCACGGTCTTTCTTCATAGGGTTTAAATTTTGGTATGCATAATATTGGAAAAATATGTAATATAAACCATATATATATTCGGAACTTGAAAACTACCATTAGATAAAAAATAAACATTTGATATTTGTTCACGTCACCAAGAGTACAAATTTAATTTGCTCCTAGGTTTAGTCGTAAGTAAAAATTTTACCCAAAGTAATTTTGGTGACGTGAATAAACCTAACTCACAAGTCTATTTTTAGATTTATCGATAGCTTCCAAGTTTCTATTTTAAATGTGGTTTGCTTTAATAACATCGATAGCCAATAAGTGACTTTGTTTCAATTCACTGATTTATCATCGGTCTTCATCTACCTGGATGTGTGTTTACGAGACACGTAGGCGTTTACACGTGTGTTGTGTTTGCGCGTCTCCTTTTGAAAAAGGAACAAATGTTCTCCAGCCCTTGCTATTAATTCCCATCCCGCTACCGTCCTCTCTGGAGAGTGACCATTATTGATGGCTTCCCTGCGATTTCTAAAATACTTATATTTTTCTTAGGCACAATTCTTTTCCTCAACTGCAAACTTAAGTTTCCTCGTTTTCCATTAGCACATTTTTCAAACTGATAAATAGTACATACTTTACAACAAATTTCTATATAGAATTTATTTTTTAAAAAACAAATGAATCCTTTTTTTAAATTTATAATAATTAATACGCTAATAGGTTTTCTCGTTTCGTGTGCGCTGCCAATCTTCTTCCAGAGCCATGCAAAGAACGCAGCTTAGGCCTGGTTTAATTCCCATTTTTTTCCCAAAAAACGTCACATCGAATTTTTGGACACGTGCATGGGAATGTTTGGAGCACTAAATATAGATAAAAACAAAAACTAATTGCACAGTTTGTATGGAAATCGTGAGACGAATCTTTTGAGCCTAATTAGACCATGATTTGCCATAAGTGCTATATTAAACCACATGTGTTAATGACGGCTTAATTAGGCTCAAAAGATTCGTCTCGCGGCTTCTATACGGGTTATGAAATTAGTTTTTCATTCGTGTGAAAACCCCTTTTACATTCGGTCAAACATCCGATTTGACACCCAAATTTTTTTATTTCGTGAACTAAATATGGCCTTAGTTTTAGATGCACGTGTTAATCAATCGACTAGCAGCTTTGGGCAAAATGGAATTTTAGTCTACCACTGTTCCCCAAGACAAATATTTTGAGGCAAAATATCAATGTTTTAATTGTTTTCTTAGAAGATGGATGAGTTGATGGTTTAAAATTATATATGACACTAAAAAATTGGTTTTCCCTAATAAATAGAAAAAAAGCCGATATCAGCAGGTCATGAAAGCAGGTGAGCATATCCCTTAAGAATATATATAGGTATATATGACTAGCTTTTATGATGCTAACACAGCAGCTAGTTGAGTTCAAAAGTACTTATATATCCAGAATAAAGAATTTCTGAAAGTTGCCCTGTCGTGGAAGCAAGAAATTAATTACGACAGCAGAACCACAGCTTTAGAATACTGTTCTCATCCACAAATTTGGACTTGATCAAACTTATATAGAAACAGTTTATAAGATTGATTTGACAGATAAATATATCATCCTACTTAGACTATCTGAGGAACAATATGTTTTTTAGTTGATTTTTGGTTTTTTTTTCTGGTCTAACATGCTTGTCTATACATTCCACGTGTCTATCCTAGAGATAAACCTGGTTTAAGATAATATAATAGGTATTAAACATATATAATCAGGCATATCAAATTGATCCAAACTTTTTATGAAATGAATTGTGTGTTTGGTTCTATGTGTTGGAACCCATCTCTCACACACGGAAATCAGACCGATCCATTAGCGCGTGATTAATTAAGTATTAGCTTTTTTAAAAAAAATGATCAATATGATTTTTTAAACAACTTTCGTATATAAACTTTTTTGAAAAACGCATCGTTTAGCAGTTTGAAAAGCGTGAACACGGAACACGAGGGAGGAGAATTGGGAACCTGCATTGCCGAACACATCAAAGTTAATGTTTTTTCACATATTAATTAATCCGAGGATGCCATGCCATTTTTGTAGAATTAATTTCTGGCCACAAATAAATAAAATCAATGGACCGATTGATATGTTTTGGTCATCATCATGTGACCGTACGTAGTATAAATAAGGACAATATGGTCATTTTCAGCTGCACATCCTGTCCTAGATCGACAAGAGTAACTATCACAAAATCGTTTTCAGAGCTTGCTATTGATCATAATTTCCATCGATCTAAATTGATTAATTTCCCATGGTCCTGACAGTGCCGTGTACATGTAGTATTGGGTCTGATCGTGACTCTTGGCCAATTTGGCACAAAGCCATTCCTTTCGATGATGATGAGTTGAAAGAGTTGGGACCCAAGGCACATTCCCAAAGAGTGATGATGCATGCTACCTTATTTTGTTTTCTAGTTTTGAGGGAAGAAAAAAGGCAGACTCATTTGAGATTCTAGCTCTAGATTGTTCCCACCTATTATCCGACGTTTTTCCTCTGTTCTCAAATAGATGTCCATTTGAACATATCAAAAATGAAAAATTACTGATGTAGACATTACCAACATGATTTATTTGTGAGAAATTACTTCCTCCGTCCCTAATATAAGACACATCCTAATATAATGAATCTGGACATAAGGTCTTCCAGATCCGTTGTATTAGGATACGTCACATCTAACCAAAATCCCTTATATTTAGGAACGGGGGAGTATATTCTTATGTTTATTGTCAATAGAAGTCTACATATATAGGAACTACTCCATTTCTTCATATTATAAGTTGTTTTGACATTTTTCTTTTCTTAGTCAAGCGCTTTTAAATTTAACCAAGTTTAAGAAAAACTAACAATATCAACAACACCAAATTAGTTTTATTAAAACTAACATTTAATATATTTTGATAATATGTTTGTTTTGTATTAAAAATGTTGCTATGTTTTTTTTATAAACTCGGATAAACTTAAAAAAGTTTTACTAGAAAAAAAAATTAAAGCGTCTTATAATATGAAACGGAGGTAGTAGTGTATTATTGATTTTGTATACATAGGAAAGTAAAATAATAGTGGGTGTTTTTATAAGGCATGAAAATGCCTTATTTACATATAAAAATACGAGTTTGGCCACGGCGTCTACTACGATAGACTAGGGATGTAAACATTTTATATTGCAAAATTATTAAATACTCCCTTAGTCCTATTTTAAGTGCAGCCATAATTTTTCGTGCAAAACTTTGACCATCGTCTTATTTGAAAAAAATAAAAAAATAAAAACATAAGTTACGTATAAAGTACTATTCATATTTTATCATCTCATAGTAATAAAAATACTAATTATAAAAAAATTAAAATAAGATGAAAGATCAAAATTGGGAGTGGAAACTTACGATTGCACTTAAAATGAGACGGAGGGAGTATAAGTCAAACATAAAAATGTGTGTAAATATTTCACGCGTGTCTCTTTTCATCATACAAGAGAGGAAAAAAGATAAAAATAAATATCACTCCTGCTATCCCAAAATAACTTTATCCCTAACAATTTGGATTTAAATTAATCAATATAAAGAAAACTATCGATGTAACTCTCATTAATAGGAACATACAGTATTGGCGGATGCTATACAACCTCTCAGATTCACCGATCAAAGGATCGGTAAGACGATAAAAATCAACATGTTTTAAGATAAATGGCATAAGCTAAAAATAAAGGAGTGCTCCTATACATACTAACTTTTTTTTAAAGGAACCCTTGCAAACAATGATAGCAAGCATTTAATTTAATTAGATGGAATTTATATGAAATCTAGACGTACTTACAGTATAATTAGATAAAATTTAGTACTCTCTCTGTCTCAAAATATAGCAGTCGAGGGTTGGATTGGATACATCGGCCAATAAATCTGGACATGCTATCTACTCCCTCCTTTCCTAAATGTTGATGCCGTTGACTTTTTTAAACATGTTTGACCATTCGTCTTATTCAAAAATTTTTGTGAAATGTGTAAAACTATATGTATACGTAAAAGTATATTTAACAATAAATCAAATGATAGGAAAAGAATTAATAATTACTTAAATTTTTTGAATAAGATGAACGGTCAAACATTTTTTAAAAAGTCAACAGCGTCAAACATTTTGGGATGGAGGGAGTAGTTTCATAGGATTAGGATGTGTTTCATCCAGTTTTATATTTTCTCTAAAATATAACCTTAGATTAGGTAGGGTCACATCCAGTACAACGAATTTGGACATGCCACTGTCCAGATTAGTTATCATTGTACTAGGATATATCATATTCAGTATTAAATTGTTATATTTTGAAACGGTTGTAACAGTAGATACTCCTCTGTACTCGTAAAGGAAGTCGTTTTGGACAGGGACACGGCCTCCAAGACACAACTTTGACTTTTTTTTTCTATAGAAATATTTGTTGAAAAGTAATATATGTATACTTTTATGAAAGTATTTTTCAAGACAAATCTATCCATATATTTTTACATTTTCAAACTCAACAATCTGAGAGTTATTTATGATTTATATTCTCAAGGTTTGACTTAAAGATTATCCTAAATAAATTTCTTTACGAGTACGGAGGGAGTATTTCTTTTTCAGGACTGGGGGTGAGTAGTACTCCCTCCGTCCCACAATATAAGGGATTTTTGAGTTTTTGCTTGCAACGTTTGACCACTCGTCTTATTTAAATTTTTTTTTGCAAATATAAAAAACGAAAAGTTGTGCTTAAAGTAATATGGATAATAAAGTAAGTCACAAATAAAATAAATAATAATTTAAAAAAATGAATAAGACAAGTGGTCAAACGTTACAGAAAAAATTAAAATCCCATATATTATGGGACGGTGGGAGTAATAAAACAGTGGTAAATAAAAGTGAGAAAGTGAGTGAGAGTGCGCGCGCGCGTACTGGTGCTCACGTTAGCACTGACACCTGCTGTCCGTCCGGGGTGGTGACCTGGGAACAACCAATGCCCTTGCCATCCCATGCCGTCGGTTTCCCCATACAGGACCACCATCATCTCGCGATAATCTCGTCTCTCTCCCGCGCGCGCGCGAGAAATCCTCATTTAATCACGTCTCGCCGCGAGATCTCCCACCCCGACTGGCTAGCTCTCTTCCTTCTCGCCTGCACTGCAACGAGCTGCAGGGGAAAGGAAAGGGAAAGCACTTGATACTACTTACTCCGTACCAAAATAAATACAGCTATGGTTTTTCGCATCTAACTTTGACCGTTCGTCTTATTTGAAAATTTTTTTAAAAAAATTAAAAACATAAGTCACGAGTAAAGTAATATTCATGTTTTATCATCTCATAACAACAAAAATGCTAATTATAAAAAAATTTTAAATAAGACGGACGATCCAAGTTAGACGCGAAAACTCATGGTTGTACCTATTATGGAACGGAGTTAGTAGTATTATAATAATTTAATTAAGGAAATGAGAGTCATTGTCAGGGCTCTGTCTCCTTTTTCTCGTGGATTTTGTTTTTATTTTTTTTGTTTTCCAAGTTTGATTTGGTTTCTTTTGGAGTATTTGGGTTAAAGTACGGACGGGGATTGTCCTCTAGCGAGAGGAATCCTATGCGGTGCACAGTCCACGAGCTCGCCGTGTGGCCGTTTCTCCGTTTTAGAAGTACGCCCTCCATCCTTATCTCTACAGCAGGCACGAGGTATTAATAATATTTAAAAATAATTGAAAAATGTTATGATTGTTAGGAGATGCAATATGTAGAGGAATTAAATAGAGAACTATTATAATTGATTGAGATAAAAGGGTGGATGGAAAAAAAATTTGTTTTAGGGGAAGCACCAGTTGTGTGGTGGTGGAGACGTGGGTACATGACTCTATCCACCAGGGTTCAAATTCTAGTGTCCTGAAATTGAAAAATCATGCAGGATAAGATAATTTATGAAATACATTCATTTTTATGGTAAATTTGTTAGTAGTAAAGAGTATATTGTTTTACCCTATCTTGGCTTAAGTAGGTAGGTTCATCTTAAATTAAGTGAACCGATACTTATACAATGCTCTACCTTTAATATTATATCATCTCGATAGCCTATCTTTATATTTATATGAAATTTATTCTAGGGCTGCACCTTGAATCTACGGAATTTTTGTAGAATTTAATTCTGTTCACCCAAAAGTCTCTTAAAATTCGTTCATCCCAAACCAAGCCTAAAATTACAGCATAAATATATAAAGATATGGTACAATATAACACTCTCATTATGTGCACCCAAAATCAAAGTAGTATAGCATTGGTACTATATTATATTTTTTATGAACAATTTTGAAACTCAAAATCAGAAGGGATTTTTTTAATGAGAGAGTAGAGCAGAGAAGCAGTAGAACATATTAGAGTTGGCATAAGAGCATCCACAATGTGAATAGAAAGTGACTAATAAGGGGTCTTACTATCTGTCCCCTTTGTCTAAAAAAAGTCCAATTATAGCTACGAATTTGAATATATGTGTGTCTAAGTTCGTAGCTATGATTTGTCTTTTTTTTAACAGAGTAGTACTTTACTATTGTGGAGGTGGGTAAATAGATATGGTAGTAACTACTTCTAACAATAGCACTGCTACCTGTAGCAAACAATAAGAAAACATTGAACTCTATCCTTTCTTAACATCTCTCTTTTTCATCAATCATTTGCTTTAGATGTGGACCCTGTTTTACTACATACAAATTGCAAGAGCTAGTAATAATTATAATTTGGTTTCGTATATCTCACCTTATTACCCACCTGATGAATAGAGTATATATTGAGGATACTCTAAAGAATCGCCACAGATACCCGCAGATACATGTGGTGTTTGAAACTCATGCAGATGAAGATTAAGTGTTCTGCGTAAAATTATTACAAACTTGAAAAATATATTTATCTGATATTTTAGAGCAGCTTTTATATAAAAAATTTTCGTATGAAATACACCGTTTAACCGTTTAAAAAAATGTGCTACGAATATCTAAATTTTCATCAAACTTTTATTGGAGGAAAGAACCGAGCCTGTAGTAAAAATGAGAATAAGGCTTTGTTTAGTTTCTGAAATTGAGAAAAAGTTTGGAAAAAGTTGGTAGTTTGGAAAAAAATTTGAGAGTTTATGTGAGTAGGAAAGTTTTAGATATAATGTGATAGAAATTTAGGAGTTTGGGAGAAGTTTGGTGTGAACTAAACAGGGCCTAAAGAGAGTCCACAGTGGCGCGGTTGGCCGCGGGGACCTTCAACGGCTACAGAGATGCATCGTGCAGCTGATGCGAACTAAACCTTTATTTTTATTATTTTTGACCCGTCTCCGTCTCCCTCACTCCCTTCATTCGCCAGTATACATGCGCACAGCTGGCAACCTCTCTTCGCCGAGATGAGACGACGGCAAAGAAGCGTAGTATACTACTACTAGTATACTCCTACTCCCTTCTCCCCCACGATATATCCCCATCCCAAAGATCTCTCCTCGTGCCACGAGCGTGAAGAAAAAAAAGGCGATAAACCGCGAGATATCGCGTACGGGGAGTGGGCCCCACCACGCAAAGGACGCCGGGCCATGTTCCTCGGTCCACGCGGAGCGGTATGGAATTGGTGGGGGTGGATGGACGATCCTGCCCCTGCCCGAGGAGGGCCTAGGGGTAATCTCGTCATTCCACCTCTCTGATCCCGTCCGTCCTGGGGGAGAGAGAGGCCGGAGGAGAGAGAGTGTGTGAGAAAGCGACCGTTGGAGAGAGAAAGGGAGAGAGAGAGAGAGCGTCACGAGTGATTCGGTTTCACTAGCCTACTGCAGCAGCAGAGGCTGAGGACAGAGCATGCAGGCAGTGGCCATGCTCCCCCCCCAGGGCCGTACGTTAACACAGTCCCCAGGGTGGCATTTCGCTACACGGCACCCGGGCCTTGCCATCAACGTTGTCTGGACCCGGATCCTAGGCAGTATCGTATAATAGGATCGGGATACTATGAGAATTTTTTTAACTTTAATTAATTACATATAGCCATTCTATATAAAAATATAGTAATAATATATGTCATGCACATAGAGACATTTATCAAGAGAAACCACATTGGTTTTGATATATTTAACTGATTTTTATATAAACTTGAGCATATTTATTTACATTATTTTCAAACCATCTTATTTTAAATAATATTTTGTAGTATCGTAGGGATAGTAGAATCGGGATACCACCTAAGATTTCGTAGGATCATGTAGTAATGAATAGTAGGATCGATATACCATAAGAATTAGGGTACTAGGTGGGATCGGTATTGTTTCGGCTTGGTAGGATTATAGTATCGTAAGATACTAGGATACGGATCGAGATACTGATAAGCTTGCTTGCCACCACGCTAGTGCTACTATCTCTTTGCCCAAATTATCGTTCGTGATACGTGAGTATCTCCGGCGATCTCTCTATCCCACATTCCCACTCTATAATTTAGTAAATTTTCTAAAATTAGGGTTGCTTTCTTTGTGTGTGTGTAACTATTCGTGACGCCGTAGCCAAGCAGCCAAACAACCCAACTAGTCTCTCTGTGACACTCCCTATATTTGTTCTTACTTTTTGTTTTGCTCTGAAAAGATAGAGTTGAATGGTGAGTTATTACATATAATATCAGAAAAATATATAAATGTAGGAGAGTGAGGTTTAGAGAGCTTGTTGGAGATGCTCTAGCTAGTATATATAAGTTGCAATAGCTAGAATTAGATATTTCCATACATGAAATCATACCAACCATCTGGGAATGAGGACAAACATACCGCTTTATCTTTTGATAAAAGCGTTCATAAATTGTTTCGCCGGTATATTACTTGTGCACATGTCATCACTATTGCGGTTCTTATTAGATAACTTCAGCCTTAAAATTAAGGGATCATATAAATGTGAGTGGAAATGAATTTAATTGGTTAAAACAAGGAGAAAGTTATGGACTTAACTTGTCTTAAAGTGTAGGCCATAATATAATGGTTTGTACCTAGAACACGTGTATATCCTCTGTGCTCATCAAGCATCCGTTAACTTGTACTCCTATACGATACACTTATTTATGCCTATAACAAATATACATGCTTAGTAGTAAGTTTTTTGGGAGAAAATAAGCCGCACAAGGTGAAGGTGAACATTATATATAAATGGACTTAAAAAAAAGCATAGGCGAATAAACAGTGGTCGATATCCGGTGTACACTTTCCATTTTCACACAGTACGGTTAGGTTTGATTGCAGAGTGAGGACTAATGAGGAGCCCTGCCATTATAGTTCTTCCAACCACAAGACACGTCGCTTTCACTCACTTTCTTTTTTTTTTCCCCTCTCACTTTCTTTGACAATGACCCCCTCTGTCAGTCTCCAACCCCCCCCCCCCCCCCCCAACCTCTATCTCTCTCACACACAAAAAAAAATTATACAGAAAAAGTTGTATAATTGGATTATTTGTACTACTGGAAAAGCAAGATCAAAGAAAAAAAATGAAAAGCCATTCATATGCATCAACTCCACTCGTGTCACGTCCATCCTTTTGCTGTCAGCTGGTGTTTTTCTTGGAAAGAGCAAATGGGGAGGGAGAAAGCAAAAGGAAAAACAAAAACAAAAGAACGTTCATATTTAGACAGTTTCCAAACAAAAACTTTTTATCCTATCGCATCGAATATTTGGACACCTGTATAGAGTATTAAATATAGGCTAAAAATAACTAATTGCATAGATTGTGTGTAAATTACGAGACGAATCTTTTAAGCCTAGTTACTCTATTATTTGACAATGTGATGCTACAGTAAACATTTACTAATAACAGATTATTTAGGCTTAATAAATTTGTCTTACAATTTACAGGCGAATTTTATAATTTGTTTTGTTATTAGTCTGTGTTTAATACTTTAAATGTGTATCCGTATATCTAATGTGACACGGTAAAATTTTTCGTCTCCGTGAACTGAACGGAGCCTAGGTGTGTTTGAGGAGGACGGGATTGAGGAGATTAGGAAGATATGCAAAACGAGGTGAGCCATTAGCTCGTGATTAATTGATTATTAACTATTTTAAATTTCAAAAATGGATTAATGTGATTTTTTAAAAGAACTTTCCTATAGAAAATTTTTGTAAAAAATGCACCGTTTAGTAGTTTGTAAAACGTGCATGCGGAAAACGATGTGCTTTCTTCCTCAAACTTACTGGAACGAACGCTGCCTTTAGTACCGGTACTACTGCTACTTCTGCGGTACAGTGTCACATTGGCAAAATTGACCGCCATGTGCTTTGTGTTTGGGCTTGTCTGGATGTACTAACGCCTCTAAGAGTTGGTACAATAGCAGACTACTCTAAAACGTAATGTGTGTATATGACATAAATATATTTTAAAGAGATAAAAGAAGAGAGACAAGAACAGCGAGCTACAGATTTATAGCCAGCTGCAGCACGGACTCTAAGACGTAATGTGTGTATGGCTGTGTTTAGTTCACACTGAAGTTTGGAAGTTTGGTTGAAATTGGTATGATGTGATAGAAAAGTTGTGTGTGTATGAAATGTTTGATGTGATGGAAAGTTAGAAGTTTGGAAAAAAACTTTGGAACTAAACAGGGACTATGACAGATGGGACCAGGTATTAATAGTATAGTAAGCAACCATTGTATGAATTAGATATTACATTAGCTACATTTGGAGCTAGTAGTTAGCTATACTATTAAATTTGCTCTAATACTAATAGCTCTCTCGATCTGTCCTAATATAAGTATAACATAGTACATATGTGATATATTTTAAGATAGACAAAATTCATGATCCTCGATGTGTCACGTCTTTAGTAGGTTGCATTTATATCGGAATGGAGAGAGTAGTACTCTCTTTGTTCCAGTTTAAGAATGGTTGTGGCTTTCTGTGTCCAACGTTTGACCATTTATTTTATTTGATTTTTTTTTAGATTAGTATTTTAGATGATATGACATGAATAGTACTTTATTTTTTTTATTTTTATCATAAATTTTTCAAATAAGATGGACAATCAAACATGGAAAATGAGATGGGGTGATGATGTGATTAATAGTATCTGCCATATCTGATTATTCCAGGCTATGCGAGAAAACATTTATTTTTGTTATAAATAATGTCGGAATGAATCTATAGCCTAGCTGCCAATAATTGATGAACATTCATCGGTGAGTCTCCCAATAATTGGTGAACATTTAGTCGGTTTGTTGTTTTGTTCAGCCAGCACTAGTACCAAATTTATTTGTTGTAGCACAACAGAATTGAATCTTGTCCCTTTGATCCATAAATACAAGCTTACACTAGCAAAAGTTTCTCGTTCGATATTGTTCTAACTATGCTTTTTTTTTTTTGGCAAGGAAAACAAATGTGAGTTATGGTTGCTAAGAAAATGTCCGTTAACTAATAAAATAGGAAACACGGTAGCTCCTTCGCTGCCTTTCATTGGTAATATTAGAGATAATCTACATTAGTGAAAGAGCATTCCAAGATGCCACCATGAGCCACATCATCAAACAATCATGAACCATTCGATGTACTATTTTGATGAAGAGGACCGTTGAATTCGAAGAGAAAAAACAGTTAAAAAAAAAGCATACAATGTCATTGGGTGTTCTAGGATCTTAATCCACCTTCCATGAGATGTGTGGTTACAAACGATGAGAGTGAAAAAGAAAAGAACACCTTAAACATGGACCATATAAAAAATATCACCAATGAATGAGGGTGTTTGGCAGCTATTGTCGCTGCAGCCAATGCAACAGTGCCTGTTCAAAATGGTTGTAGCTGGCAGCGATTTTGAACTGTTGTAGCACCCATGCTTTCCGAAGAGGGTCAATATTCTATAATAGCTAGTATCGTTGTATCTATGAATAGCTAAATAACCCAATACTATCGATTACTTTAGTACGCCTTAAAATTTTAAAAAAGAACATGTGGCATGGAGAATATATATAGTATTTTTTTAAAAAAAAGTTGATTTAACATATGGTCATCCGATTTATGATAAAAAGCGTATATATAAGACCATTAACACAAACAACTTATAAACACATCTAATAATAGACACATAAATTATAATCGCGCAAACGCGCGACTTAATTAATAGGCTAGTATATATTAATGAAATTATACATAATTTTAGGAGGAAAACTAGTACGAAGCTATATTTCTATTAAAGTCACAAGGCTCACATCCATGACATACAAATCACAAAACCATGCCTTTTTCGTCCATGGACTGCTAACCTCACATGTAGCCAAGACATTATGTAGACAACCTTTAGATATGCCTGTATTTAGGAGCAGGTAACAGGGGAAAACCTCCTTTTATGGATGTGCTCAAAAGGGTGATGGCTGGGTTGTCCCCTTCAGATCTACCCTAACCTATCCTTTTTGGGAGCAAACAGGTGTGGTGGTGATGGGACACGTGGAGCATTACAGGCCTTTTGAATCAGGTTGGGGAGCTAGCACCACACTTGACCATTCTTTATGGCTAGCACCATATCTTTGTTCCCGTTTCTTTTTCCCTCTTGCAAGGGGCTATAGATTTAGAATACAAGGAATTAGAGTATTACTACTAAGATAAGATATTTAGAGTGCTTTTAGGGTGTAACTGTGTAAATTTAATAATAGAGCCAACGACTATATGCACAAGTAGTCATGTCACAAAAATTGATCTACCGTCTTCATCTGCACCATTGGATGACATTTGCACCGCTTTGACCACCGCAGAATCGATGCATGGTCTCAGTTTTTTCTGCTTGCACATGACCTTGCCACCTCACCGTCGTGGGACACACGCTACCTCCAACATATCCAATCGACGACATCTAAATCACAATTTAATGTTTTCATCTTATAGCCCCTTTTCAAAGGGCATGCATCCAAACACTTCTTGTAGCTCTAGTAATTAAAATGAAGAGCTAGCGATGTTGATAGCATGTTCTATGTTCATCTCATGCACTGTTTACACATGGTTCATGTATATAAATGTAATGAGTTAGTGTGACTTTGTTTATATTTAAACACAAACAATTATATAGACTAGGCAAAAAGCTAACTCAAACACATGCACAAGAGTACTACCACCAAGGCCTGTAGAGCAGAAGAAAATCATTCTTATATTGTACAAGGGATGAAGCTTGCTTGCTTTACTCTGCTCTGAACCGAGTTTAGACTTTTGCGGGTGTCTAAGTTTGGACTGAGAGAGTACACACGTGATAAAAATAGACAAACTATAGGTACAAAATTTCTAAATCAAGTTTGTGGAAACCCCCTTGACACACGATAGCTCCATCCATGTGCCGTACCACATACTCTCTTTTGTGTGTAGATGTTTTGTGTGTGCATAGTGCAAACCCCTCCCTACATCTACTCCATCCATCCCAAGATATAAGGGATTTTGGGTGGATATGACACATTCTATTACTTTAATGTTCAGATTCGTAGTACTAAAATATATTACATCCAACCAAAATCATTTATATTTTAATGCGAATGGAGTATCTAAAAGTAGTGGGGAGAGCGTCCTCCGATATTGGGTCCACTACTGCTCACACGGCCGATGGTACGTAGTACTAGCACGCACATGATAGGGGTACCCCACCACCACCACCAATCGTAGGTCCCTCGTCCTACAGGCTAAGGCCAAAAACCCCAATTATGTGTACCCAACAGTTTCAGCACCCATCTCATTCATCACTTCCGTCCTCCATCTCCTCTCTCTCTCTCTCTCCCTCTCTCTCATCTCCTGTGCACTTTTCCTAACATCCCCCAGTGTGACAGTGAGAGTGACAGCACCTCTCTTTCTCTCCCTCCAGAATCTAGCACTCCCTCCATCTATAAATATATTTATTTTCTGATTTATTTAGCATAAATTATGTTAGGACTTTTTCGGAACGGTATGAATATTATAGGAATTTTATAGACAATAGTTTATTTCCTCCCGAATTCCTGAGGAAATCCTCAAACCGAATAGACACAAAAAAAGGTTTGGTTTTCCTCGTTCATTTAGGGTTGGATATGGGTGGGAGGGTGATTGAGGGTAAGATATGAAGAAATTTAAATAAGATGTTATATAACTATTTTTGTGGAATTCTTATATTTGTGGAGATAGGGCATTTCTACTTACTCCTTTTTTCTCTTGTAATGGTTCCAACTTTTCTTTCTATGTTTTCAAACACAAATGCAATGAACAAATATAGATCACTGCGATGAGAAAAAAAGATAGATGTTCGTCCACTATACATGGTGTCCCGGCCTATCCAGTAGCATGATTGACTGGCATGTCGTGCATCACATGTTCACTTGTGTTGACATGACAATGGAAAAGAAGACGCCAAATCCTTTTTGACGAATATTTTTGTATTAAAGTTTGGTTACACATCTCATAGGGAGAATGCTTTTGTGTGGTTGATAGTAGTATACGATTACTGGTTTATGGTGAGTTCTAAACAGAAACTGAAAATGGCTACTTTCTTGTTCGAGTGGAAGGCTAAAACTAATGAAAAAGTGATACGGAATATATATCAATTCTAACTACTAGTATTTTTTTAAGGATAATCGTAGGAATTCCAACTGCTCTCCATCTAATTGAAATAAATAATGTTTACACCACAGACAATATACTAGCGCTATTATTATTTTCCTGCTGTACTCCTACAGTTCAACTTTGTAAGTTAAACAATGGATTTTACCATAGGTTGTCCAGTCAGCATTTAACCATGTGAGCCTGCAACATCGCTAGCCAGTAGCCACTAGGCGGCCATACATTGCTATGTACTACTATTCCGTTCCAAAATTAATTAATTTTTCACACGTTCCATACATACCAAATTATTAATAAAAATATTACTGTAGAATACATCTGCTTTAGCAAATCTTAATGTAAGTATATCTTATTTTATATATTATCAATATATTTATCCTATTCTTTCACAAATTCAGATGAAACAATTACTCACAAACAAATCTATTTTAAAATAAAAAATAAGCAAAAAATTGAATTTATTTTAGAACATAGAGAGTACTCCGACTAGTAGCCGAGAAGATCCCACGGCACTATCCCCGCACATGTGGCCGCCACTGCCGCTCAGATACGGACGGCCGTGATCGATCCCACCACCACCACCGCCTCAAAAAGAAGCCAATTGATCTATCCATTCATTTCATCCCCACAACACCCCTGGCACAGCGCCCAACACCACACGCGCTACCAGTGGCATCGGTCCGTAATTTACCCCGAACCCCCATGGCTCTCTCCTCCTAACCTTCGCCGAGAGGTGGGGCCCCACGCTAGCCTCCTTCGTCCGCACGGGGGGGTCAAAACCGCGAGGCGGCACGTGACCCCAGCCAGGGGCGGTCAAGATACACGCCACGTGTCGTGATGTGAGTGGCACGTGCGACGTCGTGGTGGTGGTGCCCGAATCTTGGCGTCTCACCTTTTTTTTCCTCTCTCTCGTTTTTTTTTGGGGTCAGAAAAGGCGGGGGCGGGGGGGGGGGGGGGGGGGGGGAATAAATTCGGGAGGAAACCGCGGATGCGTGCATGGATGGGTGGGTGGGTTGATGGCCAGTTGTCAGATAAGCAGATCAGCTTATATCGGTGGGTGCGATAAGCGAGTCCGCTTTTAGTATCGTGTTAAAGGCTCGACAGCTACTCGCGCACTACACAACGCAGCGGGAAAGCGACAGCTCTGGAAAAATCTGAAAATAAATTTGGACCCGGCCTTGCTCTGCTACGCGTACCCCGGAGCCTCCCAGACCCGTTGCCTTTTTTCCTTCTTAAAATGAAAACTCTCAGCGATCTTTTCTTAACAAAAGAAATTCAAATATTCTTTATAAGGACGTGTTTACATGGATATTTATATGGTTTTGATGAGTATGTCGAAAATATATTTTATTGCAATAATATAAACCATATTCTATTGCCCAACATGTACTCAAATAAAAACAATCACAGTAGCCCTTGCAAAATAAGACAATTAGTATAGTACTCCTTCCGTTCATTTTTTTTATCATCGCATAAGTTCGTGGCAGCGAGACCAAGGGACAATTATGCTGCATAGAACAAGCCAGAAAAGAAGCAGGTCTGCATGCGCAACAAGAAGAAAGAAGCAACAATTTAATTCCAACCGATCAATCTCAGCCTCACATGAGCCGGCGTGACCTCTTGTATGCCAGGGGGTTTAACATCTACATGCAAATTGAAGCGTCATAAGTGTCCCACCCAAGAAGAGCCAAAGCGTCCATTGGCATTATGCGCTGATCAATTTGGAACATCTTTTCTTGCTTATGCGTATATTGATCAAAAGTGAAGGGAGAGAGATATGTACTATCATGATTTGATTACAATAAGTATCAGTACATTTTTACATCTCCTTGGTAAGTACATCAATCGATAACACAGAAGGAGTAAGCTAAGCTAGTGGCGACACTTATACAAGATTTATAGATACAACTAACTCTACACGTTTATATGTAAACACGTGTCACCTTTACTAATTCTAGACGACTTAACACTCAAGCGAAGGATCTTTATTATTAGACCATAATAAACACGTGCTATAATGAACAAGTTTCTAGACGTGCTACATTTAGAGCTAGCTACTTTCTAGACACGTCGAGAGTATAAAAGGACAAAAGTAGCACATCCACATAAGTAAAGCATGAACCGAAGCAGCTCAACTTGATTTCTAAAGGACACGAGAAACGGATCTTTATTTGTTAGACCAAAAGAAACACAAGCCATTAAAATTTTGGACATACTATATTTAGAGTCAGCAATCTCCTAAGCATATCGAAAGAGGAAAACCCGACAAAAACAACGCATCCGCAGAAAAAGAAAAAAAGCAAACGCAAATATAACTTCTCCGCTACGTTTACGTGGATGTTGGGAAAACCGTGACGCGAAAACGGACCCTTTCCGGCTTCCACGACTCTCATCATGGAAGGGCCCAAGTACACGGCCCCAAAAAAGCCGGGGGTAACTTGTATCGGGTGCGCCTACCGCTTTCCTGAACCGTTCAAAATTCGAAACCGGCGATGCGCGAGGGAGAGATGGAGGAAAAAAAAAGATTTGCGAGAAAGGGAAGTTAATGGGTACGAGGAAGGATGACGTGGCGGCAACAAAAAACTTACAGTGGCTACACCCCCGGGGACGCGGATGAAATTACCGTACTACCCCTGCGAGCCCCACGTCTCACGTGGGGCCCGCGACCACCGCGCCCAGATGCCTCAACCATCGGACGGAATTACGGAAACACCCCTGGTCCCATCCCCACTTCCGCTTCTGCCCCGCGGGCGGAATTACGGTTCTGCCCCTACGGTCAGTGGGCGCGTCAGTGGCAGTTCCGTAAATCGAGTGGGGTCACGAGGGTGGAACCGTATCGCGGGGGTAGCTGTCTGGGTGGCTATAAAAGTGGAGACGAGACGAGGGTGCTATATAACCGGGTCCAAAAAAACCAAAAGCAAAGAGGAAAATAAAAGCGAGAGGAGTTTCGGAGAGAGAAAGTGAGAGGAGGAGGAGGAGAGAGAAGAGAAGAGAGATAAGAGGAGGAGAAGGCGAACGCGGCGGCTAGGTGGAGAGGAGAGGAAGGAAGGGAGCAAACGAAGGCGGCGGCGGAACCCTAGCCGGAGGCGGGAGGAGGGGGGAGACGCGAGGTGTCTCTCTGGCTGGTCGGATTCGGCCGGCCGGGAGGCGTCAGATCGGTGGTCGGGCCGCCGGAGACGGAGGAGATCCGGGGCATGGGCGTGGCGACGGGGGCGGGAGGGTCGTCGTGAGCTTTCTGCCGCCGTCGGTTTGGGCTTGAGCTCTGGGTTTATTAATTTTTTTTGGGGTTGCTGCTGTTTTTTTTGTGGAGGTTTGAGTTGGTGAGGGGGGTGGTTTGGTGCGCCCGTTTGAGGTGGTTTTTGAGGGGATTTGGGAGGGGGATCTGCCGCGGAAGCGGGGTTTTTAGTTCGGCTTTGAGAGCTGGAGGCGCAGGCTGGGATCGGCGGAGCCATGTCGTCGCTTAGCAGGGAGCTGGTTTTCCTCATCCTGCAGTTCCTCGATGAGGAGAAGTTCAAGGAGACGGTGCACAAGTAAGCGTGTTTTTCGGTTGATTGGAGTGAGGGATTTTGAGCCATTTTGTTGGTGAATATGGTTTTTGATTGTTTCCCATTCGTTTTTGGGGTTATTTCGGTCGGTTTAGGTTGGAGCAGGAGTCGGCCTTCTACTTCAACATGAAGCACTTTGAAGACCTGGTGCAGGGAGGGGAGTGGGACGAGGTGGAGAAGTACCTCAGCGGGTTCACCAAGGTGGAGGACAACCGCTACTCCATGAAAATATTCTTCGAGATCCGGAAGCAGAAGTACCTCGAAGCCCTTGACAGGTAATTCATTGGAAGCTTGTAATGGTGGTTGGCTGATGGCAACGTGAAATTGTGCTGAGTTGGATTTTTTTTTTTGGTTGCAGGCATGATCGAGCCAAGGCGGTGGAGATACTCGTGAAGGATCTCAAGGTGTTTGCCTCATTCAATGAGGAGCTGTTCAAGGAGATAACACAGCTGCTGACGTTGGAGAATTTTAGGTATGTTGGTCATGATTAGTTTATAGCATTTTGATTGAGTAAAATGCCCAGTGCATTGGAGTAAGATAAATGTGATAGTGTATTAATGATGAACACTTGAACAGGCAAAATGAGCAGCTGTCCAAGTATGGGGACACAAAGTCAGCTCGGAATATCATGCTCATGGAGCTCAAGAAGCTTATTGAGGCAAACCCACTGTTTCGGGACAAGCTGAATTTCCCACCATTTAAAGTTTCAAGACTCCGCACATTAATCAATCAAAGGTGTTTGGTTGATTTAAGTTTTGGCATGTTTTTAAATTCTGTCTTTTTTGTTTTCTCAGGGATGTGATCTGCATGAACAACAATGTTAATATTCAAATAGGAAATGCTCCGTGAGCCGCATTAAATTCGCATAATGCCAGCTTAAGGTTTCAGTGGCACATATATTCGTGTATATATGCTTTTGTGTTTGGAAAAGAATTTGTCACCGAAATGATATAGGTGGTTTAGTTTTCTGTCTGGTCACAATACCATCTTTGCTAGGCAACGATGAATACGTAAGGAAGAGGCGTGTGTTGTTTATATATGGAAACTACACGGCTTTTTAAGCATCTAACAGCTTTTAGGTGACATTTATAGTCCTTGATTGTCCAGTAATGAATGGGCATGCTCCAACCAATATGTTCGGAAATTATGAGTGATGTTTGCCTACATACATTTATCTCTCCCAATTAGCATGCTCTAATGGAATACGCCAAATATGCTGAGGTTAAATAGTATAGTAATAAATTATGTTTTTTCAGTGTTCTAACTATTGATGCTCATGTGGATCTCCTATTTGATATTTTTCATCATCAACTACTTTGTGTTTTGCTGTTCCGTAATGTAGACCTGCTAGGTTTTCTCTATGAATTATCTTCCTTCAGTTTCTTGTAAAAGCATGATGCTAATTGGGGTGTGTTTCTTTCTTATGTCTTGTAGTCTTAACTGGCAACATCAGCTATGCAAGAATCCCAGACCAAACCCTGACATCAAGACACTGTTTACCGATCATTCTTGTGCCGCTCCTACCAATGGAGCAAGAGCTCCTCCCCCTACTAATGGGCCTCTTGTTGGACCAATCCCTAAGTCAGCTGCATTTCCTCCAATGGGTGCTCATGCGGTAAGGATTAGATTACTACCAGTAAATAGTGCATTTTATTTTACACTCATCTGTTACTCAAGTTTCAATCTTGATTCTTGCAGCCATTTCAACCTGTGGTGTCACCATCTCCAAATGCAATTGCGGGTTGGATGACAAATGCGAACCCCTCTTTGCCACATGCTGCAGTCGCACAAGGACCACCTGGTCTTGTTCAACCTCCAAACACAGGTGAGATAAACCTAAAGTAATTCAGCTAACTGGTTGCTGTCACTGGTAGCATTGAGTTTGACTGTTTGCTTGGATTATATATCTCCTTTGCAGCGGCATTTCTAAAACATCCAAGGACTCCAACAAGTGCTCCTGCCATTGATTATCAATCTGCGGATTCTGAACATCTGATGAAAAGAATGCGTGTAGGCCAACCAGATGAGGTATCTAATGATTTTGCATTTATTGTGTTTATCCTCTTCACTATTGTCTGCAGATTTGCATGCTAAATAAATTACGATGCATTGAAAACTATGCTAGGTGTCCTTCTCTGGTGCAAGCCACCCTGCGAACATTTATACTCAAGATGACCTTCCAAAACAAGTTGTTCGCAACCTTAACCAGGGTTCAAATGTTATGAGCCTGGATTTCCATCCTGTTCAACAAACCATCCTTCTAGGTACATACTGGAAACACATCTGTTCGTTTTCTTTTAAAACTCTTTGTCCATGTTCTGTCCACTATATTTACTGTGTTCTTGACTTCTCGTGTAACACAGTTGGAACAAATGTTGGTGACATTGGGATATGGGAAGTTGGCTCACGAGAAAGGATAGCTCACAAGACATTCAAAGTTTGGGATATTAGTTCTTGCACCTTGCCTTTGCAGGTGACTTGCATGATATTCTTGATCTATTTTTGTGCACTAATTACCTTCTTTTGTTCTTCTACTAGCAGTATGCCGTTTTCTTCTTGTGATGTATTCTAATGCTCAATCTGTCTTACCATGTCCAGGCTGCACTGATGAAAGATGCTGCAATATCTGTCAATAGATGCCTGTGGAGTCCTGATGGAAGTATTTTAGGTCAGAAGATCTGTTCATTGTGGTATCATTCACATTTTGGCATGCCATCTTAGATAAATGCAACATTTGTGCATTGCTCTGACTTGTAGTGTTTTGTTTTAATGTTTCCTCGGGTGGAGAGATTGAATTACCCCCGTCTGCAATATTGTTTCAATAAGTTTGATTTGATTCTCAGGTGTTGCTTTTTCAAAGCATATTGTTCAGACGTATGCATTCGTGCTCAATGGAGAATTGCGGCAGCAAGCAGAGGTATATCCATACATGGATGCTTCTTAAGAATAAATATGAATGCCTTTTGCATGTTTGGATTAGTGGGATGGGATTTTGTTCAATGCTGCTCATCGAAACACTTCTTGAAAGGTTTCTAACTCTTGCAAATGGCACAGATTGATGCCCACATTGGTGGGGTTAATGATATTGCCTTCTCTCACCCCAACAAGACCCTCTCAATTATTACTTGTGGTGATGATAAACTAATTAAGGTGAGGTCGTTGATATGATACACTGCTTCACCCTTTCTTGAGAAAAAGAAATGAACACCATATTCATATGATACATTGCTTTATCCTCTTGAAAAAATGAACCATGGATGCACATTTGATTTTGGCAGGTATGGGATGCTCAGACAGGACAAAAGCAGTACACATTTGAAGGTCACGAAGCTCCAGTATATTCTGTTTGCCCTCACTACAAGGAGTCAATTCAGGTATTTCAGGAATACTTCAATTTACTTTCTTAGGATATGCTTCTGCCGTTTTAATTTGCAATGCGTTGTGGATCTAATCTTTCTGGTTAGTGCATTTCATTGCCATTTTCATGATAAATATGCTTATTGCATTCTTGGTTAGCATTAGTATTGCATGTTGATTTGCTTTGATTTTGACATATGCAAAGGTAGACTATGTATTATCTTTTCTATTATTATCTGTTATATCCAATGCATTTCTTTAACATTCGTTTTCTTTGCAGTTTATATTCTCTACTGCCATCGATGGGAAAATTAAGGCATGGTTATATGACTGTTTGGGCTCAAGGGTTGACTATGATGCTCCTGGACATTGGTGTACTACCATGGCTTACAGTGCTGATGGAACAAGGTGATGAGACACTGCAAATGAATATCAGCTGCTAATTGTTCAAGACAATAATATAGTTTCTAAACCTTCACAAATTAAGTGAATATGTTGAATAAATAGTATAGTTGTCAGGCAGGAACAAATTAAAATGAGAATATGTTGCAGGATGAAGGATATACATTTTATCGTAGCTTCTCTAGTTGCAATTTGTTTTGTCACTCCATTTCACACTTTGTATCTGTGCGAGTTGTTTGATTGTAAATTTTCCCTGCAGGCTCTTCTCATGTGGTACTAGCAAAGATGGTGATTCACACTTGGTTGAGTGGAATGAGACTGAGGGAGCTATTAAGAGGACATACAATGGTTTCAGGAAGCGCTCACTGGGTGTTGTCCAGTTTGATACAACAAGAAACCGCTTCTTGGCTGCTGGAGATGAATTCGTTGTTAAATTCTGGGATATGGATAACACCAACATACTTACAACAACAGATTGTGACGGTGGACTGCCTGTTAGTATAGTTTCTCCTAGTATCATGTTGTCGGAATCATCTACACTTAAGGTTTTGTGCTTAACCTCATGCTAATAATTTTGCAGGCGAGCCCACGCTTGAGATTCAACAGAGAAGGTTCATTGCTTGCTGTTACAGCAAATGAAAATGGAATAAAAATATTAGCCAACACTGATGGACAGCGTTTGCTAAGGATGCTAGAGAGCAGAGCATATGAGGGCTCTCGAGGGCCACCTCAACAAATTAATACCAAGGTATTGATGCATATACTTAATATTTTTTTAATGTTCCCTTAAATCCTAGTGTCATTAGGGTATAAAGATAACATTGATTCGCGTATTCGGAAAAAAAGATAACATTGTTTCTGTTCTCTATTATAACCTTGTTTTCTGATATATCTTTTTTTTTGGTTCCGTCATCTGAAAACTGGTTTGGGCCTATGGCTGTTTCCTGTTTTCTGAAGCTTCAAAACCACTAGTATCTATTCGTTTGTAAGATGCAGCACGGTGTTCTGGGCAACTGTTTAGACTTTAGTTAGTTTCAATCAAGCTGCCTTGTGTTATTTTCAGTGCTGGCTGATAATGTTGACTATAACCTCATTTTTGTTCTTATTGTAGCCCCCAATTGTCAACACCCTTGGTTCTGTTTCCAATGTGTCTAGTCCTATGGCAGTGAATTCGGAGAGACCTGATCGGGCATTGCCCACAGTGTCAATGAGTGGCCTGGTGAGTTTGCAGAATCTATTTTGTTGTCTGCTCACTGTTCAATACTTCAACCTGTTCTGTTGCTAAATGCATCAAACAAATACCAGGCGCCCATGGATGTTAGCAGAACCCCGGATGTTAAGCCAAGAATTACAGATGAATCTGAAAAGGTTAAAACCTGGAAGTTGGCAGACATTGGTGACTCAGGACATCTCCGAGCACTGCGTATGCCGGATACATCAGCAACTTCAAGCAAAGTATGTTGAACAATGTGTGCTTGGTTGCTATCAAGTCTGTTGAGTTATAAATATTGATCATGCAATAATAACCTGATTACCTTAAACATATGAGCTTGTCTTTCTGTTTAATGTCTGGAAGACCGCAGTATCTGTTGGTGTTTACATGCAATTGTTGCACAAATGTCAAGTTTTGACCTTTTTTTGTCAACATTTGATAGGATCTTTTTTCAGTGATAGAACAGGCTGTTCAGTTCTGAGCAATATGAAATTTCTGATAAGCACTGTAATTTTTTTTTGTTGCACAGGTTGTGCGTCTGCTGTATACAAATAATGGGGTTGCGCTTTTGGCTCTTGGCTCTAATGCTGTTCATAAGCTGTGGAAATGGCAACGCACTGATAGGAATCCTAATGGCAAGGTTAGAGTGGAGAGTTGTTCTTATTTGGATTTCATCTGTTCTTATTTGGATTTCATCTGCTATTCTGTTTGCTTGGTTTCTAAATATATGCATATATTGTAGTCCACTGCATCTTTCACTCCTCAAATGTGGCAACCAGCAAATGGGATTCTTATGGCAAATGACACTAGTGATGGCAACCCCGAAGAAGCAACTGCCTGCATTGCTCTGTCCAAAAATGATTCCTATGTGATGTCTGCATCCGGTGGCAAAGTCTCATTGTTCAACATGATGACATTCAAGGTATATGATCTCTTCGGTGTGTAGCACAATCAATTGTTATTACCCTAGAGCATAGCTCATGAGTTACTTTCCATAAAAATATGTGTTATTCTATAGTTGTGACGTTAAAATTTTTGAATTTTTTCACAGGTCATGACTACTTTCATGGCACCTCCACCTGCTGCAACTTTCCTTGCATTCCACCCTCAAGACAATAATATCATTGCTATTGGAATGGAGGACTCTACCATTCAAATTTATAATGTCCGTGTTGACGAGGTGAGTGATATTCTCTTAATGGTTCTCACCGCAAGTGATTAAACTAGTCAAATAATGTTTCTCATTTCCTCTTACCAGATGAATCAGATCTTGTGAGATTTTGTAGATGACGTTTTAGATATATGTATTTTTTTTTTTACTTATAAACCTTATGTGCAATAGAAATGCTCAGTGACCTTCAACTAACTGAAGATTAAAATTTAAACAGCTGAGAACTTGTTTCAGTGATAATTGATTCCTTCTGTCTTAACCATATGGCATAGGTTAAAAGCAAGCTCAAGGGACATTCAAAAAAGATCACTGGGCTGGCATTTTCGCAGTCAATGAATATGCTTGTATCTTCAGGTGCTGATGCTCAGGTATGAATTTTCCTATATATTGTGCAGAATTAAATGTCACTTTGTGTGCATACTTCATCCTCCATGCTCTTGTTAGTCCCATGTCTAGCCATCCTTTAGCCTGTTTTGTTAAAAAAAAAAAAGATTCTGATTGCGGTGGCAAGTGGACTATATATTTGTTTCTGAATCAATGGTCATTGGAATGGAATTTTGCAGCTATGTGCTTGGAGCATTGATGGTTGGGAAAAGAAGAAATCAAGATATATCCAATCTCCAGCAAATCGTTCTGGTGCTTTAGTTGGTGATACAAGGGTGCAGTTTCACAATGACCAAACACATATTTTGGTGGTTCATGAGAGCCAGTTGGCGATCTATGATGCAAAGCTAGAGTGCTTGCGCTCGGTTCGTTCTCAGATTACCGTAATTTAATATATGCATGTATTATATTACATCATGCTAGTGTGATAAACATTTGTGATCCATTCAATCAATCATTGTATTATGATAGTTGAATTTGACCTCATTGCTTGATCATGCAGTGGTCCCCAAGAGAAGCACTCCCTGCTCCAATTTCAAGTGCAATATACTCATGTGATGGTCTCCTCATCTACGCCGGATTTTGTGATGGTGCAATTGGAGTCTTCGAAGCAGAGTCTCTTAGGCTGCGATGCAGGATAGCACCTTCTGCATACATACCACCTTCCATGTCTAGGTATGTATAGTCCCCTACATGCCTACACTGCTTTGTGTTTCTGTTGGGTATGGTAATCTTAGTCCTGGCGACCATCATGTTATTGTTGATGCCCATTTTTGCATCTTTTCCAACAGTGGTGGAAGTGTTTACCCCATGGTTGTCGCTGCGCATCCCTTGGAGCCTAACCAGATTGCGGTCGGCATGAGCGATGGTGCTGTTCATGTGGTGGAGCCGTTGGACTCAGACCCAAAGTGGGGAGTGGCGCCTCCTCAAGACAATGGAACCCACCCCACAATATCAGCGGCTCCGGCAGCAGCTAACAAACCAGAAGTCTGACCATCCCTCTAGTGACTTGGCCAGCAGTGCCGACATTCGTTAGACCCAAAGAATGGTAGGATCGTAGGAGATAGGGAGAAAGAAGAAACAGTTTAGATTTGTGGGATGAGGTGAAATGTATCAAGTCCACAGCATCTCCTTTTGCCTGTGGCAGCAGCACAGGTGTTGATTGATGATGATGATGACATGTCTAAATTAGTTTTTGGTTCTTTTTTCCCACCCCCAGAAAATCTTGACCTCACCTGGCGGCTGCCGCAGTGTGTGCCGGAGATGGCTGCCATCTTTCCCTCCTTTGTAAAGCTTTTCTAGCTCTGAGCTAGTGGTGGTTGGTACCTTAGAGAATGTTCTTTTGTTCCTGCCCTTTTTTGCGGGGTAGGAAGGTATTCCTAGTGTAAAATATGGTTGGCATGTTGGATGGTGGTATTTGTTTGGCCTAATGCGACTGATTCAACCAATTCTTCGGCTCATGTCCTATAGATGTTTGCTAACCTTGTAGGCCTTGAAATCATTTGATTTGGCGATGGAACTTTGGACTCATGCTGTTCCAATGTTTTGTGCTCCTGTTTCTATTATCTATTGCTCACCTGTTCAGGTATCCAGTATTTTGCGAGGAATTTATTTGCATGTGGTCCATGTGGACGTGCGTTGTATTAGAATTCAGGAACGCATAGGACCTGGACGTGCATTTCTGGTCTTTAGCTTTTGGATTGTGACTCATCGCTGAAATTGAAATGGTCGGATGCCGGCAACTTCTTTTTCTTAGAGAGATTATTGAACAATATTTTCGACTGATCTGAACCAACTGAATTCATGCAAAAATCTGTGCGTTTCTTCAGATAATACAACTTATGTACTTTCACTCGGCAACAGCCGTAGCATCCATTCAAGCCTTGTACAATCGCAGAAAGATTGTGAAGAGGAGAGAACAGTTGCAACAATGAATGGCAGTAGTCTTCCCCACCCAACCCACCCCCGTTTTTTTTTTTTTGAAAGAGTCAGGAGTGTTTAGAGGGCAGGAGAATTTTTTTTAGCAAAAGTAAAATAAAAACTGCCGTACAGACAAAGATGATTGTTAACTAATCAGGCATAAACAAGCTATATACTTCCTGCATCCCTAAATGTTTGACGCTGTTGACTTTTTTAAACATATTTGACTCTTCGCCTTATTAAAAAAATTTAAGTAATTATTAATTCTTTTCCTATCATCTGATTCATTGTTAAATATACTTTTATGTATACATATAATTTTACATATTTCACAAAAGTTTTTGAATAAGACGAACGGTCAAACATGTTTAAAAAAGTCAACGGCGTCAAACCATTAGGGAAGGAGGGAACAAGTCATAATAAGGTTAATTGGTTGTAGTATAGTTAAGGTGTAATTATATTACAATTATACTATATTTATATTTGAAAGTTTTCCATAAAAAATACTTGCGGTAGTTTTTAAGATAGTCCCAACTGTAATCTCTTCAAGTGACCAGAATTTGTTTTCTAACAGCACAGTTAAAATTGGGACTTTTGTATTCCTAGTTTACATTTATTTGAGAAGCTTTTGAAAAATGTTACTTAGGTTGTGTTTAGTTCGGCGCAAAGTTTAAATTTTGGTTGAAATTGGAGATGATGTGACTGAAATGTTGTGTGTTTATGACAGATTGATGTGATGAAAAAGGAGATCCAAACTTTGAATCTAAACACAGCCTTATCCACTAGTATGAAGAGCTGAAATTGTTCCTATCAAACAAAAAAGAGCTGCGAAATTGTCACAGTCCTTGAGTTCAAATTCAGTCACCAACTGTTCGACGGATTGCCAGTTTGCCACCATCACCGACGCTCCCATGCCCGCCGCCGCCGGAGACGTCAACTCGACGTGGACGCTGGCCATCCGCGCCGCCGCGGACCAAGGCCGCCCACGCCGCGCCGTCGCGCTCTACCTCTCGTCCCTCCGCTCGGGCCGCCGCCCCTGCCCCTTCGCGCTCGCCGCCGTCCTCAAGTCCGTCTCCCGCCTCCTCCTCCCCGCCGCGCACCCGCTCCTCGCCGCGGCCGCGGCCTCGATCCACGCGCACCTCCTACGCCTCGGCCTCCTCGCCCACCCCTACCCGCGCGCGGCGCTCGCCCACCTCTACGCGCGCCTCCCCGATCCCTCCCGCGCGCACAGCCTGCTCGACGAAACGCCGCCCCGGCCGCCGCGGGGGCGGGCGGGGGCGCACTCCTTCCTCGTCTCACGAAACTCGCTCCTCGCCTCCCTGCTCCGTTCCGGGGACCTCGCCGCGGCGCGCGCGCTGTTCGACCGGATGCCCGTGCGGGACGTCGTGTCCTGGAACTCCATGGTCGCCGGCCTCGCCAAGGCCGGCCACCTAGACGCGGCCATCGAGCTCTTCGACAAAATGCCCGAGAGGAACGCCGCCTCCTGGAACGCGGTCATGTGCGGCTACATCGCCCAGGGCGACCTGGCCCAGGCGAGGGAGCTGTTCGAGCAAATGCCCGTGAGGAGCAACGTCTCGTGGATCACGATGATATCCGGCTACGCCAAGTCCGGCGATGTTCACGCTGCCGGCGAATTATTCGAGCGGATGGAGAACAAGAAAGATCTTTACGCGTGGAACGCGATGATCGCCTGCTACGCAAAGAATGGCTGTGCAAGGGAGGCTCTTGCTGTTTTCAATCGGATGTTGAAGCCTCATGTGTGGGTGATGCCCAATGAGAAGACCTTCTCGTCAGTCATCTCGGCTTGCTCGCAGCTTGGAGACTTGAGGTTTGGCTTGTGGGCTGAGAGTTTCATGGGGTCTGTGGGGATTGAGCTGGATGATCATTTGCGCACCGCTCTGGTGGATTTGCATACCAAGAGTGGGCGGATCGACAGAGCTTTTGATCTGTTCAGAGGTTTGGGGATGCGAGATGTGGTGTCTTACAGTGCGATGATCGTGGGCTGTGGGATGAATGGCAAGTTCAATGAAGCTGTTAGTTTGTTCAAGGAGATGTCCGATGCAAAGATTAGTCCCAATGCAGTGACCTTTGTGGGGTTGTTGTCTGCTTATAGTAATGCCGGGCTAATGGAAGAAGCCCGTGCTTGCTTTGCTTCCATGACAGAAAAATATAAGATTAGCCCTTCAATGGAACACTACACCATCATGGTAGATCTTCTTGGACGTAGTGGAAAATTGGATGAAGCATATCAACTGATCATGCAGATGCCAATGAAGCCAGATGCTAGCATTTGGGGTGCTCTACTTCTTGCTTGCAGGTTGCACAACAATGTTGAGCTTGGGGAAATTGTTGCTTCCAAGTGCTTTGAACTTGAGCCAGGAGAGAGTGGATATTATATTCTTTTGGGTAACATATATTCAGAAGCAAACAAATGGGAGAAAGTTAAGAGGCTAAGAAAGATAATGGCAGAAAGAGGCTTAAACAAAATGCCTGGGAGTAGTTGGGTTCAGGCTTCTTAAGTCCATTCTCTTGATTTCACTGATTTCGATTAATTCATTCAGTTCATAAATCAACATTCAAATATTCCTTGCGTCAAAAAAACATTCAAATATTCAAAGCTTGACTAGTAAAATTTGACAAGGTGGGTAGCTAAAGTTTCCATAGTTTTCCATCTCCATCTCTCCATCTCCATCTTTCTAACTTCTTATAGTTGCAGAGAATGCTGGAGTCTGCTGTCTCTTGTTTGGGCAGCTTGACAAATTTATACAAGGTTCCCCCGAAACTTTGAGCATTGATCAGGAATTCCGTAATTGGTTTGTTATCATCACCCTTTGTTCAACACGTAAATCTTTCTGTTAGCTATGTAATGTGTGCGCCTTCCATAATTGATGCTAATTTTCCATGCACATAGAAACGTTCTTTTGAAATGCTGATGAATATCTTTAATAGTTGCTTTTGGGCAAGTAGGAAAATAGCTTTGTTAAGTTGATAAATTCATGAGCTTCAAACGCATATAACACTGATTGTTACTGCATATTGTAATTAGGATGGAATTTTTTCATTTCAAATCCACACTAAATGTAATCACCTGTTTTCTGATGGCTTTTCTCCTTCTCACAAGAATTCTATTACAAAACATGTGTTCATGGAATATGATAGTGAAATAAATTATGCAAAAAAAAAATATATAGGTGGTGAAATAGAATCTCCTTGAGGTTTTCATCGTTATGATGCCTTTATGTTTTTCAGGAATAATTTCAAGAAGTTATTTCCTGCAAAGTTTGCAAATTGTAACTGCGACATCAGTCTCTACATTTAACTTGGCCAAAAGATCATACTTGCCATTACCAGGAAAAATAGCATCAATAATGAAAAAAAGATCATACTTGGCCCAACTGTCCCTGTTGACCGCAACCTCAGTCAAATTATAACAGGGTACAGGTAAGATAAGGGTCATCAGACATCCGGAAGACAGGAACAGATTACCGCACTGGCATGTTGTTTCTGTCAACTAATGTGCTCGTATCCAGCTTCTGGTTCTGGATCGCAGGAATGGATTTTATGACAGTACATTACAATAGATGTTGAATCCTGAATTGGTAAGAACTGGAAGCTCAGCTTTTGCCCATAGCTTTCATGTTCCCTTATCTCCTGTTTATTCACCATGCAGGTGTCAGTATTCGAAAAGCCTTGTTTGCGGCAGCATTACACATTTGCTTCTGAATCATTGTTTGCTGAAGCATTTGGAGCGATGATTATTGGAGGAAGAAGATGCAAGCAATCGACGATTCTCAGAAAACCTTTTCTGTGCTATGCAATGGATCAAAATAAGGGCATCTTTTAAGTTTTTTAGGAGATATTCTTCTGTTCTAAGCGGGAAAAGAAGAGCCTATGTCCTTCATTCCTGTCCCCGTTTTTGTAGTTTAAGGTACGGTCGCATGTGAGATATGGTGATATTTACGTACTCAATGTTGATAAAATTCAATCAAATATTCAGCTCATTTGCTAGGTGCTTATATTTTGTAAGCCATTTAAATGTTCAACCTGGAATGCTAACTTGCCGATATAATCTAGATTCGACATCTCCTTATAAACATGCAGGATTTGTGATCACTGATTTGCAAATAAATAATTAGGGAACAATAGCCAATAATTGCATCAAGATAGCAGCAAGAAGCTTATCAAATCATTCACAATGAGATAGGGCTGGACGAAAAGCTCATCACTCCTTAGCTCACTCGACTCGTGCATGGTTCGGTTCGTTTGGATTTGTTAACAAGTCGAGCCAGGATTTTATCTCGTTAGCTATAACGAGCCAGCTCGCGAGCCAAACGAGCCAAGGCCCAACACAAACAACAGGCCCAGCCAAGCACCACAAGGCCGGCCGAACAAGGTCACAAGTCCACACAAGTAGAGAAAGATCAGTGCCAAGGACGCACAAAGGAATAAGTTCACGGGAGGTCCCTCAACTTAACAGCAAGATTCTTTGAGGTCCCTTAACCACAAAACCAGAAATCTTTACCCCTAAACTATACAAAACCGTCTAATTTAGGTCCCAAGGCAGTATAAATGCCTAGTTTTGCTGACGTGACATCCTAGTCAGCAAAATTAATAAAATAAATAATGTGGGGGGTCCACATGTCAGTGAGAGAAAATTATGTGAGCCCCGCATCTATTTTTTCTTTTTATTTTTCTCTTCTCTTCTCAACTTCTCACAGGTGGGCGGGCAAATGCGGGTGTGCGGCCGATGGCGGAGCGGGCGCGGCGGCCGGCGCAGCGGGGAGAGATGCAGCAGTCGCCGCGGCGGCGAGCGGCTGGAGCGGTGGCGGCGGAGGGCGGAGTCGGTGGAGGGCGAGCACGGCTACGAAGTAGGCAGGACGGGCGGCTGTCTCCCGGTCATCGGCGCCGCCCAAGAAGTACAACGCCACCCGCTACAGCGTGCTGTTCGACGCCGTCGCGCACGCCGACCCCGCCGCCAGGCCGTGGTCGATCAGGATGCCCACCGAGCACAGTGCGTACTGCATCACCGACCGGTTGATGGCGCGGATGGCGTTGTTGGCCGTGCTCCGGGCGCCGTCCTATGGAAGGGGAGTGGGATATGGTTGGCCTTGCAGCTGTCCGTCAGGAGGCACACGTCGTGGTGCATGCTGCTGTATAACGACACCACCACGTACGGGCTCACCGTCACCGCGCCCAGCGGCGCCTGCTGCTCGAAGCAGCGGAACGCGTTCACGATGTGGTCGAACGGCGTCGGGTTGCCGCTGCAGGCTCAGCTCTTGCCGCTCCGCCTGCCTGCTCGCCCACCGTCGCCGCTGGTAGCCGCGCTCCCCCATCGCCGCCCGCCGCCTGCTCCGCTCTCCACCGCTTTGCCTGCCTGCATGTCCACCGCCAGCACTCGCAGCCACGCTCGCCCGCCGCCGCCCGTCCTGCCTGCTTCGCAGCCGCGCTAGCCCGCCGCCGACTTTGCTCTCCGCCGCCGCCGCTCCGGCCCCTTGCCGCCACGGCGACTGCTGCATCTCTCCCCGCAGCGTGCGACCGCCAGGCCCGCTCCGCCGTCGGCCGCACACACGCATATGCCCGACTGCGCGTGAGAAGTTGAGAAGAGAAGAGAAAATAAAAGAAAAAAATGGATGTGGGCCCACATCATTTTCTCTCAATGACATGTGGGCCCCACATATTTATTTTATTATTTTTGCTGACTAGGATGCCACGTCAGCAAAACATGCATCTATACTGCCTTGGGATCTAAATTAGACGGTTTTGTATAGTTTAGGGGTGAAGATTTCTGGTTTTGTGGTTAAGGCACCTTAAAAAATCTCGCTGTTAAGTTGAGGGACCTTTAGTGAACTTATTCCGACGCACAAAACAGCAAGCCCAACAAGATCTGACGACTTCAATGGTAGGACGCCATTCGGCGCGTTGATTCCCGATCCGACGGCTACAGAGCGCGCTGGGCGAGCCGACGCGCACCAGAACAACGGCAGCTGCTCGACGAATTGCCGCACCGCAACCAAACCATGCTGCGCGCGCTGCTCCGCCGGCGGCGGCCGCCGATCCCCTCCGCCGCGGTCGCGGTCGCCGTTGCAACCTTCTTTGCGAGCTCAGGAGGCGCCCGTATAGCTCTCCCTCCTCCTCCTCCCCGTCCTGCGGCAGACGAGGCGGAGCGGGAGGGGTCGCTGGCGCAGCGGGTGGAGCGGTCGGCGTCGGTGTGCGCCGCCATCCGGGGGTGGATGGGCGACGGCCGCGCCGTGCACCGCGGGCACGTCTTCCACGCCGTCAACCGCCTCCGCCGCCGCCGCCTCCACCGCGCCGCCCTCCAGGTCTCTCTCTCGTCTCCCACCTCTTGTCGCAGTCCCCGTTCTTGGCTCGGATCCAATGAAATCTCCCATATGAGCGGCTCGCTTCGTGATTGATGTGAGTTAGGCCGAGAACTGAGATATATCCCATCAAAGATTTATCTTCGCCGCCGTTGTCTCCGCAATCTGTGCTTTGCTTGAGATTGGCATCAACTATCGAAGCTGCATTTCATCTGTGTCAATTGTGATCTGTTTTTTTAGAGAGATTTGTGATCTGTGTTATTCTGAATGAAGGTGATAGATAGATAAACCTACATTCTTGTTGCATATTTTGTGCTTGTCTGTATAAAGATTTAGAGATGAACGAAATTGACATCGAGTAATTGACTGGTAATATGTTCTGTTTGTACTTTTTGATTGGATTATTGCTTACCTAATCATGGTGAAATCAAGCTTCTCTTCATTTAATATAACACGATGAATGGATGTTGATTACTTGTAGATTCTAAAGTTTTTCTTTTACCATGGCTTCGCTGTTCAGGAAGTGAAAGTGCATCTCCTGTTTTTTTATTGCCACAGGTCATGGAATGGATCATGAGAGAGAGGCCCTACAAGCTTAGTGAGCTAGATTACTCATATCTCCTGGAGTTCACAGCTAAAGTTCATGGCATTTCTGAAGCTGAAAGCCTCTTCCTTCGCATACCTCAAGAATACCAGAATGAGCTGCTGTACAACAACCTTGTTATGGCTTGTTTGGATTTGGGCTTGATTAAGCTTGCATATGGTTACAAGAGGAAGATGAGGGAACTGTCGTTGCCGATTTCACCATATGTATACAACCGGTTGATCATCCTCCATTCTTCTCCAGGGCGTCAGAAAACTATTTCCAAGATCCTCGCTCAGATGAAAGGCGATCTTGTGACCCCTCACACGTCAACCTACAACATCCTACTGAAGATAAAGGCCAATGAACACAACATCGATGGTGTGGCGAGGGTTTTCAATGATATGAAGAGAGCAAAAGTCGAGCCAAACGAGATCACCTATGGCATTCTAGCAATTGCACATGCTGTAGCAAGGTTGTATACTGTTTCCCATACATATGTAGAAGCAATTGAGAATTCTATGACGGGAACTAATTGGTCTACATTGGAAATTCTGCTTATCTTGTACGGATACCATGGGAAGGCAAAGGAGCTAAAGATGACATGGGATCTTATGCAAGGTCTCCCTCATATTCGACCCAAAAGCTTTATACTAGCAATTGAAGCATTTGGAAAGGTTGGCTCCATCGATCAGGCAGAAGAGATATGGGGAAAGTTTGAATCAACAAGAAAGCCGAATTTGACAGAACAGTTCAATTCCATTTTATCAGTATATTGTAGGCATGGTCTTGTGGATAAAGCATCGGCTGTGTTTAAAGAAATGAGAGCAAATGGTTGTCAGCCAAATGCTATCACATACCGCCACTTGACGTTAGGCTGCTTGAAAGCAGGTATTGTTAAAGAAGCTCTGAAGACGATGGATATAGCAAAGAAAGAAGTTGTCACCAAGAAGGTGAAAAGTTCAACACCATGGTTGGAGACAACTCATATGATACTTGAAAGCTTTGCAGAAAATGGCGACTTGGTAAATGCAAAGAGAGTTTTTGACGAACTGAATGAATCAAAGTACTGTAGGAATTCATTTGTGTATAATACCCTTCTTAAAGCTCATGTAAAGGCAAAAGTTTATGAGCCAGATTTGTTAAGAGCGATGATTTTGAGAGGAGCGATGCCAGATGCTGAAACATACAGCCTACTGGGATTGATAGAGCAGTTCAAGACATAATGAACCTGTACACAAACTAGCTATTGTAGCTGTGAAGGAGTTTGAAATGATATATACTGAACTGAGCCATACAACAACCGGTGGTAACATGTGAACATTTTGGCACATAATCATTCAATATTCCAATTGTCATACTGATGGTATCGCTGGTATTCATGGTGCATGATCAGTGTCTGAAGATGAGCACAAATCATTGCTGAAGTGCAGGCCTCGCAGCTACCTTTGTTATCCTGAACATCTAGCACAAGGTAAAAACATTAATTATTCGAATATCTGAAATATGTTGTTGCCCAAGGTAAAAACATTAATTATTCGAATATTTGAAACCTGTTTTTCTACTATGTAAGAAGCATATAAGATGCTAAACTAGGTCAGCTGAATCCTAAGAACCAGATGTTGTAATCTAACATTTTCTTCCCCACAAACCCCCACACCTAAACATTGCAGGTGATGTACACTGCATTTTCAAAGTAGGGGAATAGTGCAAAGGAAAAATTGCATCAGATGGAGGACAAACACTTCCAAGCAAACAAAGGTAGTCAGGATATTACAATGACCACTGCTTAGTGGTTACACAACATGTTGCAGGTTTCATTGTGCTACTTCAACCATCTTCACACCTCGGCCCCCTGAAACACACATCGACCTGGTGTTTTTAATGTGCAAATGACGGAACGAGATATAAAGGAAGGCAAGATAACCATTATAAAGCTTAAGGAAACAGTGCTACGCTGCCCAAATGCTGGATACACAAGGAGTACCAGCCTCCATTTGAATGGCAGCAAATCTAGCAGCATGCAAGTCTAACCCAAGCAGCTTGTGCTCTGAGCATCTGACTCTGGAGCAATAATTTTAAGATAAATGCCTGATACCGAGACATGTATGTTGTAGCTAGTTGCATAGCACCAATCTGACATTGTTCTTGTACAAGAAGAATCCATGCAAAGAAGTTACAATAAACAGTGGCCATATGTTCCATATGGTATCGAGTCAGTGGATAGATTATTAGCAGAGACTGATTTCGTCAAGTAATTTCATTTGCATCCTGTCCGGGCATAATCAATGTGCATCCTGTTGCAGAGGCTGGTACATTGACAAGGTGACCTTCAAAGAGTAATTCGCAAACAATATTATTATGGAGCCATGGGGAATATATATGTTTTTTTTTTTGCCAAAACAAATGTTCAGATGTACCTGAAATGTAAATGATTATTGACAAGTATACAATTGGTTTATATGTTTTTGATAGCTTTTACATTTGCAACAAAATGTTAGTTCATGACACACAGGAACTGATTATGCCCCATGAGAGGTTCAGATCAAGGAGTCTATAATCTGTCAGGCCTCAACATAACATGATCTTGTATGCTACAGTATTCATTTATGGAATGTCACTGCAAAATAGACATAAAAATACCTCTTAAAATGGTTAACAATAACATGCTGACACAAACTTGACCACCTGAATAATGCAAGTTTTGCTCTCATTCAAAATGGAGCTGAAATCAGAGGAAAACAAAGGAAGAGACTTGTACCTGACTCTGAGTACCAGTGATTTTCTGAACTCTAGTTAACTTGTAATAGTCATAGTGTCAAATTTAAATTGAAAAGCATAATGCACTGGTTCCTATCTTCGATCTCAACAGTACAAATCTAGCTGAATAAAAGGATACACATGACTTGGCTCCACAAGTTTTGTGAGTTTCAGTACCAGGAATCACAATAGCATAAAGGTACATGGTGCAACCAGAATATCTGAAACTCATTATCAGAAACAGATATCATGTCAGAAAATATTATCCTGGAATACACAGCGACAAAGAGATCCATCCATATATATTGAAATCGAAATCTTTATTCCTTTGCCTAAGGTAAAATGGTGGATACAAGGTAAATAAAAGAAAAGATTTCATCCACAATTCTACATAATTTTGGGATGAGCCTAAATATGATCAAGGTTACAAGGAAACATGGTGTATATGTTCTATTACAGTAACAACTCTAAGTTACCTACTGATGCCTCCTCCTTGTCCTCCTTGCAGGGGTGGATTCAGAAACTCTTGACCTCCTACCTTGTGCTGGCCCTCCCGCTATAACACCCACGGTGCTAGAAGTCGACGCTTGCTCCACAGATGATGACTGTTGGGGAGCGACAGCAGCAGCCGGTGCAGCTCCATTAGCATCAGGAGGTGGCAAAGGAGCCTGATTGCCACTCCCAGCATCAGCATTGACCACCTGCTGCTGTGTTGCTGGTGCAGAAGGCGCATCTTGTCTTGCCTGCCTTCGACCCCTACCCCTCGGCCGGGGTGCAGATGAAGCCGCCTGGCCTGCCACTATATCTTGGTTTTGCATCAACCGCCTCACCATGTTTGCAATGCCTCCTCTTGTGTCTGGCCTTTGCAGCTGCTGCCTCAAGCTCTCGGTCCTCTGCGCACTCGGCCTGGGAGGGATTTGGATATCATTTCTGGAGGAGTTCTCCTCGCCACCTCCTCTTCCATAAATCGGCGTGACGTTTACCTCGAGCACCTTGCCCTTGCAGACAGGGCAATCAGAGTGCTCTGAATGTCCATGAAGCCACTGGTATATGCAAGGCCAGCAGAAGAGGTGGCCACAAGGGGTAACCACAGGATCTTTAGCTGATTCAAAGCAGATATTGCATTCGAAGCTGCCGTTGCATCCGCAACCGTCATCCTTCTTGGTGGCATCACTGCCATCACCATCAAGCATCTGCCTCCTTGATGCCTCAAGAGAATTATGAGACCTCTGGATGGCCCGCGCCAGATTATCGGCTTCCGGGCTATTCGCCCGTCGGCTGCGGCTCACTGGCCCAGGCCCCGCCCTCCCATTCCCGACGCCGTGTTGATCGCTCACCTGGATCAACCTCCGCAGCCGATTCTCCGGCGTCATAGGGCGGCTTGCAGCAGCAATCTCTGCTCCCCTTATAAGACCAGTAGGTGGGATTGCTCGACCGGTCTGCACAAGCATTTCCAACGCTGCACAAGCAAAAATCTGTGGCAGCGTCGACGAGGCCCTGGCCATGTACGATGGCGTCTCGAGCGGCGGCACCGGCTGCTGCTCACCGGGATCGACAAGCCACGCTGCAACAGGATCTACCAGCACCTGCTCCGGCGCTGACAGCGCGTTCGACGGCGAGTACGCCGCCGCCGCCGGAGGCGGTGCCGCCACCACCACCGAGCCCCTTTGCTCGTTCGCCACCGTGGCGGCGGAGTTCAGCAGCAGCGACGGGTAATCGGCGGCGACATCCAGCCTTCCCGGAGGCGGCGGCAGCGGAGGGAGGCCGAGATACAGGTTCAGATCCATCGGGCCCCTCCTCTCGCCCCCGCCCGCAGCAGCAGCAGCCGACGACTCCGCCGCCATGCCCTCCAACCAGCAAAAGAACCAAAGCTAAGCGGATCCACCCGAGACCAAAAGGGCTCGAAAGAAACGGAATCTTTAGCCCAAAACCACCCACAAATCCCCGGAGGATTTCCCCGGCGGCCGACGTGATCGATCGGCACGGCGACGAGCCGTTCTTGCTCAAGAACCACCCAGCGTGGGGGATTGATTGATTGATTCCTCCCGCTACCGATAGCTCCAGCAAGTCGGAGAGATCACTGGGAGGGGGAATTCGGCGAGGGACGCCATGAGAGGGCGCGCCGAATTACGGAGGAATCATGTGGAGATTTGGGGATTTTTTTTTAGGAAATGGGAATGTGGAGGAAGAAGAACAGGGGAGAGAAGTAATAGCCGCTTCTTGGGGTTTTACTTGGGAAGAAGTGATGACTGATGACTATGAAGTGAGGTTAGAGGCCAATATATAGGGTTGGGCGAATTTATTACTTCTAACTTTGGAAGATTTAGATGTAGGGTATATTAAATAAATGAATTAATGATTTCTAACTTTAGAATATTTAGATTTAGGTTATTATATAGGGGCCATTTATTGTACTCATATTAAATACCAATTCTTGGTTTTTTATTTTTTTTCTTGTATATCTTATTTTTATTAAATGTTTTCTAACTTCGTGGTTGCCATGAGTTAGGTGTTCTATGAGGTGGTTGCCACTGAAAACCGAACTTTTTGGTAACCACGAAACTTGAAGAAAAACATTTAATAAAAAGATATACAAAATCAAAGATAAACCAAGAGTATTGAAATTTGATTAGAATCCAATAAATGACTACTAAGATGTAAGATGTAGATACTGATTTTGATTTACGATGCATTTAATAACGCAAATCTAAATTCTCTAGTAAGAAAACCATAAATCTTTTCAAGTTGAAAAATCATAAATTCAGCCCTAGCCTGTATAATGGTCTTCAAGTCTCACTTCATAGTCATGAATATCACCCAAATAGTATATCTATTCTGAATTTGTTGAGAAAACGCATTTGTGATACCCTAGCCCTGAGCCAAACCTCATACTCCCTCTTTTTCACAATGTAAGTCATTCTAGCATTTCCCACATTCATATTGATGTTAAAGAATTTAGACATATATATCTATCTAGATTTATTAACATCAATATGAATGTGGAAAATGCTAGAATGACTTACATTATGAAACGGAGGAAGTACATCATAGCAATAAGTCTACTCTTGACATTACCATCGTCATTACCACTGTCTTTCAAAGCACCAAACTTCTATAAGCCACTCAGATGGAAATCATTTAATAAAAAAACGCAATCAGAGATAAAAACCATTATTACTGGTATTCGATAAGAATCTCAGAAATGGTTTAGATTTACAATGCATTATTTTGTAAAATGCCCTCACCATACTCTATCCGCAAACCAAACCTCATATACAAGTCCACTTTTGCTGTTATTAATGGGGTCGTTTGACGGTCAAGGCACAGCATGCTGCGCAACCTCGAGCAACCGAACATCCCCAATTACCATTGCTGTTTAGGGAGGCGATGGTAATTGGGAATGTTTGAATGCTCGAAGTTGCGTAGCCAACGTAAACATTATAGGTATTTCTATTCAATGATAAGATTTAGATTAGATTTACCATAGATTTATATATAGCTCATAAAAGAAGAATAGCAAAGACAACAAAAAAGGCAAAAAACAACAGTAAATCAGCATTGTAGCATATCCAACCTATATAAATCATGTTGAGACAATTGGAATTTTTTTCTACCAAAAGAAAAAAGAGGAAATTAATTGAGGATTTGCTTACCATATCTAACGATTTTGATAAGAAGGATAGATGCCCCTCCCCCTTGATGAGGCCTCCGCAAAGACCATTCCTTTGTTATGCTTATCATCATCGAACCTATCAAATCCGCGTTGAAAGTAAATACCTTTTACCTCGAGCAAGAAAGTATAGAGATTGTTTTCTTGAGAATACCTGAGAACTTTCATCTACAAGTGTTCTTTCTCTCTATTGAAGCCTCTACAACAATATTAACGATCATAGACTTAAAAAGTGACTCTGGTAGCCCATGATAACTACAGATCTATGGTATATGATGGGGTTGGGGGAGATACGTGCACATATGCAAGAAAGAATGGTAAGGTTACATAGTAGCAACAATGGCTTCTAGCGTAACTATGACGGACGACTGCATCTACATATAGGAAAGAGTGAAATGGAAGATCACAAATAGCACTGGTGTCTTCTAACATAACTATGGTGGGTAACCACATCGACACATATATAGGAACAAAAGAGGTGGATTCTAGCTTAACTATGAGGAATGAACAAGTCGCAAATAGAAAGAGTAAAATGGAAGATCGTAAAGTAGCAACGGCGACTTCTAGCATTACTATGATGAGCGACTGCATTGACACATAGGTAAGAGCAAAAGATAGTTATGGGAAAGATCATAGCATAGTGGCAGCGACGACTTTACTCGCAGGTATGATGGACAGATTTATGCGAAGGAAAAGATCATAGCAAAAGTGAAGAAAGATCAAAATGAAGGAAAAAAATAAAGAAAAATAGTGGCAGCTTCTCCAGGCACAATTATGATGAACGGCAACAACAACAGATAGACGAGAGTAAGAGAAAATCATTGAGTATCGGCGGCGACGACGACCTCTAGGTATGGACGAGAGTAAGAGAAAATCATTGAGTACCGGCGGCGACGACGACCTCTAGGCATGGGTCGCCGCCGATGGCACACATGTAAGGGTGAAGAGATCCTAGAGCTGCGGCGGCGCGAGGGGTAGGGGAATGGACACCTAGGGTTAGCGTGTGGTTGCCACGATATTTATAGCCATTGTACCCCTCGTCTACTCCTTATGATGTTGATCCAACCGCTCACGATGTGAGCGCCTGCCACCCTGACACGTGTCCATCTGTTCGGACAACAAGTGTCTTTCCTTCTGAGAGGTGTCAGTCTTGCCTTTGTTAGGCGGCCTGACGGCCCACCTGTAAGTCTGACGCGGCCTATTTGGGCCTAGATCAATTAGGACCATCTATATCTGGGCCTGGTTCAATCTGGATGAGACGGCCCAATAAGGCCCACATAACAATTTCCTCACGAGGCAGCGTGGAGACGAGAGGGAGAGGCAGCCATTTTTTCTTTTTTTTTTTCGCTCGTCGGAATTTCGAATCGGGAAACCTAACGGCGAGCGGCGCCTCCACCTCGCCGGAATCCACCACCGATGGAGGCCGCTCCGGCGGCGGCGGCGGGGAGGTACGGCAACCTCGAAAGGTCCTTCAAGCTCGCCGCCCGCTCCGTGCTCACCGCCTGCTCCCGCGAGGTTCGGTCCCCTTCTCTCCCCACCTTCGAATTTCTCGGGCTCAGCTCTCGCGGCCACTGCGCTTTGCTACTGAGAGAGACCAGCGTGAAATGTTGGGGGGCGTGATTTAGAGCGAGAGAGTGCTTGGGGGTGAAATCGATTCGTGCGCGGTGTTGACTCGTGTTGTGGTGGGCACTGCAGGATGTGAAGAGGGCTTTCCCGTCGTTTACGGATGCGGAGAGGGAACGCTTGTACCAGATGTTCATTTACGTGAGTGCCCTGATCATCTGACCATCTCCCAGTTCAAGAATTGCATTTGATTGTGGATTTGTCTATCCCTGTACCACAAGTTAAAATGGGGTTACAGAATTGAGTTTCCTGTGTGTGGTTTACTGTGGCCACTCTAATTTCATACATTTCTTGCTCATTTTGCAGGTGATCAAGTCTCTGCACAGCAACATAGAGGTTTAGTATTGTATTAAGCTGGTTACTACTTAATGCACGGAATAACCTTGACTGTAACAGGCACTTTATTTTAGGCTAGATTAAATTCATGCGGTTGCTTGACTTATCAAGTTTGTTTTTGTTGCACAAAGCAGAATTTTATTTAGGCATTCAGGATATGTGTATGGCACTGGTCGTGCTGGATGTGGTTTTATAGCCTTACATGCAGACATAGGCATATCCCACAAACTTTTCTTGCCTTTTTCTTTTCCTGTTATATTCTGTTATCACCTAGGAGTCTTCCCATGCTAATTAGTTGGGGGCAAGGCTGGGTTGGATATGTTGGCTTACCATTTATCTGGTTCTAGGTATATATTAGTTACTGATTTGTTGTTGTTTCTCCATCTTTGTTAAATGTCTACCCTTTGCCTTAAATGTGAGAAAACTTTCTCAAAGATCCATGGTTCTGAAACTAATTTCATAGTCAAAAACAAAATGATGAGCTGTTAACTGTGTTATGTTAACAGCTGCTCGAGCTCACAAACTTTTCCATGTGCCTGACCATGATAGATTTATGTTTTGAGGTGACTTTCACTGCTTAAATACATTCCTTATTGTTGGTATGCATGGACCATAAAATTGAAATTTCTTATGTTATGTTTGTTGAACCTGATGTTGTTCTGTTTTTTTGTTCTAGTATGCCGTAGAGTCATACACTGTGCTGTATTAATGTGGTAAATTTTCATACTGTAGGAGGAATTTGACATACCCTGCCAAGAACTACAAGTAACGTCTCAAGCAATACTTTCATGTTTTATTAACACCTGCAAGATGTTTTATAATTTGTATATGTATACCATCATTTTTAAAGGTTGCTGCTGCCCTTGAAAAGATAGATCAGTTTGTTGAAGAACAAAAGCTGGATGTGCTGTCTTCAGACAAGTAGGTGTTATATTTTGCCTCTGTGGATTCATCTTTTTGAAATTTTTTTGTTCTCTTGTCCACTTTCTAAGAAATACAATCAAATGGACAAGCATGGCTATTGCTCTCTTATTTGTTCTCAAACTGCAGCATATAAATACACAAGATACTCTGTTCTGTCTGGATAAAACATGTATTTCCTTGACTTGTTCTTCATTCCATGTTTGGGATTATGGTTGATCCGGTTGCAGGACTAACATTGAAGACACCAAGCAAATGATATCAAAGGCTAAGAAAGATGAAGTTGAATACCTGAAAAGTCTAATAGAAGAGGTAATATACCCTGGAAATGGTTCTGCAGACATATAGACACTATTCCCAATTAATTTTTCAAGGGATACTCTTCTTACTATGCGAATAACAACTGAGTTCTAATAGATGATTTCTCCTGCGAAGACATTTTCATTTTTGGTAACTTGGCTAAAGAGCATCTTTTGCAAGTGATAATTTCCTTTTCTCTTCACACGATAACATAGGTTGAAGAGAAAAACAATGCCATGAAGGCTCGAATTGAACTCTTGAAGAAAGATGATGATTTGGCTGCAGGAAAACAAGTCCTTGAGAAGGTTCTCTTAGAATCCTATCCATCTGTATCACACTTTTCTCCTACTGTCACTCTCATTTTGGCTTGACTTCTGCAAATCTTTTTGCAGCTGATGCAATGCAATTCTGCACTCTACAATGGCCTTTGAGTTTCAGATTTTTAGCCGATCCGATGATTATTTACTTGCTGGAGTGAAAAGACATCTGTTGGATAGCTGTGTAGTTTTAGATAGGATGTTGATCCAGGAATCGAGATGGATGCCCTGTAATGTGAAACAAATACTGCAGTCCGTATGTTGGATATGGTTGCCACCTTGTTACCTCCCAGCTGCATTCTGTTTCTTTTAAGTCTGTGCTTTCTATATGGTATCTATGGCTTGTTTTGTGATCGTCCCGGATAAATGTGCATTGTCCTGGTACCCATGTTCATCCTTTTGCACATGAGATATATTTGGCTTGTGTTCACAGGCCACAAATTTGCTGGTTTTGACTGAGAATGTCACTTTTATGTCCATTTGGATTTTCGATCAATAACCAAACTGAGAATGCATTTAGAACATGAAAGTTTCCCAGACTTCTACATCAAACAAAAAAAAAAGGTGAATTGTTTGTGAAATCTCAAACATGGCCATCGTTCTTCCAAGCTGTCCATTTGTAGCCACAGTTTCAGGGTGAATGGCTACACCCTTCGTTTTAAAAATGCCATTACTACCTAAGGTTGATAATACTTATCGGTTTGAACCGGACATAGTTTTTAAAAAATAACTTTGATCACTATTTTTTATTACTATATATGAAAAATATAAATAAATATATGATTTGTTGAAGTGCTTTTTAAGATCAATCTATACATATGGTCATCATATTTCTAAGACAAATATTTTAGATGTTATTTATAATAAAAGTTTTTAAAGTTTGACAACAGTCTTATCTAAAACAATAACAATAAGTATTATCAATATGGAGAGAATAATTTTAGCTATGAATCTCGATCTACTCCCTCCGTCACAAAATATAACAACTATTGGACTCTGATACGGTCTCCGATATGCTACTTTGACCAATAATATCTATATAAAAATAAAATGTTTCAAATAAAAAGAGTTGCATATTATGATAGTTTGTTTAATGATAAATCTAGTAACATTAATTTTCTATGGTTGATCTTTTTTATTTTTTTTTTGCTATTAATAGTTAAAGTTTAAAATGTTTGACTTGTCACTATACTAAAAATATTTATATTTTAGAATGGAGGGAGTAATTTTTTTTCTAGAATGGAATACATGTCGGTGTCAGGTTCACAGTTTCCACAGGTATGCCTCTCCCTTTGGTTGTGAGTTTGTGACTGTGAGGCCACACACATCACTCTTGCCTTAGCCACACCATCTCCATCCAAAATGGCAGCCATCTCCTCCCTCAACCTCCACACCACCTGCACTGCTGCCATCCTCTCACCACCGCCATGGCTGCCACACTCTCCTCTGCTCCTGCCCCCTCCAAGCACTGCTCCATTGTCAGAGCCCAGCACTCCCCTCCCCCTTCCATCCTCTCATCATCAACTGTAAGTGTGATACATATGCATATCCATTGATTGATTCTTGATGTTTTTTTTTAATCTCTTCTTGCTTCATTGATTGATTCTATCCATTGATCGATTCTTGATGTTTTTTTTTCTCTTCTTGTTTCATTGATTGATTCTTGATGTTTTTTTTTTCTCTTCTTGTTTTTCTGGTTTCTTGTGTGATAATGTTTGATGATATTGTTGATGATGATAATGCTGTGCTGAGTGCAGAAGACGGCCTTCCATGGGCTGTCACTGGTGGACAGGCGGTGGGCGGCCTCTGTCGGCGGCGGCAGCGGGCGGCGGCGGAGGGTGCTTCAGGTGAACGCGAGGACGGCCGGCGCGGCGAAGAACATCGAGGTGGAGGTCGACAAGCCGCTCGGCCTCACTCTCGGCCAGAAGACCGGCGGCGGCGTCGTCATCACCGTCAGTATATAACACAGCTTGCTTCCATACTTCCATGCATGATGCCACCTGTTCTTCTTTCTCTGCATGATCAACCAATGGAAATTTTCACTACTTGATTGCTGTCTCATCAAGAACATACTAGATTGCTATTCACTGTATATTCCCTGCTCTTGTTTTATCTTCATGATCCATTAACAGAGAAAAAAAAAAGGGGCAGCATTGAATTGCTGTCTCAAGATCACTATATTTCCTGAAGAAATTCTTACATTTTTAGAAGAATTTCTTCAGGAAAAATGAGTTAGGACTTATTAGGAATATCTTCAACAAGTCCTAATTCATAAAACTAGTTCTTTGCCATTAGTGGATTAATTTCTCAGAAAACTATAACAACCTGTTGAATCAACTTCTACATGAGTTAGGACTTATAAGAATATCTGTTTTTTTTTTCGAACGCGCAAAAGGATTGCACGTCAATATATTAGCAGGAAAAGAGTTTTTGTTACACAAAGCAATCAGCCAGACTGGCTTATGCCTAAAGGGGGGGGGGGGGGGGGGACTTGAAGCTAGGAACTACTACGACGGTTAAAAACGCAACTCCAAACTCTTTTCCTGCTAAAAATATCTGTTTGCCTTCAGTATGTACAGCTTGCCTTAGAGCTGGAGATGCAGAAGTGTTATAATTAGTGACTAGTAATAGTTCATTTGGCATTTGCTTTAGGCTGTGGATTCTGGAGGGAATGCGGCAAGAGCAGGCCTGAAATCAGGTGACCAGGTGCTCTACACAAGTAGCTTCTTTGGAGATGAACTATGGCCTGCAGATAAGCTGGGGTTCACCAAGACAGCCATCCAGGCAAAGCCAGACTCTGTCTACTTTGTGGTTAGCAGGTAAGGACTTATCCTCCTCAGCATTACAATTTTTTCGTAACTTTGAAATCCTGTACATGCACTCATTATGCAGTTATATTCAAAATTCAGACAGTAATACTACTAGAAATATGTACTTTTCATGGTAAGTACTTTGGTCCTTCAAGTTCCTTACATTTCATCTCCTGCTGCCATTTCGCGCCATCTCAGGGGTGCACAAGTTGATGTGAAGCGACTTCCGAAAAGGCCGGCGCCTCCGAGATTTGGCCGGAAATTGACGGAATCGCAAAAGGTAAGCTCAAGATAGTTCTGTTTGCTTCTCAGAGCTTATGCTGCCTGCAATCGTCTGCTCTTTCCAACTTTTAAGCCTCAACCTGCAAAGTTGTGAATTGTCACAGGCTAGAGCAACACACATTTGCCTTGATTGTGGATACATATACTTCCTTCCCAAGCCTTTCGAAGAACAGGTAAGATTCACTTCAATTCTTTCACAGAGAATCAGTCTTTTGGCACTCACAGCCCGCAAAATCAGGTGTATCCAACAATTCAACTAGTGCTTTTTATCCATTTCAGCCTGATGAATATGGCTGCCCACAATGCAACGCACCAAAGAAGCGGTTCGCGAAATATGATGCAGAAACCGGGAGGGCGATTGGTGGTGCACTACCACCTATTACAGTGATCGTCAGTTTGATAATCGGCATTGCCGGAGTAGGGGCTTTGCTTGTATATGGCCTTCAATAGGCTGCCAATATCTTCACAGGTTTTTGACTGTGTAACAAGAAGCTCAGCAGATTGCTGGTGCACTCTCTTATCTAGCAAGAAATTCTGAGTGATATATATCAAGGGGGAAAGGAAAAACATGAGTTGGAGGCTAATGGCTAAATGAAAAATCAAATCTTCTTATATGAATGGAGATTAATTTTCTATTCTCTCTTATTTATGGATCATTATTCATTTGTCGCCAAAGGAAGTCCACTTTTCAGAAAATGCTTCCAATTTCATGTCTTCTCTCAACAGTGTAGTGAATTTGAGAAAAAAAAAACCGGATATGTTGGCTTTGTTTGGTTCATCTTGCCATGTACTAATGCCTTCTTTTGTCAGTATGGCTCCTAATCTGAAACTAATCAAGGAATTTGCTAATGAACTGAAATTTCTAATCTGAAACTCTGAAATGAATCCAATTGATTGCATAAGCTTTTTACAATCTTCTTAGATAACCATCAGAATAAAAGCAGTTGTACTGAGTCCACAACTACTGAGTTTAATCAGTTTACTTTCTATGGTTGAAGCAGCCCATGGTAAACTTAATGATATCAGCCATCATTTTCTGTTGCTAATCTAAGTACCTCCCAAGTCTACATGGAGGCAATAGAAGATTTTGTTCCAGTTAATAACCCCAGCCAAACCAAACAAAAACAAAGAATGACACATACATGAAAATGACAAGACCTACAAATCACTATCCTCTATGCCATCTTTCTCTAAAATCAGTTCATCTACCAGCTTTAAGCAGGTCCCTACCTCAACTAAATTCCAAGACAGTTGACATCAGGACACAAGCAGGTAGTTAAAATTAGTTGGAACAAGATGAACACTAATCCACATTTCAGAAACTAAATATTATCAAACCTGGACTTTTTCACTGCTAATGCTACTTACAACTGAGTAGTACTAAGTAGTGTGCTTAAAAGCAGCAAGAACAGAAGTAGCATAAGAAGCAGAAAGAGCTCAAAGAAGAAGAGGTGATCATGAGCTACTACCGGGGTACCTCGCCGGCGTGGGGGCTGGGCCGCCGCGGCGGCGGCGGTGGGCCGTCTCCGGTGGTGCCACTCCTCATCGTGGTGGCCCTGGTCTGGGTCAACTACAACGAGACCCTGACGGAGTGGTACGACAAGGCGGCGAACCTGCCGGGGACGGTGGCCGACAATGCCGTCACCCTGGTCGCCGCCGGCGGGCTCCTGCTGCTCGCCGCCGTGCTCCTCAGCCGCCGGAGCGAGGTGGTGGTCGTGCCGGTGGCGATCGTGCTATCCGTGATGCTGCTGCAGAACATCATGGCGTTCTTGGTCCTGCTGCTGGTGGTCGCCTACTTCGCCGGAATATACTACTACCCGGCGGACGCCGCCAAGTACGGCGTCACCGCAGGCGGCGAGTGGTGCGGCGGCGGCGGATTCTGGTCCGGGCTGGGGTTCTACATGCTGCTGCTGCTGTGCCTGGTGCTGTGCGCCATGTTCGCCGACGAGGGTGTCAGGTGGTGGATTCCAGGGACGCTGCTGGCTGCTTCCCTGCTCTGCCTCAACCTCTTCTCAGGTGGTCAGGTCTTAGGCTATGGACATCTCTGAAGATTTCATCCTTTTTTTTTCAGGAGTTCTTGGCTTCTTGCCATTGCCAGATGAGATCATATGCATATGTAGAAAAAAAGGAGTTCTTGGCTTCTTGCCATTGCCAGATGAGATCATATGCATATGTAGAATGAATGAACATGATGAGACATCTCTGAAGATTTCATCCTTTTTTTTTCAGGAGTTCTTGGCTTCTTGCCATTGCCAGATGAGATCATATGCATATGTAGAATGAATGAACATGATGAGTAAACAGTATATATGTGTGCAGTGCGGTGTTGTTGATCTATCTAACTATGAACAATTAAGCATTTTCATTTTTCATATAGATATGTTTTTGGCCTTCTGATCAATAGATCTTTTTTCTCTTTAGATTGTGTTGTCTTCTGAGATTGGAATATGATCCAGGATATGATGGTTATTACTGCTTATGGTTACTTGAAATTGGGGCATGTAACTGGCTTGACAACCATTATTTTTCTATTGTGCAGTACACAGCCAGAGAGATGAAAGATTACAAGATAATATGGTTCATAGGACTAATAGTCTTCATAAATAGATGGATAAATTATGCAACAGTACACAAAGAGGTACATAGTTCACATCCCGAATTGATAGAATGGTAAGTTGTCAGCAACCAGATTAGCATAGAGTTGTTCAGCTGACAGAAGCCATGTAGCATAGAGTTCATAACTTCTTAAGAGGCTGCAGCAGCAGCCTCCTCCAGGAGCTGCTTCACCTTGGTGATGTAGTCGCTCATTGCTTCCTCCTTCGATTTGCCTGCGAAGATTGCAAAAAGTTCAGTTCAGTAGCACGGCGAAACAGCGCAACAGTATTAGAATGGACAGACAGGAAAACATATTTATGTAAGGACAGAGAGAAGTATATGGACCTTCAACAGCTTTCCATGCATCCCATTTCGCCCTGTCCCTCTGGGCGAATATGCCAGGACGAGCTTCAGAAGATTATAGAAAAAGAAATAGTTAGCAACGTCATCGTGAAATATCTTCGTTAACACAAAACACAGTAACAAGTTAATATAAAGAACTGTTGGCAAGGTAGATCAGATTCATATAAGAATTGACTAATTGATTACAAAAGGGACATGAGGGCAATAGATAGTTAAAAATTTGGAAGTAGCAGTGAGATTTTACAAGTTTGACAAAGAAATAGAGGTCAAAACACATCTAGCATGTAGTAACTTCTACTACTTTTCAGCACAAAACCAAAAATATAGATAAAAACCATGACATTTCACAAACATGTTGTGAAAGGACATAATCACACTAGAAGACTGAATATGGACAGCTATCAGAACTCAGAAGCTAGATGCAGCAAATTTCTATGTTGTAGTGTGCAGGTCAATATCAATGGTTGCACTTGT